>NC_136471.1:129695652-130895652 GCF_902686455.1 Sciurus vulgaris | reverse complement strand
CTGTAACACCAGGTTTGTTGAAAAGTTGCCAGTACCAAACTCTCTATCACCATATTTCAAAGCATTCAAAATTTCTAAATCATCTTAGAATGCTCATAATTAAAAACTGCAATTCTATTTTGTTTTTGCTTCACACTTAAAAAAATATTCCCCCCATTGTCATCTAAGATGTTCTTTCAGAGACCTTGTAACTTCAGATTTGTCTCCTTTCTCTGGCTTCTTTCAGGATCAATAAAATTGTTTTGTCAAATCCATTGCCATTTTATCATTCAATCACATGAATGATAATTGCCTTTGTAAATTTTATATGAAAATACATTTAAACTATAACAAATGTACTGTTTCCTTTCCATACCTCACTTTGAAAATCTTTCAAAGAAGAAAAATACAATTGCATAAATAAAATAGAAGTAGAGAATTTTCCAACAAGTTCGTTCCTCTACTGGTTTGCATTTTTGAAATGACTTCTAAGTTCTACAATTAGCTAATGATTCCAGTCACCCTTGAAATCAAAGTGCTGTACCCTATATTCTAATTGAGTCACAGTATGTCACGGGAAGTGAAACTTATAGGGCCAGCACCCGGGTGGTGTTGACAAGGAAACCTATAGACATGTTGCCTTATGTGTTATTTTTTAGATTGGCACATGCTAAGCAAATGCATGCAATTTCAACACTTAACTCAGGCAACTATTAGTAAGGCATTTTTTTTTCTCACATTACATCTCACAGTCAAATTATAACTTTGAGGTCTTCTGCTCTACTCACATTTGCCCATATGAATATAACGTTTACCTTTCAAAAGAAGATTCCCACTAATGTATAAATAGCTGCAGAACATTTGTATCTTTTAATTATTTTGTTGGTGCATTATAATTATACATAAGAGTGAGATTCACTAAGCTATATTCATACATGGACAAAACATAATTTGATCAATCTCATTACACAGGATTCTCCATTTCCCTCTCCTCTTGATCATTTATATCTTAGAAAGAATTAATGAGTGCTCGCTTCGGCAGCACATATACTAAAATTGGAACGATACAGAGAAGATTAGCATGGCCCCTGCGCAAGGATGACACGCAAATTCGTGAAGTGTTCCATATTTTTGGATGATGACATATAATGGGGGGAGGGAAGGGTTAGTGTTAGGGTTAGAGTTAGGGTTAGGGAGGGGGGCAAGTATGGAGGAAGGAAGGACTGTATAGAGGGAAAAGAGGGGTGGGAGGGGTGGGGGAAGGGAAAAAATAACAGAATGAATCAAACAACATTACTCTATGTAAATTTATGATTACACAAATGGTATGCCTTTACGCCATGTACAAACAGAGAAACAACATGTATCCCATTTGTTTACAATAAAAAAATGCATTATTAAAAAAAAGAATTAATGAAGCAATTAATGTATTCAGTTGGGGGTATCATCTCACAGATATGGGTGAATTTTCTTAATAATATCAATGACAAATTGTTGACTTAGCTTATTTTATAAAGATAGGTCTACTGCACTTAGACAACCTGACTTGGAATTTCTTTTCCACTCATAATTAGCCTGTGACCTTGGAAAAGTTAATATCATTAGCAGTCTCAGTCAGTTCCCTATCCAACAATTATTTCCCCTTCTATTCTCCTCCCAAAGTTCTAATATTTGGTTATTCAGTCTTCCCCCTGTGACCAAGGGTAGATGACCTACTCTGGCTCCAAAGATAGATCCTCAGTATTTGTGGTCAGTTATGGGATATCCATTCCATTTGTCAGAGATGTTTTACCAATGGAAATGCATATCAGATGAAGGTTGGTTGCATAACATTTAGAAAAAGAACAGAAATAAGAGTAACAGTGGTTTTAAATGAGATACAAGTGAAATTCCCTGTTGGGGAGAAGGAGGCTTCTATGAGCTTACTTTTTCACTATTTGGCTGTTTTAGTTCCAAGGCTGCCCCTCAAGCTCCAGACACTATTATCTATCTTCAGTCAACAGGAAGGCCTCACTTGTGAGGATTTAGTCACACCGCCACAATTAGCTGTAGCAAAAGGTAGACAAAGAGAGTGAGGAATAAAGTAAAGCCACTAGCAGTCACTGCCACAGCTTGTGACCCAATTGTAGCCAATGAAATATAAAGAAGTTTCTGGAATTCTTTTGCTAGGAAGGAGAAACAGGAAGGAATGGCGTATATTCTTCCTCTTGTCACTATCACAGCTTAATTTAGGGTCTGCAACTGATAAACCCTCTTGTTACCAGCCTAAGCGTGAAGCTAACAACATACAGAACAGGACAGAGCCTGCTGCAGAAAAGACCTGCCACCCAAATATTCTGCCACACTGGACTTCTTGCTGTATTTGATTGCAATTTCACTGCTGTTTAATTCCCTTGGGAGGGGACTGTTTTGTAATGTCTTCTAGTTCAGTTAACCTGTCCAAAAGGCCTTCCAAATTAAAAACAATTATTTATGCCTCTTGGTCTGTGTAAAAATTTTAGAAGCTTAAAAGAGCAAATAATTATTACTCTAATCACTATTATAAAAATATGTTTTGATTACATATGCCTTAGGAATATTAAGTAATGTATATGACTATAATGATGTGTTATTCTCATCCAGTTCCAAATAGGAAAACAGAACTAAATAAAAATTGATTACATATATCATGTTTATGATCATTAAAAGATAATTATTCATTTACCATTTGTCCTGTCACTGTAAAATGATTGCAGAAAATCATTGTATTTATTCAAATATTCAAACACTTTTTACAAAAAAACAACATAATGGCTTTCTACTGCTGACCACACCACTTATTGGCACTGTGATCCAGGGCAAACAATTTAGTTTGGGATAAGCACATTTTTCATTACATTGAAAAGAGTAGGGAATACCATCTCTTTTAGAACAGTTCAGGAGGCTGCCATAACAAAATAATACAGACTTGGGTACTTAAACAACAGACATTTATTTCTTATAGTCCTAGAGGATAGAAGTATGAATTAAGGGAGCCAGCATATCTTGGTTCTGGTGAGGTTTCTCCTCATGCTGTGCAGATGGTTGCCTTTTTTCTGTATCCTCACATAGCAGAGAAAGGGCAAATTCTGATTGCTTCTTCCAACAATTCTAATCCCATCATGGTCCCACCCTTAGGCATTCATCTAAACCTAATTGCATCCCAAAGGCCATGCCTCCAAATACCATCACAACTGGAGTAGAACTTCCACATGGAAATTTTTGTGGGGAATACAAATATTCAATCCTTAACACCTCTTCTTTTGGGAGTATGTGAAGGTTAAAAATGTGTAAATGACATAATGGCAGATACATAGTAGTTACTCAATAACTGGAATTTATTACATTGTGCATAGCTACTAAGGTTACAAAGATAAAATGAGTCAATCTGGTTCAAATTTTTTCTTCCTCCATTAATTCAGACATATATACATATTCTAGTTACAGTTGGCACTGAAGGCAGATAGTAGGCAAATATAAAAACTAAAGTAATATTTTAAGTTAGAGAATAAAAGGTCTATGGGTAGTCAAAGAGAAAGCAGAAATGAAGAGACAGAAAATAGCACAAATGGGCAGAAACCATGAAACACAGGAAAGAACAAAAAAGGTATTTGAGAGTAGACTAGAGAGAAGTGGGCAAAGTAGTGGGGATTGATTTAGTAAGTTAGAGAAGTGGAGTCTACAGTCTGGTAAATGTCTAGCATAGCTAAACAGTTACATTTTGCAGTGATAAGTTCTTTTTGAGTCTTGCAGGCAGTGACATTCCAGTTTTTCCAAGTACTGAGATGTTTTTCTCCTCTTACATTCTTTCCCTTGTAACTTTACAATGAATCTCTCTTGCTTGAAATAACTAAGTATGTCTCTTTCCCTTGCCACAGAAGAGAACTTAAAACAAAGTGGAGGTGAAACCACAGAATTGATGACAGGGGAAAGGAATGTATCTACAGTGAATAGAGAGGACACCTAAGATGGAAATACATTTAAGGAGCAGATGAGGGATAAGATGCCTGCAAAAGAGATCAACACATGTTGCTCAGAAAGGTAAAAAGAGAAATAAAAAGAAAGGAGTTTTGGGAAAAGGAGGAAAAGAGAGTGTCAGGAAGAAATAGAGTTGGATTCAAAGGTTGCAGAGGTTAAATACTGTGAAGACTCATTCTTTGGAATTTGGCAATGAGGTCTCCTGTAATCTTGGAAAAAGGAGACTCAGTAGAGTGGTAGGGTGGAAACCAGTCAGTAGAGGGTTGAGGAGTGGATAGGGATGAGTTTGTGAACTATTATTATAGAAATACAGCTGTAAAATATAGTTGGTTTTCAGGAGAATTTTCCTCAAGGAAGTGGTTTAACATGAGGACATAACTGAGTGCATAAGAGCACATTTGAAGCTAGGAGAGAGTGAAGTGACACTATTTGCAGGGACTGCAAAGAAGCAGGACTGCGTGGAATTTTGGGGAAAAAAAGAGACAATTCTATCTCCCAGATGGGAGGAAATGGGGTATGTGTTGCTCATTTTTTAATCATTTGTGATAAATGCTTCATTACAAAGACAAATTGGCCCAGTACTTTCACATGGAGCAAACAATCACAAAGAATATTTAAAGTTTTAAATGAGCTTCTTTTAACCTCACAAATATGCAACAACAATGTGGTCATCTATAACTTGCTAAGTATTGTTATTTGCTTGTATCACTAGAGCACCAATGGGGCTGAGCTTCTGGAATTGACAGATCTGTACTTGAGGATGGTTAATGAATCACCCAGGAAGATTGCAAGACCAGGATGTTACCTCCAGGATATGGAGCTTCCAGGCATCTGCCCTATCAGGCAGGCACATCTGCTTCTCTAGATGAAGGAAACAAAGCCAGAATAGAATGGTCGGTTGGCAAAGCCACAAGGTCGAACCTTGCCCTCTCCTTCCTGGTTTCCTGCACTGACCTGGAACTATCTATGTTGAACTACCTTGGAGCAATTCTGCACTCTGCAAAAAGAACCAAAACAGGAACTACTATAATACATTCCTCTTTCAAAAACCCTGAAATGCCATCTGATTCATTGACTCATCCCACAAATTTTAACACACCTCCTACTATGTGCTAGAGTCAGTTTGGGGCACTGGAGAAAGGGTGGTGGTCATAAAATAATTTCTTGTTCAGTATAGATTGCCATGGGTCTTGTATAAGGACTAATTATTAATAAGTATTCTCACTGTTTATCTAAACGGATACATCTGTAAATCTTGCTAAGCATATTGCATTACTGTTTACAAAGGGTGAGGTTGCTGTTTATTTTTCAGCATGGAAGATGCACACGTTGTACTTTTCATTTACGAGGTACAGCTCAGGGTCTACAAAGCCCTAGGATAAATACTTTTTATTCTAAAAACCACAAAGGATTATGAACTCCAAAGCTTACATGTGTCCTAATTTTCATAATGCCCATTTGACCTAGGATTCCATATCTGTTGGAAGATCCAGGTACCATATCAGGGAGGGCAAATTTATTTTGTTATCATCTAAAATACCATTTTATCCCCTCTTCAATACTAACTTCCCAGCCTGCCTTAGTTACCATATCTGAATTCATCTTCCATGGGTTTTCGAAAACTTGCTTTAAAATTTGTAAATTTAAAATATTAGATTACATTACTTCTGAAGATACGAGATACAAATAGAAATGAGATACTTGCAATTTATAACTTCCATATTGTTAACTTTTACTCTGTAATAGTGTTAGCTAACAGGTTGAACAGTTCTTATTGGAAAATCTAAAATCGAAGATGCTCTAAAATTTGAAACTTTTTTTTAACACATTTAGATTTAAATGTGTTTAAATGTGTTTTGGATTTCATATTTGCTGATTAAGGATGATCAATTGACAGTTTGCAAATATTCTAAGATCAGAAACACTTTCAAATCTGAAGCACTTCTTGTTAGATAAGATATACTTAATCTATATTGCTATTGTCAAGTTTAAAGGGTATCATCTAATCCTGTTAAGATCTATTGCATGACCATGTCACAGCTTGATTAATGCCATTCCAATTTATGACTAATGTCCTGGGGTAATTATTTCTGGTGACTACTTCCCTTTCAAAGGTATCTCTGTGTAAATGCCCCAACATATACTATTCACTTGAGCTCCCCTAAGCTCCTCTATAATGCTCCATATGTACATTTCAGGAGAAGATGAAAACTTCCTTGCACACAGGACATGATGGCAGTTTCTCTTTGTTTTGTTTCTTAGTATCTTTCCAGATGAAAAAATGTTTTCATGGGCCTTTACACTACTAGGTTGGGGTTGTCTAAGAAAAGCCTAGGACTGTGCTTTCCAAATTTTAATGTGGTTATGTATCACTTGGACTTGTTGTGAAAAACTCATTTGCTATTCAGTGGGTCTGGAATGAGGATATTGATTCTACCCATCTGAGTACCAAACATTGAGTAGCAAGAGCCTACAAATTTTCCTAGTTAGCTCTGTCTTAGATTTCAGATATTATGATATAGTATCACTTAGTAATCAAGAGCATATATACTCTTTGGAAGTCACTGCATTGAGGTCAAATCTTATCTTCCTCATATATTGTTTGTGTTACCTTTAACAAAGTATTGGTCTCTCTAATGCTCAGTTTTCTCACATGAGAGAGAAAGAATGAAATTTATCTCAAATGAATGATGCGAGGGATAAATGAGATAATAAATATAAAACAGTACTGTTCTCACCCATTGCAAATGTTCAACAATGCTGGTAGTTGAAATTGTCATCATCACAGCCATCAAAGTGCACTTTGAATTCTTCCCTTGTTGGCACTACTTAGCACTTCCCTGCCATTGCCCCCATTTTCTTCAAAGCGTAACATCAAAGGGTACTTATTTAGATAACCATCAGAGAATAATGAGTAGAGCCATATTTTGAAGAGTGCCTTAAAAATGGCATTAAAGTATGCAAAAATCATCAAGGTTTTAGGTACATGTAGAAATTTTGGAGAGTGTTTTAGTCAGCTTTTTCACTGCTGTGACTAATAGACCCAACCAGCACAATTGTACAGGAGGAAAAGTTTATTTGAGGGTTCACAGTTTCAAAGGTCTTAATCCATAGAAGCCTAGTTCCATTTTTATGAGGCAAGGCTGAACATGATGGCAGAAGAGTGTGGAGGGAAGTAGCTCACATCATGGTGATCAGAAAGCAGAGAGAGAGACTCCACTGGCCAGACACAAATATATACCCAAATCCATGCCACAATTCCCACCTCCTCCATCCACTCCCCACCACTTCAATTACCACTCAGTTAATCCCTATCAGGGGATTAAATCACTGATTGGATCAAGACTCTCACAACCCAATCATTTCTCCTCTGAACCTTCTCACATTTTGTCACACATGAGCTTTTGGGGGACACCTTGCATCCACACCATAACAGAGAGATCCACAGAAAGGCAAGAACAAGCTTTTTGGTTGAAAGGTGTTGATGAACTCTAGCTCATAAATGTTTAATTGTCATGTAATTAACCTCTGGGTCAAGGCTGCCTCTCTTAACTTTGCATGTGTCAGTAGTGGCAATTAGAAGCAACTCAACTGTGTGTATTATTCTAAAACCAAGTATTAACAGCAGAAGAAATAGGATGAATATTTTAAAAAACAGGAAGAACAAATTCTTCAAGCTAGGTTCTGCTGTAAACTTTGTGTCCTCTTATTCCTAACTGGGTATCAGGTAGCAGAATTCCAAGTATTTCAGTTTCACTTTCTTTCCATTAGTATTTAGAAGTCACATTATTGAAACCTTTGTAGTAATTTATATAAAGTGATAGGACTGAAATAGCATTTTGTAAACAATAACTTCCTAGTTAAATCTCTGGGGTAAAAATCATTTTTGTAGTTATTAAAACTGTTATCCTCTTCCTTATCTTTAATGTCCTTTGCAGGTGTAAACATTTTTCTTTCCTCTAATGTCAATCCTAATGTAGGTTCTGTGTCCTCTCTCCGGTATAGTTAACAATAGTAAGAGAATAGTGAAATCAGAAACTTGCACAATTTTCTTACTATAAAATTAATCACTATTTTGTAATTATAAAATTGGATGTTAAACTGGGTGTGGTGGCGCATGCCTGTAATCCCATTGGCTCAGGAGACTGAGGCAGGAGGATCTTGAGTTCAAAGCCAGCCTCAGCAAAAGCAAGGCACTAAGCAACTCAGTGAGACCCTGTTTCTAATAAAATACAAAATAGGGCTGGGATGTGGCTTAGTGGTCAAGTGCTCCTGAGTTCAATCCCTGGTATCAAAAAAAAATTGGATGTTGAGTTTGAAATGGCAACATGCTATATGTTCATCTCATAATTTAAAGCTCACTGGAGACTATAATTTTCCATTTACAAATTCTTTGACTACTATTTAAACTCCTGCTTGGACCATAGCACCTGTGGTATGAAGAACATAAAAAAAAATGACTCTCCCAAATGAGAGTTCACATAACTACCATGTTTCTTAAGGCCCACAGCAATCTACAGACTAATAATGATTCCACCATGAGTTAACTCTACTTGGCATCTAGAGGGCAAGTCATTTGCAAAGTATGTCTATACTTGAATATTTATTTGAAACAAAGATCAGCCCAACTGTCCCAATGACTGAGAAAGAGGGACTTTCTATTGGGAAAATAGGTAGGAAGAATTATTTATTTTTTTCTAGCAGGTTTGCACTTAACACTGACAGATTTCATTTGGTGGATAAATCTCAAAATTTCTTTAAAAGATTTCCAGGCAGACAGGGAAAGAAATTCCAACCACATTTCCATTATATGATGGGAGTCATGTCTGTTTTCTGGAGAACAGGAAGACAGGACATAGGCAGTACTAAAATTAACTTTCAAGTGTTTCTCTCACCAAATTGATTCTAAAAGCATAAAACTATTTATTCTCTAACCCAGAGGTCAAGCAATTACAACCCAGACCAAAATCCAGATCCAATTCAGCCCATCTCCCTCTACTGTGAAGAAAATTGTACTGGAACCAGTCACACACATTCATTATATATTATCTATGTCTGTTTTTGTGCTCAAATGACAGAGTTGTGATAGAGACCATATGGTCAATAAAGCCTAAAATATTTACTATCTGGTACCAATTAACTAAAATATTATGTTACAAAAAATTTCCAACCAAAACAAAATAAAACAACCCTTCGGTTAAGCATGTATTGATATTTAATTGATTTATTTCGAATAATTCATAGATATCTTTAATAATTTAAAATTATAATCCATAATAAGGGCAAGAAGAAGCTAGCATGAAAAGGCTTTTACTAAAATTTCCTATACATATATCCCTTTGGTATATGATAATCATTAACAAATTAATGAAGTAGTATTTGTAATAAAGATGACTAGTTTTATATATTGGAATTTAAGTGGGAAAAGACTGATAATAAGAAAACATAGATATTCAATACTGGTCACTTCTACAAGCATATTGCAAAATAGTAGTACTTGAGCTTAAGTTCACATCCTAAGTTTATGAACATGTGACATAATAATTAGGAATAGATGAGTTGATCCAAAAGACTTTGCTGTACCATTGGGAATGACTGTGTAAAACTGTATCATCATCTTAATTTAGATTTCATGTATTTCATTAAATTTAAACAGTGTATATGTATAATTATTTGAGGACCTTAAGCCAATAAGGGAAAATTATATTTAAATTGAGAAGAGGGTTATCCTTTTGTCCTGCTTTAGTTGATTTTAGATGTAATTATTTACATTTAATAAAACAAAAGGGGAAATGAAACTATCTGTCATGAATAGTTTTGCAATTTACATCCAAGCTACTTTCTGAATATAGAAACTTCTCTTTTCAAAGGAGTATCTGCCATAGTTTTATTAAATTATTTATGTATGTTATTATAATCAGATAGAAAATTCAACAAAATTATATTTTCTATATTTTCTTTAAAAATGAAGTACATATTGAATATTTATGTTTATCAATTGTTCCCACATACCAGTACATAAAACTATACATTTTTTCTCACTATAAATACTTTTTGATTATTGAGTCAGTGATTAACTGCATAACAAGTAGATACTGATAAAGAATTACTATTTTCAACAACTCTTCATGTGTACTTTAGAATATTGATCTCAAATTCTTCAATCTATGTGCATCTTAATAGGAAATTATTAATAACTTAATCAGGAAAATGGTTTACAATTCCAATGATGAAGATAAAGAAAAGACTTTGGAAATTCAAATGCCAAGACAAATAATATTGCTTTCTTCCTTCCTTCTTTATTGTGTACAAAAATTACTCAAGGAACATTAATCATATGTAAATCTTGAAAGGAAAGTTATTCATACTAATTCCTAAACATGAAACTAAAGGTTTCAATAATTCCTAATTTTTAGTATGAATGTTTTCTAACATTTTTCACTACTCTGTGAATATGTGTGTGTGTGTGTGTGTGTGTGTATTTACTTAATTTGGATGCTAAACCTCTGCCATTCAGTACTGAACTTTAAATGAGTCGTGATAGCCAATCCTCAAATCCAGGATACACAGATATCAGTAGGTAAGATAACAGCACATCAATTTACTGCTTGGTAAGTAAATTGTAAAGTAGGAACTCTTGTTTTCTCTATTCTATAAAAGCAAAACAAAACAGAACCATCAACAGACCATTCAAGTTCATAATAAAGTTAAACAAAGATGGAGAGAGAAAAGCAAATTGTAGCAATACATATCCAGATGTGTTAAGCACATGGGATAAAATTTGACCTAAGACCTTCCTAACTTTTGAAAGTAAAATCATTGACTCTGTGCACTTGGAAAAGAGAAGTCCTTCATTTCAAGAATGTAAGTAACATAAAGAAATTGTGTCTTCACATTTTATTTATTTATTTTTTATACTGGGGATTGAACTCAGGGAAACTTAACTACTGAACCACATCCTCAGCCCTTTTTTGTGTTTTTATTTAGAGACAGGATCTCACTTATTTGCTTAGGGCCTCACTGGTGCTGAAACCGGCTTTGAACTTGTGATCCTCCTGTCCCAACCTACCGAAGTGCTGGAATTACAGGCATGTGCCCTTCACGCCCAGCTAAGTGATACCTTTTTATAATTTGCTTTTCAAAATCAATCTGCAGCCATTTCATATCTTAATTCTCCAGAAGTGGGCTATCCAATATCCCCTTTGGAGATATTTCAATGGATAGTCCAATTCTTGCTTAATCAAATTGGAAAACCAAATAAATCTGAAAGAATATGTCTTCTTAGGAATGTGCTAATTTCTCATGGCTATGTATAAGAATTCAAACTAAAACCTGTTCTTCACATTAACAGACAAAAAGTGCTTTGTCTGACTATCTAAAATTGACTTCCCACACAGGAAATTAAGTGATAGCAAGCTGTTAACAATGGGTGACTCATCCTTTAAATATCAGCTGCCCCCTTAAGTTCCAGCTCTGATTAAATGTCACTTTCTGAAAAGGCTTTCCCAACCATCATTATATCCCCTTATTTATTCCCATCTGACATATTATGTATTTATTGGTTTGCCTGATTCCACTCTTTTACAGAGTACTCTCTTTAAAGGAAGTGTTTAACTCTTTTACTCACTGACGTAGCAATAATGCCTAAAAAAAGTACCTTTGTTTTGTTAATTTTATATATGCTCAGCAAATACTATTAAGATGAATTTATGAATAGGGAACTTCAAAAAACAGATGCAAAATTTTCTGCATGGTGTATTTCTTTGGAGATAAGGAAAGACAGTAGAAAGACTTGGACATAACTTATGTTCGCATATGAATACACCAACATTGAAACTCCACATCATGTACGACCACAAGAATGGGATCATAATTAAAGTAAGGTATTCTCTGTATGCATACTATGTCAATGTAAACTCTACTCATGTATATTTAAAAAGAACAAAAACATTTTAAAATGCATGATTTAGATCCTATTCTGAATAGATTAAGTCTGTAGCCTAAAAAATACAAGAATCTGATTTATATACATATAATGCCACCTCATTAAAAATAAACTTATTCTCTGTAATATACATATATCAAAATTCAGGAACAATGTCCACAAATGAAAATTGTGACAAAATGCTCTCTTTATTAGAACCACAAAATAAACATAAACTGAAGCAGCAATGATGTGGAATGTTTATATTTTTTAAAAAAAATTTGGTAGTTGTAATATTGACAGAATGCCTTTGTTATATTTGCTTATTTTTATGTGGTGCTGAGAATCAAATCCAGTGGCTCACACATGCTAGGCAAGTGTTCTACCACTGAGCTAGAGCCTCAGTCCATAGAATGTTTATATTTTAATGGCCTGTTTGTTGTTACCATTGTTACTGTGTCAGAGAATTTGCAACAAAAATTTCATTCATATTAAATAATTTAGATCACTCCAAGTTTTTTTCTGACTCTTGAAATTAAACATACCTATATATTTACATTGTGTGATCAATGACCATGTATGTACCTTTTGTCTTTTAAGGTTCCCCTAAGAGTTTTAGCAGGAGCTCCAGTCAGCTCAATCTTGGCTACAGAACATGGGGCATTCCCAGGCAGACCCACATAAGTATGGCTGTTATTCTCAGCACCAGTGGCTTTTCTCTGCTATGTCTCCTTCCCCAGATGCCCTCTGCCAAAATATTAACTACATAGTCAGGACTGAAGGAGCCACAAAAGCTAAACAATGTGTGTGCAAGGAGATAAGAATTCTGGATGAGAGCAAGGGTTAGAAGAGGAAGCTGAAGAGGACAGAAAAGAGATTGGGTCAATGCTGGTTAAAAATAGAGCTCAAGTAGGCTCAAAAGAAAGTGATAAGCAAATTAAATTAGAGAGAAAAGAGCAGGAAGATAAAGAAGTTCAAAACAGCCCTACACTGCCAAATGAGTAAGAAATACAAACAAAAGTCTAAGGAGTAAAATTGTAATAATGAAGAAAAGAAGAGAAATGGTTAGCAAAGGAAAAAGAGAAGGTAAAAAAGATAAACAGTGACAATAACATGAAAAGAGAAAAATCAACACAGGATATACATACCATGAGAGAGAAAATAAAGGGATGATCTTGTACATACCCTCACAAACACAGTGAGGTGTGGTTGCAGATGAAACTACATATAGGGACCTTGGGGAGAAAGTATCCTGGATTATCCAAGAGGGACCAATCTAATCACCTGGGATTTTAAACATGAGAACCTTTCCCAGCAGGAATCTGTCAAAGAAAGATAGAAGAAAGGCATAAAGGCCCAGAGAGATGCAGCCCAATGCTGAAAACACAAAACATCTCTTATTGGTAAATAAGCCTTTTTGCCCAGAGATAATATTGATAGAACTTAGCCTCCTTGGGATTTCTTCAGTTTCTGTCACTAGATTAGAATTCACCTGCAAAATTTCAACCCCACATAAATCCCTTGGAAAACAATCTCTTACTGTGTTTTAAAGATTGATTCTATATTAAAGTCACTCTTTTCCCAAGAAAAAGCCATTCTTAACCTTACCTCTATCTTCATACCATTTGTGTCTTTTCCCTTTCTTCCAGACACACTCACCAAATGAACAAAACTTTGTTTTGTAGAGTTAGTATTTGCATGCAAACTGTTTTATTCTTTACTGATCAATCATGTTCTTATGTCAATAAAATGAGATTAAAAATAATTTTGTATATGCAATTTTATCTATCCGTCAACTAGCTGAATGAAAAGGGAATTTATAGTCAAGGCAGTCTGTTTAATGATAGTCATTTTTTCCTGTGATTCACATTTTAAAAATATGGCCAAAATGTTAATTTCTTTTTGATAAAACCAGGAATCCTATTACAACTTTAAGCTACATTAAATCTTTGGTAAAATAAAAAGACAGTGCCTCTCCCTTTTCTAGATTAAATGTATGACATAGTAAAAAATAAAGTAAGATTACAGATCATAAAAATTTTTTAAAGAATGATAAAATGTTAGTGAAAGGCTAATATTGTTGATAAAACTTATTACCATTATTATTACCAAACTGAATAGGATGAGTGAGGAATGAAAACAGGAGTTTCCAAATAAAGATCACACACTGGACACATGCATCTACCTCCTTTCTTTCATAAGAATCAACTTCAGTGACAGAAAAAAAAAAACATTTCAAAAAGAGTGCTACCACGGGACTTGGAATTCCAAGAAGATAAAATATGGGATACGTTTGAAAATGAAACCACAGTACAAAACATCATGACTGGAATCACGAGATATGCACAGTTTTTTTCACAGGGAGACTTGGAGAAGGTTTCAATGATGCAGCCAACCAATTCTAAGAACAAAAATGGACTATGAGATAATTGTAGGGTTAATGAAAGAATTGCATTTAGAAGAGCAGGGCCATTTGGATCACCCCTGCTCCCCCGTATATACAGAGTATTTGGCAGTAGCAGCTTTGCTCCCAAGATAAAACCCCTTATCTGAAAAGTGTGAGCAGGTGTAGCATTAAGTTAAAAAATATAGGAATGAAATAACTATGAACCAAAATGTGAAGAAAGCTGAAAAGAAAATGGGAGAAAACACAGCAGACATTGGGCCTAGCTCCTTTAAATGATACACTGTTTAGTGCCTCATATTCATCCCACATGGAAGGTGAGGGCATTAGCATATTTACACACAGTTCTACATAGTTCTAGGTTGAGGGATGCTCCCGTAGGGTGCAGGAGGCAAAGCAGGCTCTAGGAGTAAAAGAAAGCCGTCAGGCAAAGGAATACAGGTGCTGGGGCTGTTGTTCAGGAGGGCACTGAAGTTAAGGTGGAAGGACTACTGGTGGTGCACCAACAGAATCTGCAACAAGCTTCAGGAAAAGGCTTGTGAGGTCAACACAGTAGAGACTCTTGGCACAGATGGACCTGAACTTCAAACATCATTATCTTTATCACTAGTTACTGACTTGGCAAATCATTTAACTCTTTGATTTGCAGTTTTCTCGTCTAGAAAATGAAGCTATGTAAATCCAACTCCAAGTCCTACAGGAATAGTAAATTAGATGATGCATCTGAGGATTGTAACCCAGTGCCTGGTTCTTAATTAAAATTGCTTATGTCACAGCTCTTATTATCACCACATTCCCCTTTCTGCCTCCATGTTTCCACCTTCGCACGTTACACTAATTCACCCTCCTTTTAAATTATATTCACCCAGGAACCCCAAATCCATGTTATCTCCCATTCCTTGCCTTGCTTTAGCTTCAACCACCATTGGTAAAATCATGTTGAGGAAAAATATTGCAAACACCAGAAATCCTTAAGACAAGAAAAACTGGTCTGAGGATTAAAAGTATGTTGAAGCATGCCTTTTGTTTTGAAGGTTCCAGAAAGTGAGGATGAAAAATGAATCAAAGGCTTCCTTTTTTGTCACTTCCTAGATGGTGTGATTTCTGTAAATCCTTAAATCTCCTTTCTATGAACTGTTTCTAAAATGCCTTCATTTCCCATCTCCCAAAGTAGGAAGAGTTATTATGAATGTTATATAAGGAGAGTCTGTAAACTCCACAGTCCTGGTCCAAGGTAAATCTTGCTAGTAATCACTGGGTCTACATTATTCATTGGCCTATAGGTTCACTGATTTACACTTTTGATCAATTAAAAGAATAAAATAGTCAATATTCTGCCATTGAAATGAAACCATAACTAAGATGCATTCATTGGATTCCCTCACATTAATTATTGATGTTGATTCTCAAACTTACCTGCCTTAAGTTATAATATTCAGAAACACCATAGCTTAACCACAGATCTATTATCATTGCTGAGGAATTAGCATTACTTTTTCCTGCCTTTTAAAGTACACAAAAGCATGGCTGATCTCTAGTGAATAACTTGAGAACTGAAGGGAAAACACATCCTTTAAAAAATACTCACTCTTTTTAGAAAAACAAAAAAGTCTTTTTATCTTTTGAATAAATTCAAGTTCCTATGGATTATATTTCTTAAAATAAGTCCCATGTGAATAGGAATGACCTGAAAACCATGACTCTTAATACAGTGATCATGACAAATTTCATTATACACGGCGTGCAGCCTTTGAACATGTAAGAAGTTAAAAAAATCACAGAGTTCTATTTCAATGCCATGATACCCCTACCAACCCCTTTCAAAGTGTTGTTTTCATGTTGCAACAATGAACTAAGACAGACCACAAGCTCTTGAGAATATTCCACATTTATCTTTATTCTGTCACTTGGGTTCCCTAGCATTGTCTCTTGGGTGCTACCGCATTTGGCATACAAAAATATAAAGTAGTCCAGAAACGGGAGTCTACTGGAAACCTTCAAAGATGACAAGGAACAATATGCAAACAAATTAGGTTTTGAGAGGAATTCTATGAACTCATATCAGAAATAAAAATATTTGTCCTTAAATTTAATAAAATCCTTTAACAACAAATGACAATATTTATATCTTCAAACCCTTAAAATTTATGACAGAAATGCCTCCATTTATTAATTTGTCTTTTGTTTAGTGGCTTGAACTATCTGGATGTAATCTTCAATCCAGGAGTAACCCTACAGCTTTCTCATGAACTTTCTTCTCAAGATAGGGAAGTTCTGAGACCCCTTCTGGCCACAGTTGATGGGCTTCATATTGTGTTTATAACTAAGGTTACTTAATGAGCTTGGTTATCTGGTTTCCTGTGGCAGTCATAAATTCTGTCTTCAGTTAGAGACAAGCAGTAGAAATTGTGAGATGGACTGTGATGGATGTGGGAGGAAAATAAAGTAAGTCTGAAGTAATTTGGAACTAGGCAAATATTCCTACATACTTCTTGGTTTTCTGGAGGCCTCCCTATCACAACAGAATTTCCACAGTGTAGACGCAGATGCATTGAGAATAGAGACCAACTTTTCTAAGGCTTCTGTGTTTAGAAGCTAGGGAAGCATGTCCTGGTTCCTGCATCCTTGCATTCACCCCGAACAAATTCTATCATATAATCTGTAGGGCTCAGAGACCAGGCTCATCCCCAGAAGGTATTCCCGTCAAAGGCCAGAAGAATGTGACATAGTCTTGGCTGTACCCAGTCCTGGGGTGAATATGCAATTCATATCTCTTAAATTGGTACTTCATACACTTTTAGATTTTTACGCTAATAATTTTCCAAAAGGTGGAAGTCAGGCTTAAAGAATAGAACTTTAATTGTCAGGAAAACTTGTGCATTAATTTCCTGGGTTTCCAAAGAACCGACTAATGATTGGATGATGATTGAAGATTGAATTCACCAGTGATGTTCCTAGCTCCAAATTCTGAGCCTACAACATGTTCAGTCTTTTATTTTTTTGACCTGCCAGAGTCATAGCACCATGCATAGAGGTGATATGAGTGACTTGATGAATGAATTGCTTAAATTCTTGTTGAATTTCTACATATATGTTAGTCTATGGGCTTACTGATTTATATTTTTGATCACTTAACAAAATAAAATAGAGTAAATATTCTGCCATCAAAATAATGAAACCATAACTAAGATGCATGAGTTTGATTTCCTCATACTAAGAAATTATTAATGCTTTTCCTAAACTCGGTTGCTTTTTTAAATGTGGTTTCTGAGCATCCTAATGAATCTAGGTCCCAGTAGAGTAGATCAGGCAATTTGTATACTGTCCTGTATGATTTTAATGCAGCCAACTTTATGTGGAATAATCTAGAAGAACACTTTTTTCCCTAACAATAATATAGATGGTGAAGGAAATCAGATAAGTTATAAAATTCCTTTGTGTTTTACAAAAAGTTTAGACTTCTGAAGTCAAAGGAAACTATCAATACATAATGACTCAAAGTTAGGGGATTTTTTTTGTCCAAAATTTCAAAATATCTTCTTTTTTTTAACGTTCAAGCAGTGTTTTTAAAGACATTTGTCAGAGAACAGTGTTGCATCACATTACAAACTACCTGAACACAGACATTCTGTCTGGCATTTTTATCTTTACAATGCATCCTTGCCCATAATATGTGCCCCATAAATATCACATAAAATACCAAGTGACAAGCAGTTTTTGAAGAAAGACCCAGATAAAAATAACTACTCCACTGTCTTCCCAGAACATATTTTCAATCAGAAAACTGCAGAAATAAAATAGCCTATTTGAGAACTGTCAATAAGGCAGAAACTCAACATAATTTGCAATTTAACTTTATGTGACTCTATCCTTTCCAAAAGGGGTTTTATATTGAATTGAAACATTCAACATTAAGTTTAATTTTGGAGAATCAAACTGCAAACTAAAGCTTTATGTATAGTCACATTTTTTGAGCCTGGACTAAATCTCTAACACTTCCCTACTTAGGTAGAGAAAACAAGAGAAAAAGAGCCTTCCTTGATTTTCAGCTGGGCGTGGTTCCTGGATTTGTAATTGCACTGATTTCCCTATGAGTCACACTTGTTCCTAGTATACGCCAGACTTTCCCCTTTTGGATGCCCAAAGAGAAACTTCAATTCGACAATGGAACAGTGGAAAGTGATGAGGAAACCATGCAATTGTGTCCAGCTCAATCAAACACTGAACTGCCTGGTGGTTTAGAGCAGAGATTCTTCCACTTGTGTATGAAAGAAGGAATCAGGGGGCTTTGAAGTCAATATCCTCCAAACTCTCTTTACCATAGAAGGGTAACTTTCTGTCTGCTGAGTTGGAGAAATTAAAGTATGTGTATTATTATATCTAGAATTCTAGCCTTTATTCAGTTTAAAGGCAATAACAATAAAACAAACCAAATATTTATTTCTATGGCCATAAGACTACAAAATTAGTTCCATGACTAATTTAGCATGACTAATATGCTGAATATATTATTATGATCCTGAAATAATCTTGATTCGAGACATAAATGTTTCAGGTTGTCTCTGAAGCAACATGTTATGCCAGTTTCTCAAATCTCTTCCATCCCAACGGCCATAACAGATAAGAATAAGTTGTTTTCCAGAGAACAAAAGCAACCAAAGAGGTTGAGAAATTTCACAAGAAACTGGCTGAAAGGTTCAGGCAGCATTTATCTCATATCTTTTACCAATAGCCTCTCATAAGGAGCATTATTGTTACTTTTTCATTTTGCCACCAGAGGGAGTACAGAACTTTCTCACACAGTCCCTTGCATTTGTCAGACAGGAGATACAGAGACTGGCTGATCAGAGTTGAACAAACCATTTAGTTACTTCCTAACAGGATAAAAATACCAGCTGGCGTGAAATCAGGAGCAAAGACTGTACGAGCCACTTCTGTATACAAAGTTCTTTTTAGTTTTTTTATTCCAAAGAGTGCAGTAACAACTATTTTTGATCCTGGAATACAAGAGATGACAAATTTAACTGTGTCATTGTGTTCTTTCTTTCTTTACATTTAAGATGAAGCATTAGGAATAAGACAAATAAAAATTAATGTTATATGAGATAAAATCTGAAATTTAGGGACAAGAAAAGTACATGGCCAGGGACCAATAGATTTATTACGAGGAGAATAGGAAAAGTTGATTTGACAGTATAGAGAGTAATGTCCATTTGGCTCCCTTTAGCTTCCTTAAACCAACTATTAAACAATGGCAATGATGATGAGATTGGTGGTGGTGATAGTGGCAGTGATGACAATTTGTAGTTGGTCTGGACAGTGATGGTGGTAACGATGGAAATTTTAACTTAATCAAACTACTGTATGACAGATCCTGGACTAAGCAATTTATATTAATAGCTAATTTAAAAATTACTTTAACCTCAGGAGGAAAGTATGAAGCCTTTCTTCACTTACATATTAAAATTTTAAAGTTAGAGAAAACTTAGGCATCCTGATAATTCTCAAAAATATCTTTCAAAGCCTCTGATGAGGTTTTGATAAATAAATAAATAGACAGCTATAAAGGAGGATATTGTTAATGAAATATTAAATGAACAATTGTTATATAGAAAATGCTTTTGTGTGCAGATAAAATTTCATAGAGCTGGCTAAAGATGTAGTTCAGTGGGAGCACTTGCCTAGCATGTGTGAGGGCCTGGGTTCAATCCTGATTATTGAAAAAACCTCATAGTTGTATTTGTCAAAACTGGCTCTTTACATGATGATCTACAGGCTGATTTCCCTTAATGGCCAGATAAAATAAGGCGAGATTACATATACTATATGGATTACGCCATATACTCAGAAATTGTTCTTATTACAATTTCACTCTTTATATTTTTTTCTATAGCCACATATTATGTACAGTGAGCACATGTTTGGTTTTAGGTAAAGCCTCAAATAATACAAATTTGTGATCTCAGAACAAAAGATGTAGCTTCCCAGTATATACCAAGAATAAATATCACCAGCATTTATGTTCAGCAGTCTGAACATAGTATGTGTGTTTATTAAACTGTTTTTAAATACAAAAGAGTCACTGAGATATAACTCAAATAAATCAAAGTATAAATGAGACCAACAGCAACAAAAAATGAATACATACCTATAATGAAAGTCAAAACAAATGAGGCCAAAGCACCTTATATTGACATCAAGTTTCACTTGGATTTATCTGTTAGAAGTGAACCTAAACGGAGAAGTGGGTGTGCCATCTCTAGTCACATTATTAGCAACAATAATTTTTTTGTATCTGGATTTGTAAACTCCACATTTTTATTAGATACCCCATTTCCTTTTAGCTAAAGCTACTCTGAGGTCTAGGCCAAAGCCTCTTCTATGTAAATGACATCAATCAGATTGGCATTTGCCAGAACATTCCAAAATCAAAAAGGCATACATTTTTAAGAGCCTAAGTTGTCTATCTTTAAGTCAGCAAATGAAGGAGTCCTCAAGAACCAGGACTGGGAGTTCCACAAAGAAACATTATGCTTCATGGTTCCTTGTGGAGAATAATTTGGAAACTCTCAAAGGGATTTTATTTTTTACTTAAATTGATTTTATGAAACTCAGGATCCAAATGAAGGTAATTTTTTGGATAATAGGGGTTTGCCTAATGACTTCTCCAAGTGAATTCCATAATTAAGATTTATGACTAAAATAAAATCAAAAAGATTACAAAAGGGTCTGCCTGCTTAGATCTGTCATCTTTTCCCCTCCATCACCCTCCCTACAAAAGACCCCAGGATGAGTATAAAGCTACCTAAAAATAACATTCACATGGGTTTTATTTTTGAGCCTTGGCTTGTAGTCCCTGCCATTAGTTGCTATGCTGTTTAGATCCGAATTTCTGATGCACAATCAGAATCTATATACTTAGGTACAAATTATCATTCAATATTAGGACTGAGAGGGTGGTTCTGATCATGTATCACTACGTCTCTAAAAATTGCAACAAAACAGCTACCTCCTCTCCTTTCAAAGGAAAATTATTCCACTTTTTGAAGAAAATGCAGTTGGCTATGGCTTATGAAGAAATAGGCTAAGGAGTGACAACACCAGAAAATATGAGGACTGGAGAATGAATAAATTAGTAATCTATAAAAGGAAATTAATTTTGAGCCTGGAAAAGAGAATAAATCTTTCTTCTTGCCTGTAAGCATAAACTAGAAAATACATGAAGTTTACTCACATAGTTTTCCTGACTCACAGTTGAAATTTGCAGAGCAAATAATTGAAGGAGTGATGTAATGGTAATGCTTTAAAAAGTACAAAGAACATTTTAATATCCATTTGTAGGAAAAAAGATAAATAAAAATATCTATGGAATGGACAATAAGATGATTAAAAACACGAATTAGAATTTCATTTTCCAACAAAATTCTGGGTCCAAGATCTCCCCATGTTCAATACTCATGTAGAACAACCTGATGCACACCCCCCACAACCAAGATTTTAGTATCTAAATAAAATTTTCTCCACTAAAAAGAGCCAAGAATCCTTAGAAAGTGGTGAATCCCATGTCTTGTGGCAGGAAATATCAGGTCTGAAACACTTTATTGTTTTCAGGAAGTCCAAATGCTTTCAAGTATGGTGCTAACTGGACAATTGGGTCAGCTTAAAGAAATGCTCACTGATTGAGTTATAATTTAAGTATTAAACAGAAAACAGTAATTCTGTGGAGAGCCATGAGAACACAATGACACTTAAAACCCACATAAGATATGATATTCTCAAGAAAGGTGTATATATCATCTCAAAATATTGCATATTGACAAACCTAAGAACATGCTTGTCAAATTCAATTTCTGCTGAAATTGGCCAAGGTGGGCAGTACAATGTTGCACAAGGTGTTTCAAACTGGTTAGGAGTTGCCAAACAGTGGTTCCCAACCCTGGTAGCCCATGAAAATCACTTGGGAAGATTTTAAAAATACTAATGCATGGGATGTATTGCTAAGCCAGTAAAATCAGAATACACATTGGAATATTATTCAGTCACAAAAAGAATGAAATTCTGTCATTTGAGATGACATGGATGGAACTAGAGATCATTATGTTGATTGAAATAAACCAGCAATAGAAAAACAAGTACTGCATAATCTCCCATAAATGTGGAATCTGAAAAATGTTGATCTCATGGAAGATGGAGTATAATAGTGGTAAACCAAAGACTTAGGAAGTAGGGAGGAGGAAAGTATGGAGACACATTGACCAATGAGCATTAAGTTACAATTAGATAGCAACAAGAAGTTTTGGTGCGTGATTGCACAGTAGGGTGACTATTGATAACAATGTACTGTATATTACAGAAAGCTAGAAGAAAGGATTTTAAAAGCTTCTACCATGAAGATATGATGTTTGAGGAGATACATATGTTTAACTTGATTTAAATATTAAGCAACATATCAAATTATTACACTGTACTTAATTAATATGCAGAATTTTTATTTTTTAATGTATTGGTTAAAAGTAATTTTTTAAAATAAATAAAGTAAAATCAGAATGTCTAGAGATGGAATTTGGGCCCTGGCATGTTTGAGAAGTTCCCCAGACCATTCTAGTGAGGGTTGAGAACCACTGGTCTAGAATATAGTGTGACCAGCAATCCGAGGGACTTTCCTGGTTTTAGCACTGAAAGTCCCATGTCCTAGCAAATCCTTCAGTCTTGAGCAAACAAGGATAACTGATAACCCTCTCCAATCAGTTTACAAAAAGGTGTCACAGAAATTTTTAGCAAAATTTATTTAAGAAACTACTATTCAAAGATTGGCTCTAGGTGACTATAATTCTCCAAACTAAAATAAAAGGTTAAGAATTAGAAAGGTCAAGGCTTACTATATTCCAACAGAGGCCCACTAAAGTTGAAGAACTGGGTTGGAAAGACCTAGTTCATGGTGTCTTGGTCCAAAATATCTTACTGGAAACCCCAAATTCATAACTTCAAAGACACATTCTCAATCAATAACTCTGTACTCACAGTTTCTATTTCCTTTACATGAGTTAGTAACTTTGCAGTTCTGAGAAGTATACTGATATTAATTGTAGGACTAAGGCTAATGCTAATTCTGGTGTTAGCACTAAAAATAATGGTAGTTCTAGTATACCCACTATTAAGAATACTAATGCTGCTACTTGTACCAACACTAATACAGATACCAGTACTAATACTAATAAAATAAATGGAGTTAATAAACAAACTAATCAAACTTCACTACTAATACTATTGAGCTGGGTATAATATCTTCTGGAGTCAATCTATTAGGATATTCAAGTTTTCTTTTTCCTTTGAGAATTTTGAGTTGTTTGGGAGAATCTGACTTATTAAACTTATGATTTTAATTAAAAGACTTGAGAGGGGCTAGAGTTGTAGTTCAGTGGTAAAGTGCTTGCCTAGCATGTGTGAGGCACTGGGTTCAATTCTCAGCACTGCACATAAATAAATAAAGGTCCATAGATGACTAAGAATTTTTTTTTGTGTGTGTGTGTGGTGCTGGGGATTGAACCCAGGGCCTTGTGCATGCA
The DNA here is from genome assembly GCF_902686455.1 of Sciurus vulgaris. Taxonomy (NCBI): domain Eukaryota; kingdom Metazoa; phylum Chordata; class Mammalia; order Rodentia; family Sciuridae; genus Sciurus; species Sciurus vulgaris. The sequence continues at coordinate 130,871,783 of NC_136471.1, read as the reverse complement.
AGGCAAGCACTCTACCAACTGAGCTATATTCCCAGCCCAAGAAAAAATTTAAAAAAAATAGTTGTGATTTCATAATTTAAGTTTGTATTCACTGATTGAATGTTTGAGAAAAATCTTATGTGTTAAATCTGGAAGTTCAGATTTTATAAGGAACAGTTAGATACTCAAGTGTTGAATTTGAAAATCTGGCCGGTACTTAAAGGCTCGAGAGAAAGGGGGTGTTTTTCACTTGTTTTTCTATGTTAATGCAAAGTTGATAAGATTTAAAAACAAATGAGACATGTAAATTGAGCTAACAGGCTTAAGAACAGGTGTTTTTAAAATTATACATTGATAAACAATTCACAAAATAAGAATCAATGTTAATATTGTACTACAAGTGAACAGAAAAAGTTCGGCCTTTAAAAACTGCAGGTGGTATGTTATTTTCAGAAAAGGTGTGGATTTGTGATCTCAGAGGGGACAAAAAGAAAGAGGATTTCTGGAAAACCAGAATATAGAAAATAACAGAGCAGGCACAGGATCCTTAAGTCTGAATGAAGAGATCAAAAGGAGCCCATGCGTGCATTGTGCTGTGGAGAGCTCCACTGCTAAATCTCTGAGATGAATTTGAGAGGTATTTTTGCAACGACTCAAATCTCAACCAGAGTTGAGAGAAAGTGACACAGTTTTAAACAATGAAGCAATTTGTGATTAATTTTGGAAGAACTACCTGAAGAAATAAGATGAAATTTGCTGGTGATGTTTAACAGAAATACTCTTAAGCAAGCCAAGGATAAAGCTATGGAGATTTTATTTGGAGGTACAAAGAGTGCAAGACCACTGAGCTTAGGGAGAGGCTGGCTAGGCAGTTAAAGGGCAGGTGAGCCTATCTTGTGGCAAGGGGAGAGGTGAATCCAGACGTGACGAGATGCCTGACTCCTGGGATGGTTTGCCTCGCCCAGAGCCACTGGCCATAATAGGAACCTGAGAGTCCTACAGACATGAGGTGTCACATTTAAATGCTCAGGTGGGGCAAACAGGGTCCCAAGACCATACATTTATAATAACACACAAACCAAATTCACTGGTCATAAGTTAAAAATTACAGGTGGGTGGGGATCAACAAAGCAAACAGATTAGAGTCAAGTAAGTAAAACATACTTTCCCAGCATCTTGAAATACACTAAGAATTCACAAAATGTGAGCATGTCATCTAAGGATGGAAAAATGAATAAGTAAGAACACAAAGAAAAGAAAGAATATTAATCTACAAATAGCAGTAAGGAAAAAATTGAGGCTTGTGGTGATGGGAACTAGGGAGAGTGATCTGCTGGAATAGGAAGAATTAAAGTCAGCATTCTATAGAGATATGTGCATACCAAGGTTTATAGCAGCAAAATTCACAATATCCAAATATGAAACCATCCTATGTGTCTAGTATGTTTTCTCTCATATGTAGAAGTTAGAGAGAAAAGAAGGATCTCATGCAAATAGAAGGGAAACCAGTAGGCTAGAGGAAGGGGGCCAGGGGGAGGAAGGAGGGCAGGTACTGGGGAATTAAATTGACTAAATTATGTTATATCCACATACAAATAAGTCACAATGAAACCCACTATTCTGCATAATTATTATATAACCAATAAAAAGGATATCCATTTAAAAATAAAGGTTTTTTGTTGTTGTTCTTCTTCCACGTGGAATGAGGTTAGCAGTCAAAAGAAGGTCATGGATTAAGTGGACTAGATTCAGTCAGCAGTTTCCTTGTAAGTACAGGTCTGAACAAAGGAAAAACACTTGGAAAAGTTATCTGATCAAAAATAATGATAATAATAAGAAAGGTTAGGCAAAATCAAGCAGCATGTTGCAGACAAGAAGAAAGCAGGCCACTGGTAAACTTGGGAAGGTGATCAGTAAAGGATAAAGGCAGCAAAGTCACATAAATCTCCATAAGTAGGTGTCCTGGTTGCACTCTGGAATTACCTAGGGAGATCTACAAATAGCTACGCCCCCACCCTGGGTAACTTAACTGGGCCTTCTGTGGCTTGGAGCTTGAACATGAGGTTACTCACATTCCCAGAGGACTCCTATATTCTGCCAAGTTTGTGACCCACTGATTCGCAGATCCAGAGTGAAAATGTGAAGTACCACGCCACCAAATTATCAGGCCCAAATGGCCACTTGCACCTAAGCACTCCAACAATTGCAACCAAGTCACTTCCTTATTTGAACTTGGCAGATAAATGGCACAATCTTTCCCTTGACTTAAGGAGGTTTAGAATTAAGAATGAAGAAAGTTTTAACTAAACTCAGAAAAGGAAATGGGAAAATATGTTTAGGTAGCTAGTAAAACAATTATTTTTAAATATTTGGAACCATCTTTAAATAGAAATCTAATATACCAATTCTCTTCATATGGATGGCAATACACCCAGCCATAAAAAAATGAGTAACAATGAGAACTAATAAAATATCTACATATTATTTTCCATTTCTATCTCTGCTCTATATCAGCAGTTCTCAACTGGGGGCAGTTCTGTCTCCTCAGGGGACATTTGGAAATGTCTCAGACATTTTTTTCATAGTCATAACTGGGGGCTTGTTACTGGCGCCTAGTGGGGAGAGTCTGGGGACTGCTAAACATCTTACAACACACAAGACATCCCTCAAAACAAAGAATTATCCAGTTTGAAATGTCAATGATGCCAAGGCTGAGAAACCCTGCTCTAGACAATATGGTTAATGTTTCTGCAAATAATAACTAATATTCCATGCCTTTCAACTGAAACACAAATAAAATAAGTTTCAACATGTAGAATTTATATGCCAAATTAAAGAAAAATGAAAAAGCCTCTCACAGAAAATAAAACCACTAATAAAATTATGTTGTGGGTTTACCACAATGAGAAATCAAGGTCTGGAGAATTAGAACCTTGGCCTACCAGTATGCTGAAGGGAAAACTACTGCATTTCAAATGTAATTCAATTATGGGAATTGAGCTTACACTTAGACAAACTGAGAATTCTGTTTAAATGAAGACTTCTAAAAGGCATGCTTTATCATCAATATTTAATAAATTATGCTTAAAGTTAAATGTTCAAGTTGAATGTTACAAACTCCCCAAATCACATATTTGTAAGAAAAAGTAAGGCTTTCATATCTGTATATTAATTTTTCCAAACCACTTAATGTACTCATTTTTTGGAAATCAAAACAGAAGTGGGATATCAATATTTTTCAGATTGCAATATAAATCAACAGTGAAAAATAATACAACTCCCAAACATTAGAAAGTGGGTGTGGCTAGAGTAGGGGAAGAGTTTTATCCCACTTAGAAAGACAGCAAAAACTAATCTTTTGTCTCTTGTCCTTGGTCTGTGACAGATGTTAAATGTTAAATGTTAAGTAGAAGACTATTTTAGAGAAATATTGAAAATTTATTATGATCCAGAAAGCATGGAAATATGACTAGGAGCTATGAAACAGGCAATTTAAGTAATTGATGAAGCCTATTTCCACATGTTTGATACTTACCAGTGATTGAGGGTCTGTGATTGGGAACAACCAAGTCAGTTACCCAGAAACTTGGCTGTACATTCTGATCAATTGGGGATTGGAGACTTTAAAAAAATAAATAAAACAATACCTAGGCTTCTTCCCAGGTCAAATAAATCAGAATTTCTAGGAATGGGCCTGACATTTGGAACATGCCTCAAAATTTAATGTGCACTTGGACTGCTAAGGGATCATTCTAAAATAAAGATTCTGATTGAGTGGGTCTGAAATCTGTGTGAGGTTCTGTGTTTTTGATGCCAATAGTGCTTGTCTAAGGGCAACACTTGGAATAACGTGGTATTAAAAACTTCCTGGATGATTCTAATGTGAGGACATTGATGGCTGAGCCCTTAGGTTTGGGTTAGGAGCCATGTGGGCATAGAAATAAAATAAATCTAAAGAAGCATTACTCAAATAAGAAATGACTCCATCCTAATCATTGCCATGCAGTGTACATATCTTTGTCTTAACTTTCACAAGAAAAAGAAAAGGTCAGATTTTTCTAAAGTGAAGAAGTTCCAATGTGGATCAATATGACATAGTTATTCCTCTGGAAGTGTAGCCCATTTGTTGCTGATCTATCACTGCAGGCAACATTCCTCAGCCTTAGCATTTACTGTTTCCTCTTCTGGAAGACTCTGTCAACAGAGTTCTGCATGACTGGCTCCTTTTGGTCCTTTAGGCCTCTTTCCAAATTAACAGTCCCTACATCACCCTAGCACTCTCATTTTTTTTTAATCCTGGTTTTTTCTTCAGGTATTACCACTAGTTAACTAAATAATAACAGTGATTAGTGAACTTGAAGAAGCCAATGACTATTTCAAGTTCTGCTGAAACATAAATGAAGTTCAACTATCAGTCTGCACAGGGTCATTTGAGGAAGAGAAATATGAAGGAGGGTGAATAATAACAAATGGGGGATCATTGCATTTATAGAATAATCTTATATGAATCATCTCATTTGCTACTTAGGAAAAAATTGGCAAGTACAGTGGGGGTTATTCCCATTCTCAAGACCAGAAAACTGAGTTTTCTGAAATGCTACAAAGGATATAAGTAATAGAAATATGAAAAGAAGTTAGACCTCTGGATTCAAAGTCTACAGTTCCTCAACTTCTCCTAGTTGCCTTCTTTATTTTTTCAACATATACTTAAAAACAAGGATCAAATCTTAAGAAGAGGCATACAGTTGAATTTGAAATTCAGAGAGTACAAAATTAAGCATTAATAAATGAAACCAAAAATACTTACTTATAAGTGAAGGACTGAAATCAATTTTACACACTCAAACTTAAAAGACATGACAAACATTATAGTGTATCCTTTCCTTTCTTAGGCTGTCCCATTAGAAAAATCAAAATACATTGAATGAGAAGAAACATTTTTAAAACTTATTCAGGATTCACAGTGATCTGAGCAAGCATCTATCTGTGGTTAATATAGAAACATACTACTGATCTAGATGCCAGACTTCTAAAAAATTCAGTTTTCTAAAATCAGAAAAAAAGACACCTGAATAACCATCAGGATTGGGGATATAATTTTGGAGGCCCTAAGTGAAATGAACATATGCAAGACCTCTGGCTCAAAAAGGATTAAGAGATTCAAGAAGGCAATGGCATAGTGTTAGCCATGCTGTTCTCCTGAAAATGGGGCCTTGTATAAGTGCCAATAAAGTTGGCAATGGCAACCAAACTCTTTGCCACAAAAGGTCTGGAACAAGGTCATCCACTTTTTTTTAAATAATTTATTTATTTTGATTCATTGTAAACAAATGGGGTACAACTTGTTTCTCCGGTTGTACATGAAGTAGAGTCATACCATTTGTTTAATCATACGTTTACATAGGGTAATAATGTTTGTCTCATTCTGTTATTGTTCCTTCCCCCCACCCCTCCCACACCTCTTTTTCCTCTATACAATCCATCCTTCCTCCATTCTTGCCTCCCTCCCACCCCCCATTATGTATCATCATCCACTTATCAGAGAGATCATTCGTCCTTTGGTCTTTTGGGCTTGGCCTATTTCACTTAGCATGATATTCTCCAACTTCATCCATTTGCCTGCAAATACCATAATTTTATTCTTCTTTATGGTTGAGTAATATTCCATTGTGTATATATACCACAGTTTCTTTATCCGTTCATCTATTGAAGGGCATCTAGGTTGGTTCCACAATCTAGCTATTGTCAATTGAGCAGCTATGAACATTGATGTGGCTGCATCACTGTAGTATGCTGATTTTAAGTCCTTTGGGTATAGGCCATGCACTTTTATTCAAGAATTTTATTCTCCAAAAACTCTTCTCTCATTTGACTTTCTTTCATAAGCATACTTAGTGAATTTTTCTGTGGATAATCAGAATTAACAAAAGAGAAATGAGTGAAGCCTTTCAGAAGGATGATGCCTCCTTTGAAAGGGAAAACTGAAGTAAAGAAATACTAAAAAGCAGACTCAGGTCTATGAATTATAATAAATTAAAGGGTAACTTTTTCCAGTGTACCCTCTGATTACAAAGACAGCAGCATATAATATATTTTAGAAAATATTTATCAAAAAAGTATGGACTCAATGAGGTGGTAGCATAGTGACACAATGATTTAACAACTGGTTTCCTGAGGGAAAGCCATGATTTGCAGCATTTGTCAATTTCTGTGGTGTAAATACTCCTGTTGTGACCCATATCAAAGTATCAAAGTAAGGTAATGGACCACGAAGTTGGGAAGAGATTTACATAATTGGTTCTCCAGCCAGTGCAAGCCAGTTCCAGCATGTTGCTGAAATGGGGAAAACAGTAGATGCCAGAGGCAGTGAAAATACAAGGCAGGCCTGAGGCCTGGGAGGAGAAATAAAATTCAGTTGCATTCCCTTATGAAACATTTTGTTCCAAAGGTTAGCAAAGAGAGAAGGTAACTGTTGCTATGTGCTAAAACAGGGCATTAATTCCAGTGGCAAAATCAACTTGGATAATCAAAAATTGACTAACTTTTTTTTCTTATCATTTGCCTTCCCAAAAGCAATTATTTCTGAATGATTTCATAGTTAAAGATTGTAAGTTTAATGATTAACAAATCATAAAAACAACTGAAAACTATGCTACTGATATTTTTTTTAAAGTAATATTTGTTTTTAAAAAAAAGGGCATGGCCAAGTAAAAATATTTCCTCTTTTCTGTTCTAATGGTTTAACCTATGAATCACCCTGCAGGAGTACTATCATACCATGAGCTCTTACTCTTTATAGCAAAATCATAAGACTTCATTATTGATTTATATTGCTTTCAATAGAAAGAAGGGCAAATAGGATGTTCAAAAGTAAACATTGTAAATTCCAGGAAGATTAACCCAAATGACAGCTCCCACCTCAGGAAAATTTTATAACCTCTCAAAAATCAAGCAGTCAACCAAACTCTAGTTCTGCACATGGTAACATACAAGATACTTCCTGGATGTTCTCTAAAGGTGCAGCCATCTTGCTAACCCAGTGTGCACAAATTTCCAAAACTCCTCTAGGATTATCCTTCTTTTCATTAGAGGCAGGAAAAAGAAATCCAGAATGATTTCTTCCTCTTACTGTAGCAACTCCCTCCTCTAAAATGGACAGGGGTTAAAGTTATTTTTTTCCACTACCTGAAAACTATACTCAATCCACTTTTTTCAAAAATATTTACTGAATGCTTACTGTATCCTGGACTGTTATGGAACTCATAATTTTTTTATCCTTGTTTGGAACTAGTGAAAATTCTGACATAGTACTTGGAAGATAAGACAATATACTGAGCACATAGTAGCCTCTTTAAAAATAATTTCTGGAATGAATGCCAAGATGGCAGCCACTGACATATATTAAGAGAGCCCTGTACAACTGTGAATATGTTCATTACATATGTTTAATGTAAATTCTGTCTTTAAAAAAAATATGTCAACTAGGTATGGTGGTGCATGACTGTAATCCCAGCAACTTGGAGGCTGAGGCAGGAAGATTGCAAGTTTGAGGTCATCCTTAGCAACTTACTGAGACCCTAAGCAACTTAGTGAGACCCTGTCTCAAAACAAAATAAATAAACAAATACAATAAAAATGGCTGGGGATGTAGCTCAGTGGTAAAATGCCCCTGGGTTCAATCAACAGTATCAAAATAAATATCTCAGAGCCTATTAGGAGATTATTAGTTTTAAACCAGTGTCTTCTCAGACTTTATAACTTGCTGATAAAAGAACATGAGTTATCCTGCTTAATTTGAAATCCTACACACACACACACACACACACCCTTAATAGGACTTCATCTTTAGGAATCCAAGCAGATAAGAACAGGCTTATCACACTTGGAGGTAGAAGATATCATTACAAGCCATTGCCATGAGATTTCCCTGCCTATAAGAACTACAACAGGAAACCCTATTTGTTGAAAATTGTCCCTAGAGCATAAAAGCCAGTGCCAGGCTGCAAAGCTGTGGATATGTCTGAGGTCTTTGGATTTCTGTTCCATGAGCCATCCTTGGTATCTGGAGACAGATGGACATCGTTTATTTTGTAATATCCTCCTCACCAAGAAGAATGATGACTTCCAAGAATACTAGTACCATTGCAGTTTCTGAAAATCTGAGCAGGTAGTAGCAGAGAAGGTGTTCCTGTGTTATTGCCCAAGCTATGGAAGCACATGGGAAAGGGAAGAAAGGGCTAAGAATATTTATATGTGTATAATATAGGCATGTAAGTGCACACGTGTATAAAACACAGCACTAATATATACAATACGGAAATGTAATATCAACATATGATCTACAATGCATAATATGTAATAGATAACCCATTATATAGACAATAGAATACATAGGTTATAAGGTATACTCATATTTTGTCACCCCCTACTTAATTTAATTGCTCTCCTAGGTTGTATGAAAAATCCTGCCACCGAGTTTCCTCTGAAACTGCCACCAAGTTTCCTCTGAAACCTGAAACAATGTCAGGCCTACAGAATCCCCACACTGGTCTCAACACAGTCAGAACTTTCTTTGAGAGAGACTAGAGCAGTCCCTTTGGCACCAAATGGTATGGGCTTACACTAACAATTTGGTTGACCTGAGGCAAGATACTGAAACACACAGGTTCCTAATCCGTAAAATGGAGTTAATAATTGTACACGTTCCCTAGGATTGTGAAGATTACATAAGTCAGTATTTGTAAAAATCCTAAACCCAGAGTCTAGTAAATAGTAAGTTCTGTGTAAGTGCTTGTTAAAAAAATCAAATCCGTGGGAGTGTGTTATTGTTCTACAATGTTCACAGAGTAGTTAAGAATTCACTCTTCTATATCTCATGTGAATACACAACTCATTCTCAGTTTCTTCACTTTTCTTTAACATAAACAAATCTCTTTTCAGAATTCAAGCAAATCACAGAAGAATTTTCAAGTCAATTGTTAACACTGACATGATTTACAAACTAGAATAAAAGTGCCATTCTCTTCCCTTGAATGCATCAGGTGATCAATGATTTTTTTTTTTTTCCTAAACACAAGAAATTCCTATATGTACCTGCTTTGGAAAGGTATTGTTGTCATTTTTATATCGGGCAACTAAGAACTCAGATGAAAACAATTTGAAACTATTGTTAAATAATTTAAAAGGCACAATTTAAGGTGTTTTAATAAAAGTCTTACATTTATATAGTTATGCCTTAATATGGTATAATAAGGTTTTTGTTTCTATACTTTATGTTGATTCCTTTTGTACTTAACATGGTTTAGAGATTCTAGATGTCTTAATTTCTCAATAACACTGAGATTTGCAGAAAGATAAACATAAAAACAGAACAATTGCAAGGGAAAGTAGCATATGAACAATTTACTTTTGAGTCCAGTGAAATTAAAAACTTTAAAGGTGCGTTTTCTCTCCTTAGCCTAGAATCTTCAGCAGCTTTTATACTTACAAGTGAACAGATTAGCATTTTTGATGATTCACTGTTTCAAAATAACTCACATTGTACATCCAAAGTTGCTGCTCAAAATATTGCTGGCATTTATTTCCTTAAGTATATTTGCTAAGTGGTACTGAAACACAAAAGCCAAAGAGAAATTCAGAGCTTCTACATTTGAACTAAAAAGAGGACACACACAGAGATCTGTTCTTTCTCTAAAATAGAATTTATTAAAGAGTAGGCTTTAGTGGTGTTTGTATGACATTGTGTGTGTGTGTTGGAGGGGGAAACAATCAATATGAATTCTGGGAAGCCAAGGCTGTACCTTGAATAAGCCATCATTACTGCACCTGCCACTCTGAAATGGGCTGATGTGATTTTATGTGGTTCCCCTCCCTAAAGAAGCTTTTGCATATTTATAGCCTAAAAACTTAGTAGCTCCTGCAACAATGTAGGCAGTTAAGAAACACCAGATAAAATAAAGTCTGAACAAAAGCACCATTGTCCTAAGTAGCTTAGAAATTAATATTGGAGGTGAGACTAACATGTGGGATAATTAATCCTGAACACAATAGTGACATCAATAGACTTTTAAAAAACCAAATGTCAAAAAGGATTTGGAAAAATTGCAACCCTTATATGCCACTGTGGGAAGATAAAATGGTGCAGCCACTTTGGGGAAAAGTTTGGCAGATCCTCAAATGGTTAAAAATAGTTACTTTATGACCCAGTGATTCTATGACCCAGCAATTCTACCTCTTTATATGTGTTATGGTTTAGTTGTGAGGTGTCCCCCAAAAGCTCATGTGCGAGACAATGCAAGAAGGTTCAGAGGTAAAATGATTAGATTATGAGAGCTTTAACCTCATCAGTAGACTAATTCACTGATGGATTAACTGGGTGGTAACTGTCGGGTGTGGTTAGAAGAAGTAGGTCATAGGTGTCATACCTTTGAGATATGTATTTTGTCCCTGGTAAGCGGAGATCTCTCTTTCCTTCCTGTCAGTTATGTCCTGAACTGCTTTCCTTTGCCATGTCCTTCCATGATGATATTCTGCCCCATTTTCAACCCAGATCTGTGGAGTCTGCTAGCCATGGACTGAACAGCAGAAACCATGAACTAAAATAAACGTTTCTTCTTCTACATTGTTCTTGTCAGGTCTTTTGGTCATAGTGACAAAAACAAGGTAATTAAAACAAGATATTTCATTTCAAGAGAAATTCAAGCATATGTCCAAACAAAAACTTGCACATGGATGTTAGCAGCATTATTCACAATAGCCCCAATGTAGGAACAACCAAAATGTCTATCAACTAATGAATGGTTAAACAAAATATGCTATATCCATACAATGGAAGCTTATTTGATCATAAAAAAATGAATGAAGCCTTGATACAGGCTACACTGATTAACCTTGACAAAATTTTGCTATGTAAAAGAAGCCAGGCACAAAAAGTCACATATTGCATAATTCTATTTATGCAAACTGTCCAGAAAATGCAAATATATGGAGGCAGAAAATAATGGGCAGTTGCCAGGAGCGTTGACGGGAAATGTGGAGTGGGGTGGCTGTTAATGAACACAACATTTCTTTTTGGGGTAATGAAGATGTTCTAGAAAGTGTGATGATGGTTGCAACAACTCTGTAACTACAATAAAACCCATTGAACTGTATGCTTTAAAATGATAAATTTAATGTTTGTGAATTTTATCTCAATTAAAACACACACACACACACACACACACCAAAGACACATCACTTCAGGGGTTCAGTAGAAAGTTAAGCATTATTAACATTTGGAAGACATTTAGTGATTTCCAGAAGAAAGAATTCCAAAGAATTGAGCTAGGTCTTTAGGGATGCTCATTTCGGGTTAAAGGAAGAAGATGACAAAGTGAGGTAGGTCATTGTTCCAAACATGAAAAGGACCAACATAAGTTGAAAAGGAATTGTCAATGAATTTGTGCCCTCTCCTGCTTGAAAAGAATGACTGTCTGCCTCTGCATCAGGTGGAATTCCCAGATAAATAATGGCAGTCAAAATGCAAGCAAATACAGCCTTCACTTTCACAGCTGTGGCTTATCATTTTCTCTTTAAAACACTAACTTTACGATTTGCACCCTACCAGGTTACATCAAAAGAAATCTCAGGTATCCTGTCATTTTTTTCCAGAAATACTTCAGTATATTAGACTCTTGTTGTTTGACATTAACTCAACTTGACCTTTAGCTGTGTAATAATGCCCATCCTATGTCTGTGCAGTACTAGATTCAAGTGTCTGAGTTTCAGGCAGGGGGCTGCCCACGAATCTGGGCAAACAACTGTGGCTGTTTCTAGTTATGTGAATTGAGCTGGAAATCCTTAATACTGTTTGTCTTGATAGGTTTTCAATAGTTTACTATCAGACATTATATGTCATGCCTCCTCTTAGAATCAGCTCCATTCAGGAGACAGTTTCAGGGTGTTGCCCAGCAGAATGCTATTTTAAAAAATAGCATTCTCAGCACATTCATCAACATTCCAAAAATACCCTGCTTGGCTCTGATGGTGGGATCTGAGAACAAGCTAGCCTTGATGGGCACAAAATTTGGGAGGGATACTTGCTGAAATGCAGCTCTGTGGAGCAAAAGAGGGAAGGCATGGGATTTCAGGGATTGGAAAGATATTCAAAAGTGACCAATCCAGACTCTCACCTAATAAGCAAATTTCCTCTGACAACCTTCAAAGTAAGTATAATGCCCCCAGTTTTATGTCCAGCCAGTTTATGACTAGACAATTTTTACCTTCAGAGTCCTCAAAACAGCCTGGCCGAAACCAGAAATGAAGGAAGATATCATAAACCCTAGAAAAACACATAATGTTAACAGCATGTTTATCAACCTCAACACTATAAATGGTTGTGGCTGGATAGTTCTCTCCTAAAGGGGTTGTCCTCTACACTGTAGGATGTGGACCAACACCCCTGACCTCCACCCACTAGATGACAGCAGCACCCTCTCCCAGATGTGACAAACCAATATGTTTCCAGATATTGTCCAATATATCTGGTGGGTAGGGATAGGGAGGGTAAAAATGTTCCCAGTTGAGGACCACAAGTATGGAGGCATGAAATCTTAAGAGCTACAAAAAGGAAGCTATTATTAATGCCATTCATATATATAGGATGTGAGGACAGCCATAATTTAATAGTAATGTGGCCTTCATCACCAACAGTAAGTTCTTTGACATTATTTAAACTATAAAAACATATGATTGTATATATTTCCTGTTTTACAATAAAAACAATTAGGTCAAAAGGCTAGTACATCATATACATATTTTCACCATACATATAGTGAAATTTTATATAATACATACACACATATAATTAGATGACATGATAAAAAGTTAAAAATTAAAACTAAGTAGTATTCAGTCAGGCTTTACTTTGTTCCAAGCAATATCCAAGCACCTTACATACACTCTCCTACTTAATTCTGACTCCAGCCCTGTGAGATAGGTTTGCTGACTCAATTATAAGATAATAATACTAAGACTCACAAAGAACTTGCTGGAAGTCTCACAGTTAGTAAGTACCAGAGTCAGGATTTGAAACCATGCCCAATTCCAAACATAAACCCTAAGTAAAACATTGCCTTGAAATTTAGGACGATTGTCAAGCTCATGGTCACAAGAATATACTGTGCAGAAGTGTCTTAACTTTGTCTCATTTTAAATAATTATGAACATGATCAAATGAGAATAATTCAAATATGCATAGTTTTTCCATTCATTTTAGTTCCATCTTCTTTGAACATTTTCAAAACACAAAAAACTGTCAGTGAGTCACACTTTGAGCCCACTCCTAAATTAAGCAAAACTTTATATAGCAGATGAATTTACAACATGCAAGATTGCTCTACGTTTCACATGTGGGAATGCATTGTAACAACGTGGGCTTTATCATAATAGGAGTCACCTCTCTTCCAGGATTGCTTTGTCCATACTGTGCTTATATAGAGAGGTCTACAAATTACCGGTTCTTGTTGTAAGCTTCAGCTCCAAAATGCTGCCCTGGCAACAACAAGCCATGCTTGCAATGGAACACACTCCTACAAGTAGAAGCAAAAACAGTCTTCCACCTAAATGCACAAGACTAATGTTTGAAATATCTATTCCACTTTTGCCTACCACTTTCCTTTCTTCCTACAGCCCTGTTACATAAAGGTTTAGGTGTTCTGGGGAATAATTGGGTGTCAATTGTGGCAGAGTGTGGGAGGATGCCTAGGTTACCTCCATTATTACACATTCTATTTAGGAGGTGGGCAATTCCTATTTATATCACTCCAGATGAAGATACACCCCAGCAATTTGGGAGGGGAGATCACCAAAACAAGTGGATAATTTCACTTGAACACCTTGTACTAAGTACAAATCTGATTACTGTCTTCATCTTCTTAGAAAGGGGAAGGTATCATTGCAAACAATAGTTTGCGTTGGCTGCTCAGTATGGGAAAGCCAAGGGGTTGAAATTTAAAGTTGAGTAGAACACCAACAGAAAATAGCTGCTGAATTGTACCTTGCAATGTGAAAAGATGGTTTCATACATGCCTACCAATGAACATGTAATATTCCATTTGTGAGAAACAAGAAAACACGTCCTGGTTTCCTAGGGCTGGGGTGTAGACATGGGGTAGAGTGAAGGAATCCCACTAATTGATATGAAAACTTCCCCAGTAAAGAGCTGAATTCAATATGTCAAATTTTGGCTCTTAATTCACTGATATAAAGCCTTGGAGTCAAATAGGATAGCCACTACACCCATGTGGCTACTGGAAATGTGAGCAGTCAAGATGGAGATATGATGGAAGTACGAAATATACACTATATTTCAAAGACTTGGTATGAAAAAATGTACACAATATACAATTAATTACTAACTTTTCTACTTCTTGCATACCACATGATATTTCAGATACTTTAGGTAAAATAAAATATATTGCTTTTTCTTTTATACTTATTTAAATGTGACTATTAGAAAATTTCAAATCATATATGTGGTTTGGATTACATTTTTATTGGACATCATTACTCTGAAGGCTCAAAGCTACTTTAAGGCATGATTTATGTTGAGTTCTAAGGCACTTCCATATGAAAGTGTTGCTTGACTGATCTTGGCTCCCTAACTCAAAATGGTAACTTCAAACATACTTGAAAACTGAAATTTCATTCACTGCCTTTTGGGCAAAATCTGTTAGATAAACAAATCTTCTACTCTGTTGAGACATGAAAAAGCATGGTTGACAATGTAATTAAATTTTCTTCCTTTGCAGACATACTTAAACCATGTTAAAGCAGAGATGAAACAGCTTCTAACATTGGAACCAGCTCATAATTAGGTGCTAATGTTGAATATTCCGTTAACGTTTCAAAACGACACATGGATGGAGAAAGACCAGGACTACATAGGCAAGAGAGAAAAATGTTGCATATAAGGATGCAAATATGTTACAGATACTCAAGTTCTACCATTCTATGCTTTCTTGGTACTATTTACTTTTTGTGATATCCCCTCTTAATTTTCACCACAGTCACCTGACTGATTCACACCTGGGTCAGAGGCAAAAGTCATATTTCTTATTTCTCTGCTGAGCCTCTATACTCTACACCTCCAATTTCTAATCTATCCTGTATCCCATCATTGCAAACCATCCCAACCTTTGATTCAAGTACCTTCTGTATACAACCTTCAGGTTAGAATCAAGGTCAAACATGCATCAAAAATTTAAGATCTAACTCCACATAAGCCAGTCAAGCAACAAATTCAAAAAATGAGTGTTTAATAATTGTTAATATCAAGTCTCCCAATTTTTTCAAGTCAATCCTCAGCCTTCTTAGTGCAACATCAGGGTTAGTGTTAGGGTTAGAGTTAGGGTTAGGGAGGGGGGCAAGAATGGAGGAAGGAAGGACTGTATAGAGGGTAAAGAGGGGTGGGAGGGGTGGGGGGAAGGGAAAAAATAACAGAATGAATCAAACAACATTACTCTATGTAAATTTATGATTACACAAATGGTATGCCTTTACGCCATGTACAAACAGAGAAACAACATGTATCCCATTTGTTTACAATAAAAAAAATTAAAATGTAAAAAATCATTCTTTTGCTTTTCATTTATTTCATTCATCCAAAAGCTACTCCAAGTACTTAGAACTCAAAGAAGTAACAATGGCTGCCAACAGGAACCAAATTTTCCTTTCAGTTCATAAGCTTTGTGCCCTCCAAAGTCTCATCTTAAGAAGTTTTGTGTTTGTGGGTGGTTACAGATTTTTTTCTAATCTAGAGCTCAAAGAATATGTGGTCAAAAGATACTACTGTGGGTAACCTCAGGAAGGAAAAATGTCTCCAAAAATATTAAAAAAGAAAAGAGCTGGTCATAGCTCTTAAGGCCCAGTACAGTAAATACTGGGAATGATCTGGGAATGAGTCATTCTAGATAAGCACACATCCTGGATAGCCCAGGGTTAGCACTCTAACCATCTGATTGTAAGATATTTCATTTCTCTAATGGAGCCACATACTTGGCTTTTTAAATTGTTGAACAAGTTTGTCTTTCAGACATAATTGTAGATTAAAATAAAGATCAAATAAAGAACTGACTGAGTCTGTCACAGTATTACCATATGGAATGAATATATCTCCAGCAAACTACATTGAATATCTATTATGACTGGTATGGATTTTTCAGTATGGCACCCAATCTCCTGATGTGCCAATATTAAGGGACTGCTGGCTACCTCTCCAGCAAGGGTTAGAGAAATTCCTGATTCTACCTCTCCATTGCTCTCTTTCTTTTCTGCTGTCAACAAGGTAAGCAAATTGCTATACCTCTCTATTGATTCTCACCTCTACCGACCAAGTGGCCATGGGGGCTCACAACAGAGTCCCAGTCACCCAAACACTACCCCACTGAAATCTCTACAACTCTGCTCCTCTTTGCTTTCTGCACTTACAAGTTCTGAATATAAATTTCTCATGTAGCTATCACCAATGTGTTAGAATCTCTCTTTCCTTCTATAGGCAAATCCATGAAGAAAGATACTATTGAATAAAAGCATATTGTGATCCCCACTCTACTTCTAAGGACATTTTTTTTCTTTCTTTTTTTTTTTTTAATCACTAGTTATTCCTACATGATGGTATTCTAAGAACTTAAACCATGATTCTTACATCATCACAGGAAAAAAAAATTAAAATTCAAGTGCCAAAGCCCTGGCACAGAAATTAGAAATCGTTTATTCCTCATCTAAATACTGAATTGTTGTATCATAGTAAAAGAGAAAATGGGATCATTTATCCTTGGGAATATGAAAAATGGCTTAAAATGAGCAACTAAATATATTCTTTGGAATCAGCTGACATGAGTTTGAAACTCAAATCCACCACGTAATATCTTTGTGCCCTTGGGAAAATTATTTAGCCTCTTCAAGCCTCAGTTTTCTCATCTATAAAATGGAATAGATAAACCCCATTAGAAAGTTCTTGTAAGGATTAGGAAGTTCACATATAAGACATCAAGCAAAATGTTTGTCACAGTGACTGTGGGCAGCAATTGTGAGGAGCTCTTTTACCGACTCCTGATCCTCTGGCAAAAGAAAATGAAAATGGGCCTTGTCTGGGAAAAGCAATCTTCAAATAATTGACAGCATGCAAGAATGAATTTTCAAAACTACCAACCTTTTTTTTTTCCTTTTTAGAGGTTTATAGTACTATTTGGCATGCAGCATTATTACTGAGCTTGCTTAATCAAATTCATACATTCACCACAACCACCAGCACCAGCACCAGCACCAAAAACACCACCACAGCCACCAAGACTACTACCCCGTTAAAGAGATTGTGGTACATTTGCCTACAAATGTCCATATAAAATGCATCCTGGTTTTCTGTGGTTGGCAGTCGTGGTTGTTCCCAGCATTCTGACCCTGATTAATGTGTGGGTATGTGGGTTTGGGGCATTAAAATATATCCCAGTCTCCGGCAAAAGACCAGACTATACTCATGTAAACAGTCATTGCTCATTCTGTTTTGGTTTCTCAGGACATAAAAAATAAACTGGCTGTCACATACATATTGTAAGTAAACCGAGAAATTCCTTAACTACATATATGGCAAACCAACATAAAAATAGATAACTGGGAGCGTTTGTTTCAAGACCAAATGTAGGTAGGCAGACTATGACCTTACAGTGTGAATAGACCATTCAAGTTTGGCATTGGATAACTTTGTTTCTTTTTAATAACCACTTTATTGAGATATAATTCACATACTATACAATTCATGCATTTAAGGTGCTCAATTCGATGGCTGTTAGTATATTCACCATGTTGTGCAACCATCACCACAACCAATTTTAGAATGTTTTTATCACCTCAAAGGAAACCCTATACTTATTAATAGTGATTCCTTGTTTGTCTTCATACCACTCCCAGCCCCAGACCTGGCAAACCATCAATCTACTTTCTGTCTCAATGGATTTGCCTCTTCTGGACATTCCATATAAATGGAATCATACAATATGTGACCTTTTGCATTGAGCTCCTTTTACTTAGCATAATATTTTCAAGGCTTATTCATGTTGTAGCATATGTCAGTACTTCATTCTTTTTATTGATGAATATTATTCCCTTGCAGGGGTATATCATATTTTGTTTTGTTTTGTTTTGTTTTGTTTTAATTTTTTTAGTGGTAGATGGACACCTTTATTTAAGTTATTTATTTTTATGTGGTGCTGAGGATCGAGCCGAGTGCCTCACACATGCTAGGCAAGCGCTCCGCCACTGAGTCACAACCCCAGCCCACCATATTTTGTTTATCCATTCATTAGCTGATGACCACTTGGGTTGTTCCATGTTTTTGCTTTCACGAATAATGCATATATATTCATGCACACATTTCTTTTCTTTTGAGTACAAACCTAGGAGTGTAACTGTTGGGTCATATGGTAACTCTTTTTGGGCTTCTTTAAAAACCAACAAACTGTTTTCCAAGCTGGCTGCACCATTTTACATTCCCACCAGCAATTTGTGAGGGTTCTAATTCCTCAACACACTTGCCAATACTTGTTATTATTATTATTTTTATTATTCCATGCTAGTGGGTAAAAACTAGTATTTCCTTGTGGTTTTGATTTACTTTTCCCCAATGGACATGTTTTTATGTCCTTATCGGTCAATTGTACATGTTTTATGAGCTCACTGGCCATTTGGAGGTCAATGGGGAGGAGATATGTGATGAAATTCAACAGATTAGTGAAGCAATCAGATACAGGAATGATATCCTATAGTTTAATATTTCATTCTTTCTGCTAGCACATTGAATGTCCTAAGGAATTTTTGAGTAGCTTTAATCTTGAGACTGGAATTTGTGAACTAACTATAAATCACTTAACCAAAACATGATGAAATGCTATTTAACAAAACACTGAAGGAAGCAGTAAGATTAATAACTAAAGAAAACAAATTACTTCAACACTCTAACTTTTAAAAAATACTAAGAAAATAGAACTATATCTGTCCATTGGTTAAAGGTGTTATCACTGGCTCCTGGGTCAAAGATTCAGACCTCAGCCTGCTAGTCTATCAGCACAGTATGATGTGTTAATGTGGTAGGGAAATGGGGGGGGGGTGGAATGGAAGGGTAACAACAAAAATGGCAAGCAGGATCTCAATGTATACTGCATAACAAACATTGCAATAAATGATATGATAAGCATTGTATAAACTTCAGCTACAATCTGTGTTAGCCTTGCCACAATTCAAAAAGGCTTTTTAAAATTATTGTTCCTCCTGGCAATGGTTTGCTTGTTTGTAACAGAGAAAGGCAACAAAGTCTTTACCATGCCCACAGTCTCCTCTTACTATGGTTAGCAGCAGCTGGGGACTCCTTAAGCATAAAATTCTATTCGGGTACAACAGAATCAGTCTTATTCATAGCTGATAGGCCCAGGGGGGACCTGGTGAGTGATTCAGCAGTAACCTAAAGAATAGGACCTTGTGAGGAAGCATGAAGAGATTTTTTTTTTTTCCAGCAGAGACGCTTCTGCCCAAATTGAACAATCAGGATCCTTTCTGTTGCTAGTTAGCTGAGATACATAGAAAATGTTGTTCAATGGGTGCTGGAGCAGGAGGACACTGGAACTGAAAGGAGCATATTTAAAGGTAGTATGATCCCATGGTAGCCATCCATGAGTTCTTTACATCATGGTCGACAAGGTATTCAAGGCTGGAGACACAATGTGTACCTTAGCAATAAGGGAACTCCTATCCTTAGTGTCTACAATGTCATCATGTTTTTTTAACAGGTAAGTAATTGATCATCAAGAACACACCTACTGTCTAACCTTCATACCACCTAAATACTTCAGTAGCTTTCCCTTGCTCCTAGGTTACTTCCAAATCTCCTTACTCTGTAGACTAGAACACTCTGATTCTTCTTGCCCAATACCACCCACCCCCATCTCTCTAAATGCCTCTTAGGCCATTCTCTCCCTCACTCACTCTGCTACTTTCTTCATTCAGTTGCTTCAACCTGATATGCTCTTGGTTTCTCAGGATCTTTGCACAAACTATTTCTTCTTTCTAGAGTGCATTTCTGCTGTCTTCACCCACCTAATGCCCCTTCAGCCTGCAGGTCTGGGCAGAGACCTTACTTCTTCAAACATATCAGATATTACAAAGGCCACAGCAAGATCAATCTGGTTCTGTGGCCTGCAGGGAAGGGGGTGGGGTGTGTCAGAAGTACACCCCATGATTCAGTGATTATCTATGTCAAGTGTTCACTCAGGAACACAAGCAGGGGTTTGAGGCCACACACCTTCTGACCTCTCAGAATGTTTCTGCCAAGTTCCGAGGAAAAGAACTATTGAGCTGGATGCCCTTGTCACTTTCCCCAGGGAACAGTGAAGGTAGGGCATCCACACTCAGGGGACATGTGTTCCCAGGCACAGAAAGGAGGAACAAGAAGGAGAGCATGTACTTTACTTGGTGTAATCGATACGACTGGAATATGTGCAGATTGCAGTGACCTATTTTGAAAGGGTCCTGTTTTAAATATATGGGTGATTTTACAATTTTAAAAGAATAATGTTGTAAAGGAAATGACCTCCTTCTAATGTGTCTGTTGTTAACAACTAAAAACTATAACCAAAATGACATAACGTTTCATACCAACTAGGATGGCTGTGAACAAAATGAAAAATAATAAACAAGTGTTGCTGGGGATGTGGAGAAACTGGAACCTTCATCCACTGTTGTGGAAATGTAAAATATATACACTTTTGAAAATAATCTGGCACCTCATCAAATGAGTAAATATAGAGTTACCATAATGACCCACTCATAGAAATATATCATGAGAAAAAAAATACATGTTACAAAATACATATGAATATCTATGGTAACATTATTTGTGGTATAAAAAATGGAAACAATCAAAATGTCCATCACCTAATGAGTGCATAATGTGGCATATTCTTCCAATTGAAGATTATTTGATTATATAAAGGAATGAAGACCTGATTACAACATGGATGAAATTTGAAAATGTGCTAAGGAATGTTTTCAAATTTAACAAAAGAGATATTAGCAAAGGACCACATGTTGTACAAGTCCACTTATATGAAATTTCCAGATTAGGCAAATTTAGAGACAAAGAATAAATTAGTGACTTCTCAGTGGCTAGGAGTGGTGGTAGTGAAGGAAATGAATGGAAAGCGAATGCTAATGGCACAGGAATTCTATCAGGGAGGATAAAAATGTTCTAAAATTAGCTAATTAGAAATGGTGTTACAACCCTCTAACATTCAATATTAAACCTCTTTGAATTGTATACTTTAAATGTGTTAATTTTATCACTTGTGAATTATATCTCAATGGAGTCATCAAACAAATGATGGGATACCTTGAGTTGACATAGGAAGGTTATCCCTACATAACCTCGTATGTCCGTGGTAGACCATTGAGCACACGTGTGCCTCAAGTTATTGAACACTTTTCTAATTATCAAGACAAATCTTACTTCTTGCTATGAAACTAAAAACCCACATGAATGGAACCACAGACCAGAATGTCCTTGACCATGTACAACATAATAATAAATGGAAGTTAGAAAATAAAAATGAAGAAACAAAAAAAAGTCGAAATTGGAATAAGGTATTAGCACTATGCCAGAAAATAAAACAAAAGGAAACAAAAAATGGCAAAAAGCTATTTTCACAAGATTATCTTTAAACAAAAGGAATGACTTCAACAGCCCCAAGCAAACTTCAACATCACAGTCAAGGCCAAAATGTCTCACAGGAGAAGAAGATAAGATCATGGCCCTGTTGCTATGACTTCATTGCTTAATTGTGTGGAATGTACTCATTGTCCTGGGTCACCAGCAGGCATTATACACACACATACATGCACGCACACACATGTATCTATGTGTGTATATGTACACATGTATGTTACATAACATATATCATATAAATTATGTAAACATAAATACACATATTTGTAGAAAGTTAACTTTAGTATATAATTTATATATCATAAAATTTACCCATTTCTAAGTATTAAATTCTGTTTTTTTAGTGAATTAGCCAAGTTGTGCAATGATGACTATAATTCACTGTTACAAATTTTCATTGAATTATGTGGAAAAATGTGATTGCTTAGATGTCTTTTTTCTCTTAGCATTTGATTTTAGATAGTTGAACTTTTTATAAGTCTGGTGTCTAGTTCACTGTAATGTTTCTGTGTTAACCATATGTGAATGACTGGTCAGACCATTATGAATCCCAAATAACTAGCAAAAAATGAAATTTTCCCTCATTTATTATATTTTTAATTTTCTAAGAGGGTGGTCTTAGAAAGGAAAAGGATATACTGCTACTAATTTCTTCACTTCTCTGTATAAGATTGATTTTAATCCTTCATTTGCAAATAAATACTTATGATTCCCATACTAATACATACTCTAAAATAACTTTATTGAAATATAATTTTGAAATCATAAACTGTACCTGTAAATTGACTGAATTGTGCAACCATCAACATAATCTGGCTTTAGAACTTTTCCATTACCACAATAACATCCCTGGTACCCATTAACAGTCATTGCTCTTTCTCAGCCCTAGCCCCAGGCAACCATTAATCTACTTTTTGTTTGTGTGGGTTTGTTGAAAGCATTATCTTTTCATACAGATACAAAATATTAATATCTCCTTCAACAAAATCCCAATTCTACACCAGGATGTTAGCATCAGTGATATTTAACATTTTTAAGTAACAAATTAAAGGTTTCAAAGAAATCTCTGAAAAACAATTTCATGAATGTTTCTCCACTGCATAATTTCAAAACTTTCGATAAACAACCAATAGACAGCATTTTACCATCATGCAATATTTTTCTCATAAAATCAAAAGTGTCAATTCTACCCCATTATAACCTCCCCAAATAATCCCAAACACCTTATAGCACACATTTCTCATTTTATTTTCAGTCAAAACTCCTAGATAGACTTAGCCTCCCTCAAATTTGGACCATAGACTCAATCAAGGAAAGGAAACTTCTCAAAAGGACATCCTGTTTCCAACTTTGTAAGTGCTTTAGAAAACATTCTAGATATTAAACTCTCTTTAAGGTTGATCTGGAATTATTTCAGACTAGTTAAAAAGCCATCAGTTTTCCCAGCAACCTGATAATATTGTAGGCATTTCCAAGTTAAAATAGAGCTATCATTTTAAGAAACAATCATTAATTGAGATGTTTTAATGATGATGGAAGAATATGTAGCTCTTACAAAATAACTGTTTGTTCCTTAAAAACAGATGGAGAAAATTCTTGTCATGGTAAATCAGAAGTTGACTCCACCATATATAAATGTACATATACATGTATATATATACCATAGTTCCCAAGAAAGTACCATTTCCACATTGCTTTTCTCTACTAAATAATTAACCATTGGTCAGCATGACAAAGACATGAATTGAGTCATTTCCACATTGCTCTCCAGCACAGCACAACTGTGAAACAGATACATGGTGTTTTATTTTGGGTTTGTACCACACAGTTACAGTCATAAAACACAATCCTTTTTTTTTTTTTTTTCACGCCAATCCATGGACTTCTGATAGCAGCCTTCATGAGCCATGGTTGCTGGCTGCCAAGTCTGGCATGCTGTGGTGCTCACAAGGGTACTGACCTGGTTTCTATTTTCAATTGGAATTTCCTCCTCTGGGGTAATTTGATCCCCACCCTCAGGGGCATTTTCCTGGTTCCCTGTTCCATGCCCCACCTAGCCCCTTGCTTTGGAATCAAAGAAAATTACAAGCTCATCCTCTGGCACATTTCATTGAGAAGCCTTGTGGTCATTATGCTTTAAATCTGGTGGGAGCCAAGACTGTGAGCCTCTGTGAGACCCTCATAGAAGACACCAAGGTGACATTTACTTGGACATTACTCAGGAAGCTGCTGAGATCTAAGACAAGACCTGCAGGAAATGATAGCAGGAGGCCATGTTGTAGAGTTAAAGCTGGGACGTTTCCATGCAAAGGGTCACAAGAATGTGGAAGAGTCAGCCAAAAGAAACATCACAAAGTGTAAGACTAGACCACATCCCTTGGCAAAACACAGGCTGCAATGGCAAGACCAGGAGTTCCCTTACCCCCCGCCCCAGCTCTTGTAGCAAAGGTCTCAGAAAAGCTATACAAAATTGAAAAAATGGAGCAGTTATATTTTTAGGGTGAGCCCTTGGAGGCTCTGTAACATTTTCTCTTCTGAGGGAGCCCTGGATACAGTAACCTAAAAACATCCAATGTATAGACAATAAGAACCAGAATTTTAAACCAATGAATAAGTGGCACTTTTCAGTTAGATTCTCTTCTTTGAACTGATAAAAACAGCAATGCTCAAAAATTATTCTGCCTAGAAAATTAACTAAATAAGCTATGAAATAAATTACTATTTTAAAACTTAAATCCAAAGGGTTTTCTGGTGACTTAGAGAATGGATAAATGCAGATTGGTTTAGGACACTATGACCTATATAGGGATGCATCTTGCTGTTTATTAAAAAGGAATTCTTATTTTGCCTTTGTACTTATCTAATAATAGACATATCTATAGGGTTTATGGTAATTTGAGGCATAGCTTTAGACTATAGATAGTCATACATTCTCAGTAAAGGGCAAGATAGTAAATGTCTTGGGCTTTGCTGGGTATATAGTCAGTTGCAACTGCTCAACTCTACTGTTGTAACAGGAAAGCAGCCACAAACAATACACGAAGGAACTGGTATGGCTGTATTCCAATAAAACTTTATTTATGGGTACAAAAATTTGTACTTCATATAATTTTTCACATGACATGAAATATCCTTCTTTTGATTTTTTTACAACCACCTAAAAATAAAAAAAAATATTCTTAGCTCATGGGATACATTTAAAGCAGGCAAGGGGCATGATTTGACCTTTAGGCCACAGTTTACTACCCCTGATTTGACAACTGAGCTACTGCAATATTACAGATATTCTACTACATATCCTTACATACAGAGCAAACTGTACTCTGTGGGGCAAGGGGGGCATAATTTGGCATTTGTCCAATTATGTTGGTATAATGGAGGCAAACAAGGCAATGTCTTTCAAACCTCAAAGGGAGGAAATCTTGTGTGTGCATGTAATTTTTTATTTAGATTATTCATTTACATGTCAAAAATGATAAAATTAGTCATCTATGTTTGGTCCAAAGAATTAGTATATTCTTCTTCTGATTGTAAATCACTCCATCAATAATCTTTTAGATTTTAAAGCAGGAGATCAATTTATAAATATTTAAGGTACACTAGTAAATGGAAGCAAATAAAAGAAAATCTTCAGGGAGATGTTGACCAAAGAATACAAAATTTCAGTTACAGAGCAAAAATTAGCTTAAGAGCACTATTGTACAACATGAGGACTATAGCTAATAACAATGTATTATATATTTGAAACCTGCCAAAAGAGTAGGCTTTCAGTATTGTTACTACAAATAAAGGAATGAAGAGATGACCATGTTAATTAGCTTCATTTGGGCATCCCACAATGCATACATATTTCAAAACATCATGTTGCACATCATAAATACACAAAAATTTTTAAATTAAAAATAAATTTTAAAAGTCTCTAGGAATGTGATTCTCAATGTTTTCCTTTTGAAAGTTTGAGGAACCAGAACTGCTAAACACAAGAAAATAGGAAAGACTGGCAATTCTACTCAAGCAGTAATACCAGTCAGTCAATTTATAAAATATCCCCTTCGTATTTATTCATATGTAATTACTATGGATTTATGGGTACTGATATTAGTGGGAGGACCCTCCAAATCTTACATTTTTGGTTTAATTAGGTCATGATGAAATATATATTGGTATCCATTACAGAAATGAACTTACAGGCCAAATTGGAAAAGCAATTGGGATAGATTGACACCTTTTGAAAAAAATCAGTGTTCTCAAGAGAATTAAACTAAATGCTGTGAAAAAGTGAGTGGATTCCCCTGTGAGCCAGAGTCCTTGGTTGATTTCACTTGCCATCTTGCACCTCAGCTATCACTGCACTTCCCCAGGTAGATGCTGCCCCACCAGCATGGGCTCCAGAATAAATACACATGAAGCAGAGCTGACAGAAGAGGTACATCCTCTGAGACTGATTGCTGGACCTAGGGTCAAACCGCTGAGCTCTGCTTCAATAAGCCAACCAAGCTGACCCACAAATCCATGAGGATATGCGATGGTACTTTTAAGCCAGTGAATGTTAGAGCAGTTTGTTTTACAGCATTAGAGTGGCAATAGCTAATAGGTACAAATATAATTCTATGTTTTAGAAAACACAGCTATAAAGCACCATTTTGTATAGCTATGTACATATGTGTATGCATGTATGGAGTGTTTTACTTCATTCCTTTCTAGTGATACTCCAAAGTGCTACCCCCCCACACCAGTGTAGAGATTTCATGGAAATCCCCAGAGTTCTTCAAATTCAGCTTCTTCTTAGGTTCCTTACAAGAGTCTATCGTCCCTTAAAAATGTTTGCAATAAGCGATGCCTAGTACCTACATGGTGGTATTGTCCACCTACCTTGTTGAAAGTAATAGACTGGGCTCAAGGTGTCTAGGTTCTAAAATATATTCTCCCTTTCTAATAAAGTTGAAGGCACAATCATATAGTGAAACCATGCAATAACTGAACTATCCAGTAAGAGGATGCCTATGTTTGCAGAATCAGACAGCATCAGCGCTTTTGACACCTTTTTTTAAATGGTGGGAACCAAATATATGCAGGAAGTCTTTATAACTGTGTCCCAATGATAAGGTTTCACTCTGTGGTCATCCTGAATAAAAACAGCTATTAAGGTTTTTTTTGAACCAGTTCATCTTGATAAGGGTCAAAGTTTTCCCCAAGAGAGGTCTATGAACTACCACTCCCTTTGAAATGAATGAATAAGAATGCACATATGCCATGAATGCCAAGGTTTACATAACCGTTGTGCTGCTCAGCACTGCAAATCCATGTGTGACCTGTGTTTATCTTGTTCATAGATACTTTTGGAAAACCATGATGAGGGCAGAGTGCCAACTCTCATGTACCTTTTCCGGGCTGCTGCAAGTTCAACCACGTGGTGTCATTACTGAAATGGATGTTCCATTAGAACAGTCATGCAAAGAGGGAACGTGGAGCATTCAGGCAGGGCTAAACTCTGCCACATTTCAATCAAAAGCACTTTACTAGTGAAAACACAGGAGTCAGAATAATAAACTCATCACAATGCTCAGCTGAAACTAACAAACAGGGTGTTCTTTATTTATGGTTGCATATATATTGCTGACAAGAAGAAAACTGAAATCTTCTCTGATGTCATTCTCAATTCACCTTACTTTCTCCTGTTGTTTCTAGACATTTTTGGCATCAATGATCAATGGAGACAGGAATGTTTCCACTGTGTGGGAAGGACAGGGAGAGTAATTTAAAAGATTATCTTAAGGGGGAATAGGTAGGAGATCACCCAGATCAGGGGTGGGGTAGGAGGTGGGGAGGGTATGACTATTATTATTATTATTATTAAAAATAAAAAGGTTTTAAAAAAACGACCTCAAAAGTATCATGTCAAGTCAATGACACAGAACAGTCAGCTGTTGCTCAGTGGTTCAAGCATTCAGTCTCAGCAGTGAAATGAACATAAAAGGATTTGAGTCTTAGCTTCCCTATTTACTAGCTGTGTGGCCCTGAAACAGATACAAAGTTGGTGCCTCAATCTCTTTATATTTTAAATAGGAATGATAAGAGAACCTACTTCAGAGGTCTGGTAAGGATTAAGTGAGATAACATGTGGAATGTGCAGGATTCATGGAAAGTATTAAATAGATATTGAATGATATTACTAATATTATTATTACTACCACTACTACTACTACTACTACTACTCTAAGTTAAACTAGGTATTTCTAAGAACTGTAAATCACTGATTAAATTCACTGACATTCAAGCACAATCTCAGCATTAGGCACAAGTTATAAATGGCCAAGGATACAGAGTCAAGATATGCCCCATGGTTCTGACCTCTGCCTCCTTGGATTTTATAGTTTTGCTATGAATACGTCTTCAAAGAAGCAACTACAAGCAAGATAGATATTATGAAAGTGGCTGCACAGGGGTCTCAAGGAGGAATTCACAAGAATAAGAAGTGCTTTCTGCAACAAAGGTTAAAATGTGGGTTTTCTCTTTGCCAAATTAAGTTACAGGGTGGTTCAACTGTAGTCTTTAGCTGCAAACGTTTCTTAAGCAGCAGTGATAAACAACAATCACTTTTCAGTCAAGCAAAAGTTAACTTCATTTGTGTTGATGTGTAACTTTAAGGGTTAAAAACCTCTACCCATCAACCAGAAATATCTAAACTGATCTTTCTGTTTTCATTGTGTGGAAAACAAATTACATTAGACAATTCTCCTGGGCTTAGAGGGGAAAATTATCTATTGCAGTTCCCATTTATATTAATGAATTTAGACCAGAGCACTTCTGAATTAACTACGGAGTTTCCTGATATTAAATTTAGTAGAATATATATGTAAAATATATCATTATCTACTAAGTGAAGATTAAATTATTTAATAGACCTATAATATCAATATCCTTAAAGGCATGTACATAACATATGGGTGGAGTTAGGATAATGCATGACTAATTTAAGTGTAATAATTAAAATAATCCATGGGAGAGATAAGACATCTTATGAAATTTGATATTTCTGTAGGTACTTCAGAATTCAGGGGTTTCAGTCATGTAGCAAACCCCAAACAAGACTATACATGCTCAGGATGATATTTTCTGTTTGCAGACACCCTCCCTCAACCAACAATAAAAAGATATAACGCATTCTGCCTTCCTTGCACTGGTCCCTGCCCTTCCATGCCACACCAGTCTTACTGGATTGGCTGGGCTTGGTGCCAGAAGGAGACAGGCAAACAGGAGGCCAAGAGGTTAGGATATGGATTGTCTACTCCATCCCTGCTTCTCTAGAATTTCCCCTGCTGCAGTACTCTGTGACCACATTGCTGACATCCTTTCCAGCTGATGCTGGAAATCACTGAATTCTGGTATCACTGATCCCTCCCTGGTAACAACATCCCCTAATAGCGTATCATTGTGTGCCTCACACCCCTTATTGACTCCTTAAATCTATCAGTATATCACTAATAGTTCACTCCAAGTTAAGATTTCTTGAGTATCTGGTCTATTTCCTGTTTGAACCTTGATTGTTTGACACTAAGCTCTTCTCTATGCATCAATAACTAAGATAAGAAGATGCCTTATCTTTAGAGATAAAAGCAAAAACTAATTTACATTTTGTTCAGACCATCAAAATGATATCATATCACTAATAGTCCTGTTGAAAGGCATGTGTGTACTCAAAGAAATACTATTACATGTTACCATTTTCAAATTCTCCTAGGAAATTCAACATTCCTTTGTTGCCTATGATTACTCTGGATCTAATTAAAGGGACACCACCAAGCTTAGGACCTAGGGCAATGTAGAGGGCTTTGTGCCAGTGCGAAGCAGCACCCACCTGGCACAGGATTGCTCAGGAAATAGAGAGCCAAGTTACTACCCAAGTTGGCAAGATGATCTTGGCTTCTTCACTATAATGGGGGACTTAGACAATTTCTTTAGCAGATATTTAATCAACAGCAGAAATGGATCATTCAAAAATATTTTTAAAGTTTATTCATCTAAACTTCTATTGCTGTTCTCATAAAATCTTCTCCCCAAAGCCATAACTTCAAATTCTTCTGGAAACTTCACTCCAGAAATCTAATTGAGCTGACACCCCAAACACCCAATTTTTACCATAGTTTTGTAAATATAAAAGTTCTAGGAGTGGGTTATGGCTCAGTGGCAGAGCTCTTGCCTAGCATTTGTGAGGCACTGGATTCAATTCTCAGAACCACACATAAATAAATAAAATAAAGGTCCATCTACAACAACAAAAGTATTTTTAAAAGGTTCTAAGAAGAGACAGGGCCTCACAAGTTGCTGAAGATCTTGCTAAGTTATTAAGGCTGGCCTCAAACTTGTGTCTTTCTGCCTTAGCCTCCTGAGTTGCTGGGATTACAGGTATGTGTCACCATGCCTGGCAGGGAACTGTTTTTAACCCAAGATTAGGAAGAGCATTAGCATTGAGGAGTGAAGAAACAAAGAGGTCAAGGTGCCAAGGCTTCTGGAAGGACCACAAGGACCTTCCCACAGTTATCCCCCCACAGTGGAAAACATGCTGTTTATAATTGTGACTCACATCTAGCAAAACTATCTCACATTTTGTCAATTCCTTCTCTTAAAAAGCAAGGAAACATAATGTGCCATACAAAATGATTCTCAACAACATTAAATGTTTTGATGTCTACATAGGTAGTATTAAATCAGAGTTTCTTGATATTGGGACTACTGACACTTGGGGGGCTGAACAGCTCCTTGCTGTGCTGTGTGTTATATGAAGTTTGGCAGAGCATCAGATCTCTACCTACTAGATGCCAGTGGCACCCCCATCAGTGTGACTATCAAAAATGCCTTGAGACATCATCCAAATCCTCTGTTTGAAAACTACTGGCTTAGCTTACCTTGAAAAGGAAATTAAGGAACATACTGGCAGACTACTCTATGGAGAGAAAGCATTCCTGGACTTACTATATCTATCCTTCAGGGTTCTGCAGAAATGACCACTAGATTAGTAAACAAATGATGGCACTGAAAACCTGTACTAGATTATCCGAGTCACCTGGGGTAAAGTACTATATTATACTGTCTGGATCTGTACTACCAACAAATCAGCTTTTGTAGGATTTGAATCCTCACTTAAGTTAAGTTTGGAAACTCCCAGGGCAACCTGGGTTAAAAATGGCCAGGCAGCCAGATTCATCTACTCATACATACTTATTGGGTGCTACCCGATGTGGGATTCTGCTCCAGAC
The DNA here is from genome assembly GCF_902686455.1 of Sciurus vulgaris. NCBI lineage: Eukaryota > Metazoa > Chordata > Mammalia > Rodentia > Sciuridae > Sciurus > Sciurus vulgaris. The sequence continues at coordinate 130,840,799 of NC_136471.1, read as the reverse complement.
AATGGGGATATGATGGGGAAAGAATTATTGTGTCTCTGCCCTGGATAAACTTCACACCAGTCAAGAGAGACAAACAATGGATATACAATATGAAACCAAGTAGTGATGCAAACAATAAAGGCAGTGGCTCATCTATGATTGATGGTAACTAAGTGGGCTCAGAAGCACTTCAGAGAGAGAAGTCAGAAAAGGTGACAGTTTTCTACAGTTTGAAAGATGCAAAAAGGCATGCCACACAAATAATATTCTGGGAAGAAGGGACAGCAAGTACAAAGGCCTTGGACAGGAATGAAATGGTGAATTTTGTGGAACAGAAAGGACAATAATGTGGCCAGGCAACAGCAAGCTGGAGGAGGGTAGGCAGTAGGAGGCAGAGAGGATCATGCAGGAGGCGGTGGAAGACCAAGGTCATGAATAAAGATATTCTAAATGTAATGGAAACAAATCAGAGAGTTTTAAGCACTGCATTTTACTATTTCTTTTTGTTTTTAAAATATTGCACTAGACATAGGGGTAGTCCACCATTCACTGAGATGAGAGAATCTGGGAATTGTACAGGTGAGAGGGAAGTAATGAATGAAGAACAAAGTGAAGATTTCGTTTGACTGAACAATCACATCATCTCAACTAAGTTGAGAGTCAACTGTATCTAGTGCAGGGTTATCACACTATGGGGAACAGGAAAAGTTAGTAATAGAGGTTCATCACCAGAAAAGATTAGGCAAAGTGTAGTATTTATTCTCAGATGACCGGCAGATATCTCTATCATGCAGCATCCAAAAGAAATATGATTGTTTTTCAAATAGCAGTGGTATTTAATGAGTAGCTTAGTGAAGGGGAGATATAATTCTCTAAGATGATGGGGCTCCCAGACCAATGAGGACTTGTCTGAGAAAGGTTCTAATTGAAGCAAAAAATAGTGATGCTAGGAGAGAAGGCCAGAAAAGGCATCCATGATTACTAAAGATATTAGTTGAAGGGATTCAATAATCTCCCACTTATTTGTACATTGCAAACTTTTTGCTTTTATGGGGACACAAATGATAAACAAACAGAGTGATATAAAAATGCTTTTATGAAAGTGAATTCCAGGCCATGCCACAGGCCAGTACAAGTTCTGCTGAATTTCTAGATGTCTCCACTGGCAGCAATGATGGGCAAAAATTGATACATATCAGAAGAGCCCTACAGCAGTGCCCAGTTCTTGACATATTCTGAATTGTCAAAGAGTACCCTGTATTCAACATTACTGAACAATTAAGTGAACCCAATGACTTCAAAGTCTTTGAAAACTGAATGTTCATGTGGAGCCAATGTGGAAACTTTTATATTGAAACCAAAGTCATTCTGGGTGAAAAGTGGCTTTCTATCAAGGTAAGTGACTTAACACTTCTGGTGGGCTTCTTAAGGAAGGGTTAAATGGAGCAGGGTACAGTCAGCATCTGATTACAAGGTTGTGGTCACAAGCACAGATGGTGGGGTAACCGCACCAAACAGGAAGTGAAATCAGCAGCACAGAAACACAGAAGTCAGTCAGCACAAGGGAGGAGAGTGAGCAGCTTGGGGTGTCCAAAACTAGGCCTCACCTACTGGATTTATGCATTCAACACATATTCATCAAGCACCTACTCAGTTCCCAGCACTCTACTAGGTGACAGTGATAGCAAGGTCAAAAACCACTTAATAATATCCCCAATGAGTCTTATACCTCAGAAGCTGATGATTTTTATCCCTTTGATGTGCATGTGATCTCCATTTCCCTGCCCCAGCTGAGGGTAAACAGAGGTTGAGACCCTAGGAGAGAAAAGTCACCAGGAAGTCACTGGGCCAAACTTTTTATCCAGTGGCACATGCCTGTAATTCCAGTGACTTGGGATACTGAAGCAGGAGGATCACAAGTTCAAGGTTAGGCTCAGCAATTTAGTGAGGACTTAAGCAACTTAGTAAAAGCCTGTCTCAAAATAAAAATAAATAAGTAAATTAATTAATAAATTAAAGAGCTGGGGATACAGCTCAGTGGTAAAGTGCCCCAGGGTAGCACAAAAAAGTTATATTGAACAGAATGGATATTTAAATTTTGTGTTTTTTATCTGTACAGTCATATTAAAGACCTATTTCATCAGGTGTTTTAACAATATTGATGGCCACATTAACTCCCTGAAGGTCCAATATTTGGTTGTTAGATTGTTACTGTGACAGAGGGGATAAGGAGAAGGATAATTAGGTTTAACTGTCTCAGACATCTCAATGACTCTGAAGAGCATGTAGGCTCAGGATGCCTGGACACAGCTCTCAGTTCTGTCACCGTGAACACTACTGCTCTAATACTAGATTGGAAATAGAAAATCTGTCTAACCCACCAGTTGGAATTGAGGCTGAGATGGTCCCAGACTATCTTTAAATACTTTGAAATTTGTCTAAGACAATAACAGCGAGAACAATATAATACCCTACAACTTCTCTAGGAGCATTGCCAAAGCATCATTGATTTATTCAGGTCATCTTCAACTTTCATACTCTAGCCTCTCTAAATCCCATCCACACTAAGTCCGGCTAGTTTGCCATCCTAAGCATTTCTTGAATATGCCAATGGCTCTCAACCACCTACCCAGCCACCATCTAGTATTGGTCATCACCAAGTACCTCCCTTGGGTCCAAACACCAGGATGCATTCTGGCTCCTCCTCACCCTGACTTCGATGTTGGGACCAGAGCAGGCTTTCCAAAATACAAATTTGATCAAGTCACCAAGAGGTATCAAGGACAATACCCAGCTGGAAGGATGGAGTAGCCATAAACAGAACATGGGAAAACTGTGGGAGGAAAGGTTTGGAGGAGATCATTAGCTGGTAACACACATTTTTGTTGTGATGATAAAACAAGATGACAGTTGTACTATACTTTGAAAAGGTAGGACTGATTATATAAATGCAGGATGCTCTTATCTACTCCAGTGTGTGTATTTCACTCTCTATAACACTTAATGTTCATTTTAAAAGATGAGTGAGGTGTTCTTAGCAACTCTTAATATTTCCACTCTGTAACTCACTTTGTGGAAAATTGATCAAAATCCTGGCTCACAATAGATCCTCAGCACATGTTTGTTGAATGAGTAAAATGTGAGCCATGAATTTCTTATATGCAGTTTCACTTTGGACACAAGAAAAGCACTGAAGAAAGAACAATAAATAATTGCCCCTGTATTATATTTCAGAAGAGATGAGAAGTACTAGGGACACATGGAGGGTAATTATTATTTTTGAGGGTAATTATTTTGCAGGAAAACACACCAAGAAAACATCAAGACCACGGACAATGTACAGTGGGGCAAAAACCTTGTTGAACTAAGTAAGTGGAATATTTGTGCTGAATGACAAAGTAAGCTCTGGAATTATCAAGATCCAAATGAGGGAAGTAGAAAAAGAGTACAGCATTAGAATAGATCTAAAGCCCTGAAAGTTTATGCCAATATGAAAAGCAACAGGTCATAATTTTAGAGAACATTCTTTCCACGTGTACCTGATTCAGGGATGCTGAATGCGACTGCTTTATCATTCTAAAGACTGGGATCCTAATTAGAATAAGATATAGTTCATGCTTGTATAAATATATCAAAATAGATTCCACTGTCACATATAACCAAAAATAACCAATTTTTTTTTAAAAAAAAAGAAAAAAGCACATAAGAAATTTTGGAGAGCCTGGGTGATTTCTTCCAACTTCAAGTCCCAATAAATTCTCTCTGACATCTTCCTTTCTACAGTCTTAAAACAAAACATACATACTTGATGATGTGCATTAAAACAAAGGGTTATTTAATCAGCAATTCTTCAGAGTTTAAAAGGGGACATTAGCATCAGCTTGACTTGAAGTTCATGACTTGAAGAGAAAGAGGCAGCTGAACTAAAGCAACAATGTTAAAAATTTTGATGATGTGTTGGGTGAATTTGCAAAATTCCAGCAATAACTATTCATAAAATGAAAAGATGCATGGGTATTTTGTAAATTAAAGAGCCAGTTCTCATCTTTCCTCTTCTACCTGCACTCTTATGAATAGCATAAAGAGACTTCAGATCACAAATCAAAGGGCACCAGCACTCAGATAAATACCTGGAAACACCATGGGGTGCATAAGGAGCACAGACATTAGCTACTTCAGTGCAAAGCAACCTTTGCTGAAAACTGATTACCCTTGAGACCACTTAAAAGGGTAAATCTCTGAGTTGCCAGTGTCTCTAAAGAAAAGAACAAGCATCAGTAAATCACAAGTGTCTCAGTTGGCATTTCAAAGCAAGTAACTATGGCCAAACAGGGGAAGGAGCTGTCACAGGTTCCTGGAACAATAGCTTAGAAAGGGCCCTTAACTGTTTTCTAATTCAGGCTCTGATTTTTCCAGAGGAGGAAAGTGATGTGGAAGAGGTACCAAATTTGCCCCATAGTTGATTCAGAACCAGCGGATGGCACCTGGAATCAGCAGGGGCAGCTCAGAGATATCTGAGCCTACCATTCCTGTCCATGTCAACATCTTTCTTGAAAAAAAAAATTATGTAGGGAGTGAATTTTGAAGGATGAAAATTCCAGACAGATAACTGTCTTTGCCTTATTATAAATATTGATGATTCTTGTCAACTTTCTGTCTTGTCTGTTTCTCTCCAGTTTTTAGAGTTGGCAGTCAGAATGTGAATCTCAGCAGTGAAAATTGTGTCAAGGAAAACTCAGAAAATTAGCAGATGGCAGAACAACTGCAATGTCTCATCTCAAAACGACACTTTTTTTTTTTCAAATAGAAAGTAAATGTCCAAAGGCTGGAGTAAGCTAAACTTGCTGTCTGTCTCCTTCCTTTTGGGGGCATTTAGAATCTTCAGATATAGTACTCATTCCTCAAACCTCTTTCTTTTCTCTCTTCTTGCCCCCTGCTCACCTCTCTAAAAAAATAAACTCAATCTAGAATTTGGATTTGATTAGTCATTAACCCTGAAATTTTGACTCCTTCTTCAAAGAAGACAAACCCCATGAACTGTTTGTCTGCCACTCCTTGCAGTACCAGAAGCGCTTGACACATAGTAGGTCACCAATAAATATTTGTGGAATATTTAAGTCAACAACCAGAAGAAAGGTCACCATGAAGTAAAAGGGAGGATCCCACAGAAGACCCTCCTGGCATCCTCTTGTATTAAAGTGATGATGGGCCACATTCTGTTCCTCCACAACTCAGAGGGAAATGTGCACCCTCTTTCCAAACAGAAAACTGAATGCATCCCAAGACACCCCACGCCATTTCTACAGGGACTCCACTAGCCACACACTCAGTTCATTAGGTGCCCTTACCTCCTGTCTAGCCCCATTCCTGTCCCTTTGATGTATCTGACCGAAAGACCGGCCCAACCCCAGGAGCCTCATTTCTTAGCCCCAGACGCAAGGCTGCGACAGGGTCCAGATCCCCTGTTCCTGACACAGTGACCACGGCGCAGTGAAAAGGAACGCTGACTCCGGGGTTTGGGGTACCTCACTAAGATATTTCAAGGAGCTCAGCTGAGTTCCCGAGCAGGTGGTACTCCAGGGTGAGGCCCTTGGCACACCCGCTCCCCCAACCAAGGATCTCTGGAGAGCCTCGGATCCGCGCTGTCCCTTCCTAGACCGGCTAAGTGGCGCCCCCTGTTGCCTCTGTGTGCGCCGGGACACTCACCGCGTAGTGCAGCTGCGGCTTCTCGCGGTATGCTGGGTCCCCCATGTCCCCACCAGGAGGAATGGCGAGTCCTCCAGAGCAACCTAGGGTCGCAGCGTCTCTCCGAAGTTCTCTTACTTCACTGTCATCTCGGGGCAGCCCTTGGGCGTCAGTCCTGCTCTGTGCACTCTGAGCGCGGTTCAAAGCGCCCCTGGCGCAGCGTCCCGCAGAGGAGCTGGTGGGGACCGGAGGAGGCGGCGGTGGTGAAAGGGGAGGGGGAGGAGGAGGAGGGAGCGGCCGAGCCTGATGCGATGGGCGGGCGTTTAATTCCTTCCGCTCCTGGCGGGTCCCTGCTGCTGTGGCCACCGCCAGCTGTTCGGGGCTGCAGGGAGCTCGCCCACGACAGGTGTCAGGCCGGCCGACGCTCCCGCCTCCTGCCACCCGTTCCTCCCGGGATCCCAGGGCCCGGAGCTGCCAGGGCTGGGGCTTCAATAACAGCGAGGAGGCGAACTTGGGTTTCCAAAAGAGACTTTCACTAACTTTCAGTGAGGTGTGGGCCTAACGCTCTGGAAGGCGACTCCAAACCTTCTCTCAGGGAGGGTTGAGTTTTGTTTTTTGAAAAGCCCTCCTGTGCAAGAGTCTCAAATGTAGGGACCTTTGGAGAGGGTAGGATTGAGGAGGACTGAGTAATACTTAGTTGGGGAACTGCTGAGGGGAGAAGACCTGGTTGGATGCTGGCCCCCGCAAAGCCGTTTAAGGCTAACCGAGTCTGCAGAACCCAGGCAGTCTGGGGAACCTCGCTGGAGGGGGAAGTCCTGGAGAATTTACTGGAACGTGAGGAATGGCTTTGGAACCAGGCTGGATCTAGGTATTTACTGCGGGGGTGGGGTAGTGCTGGAGGCGTTGCTTTCTGTGTCTTAGTTCTTAGGTGCGTATTGGAAAACGGCATTGTAAGGGTTTGGGAATAGAAGAAATGTACAGTCTCATCGTTAATGCTACCAAATCATTTTAAACACACACTGCAGGTTCACAATAACACTGAAAATTGGCCTCTGCTCTGAAATTCCATTCTGGAAACACGTCTTTTAAAACACCTTGTAAAAAAATGGCCAAGTTCTCCCTGAGCCCTGGCACTCTGGAATTTATGTACAGTCTCCCAGAAGCTGATTCCTGACAAAGGCAGGATCTGGGGCTAGAGTGGAGACTCCACACCCATGAAATCAACGAATCCAAGCCTAAGAGGGGTGGTTAATGAAATGGAAGATGGGTTTGAGTGTGACTTGTGCCAATTCTTCAGGTTCCTGCTGTACTGGACTCCCAGAGTGACCTTCCAACTGCTCTGCATGGGGAGAGGTGAATAAGATGTATCCAGTACCTTTCAGTTGAACCCTTACAATTTAGTTGAAGAAGACCACCCACCAGCATGTAGTGATTTTAAAACAACTGGCAGAATAATTATAAGTAGCAATGTAAATGTGAAGACAGGGATGCAGACATCCTGAGCAATCTACCACTAGATAATCCCATGACAATTAATCTGCCTGGAAAACTGTATGGTTATACCTACTAATGCTGATCATATGCCTACCCTCTGACCCAGCAATTCTAGTCCTAGATATATAGAGAAATGAGTGCCAATGTTCTCATCATATGCTAGAATATTCATAAAGTTTTAGACATAACTGCCTAAGATGGAAACAATGTAAATGTGCATCAACTGGTGCATATAAACCAACTGTAGTCTTTGCAAACAATAGAATACTACTTAGCAGTAAGAAAATGCCTCTAGTGCACACACAGCATGAATTAATCTCACAAACATGTTGAGAGAAATAAATCATAGGAGTATATACAGGAAGATTCCAATTATTTATTCTGTAACTAAAATAAAATGTTGAACAGAAATAAGTAAATGTGATCCATAGTAGTAGAAGTCAGAACAATGTTTACTACTGTGGAATGGCCTGGGAAGTGGGTATAAGGGAACCTTCTGGGGGTGCTGGAAGTGGTTTATGTCTTGATCTAAAAACAGCTACTGGAGCACACACATATGCACACACTCATTGAGCAGTATAATCCACATTGATGCATTTTACACCTTTCACTATGTGTATTTTACTCTGCAATAAAAATAAAATTTAAAATCAATCCCCTGCTCAAAATAAGAACTTCCAGTCAGAGTGTTGCCTCTTAAAAATTGACATTTTAAGAGAAAGTCAATTGAACTATTTGTCCAAGTCTCTCATTATTCCTAAGGTCAGTTCTGCCCAAAGTCTTCTTTCCCTCTGCTATGCTTTAAAACACAGTAAGCCCATTCTCCTTGGAAGCCTTCCCTGCTCAGCAACACATCCAGGCAGAGCTGGCAAAATGACATACTGAAGTCTTCTCTTTTCTTACACTGTCTACTGCTACTGAATACAACCTTTAGAGTGAAGTCATCAATGACCCTTAGAATATGGCAGAGAACCAGCTTGGTCACCTGGCACGTTTCATAGATTTGTACCTAGGAAGCCTGAGGAGGGCATGTACATGCATGGCCTAGGCATGCCCAGTTTAGGGACTTCTGTTTCACTGTTGTCTGTTAGGAAAGTCTCCAGCCTTAGGAGTCTTCCTTTTGTCATAACATCATGAAGCTTCTTAACCTCCAAATATGAGCTTCCTACACCAGACTGTTTATAAACATGAAGTGAGTTCCTGGGTTTCCCAAAACGTAATTGGAGTTTTTTGATCATTAATCCTGAGTAAGTCACCTCTTAACACTTGGTCATCTTAGATTTCACATATATTCTGCCTTTGAAAAAATGTATTGTCACTGATTGACACTGTTGTAAGCCAAAACATTCTGTATACTTAAATTTTAGGAATGATTTTTGTTTTCTAGCATATTTCTTACAAAAATATCATCATTAAATTGGCTTGAAATTTTCAAGTACCATAAGATTGTGATTTATTTTCCATGTTTCAAGAGTTTCATGAGATAGGACAAAGCATTTAAGAAAATAAATTATCAGCTGGGTGTGGTAGTCCATGCCTATAACCCCAGCAATTCATGGCTGAGGCAGAAGGATCACAAATTCAAGTCCAACTTCAGCACCTTAGTAAGGCCCTAAGCAATTTACTGTGACCCTGTCTCAAAAATAAAAAAGTAAAAAGGGCTAGGAATGTGGCTCAGTGATAATGTGCCCCTAGGTTAAATTCCCTGTACAAAAAAAGAAAGAAAGCAGAAAGAAAATTAATGATCATCTGAACTCAAGGTATATTTTAAACACTACTCTAATAAAAAATTTTATTTGCATATCTCTACTTCCAAGTATCCTTCCCAGGTTATTTACATTCTAAATTGGTCACTTATTCAATAAATATTTTGAATGCAATAAATGTTTTAATATTGAACTATAAAGTAATATGCCATCAGGTTTCAAAATTCTAGTTTGATCATTTATGGTGCTAGGGGGAGAATAAAGGGAACAGGAAGCAATTAAAACCTTCAGAGGTGACTGAAATTAATTTAATTCATTGCCTAAGCCACATAATATTCTCTTTTGGGATAGAATTTTTTTAAAAAAAGTAATTTCTCTGATGTTTATAATTTTCCCCAGAGCAAAGTAAACTAATCTCTATGAGTTACTCTAGCAGTATAACCTGTAAAAGAAAAGGAGTCACACTAACCGTGGAATTTCTGCATCTTCCTGGCTTCAAATGTTATACCATTTCCAGGACTGGATGCTGCCCTTTACCACAGAGCATTTAAGTCAAAACTTTTGAATCCATTTAGTACATCTGACTATAGATTGAGTTCAATTTGTCCACATTTGGTGCCAACTGAAGGGTGATTACTTCTTTTAGGAAAACATTAATAAAATTTGTGAAAGCAGACTCAACCTCAGAGACCAGGAAGAGCTGAGCATACACCCACACACATGCACACAAAAAACTTAAGATCAGAGGACAGACCCTTCTTGAAGGATCATTGTCATTACTGTAAACAGAGTGCTATGAGGCCCTTTTGGTAGGGAACCCTCCTGTCCAAACTCTAGTTCCTATATTCTTCCATCCTACTAGCTTATTAATCCAGCTCTCAAATTTTTTGAGAAAAATTGATAATGTATATTATTCTGCTTAATGAAATCTCAGAAAATATTTACTCATCAAACCTTCACCCAGGTAAAGAAATAGAATACTCTAGCATCTCGGACCACTGCATTATAATACCATCCTCCCTTCTAGTTGCAGACACTGTCCTATCTATGGTGGACTTAACTTTCTTGCTTCCCCTTTACAGCAGGGTTTTCCAACCCCAGCACTGGTGGCATTTGGGGACTGATAATTCTTTGTTTTGGAGGCTGTCCTGCACATTATAGCATGTTTTGTAGAATCCTTGGCCCATACCATCTAACTGCCAATATTATTCCCTATCCCCCAATTATGTCAACCAAAACTGTCCCCAGACATTGTCAGATTTCCCCTGGCACAGGAGCTGCAAAATCACCCCTTGTCAAGAACAAACTGCTTTTTACAAAATTATGCATCCATAAATATTAGAGCTTTTTCTAACTTTATATAAACAGATCCACAAGTATGTTTTCATTATATCTGGCTACTTTTGCTTGACACTGTATTTTAAGGTTCATCCATGTTGCTGTATGTAGCTGCTGTTCATTCATTCCCAATGCTGTCTGGTATCCTGTTGTATGTGGTTCACAATATTTATCTTTTTAACTGCTGATTGACATTTATGTTCTTTCCAATTTTGGACTAGTGAAAAACACACTATTTGAACATCAATGTACATATCTCCTTATGCACATGTGCATGCCTTTTTATAGGGTACAAACCTGAAATATAAATAGAGTTGCTGGGTCATAGGCGTGCATATCTTCAACATTGCTGGGTAATGCCCAACAGTTTTCCAAATGGATTGTATTAATTAAAATCTGTATTTACCCTACTATATAAATAGACCAAACATAGTTTATATAAAGGCTGAACATAGTTTATAGTTGACTCTTTTAGGTTTCTTCATGGGACTGTAAAGATCAAATTTAAGAAACCAAACTCCAGGATCAGGAAGGAGAGCTGGGCAGTAGCTCAAGGCCCTTCTTATCCAAAATCACATGTCTTCTGAAAGTGAAGGACCTACCAGTACTGCTGGGTCCCTGGTATCAGCAATGCCATTGCCAATTTCAACCACCCACATAGGCAGGAACAAAGGACACAATGGTTATGCTTTGGAGGGAGAACATTTTATTAGGCAGAAGGTCAACATACTGGGGGGAAACCTCACTATACAAACTGCAAACATATGTGCCACGTCAAGAGTTACCATTCTGCCCTATAGCCATAATTTCTTCCCTTACTCTTAACCTGCTAAGAGGAATCTAAAGAAGGACAAAGGGCCTGTTCCTTTCTCCAAGTAAGTTAAAGAGACAATCCCCAGCCAGAGAACAGACTTGGGACCAATATCAGTGAATGAAGAATTCCTTGGTGGTCCCAAGAACACTGCCTGGAGCTGCAGTCACATAGGACAGACAGAGAAGGGAGAGGAATTTGCTCTTGCATAGCTTCATGTTACTGCCTGCAGCTTCAATCCCTAGGAAAAAGAATATCACAGAATTGTGTATCAAGTAGGACTGAGAATAGAGGATGTGATGATTCAAGAGTGCAGGGGAAGAAGGCAGTGATAGGGAGTGAGGGTAAATAGACAATTATAATAGGTTCCATTTGCTTTCATTGGTTTTTCCTGTTCTTGCCATCTTAACTCACTGAATAACTGCTACCAAGTGCCAGGAGGCCAGGAAGATTGCCCCAAAAATGTATCCACAGAGAGATGTTTCTAAAATAAATCTTCTATTCTAGGGTCATTGGGCAAAAAAGGAGAGGCCACGAGTCCTCTAGCTACGATTTTCCAAGTAACACCTTGAAAATCAAGAAATCCCTTTTAATTTATATCTGTAATCTATCATTAATCTATTGCCTTCACCCCTTTTGATTCCAACCTCCTTTCCTCTGCACAGTGTTTTAAGTGTCTAAAGAGAGCAGAATGTCCATGACTACAGCAACACTGTAGGTGCTAGAATAATTATTTGAAATGATAAAGCTTTCATTATTTATTGAGTACTTATGTCAAGGGCCCTGTGCAAATGGCAAATCTAGATACTCAGAACAATAGTGCAAGGAAAGCATAATTATACACATTTTATTTAAGAGGGCAACTAACTTGTTTTGCAGTTAGTAAATGGTGGAATTGAGAAGTAAATGGAAGTTGGACCCACATCTCTTTGCAAACTAGCAGAGCATGTTTCAAAGTGGAGGCTGTGTTTGATAAGTCAGACTCATAATTTAAATTGCCAGCTCCCCTCCCTATATATCCTAGGCCAGTGGGTCTCAACTCAAGATGAATTGTTCCCAAAGCGGACCCTTTGGCAATATCTGGAACTACTTGGGTGAAATGCCATTTGCATCTAGTGGGAGGAGACCAGGAATGCTGCTTAACATCCTACAATGAATAGGACAATCCCCACAACAATGATCTGGCCCCAAATGTCATAAATGGTGAGATTGAGAAAGCTTTCATAGACATAAGAAATTCATCCTTTCCCAATAACTCAGGAGACTGAGGCAGGGAGATTACAAATTCCAAGTCGACCTCAGCAATTTAGCTAGACCCTCAGGAACTTAGCAAGACCCTGTTCCAAAATTTAAATAAATAAATAAATAAAAGGACTGGGGATGTAACTTAGTGTTAAAGTGCCTCTAGGTTCAATTCTCAGTATCAAAGAAAGGAAAAACACATCATCTTTCAGATATTTCTACTTAGCAATAGTATATCTCATAACAATGACACAGTTTCTTTCAGTAATATGTGTCTTGCAACATCCCCCAAAAGACAAGGAGAAAGTTTCCCAGAGCAGATGAATAGAGCTGAGCCTGGGACCTGTATCCACTTGATATGGCATGCTGTTAGAACAATAAAAGATTGGTTGGCCATTTGTGGGGTCACAACTGACAGCTGTGGAGTCCTCTGGAGCACTGGACTATCTATCCAAAGAAACCACTATTAAAACCTCACCCCTACCAACTTTAGAGACTTAACAGTAGCATAAAAGGTTATGCCTGACATTACTCTGGTGAACAGAGGTTTCAAAGCCATTTTATATGCAGTGGTGCCCCCACACAATCTCTTTTGTGATTATGATAAAAGGCAGAACATATAAGGAAAATGTTAAGTATTTATTTTCAAAAGTGTAATAAAGTAAAGAGAATATAACAGAATGTCTTTCTCCTGCCAAGACACTAAATCTATCTGGATCCCATTAATCCAACAAATAGAAATGCACCAGGGAGTTTCAGATCCCCAAGAAATGCTTAATACAGAAAGGCCGAGCACCAACAGTTTAGCAGGAATGTTCTTGCTTTGCTGTTCAATGAGAATCAACTAAAGGGAACTGCTCCAATTCTAATTTCTTGATTCTTTATCTTTGGGACCATGCATTATGAAGGTATTTCTAAATTAGGGGCAAATTTGCACATTGGTAAATATCTGGAAGCATTTTTGATTGTTGCAACTTGTGAAGGCAAGGGGAGCTGGTACTGGTATCCAGTGGATGAAGGCCAGGGATACTGCTTTCATCCAACAATGCATAGTACAACCCAGAGCAAAGGATGATATGACCCTAAATGTCAAGAGTGCCAGGGCTGAGAAACTCTACCTTATGGATAAAATTGTTCTGGTGAAAATAGATCTAATATATCAGAATTGAAGCATCAAACTAGGGATTTTTCACTATTTCAACTTTGCTTATCATCGTTCTTCACATTCACACACAGCACATATGGAAAGGTATTACCTACAATGATCATAAGATATTTTCCTCCCTTTCATCACAATACAGGACAAAAGGAAAAGGGTCCAGAAATAAATGCCTAATCAGTACATGTTATATTATGCTCTTCAGGGTCATGAGAATAAGTATCACTTGGTGGTAGGTTTTTAAAAATTGATTGTGAGGACCTTCCCAAAATACACTGAATCAGAATCCTTGGAATACTACCTCAGGACTGACACATTAAGCAAGATCCCTTGACAAAGTTTGAGAACCATAGTTGTGGTGGTAGTGAGATGTAGAAACTAATGCTTAGAAAGGCAGGTTCTTGGTCAAGTGACTTGTCCAATGTAATGCAGCAAACATAAGACAATTCCAGGAGCCATCCTAAACTCTAGATTTCATATTAAAAGAAGGTTGAAAATATCTCTAAGTGTATGATGAATAAGCAAGAATCAGATCCACCCGCAGCTATTGAAGAAGAAATGAAAATAACATTTGGCCTACTAAAGCATAACCCAGAACCTGCTAAATAACTTGCCACATTTTCCAGTGGTTTTGTCAAGTTTTCTCCCTATTGTCTTTGTGATTAAGAGCAACAAGAATGGTACACATGACTTCTTTTAAAGTTCTTAGGATTACTGATTTCCACTTATTTTGATCTTTCAAAACCATAGTATTTTTTTTCTCACATTAACAGGTCAAAAACACAAATTATTAGTCCTTTTGGTTTCCCAAATGCAAAACCCCTTCAGAGTCTATTGAAAAGGCTTCTTATCCAGAAAAATAATTTGTTTTCTCTCAACTTGGCAAAATAATCAGTTGTTGATGGAAAAGTCTGAGATTTAGAACAAAAGAAAGTTGTTTTGTATATCAAAACAGATACTGTGACAACTTCAGAGTTCTAAGTTTGCATTTCTGTAAGTCCCATTTTTTATAGTGGAATGATTGAAAGAGCAAAAGAGATTCGCTGTAAAATTTTAAGGAGGACATGAAGACGGTGATGAATGATTTGAAGGGATTTCATGTGTAAGGAAGGAAAGTCTTTGTCCATTTTTCTCCAGAAAACTGGACAAAAACCAAGGGTGAAAGTTATGAAGATTCATATTTTTGCTGAACTTAAGAAAGTTATATATCTGACCTAAAAATTCTCCTAAATGTATAACCAAGATAAATAAAAACATGTGCCCCCTAAAACATGGACATTAATGTTCACAGAAAATTATTTATAATAGCCAAAAGGTGGAAGTGACTCAACAATCAAGCTTCCATCAACAGATGAATGGATAAACAAAATGTGTTCTGTCCATACAGTGGATAATACTTGGCCATACAAAGATTTGAAGTACTGTAACATGATACAACACGAACAAGCTTTGAGAAATTGATGTTAATTGACAGAAAGCAGGCAGGAAAGACCACATACTATATGGTTCCATTTATATGACATGTCCAGAATAAGTAAATCCACAGAGACCAAGAGTAGATTTGTGGTTTGCTGGGGACTAGAACAGATAGCTGAAGGGTACAGTGTTTCTTTATGGGTTGATTAAAATATTCTAAAATTGTGGTGATGATTGTGCAATGTTGAATATGCCAAAAAATCAATAGATTGTTCACTTTAGATGAGTGAATTGTGTAGCATATGAATTCTGTCAAAGGAAGAAAGGGGGAGGGGAGAAAGGGAAAGGAAGGGACAGAGAGAAGTACTGTAAAATAATTTGAGTGGGGCAAGAGAAGGAAGAAAGACTACTTTTTCAAGTGTGGTGATATCTTATTTCCTGGCAATATGGGCAATATGTAAACTGAGTCTGGATGGCTTTGAACTGGAGAGGACACACTATGTGGGCAGTTTTTCTTTTCTTTTTGGGGGGATGGGTACCAGGGATTGAACCCAGGGTCACTCGGGCACTGAGCCACATCCCCAGCCCTATTTTTTTATTTTCCTAAGAAACAGGGTCTCATTAAGTTGTTTAGGAATTTGCTAAATTGCTGAGGCTGGCTTTGAATTCGCGATCCTACTGCCTAAGCCTCTGAGTCATTGGGATTACAGGCGTGCACCACTGTGCCCGGCTGTGAGCAGTTTTTCTATGCTATCTCCAACTTTATGATGAAATAGTCAGTCTTTAAATATTTTAATCCCTTTCCTGTTTCCCTAACTACAACATGAGTAGCACACAATTAAAGACTGTTTCCATTAATTCACTTAATCTGTTCTTTCATTCAACCTTTCAATGCTTACTGAAAGCCAAGTCATGCTATTTCTCTTTCTTAATAATATAGTTGATTATTGCCTTAGGTATACTTTCCAGAAACAGATACTAAGATAATGATTGATATGCAAATGGTTTACTAAGAATGAGTTCCCAAAAGAAATTGGTATGAGATAGGCATAACGGGATTGGGAAGGGAGGAAACCATGTGAGGACATGATTTCTTGCATAGTCACAGTCTCAGTCTGATCCCAATATAAATTACATCCCACAGTTTGTCCCAGCTTAAGCCAAAGGAGATCTGAGCTTTACTATTTTCACTCTCAGCAGTCATGGCTCATGGGATGCCACAGGTGATATACTTTTATAGGGAAACTCCTCTAGAATCCCACAGGAAATCCTCTGCAGAAGTTCAAAGATATTGGTCATTAGAAGCAAACCATACAGAAGCTGGAGAATGGAACAGGCATGCAGAACTGGTGAAAGATCTGAGATATTCTGGGAAGAACACCAACAGTAGCCTGTTCACTGTGGATTGGAAATTTAAGCTCTACGGACTATTTAGGATTGTGTTCCCACACCAGAGGGCCTGAATAGGGTAGCAGTTTGCAGTTCCTGGATGTATTTCTATCAGGGTGAAGCACGGGTCAATATTCCCAGGTTTTACAATTTGCCTTATTGCCCTCTTTGCTGATAAATGGTTTATCTGCTGTCTTTGCCACATTGAACTTGTTTAATTTCACACACAGATGTGGATGATCTCCCCTCTAGCACTATAGGATTTCTCATCAGCTTCTGCAAACTCACTTGCCATTTTAACACTTAATTTAAGTTTGAGCAGATTTCAAAGCTGCAAACCTACCTGAGAGCATCCAGGCCTGGATTTCTTTACTTGCTACATTTGTTTCATTCTCCTGAATTAATACAAATAGGTCTAAAATACCAATCCCCAACCACACACTTAAAGATTCTTTGCTTCATCAATCATTTCATGATTTCATTTGTTAGCACATTATTTTAGTGGAGATAAAATTTGTGTGTGTGCACACATGTGCACATGTGTATACAGAAGTAGATACAGAGGTCTCTGATGTATGGTAGTTTGGCTTATTTTCTGACTTCATGATGGTGGAAAAGTGATACACATTCAGTAGTCTCTGTCCTTTAATCTTCAAATTTGAATCTTCTCCCAGGCTAGCAATAGCCTGGAGAAGAATAGTACGATAATACTCTTGATGCTGGGCACTGGCAGTGAGGCACAGATCCTGGCCAACTCATAAGGATAAATAAGTGATATAGCACCATGTTGTGGCTGCTTAAGCCAGGATGCTCAGAAGGTTATGTACATTGGTTTCATGCTGGATTTATGATATTTTCAAGTTAGAACTATTGTTTTTGTTTTTGTTTCATTTTGGTAACAGGGATTGAACCCAGGGGCACTGAATTATATCCCCAACCCTTTTTATTTTATGAGGCAGGGACATGCTCAGTTGCTTAGGGGCTGGTTAAATTGCTGAGGCTGGGCTCAAACTTGAGATCCTCTCACTTCAGGCTCCCAAGCTGCTGGGATTACAGGCATGAACCACCATGCCCTGGTTAGGATGGTTTTATAGGGGATTAACCCCATCACAAGTGAAGGAGGACCTGTGAATTTGTATATATGATTATATAATCATACAATCACTTAAAACAGTGCCAGGTACTTACAAGCTCTTTATCATTGTTCACTATTACCACAGAGATGTGGGACTTCTTTTTGGTTGCATGATGGCATCTTTGCCCTCTGAATAGTTCCTCTTGTCAAAGCACTTGCACCAGGTTTTCTACTATTTCTATTTTTAAAAACTGTTTTTATCTTGCCTGCTCTTCTGCTACTCCTTACCAGCACTTTTTTCTCTCATTTTCTATGAGATTATAGCATAAAATGAGGTTCCTGGCAAAACTCCCTAATACCTAGCAGAAACACAGCAAATATTTAGTATACTGAAAAAAAAAAATGAGAACTTAAAAAATTAAAGGGGCAGAAACAAAAGGAGCTCCCAGAAACTCTTGATGAATATTTTGGCAGCAAAGAGAAAGCTAGAGGGCCTTGCTCCAGAGTTTGGTTTTATTTGTATCTATGAAAGTGCATGAGTTGAAATTCCATAAATACAGGAACCTCTGTGCCACATTCTATTGCTAATATTTTCTTTTCCTCTGACGTCTGTCCTCAGCTTTTTAGTTCATGGTGAGCACTTAGTAAATGCATAACGATTGCTGTTAGAAAGTGTTACAGGAGCACAGAGCATTCTAGAAACACCTAGGAAAATTCCAAGGGGGGATCATCATTTAATTTACAGAAACTTAAAAGGGAAAGCATGTGGTTTTTCCACCAGGGCTTTAAATAAACAAACTTGTGGAGAGATGTCCATCTCGGATCTAGCACAGGGGTGGGTGAAATTGGTGTCTACGTTTTTAATTCTTGGAAAAAATCAAAAGTATTTTGTGATGTGAAAATTATATAAAATTCAAATTTCAGTCTCCATAAATAAGGTGTTCTTGGAACACAGTCACACCCATTTGTTCAAGTATATGTCTACGATTGCTTTCTCGCTACACCAGCAGGGGTGAGTGGCTGTCACAAAGATTGAATGGCCCACAGAAACTAAAATATCTGACCTTTTCAGAAAATGTTCACTGGCCCTCAAATTAGAGAACTGAAATGACACTTTGTTTCATTTAGATTTTTTTTTCTACTTTTGGGTTTCGTCTTTTTCCCTTCTGGAGTTTTATAAGTCCAAAGAAGCATAATTTATCTTCCATATATTCTTTTCTATTAACTTCTCAATTATTCTGTTTCATTTATAGTCTTGATAATGCCTTGCCAAAAGAAGCAGCTTGTTATTTCTAGAAACTTCAGGTAAATATAATTAGGATTCATTTTTGTCTATAGAAAGTACCTGAAGTCCCAATTCTTCCAGAACAATATAAAACAACAAAAAATAAATGTTCCCTTGTTGCATTTATAATATTTACTATTCTCAAACCATTGGACAGAGTGTCTCCCTCTCAAGGACTTTTTAAGTGTCACCTAAAGGAAAGTTTTCCTCATTCCCTCCCTTACCTTGCAAGTTTTATCCTCCTTCTGAACAAATGCTTGTCACTTGGTATCCCTCACTGCAATGTTGAACTGGGATTGTACCCATCTGCACTGGATTCAGTTACACAACATACCATGTGCTCTAAGACCAGAAAAGCAGAAGATTCCAAAACATCCATGTCTATATTTGGCCCTTGGAGTCCTAAGATTTTGTCTTGTCTTTAAAACCCTAGGCCACTCAGAGGAAGTGAACTGGAGTTGTTATTTAATTTTATGGCATAAATTTTCAATAGTCTGTGACTTCTAAGTCAGGTCACACTGTATAGATAAATGTGTACATACTAAAATTTCAGACTAGCTGGGTGTGGTGGCACTTGCCTGTAATCCCAGTGGTTCATTAGGCTGAGGTAGGATGATTGAAAATTCAAAGCCAACCTCAGCAATTTAGCGACACCCTAAGCAACTCCACAAGGTCCTGTCTTTAAATAAAATATAAAAAAGGACTGGGGATGTGGTTCAGTGGTTAAAAGCCCCTGGGTTCAATCCCTGGTACAAAAAATAAAAAGATTTAAAAAGTTCAGACTAAGTCAGGTGTGGTGGCACATGCCTATAATCCCAGTGGCTCTGGACGCAGAAGCAGGAGGATAGTGAGTTCAAAACAAGCCTCAGCAAAAGTGAGGTGCTAAGCAATTCACCAAGACCCTGTCTCTAATGAAATACAAAATAGGGCTTGGAATGTGGCTCAGTGGTTAAGTGCCCCTGAGTTCAATCCCTGGTACCAAAGAAAAAAAAAAAAAAAAAAAAAAAATCAGACTAGTCAAGATTCTGAGGGGTAGTGAGTAATACAACACATTTTCTGCAAGTAGGCTAGTGCATGTGGCAACCTCTCAACATGCTCTGAATATACCAAAATGCAGTCATCCATCTTGGCTTTTTGCTCTGGGAGATGCTCTTCTCAATTCAAGGTCACACACTAAACATGATTCCTTTGTTTTCAAGGGTAAATCTTCCTCTGCTTATCATACCTTCTTACCTCATCATATTGATCACCTTTGTTTCCCCTCTTCCATTTATCTTTGGCTAGTAAATCTCTCACTAGCCTTTCTGGATTTCCTGGAAGGACATTCCCTGACCCACTTTACCACCCTCCAATAGGAGACTGTAGCTTCCTGTTATTACCTATGTCAGGAAGCTTGTCTTGCCTGCTTTTCCCCAAACATGGTTTTCCTCAAGAACAGAGCTGTCATATTCATCTTTCCACCTAAAAGCATGGTCCTGTGTCTACTGCACAGCAGACACGTGATGAATATTTGTTCAATGTTATTAAATATCATCCCAGGAGATGAGAACAAATTGTATGAGTGGTTACAGCACCAGCAAGTCCATAAAGAATCAGGACAGGAATCAATTGTGATGACAATGACTGTTCCTTGGAATAACCTGGTGTTAGTTCCAACAGCTTTGTTGCTTGGGCCAAAACTTGACTACTAGGTATAGTTGTTAAATGTTGTATGTAGGACATTACAAAGTAGTTATTTTGGAAGCTATACCTGTTAAAATAAAAATGTTTTCCCCTAGGACAGAATAAACCACTTATACAGAGAAAGACAGTCCACAGGAAATCACAGAGATGCTGTTCAAACTCAGAGCTATAATTTTTGGTTATAGAGTAAATATATTAACGGGTTTCCCACAAAGAAATTCAGTATGACATGAGGTTGATGTGGCTTACAGAGCAGGATGATTCCCGACTGCACATTAGTCTACATGGAATTTAGGAGGCAGGGCTCCCTAATTTGGTTTCTCACTATAACAAGTACAATCCATGCAAACCCTTTTCAAAAGGCTTTTCATAACTGTGAGTTCTATGCTTTGATAACTGCAAGCCTACCTTTGCATAATCACCCCTGTTCAACTTTGTCATTAAACACTGAGACCTAACTCCTTGGGTTTCTGCATTGTGAGACCATCAAGAGGCAGGGTAATTCACCTCTCCTAAGACAAGGTTCTCCAAATGCTTTGACCCACAAAGCGAGAAGCCCACTTAGCTTTCTACTACAAACAGTTTGGCAACAAGACTCTTGTTCCAACAGCCCAGCACCCCAACCTCACTCTCCTCTGAGAACTTCTAGGAGGGAAAGTGAAGGAATGGGGAAGATATTTTCCTAACAAGGAGCCCCGTTGGAGACAGCAGTAACTCGAGCACTGGGGCCCAAGCAGCTGGGTGGGTGTCCTTTCATCTTCTACTGCCAGATCTTAATTTCCACAAAAATGCAAGTCATGCAGCTTTTTGTGTGTGTTTTCTTCTAAACTAATATTTATATTTTTTAAAAGAAATGATCCTTTGAGGTGCTATACCAGACCTGGGAGGCTGCATCAAGATCATCTAAATCTTTTTTGCGTCTTATAAACAATTTACTCCAGTTCCTTCTCATCACTTGCCAGTTGGTTTTGTGCTTTTCTCCTTTTAGAGAATGGTAATTTTATAAATTTTATGATTGTCTACACATACGTATTTAAATATATATACACACATATGCACATATATATTTATAATTATGTATGTATATTCTTACATAGTTTCATTAAGATACATAAAAATGTTATATTTTTAAATGAAAGGTATTTGAGTAATTATCAGATGTAAAAAAGTGTATATATTATGTATGTATATAGTAAACTTTTGGATTGAATATCTAGATTTGCTCATAGTTATTTAAATTTGAGTTAAAGCAGTGTTTTCTTAAAGGAGGAATATCAATTACTCTAAAGCTTGAATTACCCCATCTCTATTATTTATTTTTAGCATTTAATATTTTATTTCTTTTATAACTCCTCACTTGCAACCATGGGAGGAAACATATTTAACTCAATGTTTCAGCCAAAAATTTAGACCTGGTTATTTCTTCTGACCTTCTCCTTAAAAAATGGTCTCAATTCCTTCCTTGGGAGGAATAACACTTGAATCCTTTTATAAAATCTAAAATTGATTTTTTCAAGAAGCACACACATTCTATCTAGCCTCCTACATAAGACTGGGCAGTCAGCCAAAATTCAAGAGCACAATTGAGGCAGACAACACTTTGCATACAAACAGCTTTCTCAATCTCCAGCACCTCTTTGCAATTTCACCAAGTTAAGACTAAACAGAATTGGAAAGAGTAAACCCTTCCAAATTTCCTTCTTAGCATCCATGAATTCCACATTCAGCTATCCTCGCAGCCTTTGCTTTCTCTTGTAGCTGAAAATCTCAGGGGTGTGAGGTCAGGTCAGTAGGTTAATGCACAGCAGTGCAGATATAAACTTTCACTTGCCATGGGCTACTTGGAGCTGAGACCACCTAGTCTGCCACACTATTGTGTTAGCTATAGTCTAATGCAAAAAGTTGAAAACAGAAAATTTATTGCATTTGTGACTGAGTCTAAACACTGAACATAGTTTCAAACAAAGAGGCCAGGTCTGTTGTGTAGCCTAGTGTGGTTATTTTAAGAGGTATGTGTCATAGGCAACATTTTTAATAGAAAACTGGCAGATGCAATGCAGCTAGGTTTCCATCATTAAAGAGATGTGTATTTTTCCCTTTTCCTTTTTTGTTTTCATTTTCCATATTTTTTATCAGTGCATTATAGTTCTACATATTCATATATTCATACAATTTAACAATATAATTTAGCTAATATCACTCCCCAGTATTTAAACTCTTTAGTGAAATATGATACAGAAGCATGAAAGTATTAGACTCTTCAGGGCACACCTCCATGCATTTTGCCAACTTGCTCACCCCTACATAATGATTATCCAGATCATGAAAAGTCCCCTCCCAATTTCACCCACTCCCCTAAAAATAACTGCAATCTTGACTTTCAGGTAGTGGTATCATATTGTGTTTGAATTAATATTTCCCTGGTGACTAGTGAGTCAAAGCACCTGTTCATATACTTATTTGTCTCTGAATATCTCTTTTGTAAACTATCTGCTCAAGATATTTTGCTCATTTTCCCACTAAGTTATTCATTTAGACTAGAAGTTGACAATATTTTTATGTAAAGGGCCAAATCGACTGTATTTTAGCCTTTGCAAAATATAGGCCACAGAGGCTCTATCACAACTACCCCACTCTACATTATAGCACAAAAGCTGCCATTGATCATTTGTGAATGAATGGGTGTAACTGTGCACCAGTAAAACAGTCTATGCCTTGAATGTGATCCACAGTCCGTGATCTGTCCATGATCTGTCCACCATTGGTTTAGAAGATCTATGTGGTTGTAACTTTGAAATATTAGCAACAGTTGAGTCATATACCAGAGCTTGCTCTCTACCCTAAATCCATTCTCCTGTTATTTACTGTAAGAAAATATTGGAACAGGTCAAAAATTACAGATAGTGGAGACGAAGTGTTGAGAACAAGGGAAGTTGTTTCAGCAAGGTTGCCCTTTTGAGTTCCCTTCATCCTTAGTTTTTTCTGAGATGTCAGCATAATGGTGGGAGATATACCAGTCATGTTGTGAATATGAGACAACCAAGAACGTGAAAGTTATTACTGAGAATGGCAAAATAGAGAAAACCTGATGCATTTATGACATTGTGGGACTGCTACAACCAGTTCAATCTTTTCATTTGTATGTGCCAAAAAAATGATTTTCTACATGGATGAAGACCCTCCTATTTCAGTTCTGTACCCAGTAGCCAAGTGTAATATACATAATGGAAAAAAAAGAAAAGACCCATTATATTTCATTTATGTTTGCCTCTTAACTTCACATTGAAATTTTAGTTTTTACCTTTATTGTTTAGCTCGATCATTTGTCATCATTGGACACTTAGCACACACTCATTTATCATTTTGTGTTTTCTGTTTCTGTCCCATTTCCTCCTCTTGGTCTTTTGCTTTTTGATGAAGGAGAAGTACCCATGTGGGATATTTCTGTCTTTGTGTCCAGAGTACCTGTATGTATCATGTATACTTGGTGCACCCAAAATAGTTCTTTGATGTTAATGTTGATGTTAAAGGTGGTCAAGAACATTGTTCTTTCCACAAAAACACAGTGCATTTTTAGTCAGAAAGAAGTTAAATAATGGCAATGCTGGGGTCCATTGTCCAAGGGCCTGGTTGCATAGCTTTTTAGTGTGCAGTTCTATGACACTAACACACTAATTTTGGCAACTGAGAAAATTACACTCATGCTCTTGGACCTACCCAGCATCAATTAGTCCTCCAGCATACTAATTTGAGGTTGACTTCTTTTATTTTGAATAAGTTTAAGCTGGAGGCTCAGTGATCAGAGAATGCTATTTCTTAAGGCAGGGTAGAGGGCTCACATTTCCTGATTAGTGTCTCTTGTAGTTGTACAGACTGAGCTCATATCCTCCTGAAACACTGCTTCCTGAGGCAGTATTCTATATAATTTGAAAGTATGAAATATACTTTCCAAAGCATAATCCAATTCAACAATTTAAAAACAGCTACTTCTTACATATTCTCCATGGTCTGTCAGCCTTAGTTTACCAAGTGCTATTATTTTTAGCTAGTTACAATTTTTGGAATCAACTGTTTCATTGGAAGGCAACTGGACAGAAAACCACAGGAAGATACAGTACATTTGCCAACCCATATTTCACAGCCAAGATGGAAGAGCAATGTGAAGCCAGGAAATACCTGAAAAACTTCAGAAATCCAATTAAAGATAAAGGCACAAACTTTACTCAAGTTTTAGAGACAATATCCATTATAACTTTTATTCCACAGGAACCCAGGGAGTAAACATCACAATGTGAAAGGAAAGAGATTGGGGCAAGGAATCATTAGTGGATGCAGTCTCCTTGTCTCCCTTTTTTTCTGTCAGGGGTCTTCAACTCTGACCTTCCAGACCAGGGCTTCGTTTGAGTTAAAGAGAAGAGAAAAGCTCTAAGATATGGACAAAAGAAGAAAAGAGAAGGGAAGAAGGGAAATAGTGTATGCCTATCATCTCAAATAGAGTCTAGAACTTTGTACCAACTTAAAAATCAAATCTGGGCTTGTTGCTTAGTTGTAGATAATGAAATTAATGCCAATCTTTTGATTGGGTTGGTTCCACATGATTATCTTAACTTCTGTTCAGGCTGAATATCTTGTCTTTACATTTTCAGGTGGGAGGCTGATTCTGATTATAGGTTTGAAAGCATATTACTACCTGGAGGTTTTTTGGTATGCATGTTTTAGCAAAGGTACACTCCAGTGAAATAACATGATGCAAATGTCCACTCCAGGCTTTAATGAGCAGTCTTCAACATGGGACAGGATTTAATGAGAGGGGAAAATAATTTTCCTATTCTTATGATTACAAGAATCATTGTTTTCCAAACCACCCTGGTTTTTTCAATTCTCTTATCTTGCAGTCTAGTCTGTTCTAAAATCTATCTCTTCTATCTAAAGCACTACACAGCACTTTTCAAAGCAGGAAGCCTGAGCCCAATAACACTATGATTATAAAAGCAAATACATAAGCCATTACAAAATCAGCAGTAACTCCTTCTTACTTAGAACTTTAGAATTGCTTTTTATTGGGAGAAGAACATTCTTTTCAAAGCACTGTTCTTTTCTTCATTGTCTGAGTTCACTTTGCCTACTTGGGACAAAAACTAAAACTGTTAGGAGTGAAGGCTTAGTACTTGAGTACTGTATGTAGTCCATACAGGCAGGGAAAGGTTAAGTTTCCAGACGGCAATTATAGGACAGGAAGACATCAAAAACTTCCGAAAAGTAAAAGTTTTTGAGAGTGTAGGAGCCCTTAAAACTCTTCCCCGTCCTCCAAAACCAGAAAGGGGCTGGATAACTTTTATCCTTATTGGGATGTTCTTCAGGGTTGTGATACTTAATAATTACATCTGGATGACAGATCAAAACCAGACTACCCTAGGCAAACCTAACAATGTGAATACCCTGCACATATGGCTGCTTCCCTTCAAGACCTGATGCAAATCTGAGATGAAATGTGCAGAGAGAAACCCAGAGTGCAGGTGTGTGGCTATAGCCAATGTTTTTCAGAATACCACTTAAATGATATCACACATGGGGCTGTGCATTATCTAACTAGAGTGGTGGTTTCAACTGGGGAATTCTGACTTTCAGGGGACACTGAGCAATATCTGAAGATATTTTGGTTGTCATGACCAGGGTGGGGGGAGGGGACACTACTGACATCTAGTGAGTAGAGCCCAGCAATACTATTAAACAAATTACACTGTGCTGGACAGCCCTCAAAACAAAAACTCATCCAGATCTAAATATCAACAATGTTCAGTTTGAGAAACTTTGAATTAGAGCCAGCAGAAGCTAGAGTAATAGCTAGGCTGCATAATGGCCATTCCAAAGTACATGTGCATGGGATTTATGCCTGATGAATGTGCACAAGGACAATCTAGTTCCAAGTTGTGCATGGTTAACTTCCCATCACTATACAGTCAGTGCTCCCCAGTTTCCACATGAATAGGGAACACAGTTAGTGTAGAATTTTATTATTTTATATGTCCAAGTCACATTTCTAAATAAACTGTAAATCTCAATTGATTCTGTCCTGAGGTTCATCATCTTTAATGATTTGTTGTGGCTATTGCTCTACAATCTGGAATAGAAGGAGCCCTTCAGATATTATTCCCTAAGGTCACCCCAAGCGAACACTCTGGTGAAAAAAATTTCCACTTCCAGAGTTAGAGAAGCAGATCATGATTTCTGGTATCTTTTATAATGGGACCTGAATAAGGTCCATCCCATCTGGCATGTTCAAGAATTGTGCTTCATAATGAAAAAAGAAAATTTACTAGTGATGCTACTTAGTACCCATTTTCTACTATGGGCCAACATGGACATAAGAAGCTTTACTTTTTTCCTCCTAAATTACTTTTCACTTCTTCTTTTGATGCCTTTCTCAGATAAATTCTCTATGTGACTCACATTGAAAAAAAATGAGAAATTGTCTTGCAGCCAGAGTTGTTGGCAGAAAGCTGACATTCCGTTCCATTCCTGTCCTACCAACGTACACACATTTAACTCCAAAGAATGACTGATGGAAAAAAAAAAAAAAACCCTCTGGGTCCTGATTGAAACATCAAACCACCTAACAGAGTGGCAGCCTTAATAGTAAATATTTAATAGGTCTTAGTGAAAAGTATATAAATACTTTACAGTGACATTGAAACAACATAGGTGAAATTTTAAGGAATATCTATTTTATTTGTAGATAAGTACCCTCATACTTTGGTCTTTCATCTAAATCACAAAAACAGTATTGAGTCTTGACACCTTGTTACAGTATTTTTGGTCAGACCGTATTTTACCATAAAAATGTGCTTATTAATGAGATGCCTCTAAAAACTGGGACCATATTTTAAATTCAATGCTAGTTTTACTGGAATACATGGAATTTCCATAAAGAAACTATATAGAATACAGTCATTAGTCCAATCAACACTGAATTACGCTGTTTTAGTTGTGCCTTTGGATTACATGGTTAGAAGAAATGACACTGAAAACCAGAGAGAGGTACTTAAATCTTTGTAGGAGTAAGTTGACAAAACTTATGTCTATCTACATCATACTATCATGACCTCATAGGTTTATGTAAAACCATCTATAGTTAGAACCTTCCATATGTCATCATCATTTACAAGTTACTTCGTTTTTATAGAGCCATCACAAACTATGACAGAAATACATTTAAGCCCAAACTGAAAACTCAAATCAATTAAAATATGAACTTGGAGATTTTCCCATAAAATTACACAACCTACTACAGTGTTTTATTATCTTTGATCAGGGGTCAGAAACTATAGCCACTTGGACTAAATCCAATCCATTGCCTATTATTGTAAATAAAGTTTTATTGGAACACAGCCACAATTTATTTATGTAATGTCTGTTTGCTTTCAACATACAGAAGTAGAGCTGAGTAGCTGTGACAACCTGTCTGGTCTGCAAAGCTGAAAATATTTACTCTCTGGCTTTTTAAGGAAAAGTTTACTGACCCTTGCCTTAGATCCTGGGGCTGCTTCCAAGTAGACAATTTTACCCAGGAGTATTTGTATATATAATTAATAATCTTAAAGAAAGAATGTTTCTGCAGACTTAGCAACAAAATATGCAAACGATCAAAAAGCAAGAACACATGGTGCTAGCAAGAAAGGTGTTTATAAAGGATGCTTTGAAAAGCATTAGCTTAAAGCAATGGAATTTGTGTAAATAATTTGCAACTGATACAGTATTTGGTTGATATGTACATTTCTTGATGCAAGGGTATCAGTTTTTATTTTCTCTGGTGAATGTTTTTAAATAATGGAGACATAATAATCTATTCTATAGAACATAGCTGTGCTAAAACACTTGCAATCACTATAAGATAGGCTTTATGTTAAGGAAACAGATAATAACTAAGACTTCCAGAAGAGAGTACAAAACTAAATATTCTCCATACTTGGACCTTCCATCTCAGAACAGCTCTCACTTCCAAGCAAATCCCACTATTTTCTCTTAAAGAATCCACCCTCATTGCAGCATTTTTGAATTTTAAATTTCAAATATTTTCATCATTGAGACAGGCTCCAAATCTTCCTCCTTCCTTGATTTTCTTCCAATAATATGGTCCCTCTTATCTTCCAGGCCTTCCTATCTAGCCTGGATTCCAAGGCCAGCTGCAGAAATATTTCTTGCCTTTCCCTTGTCTCCAGGATGTAAATTGGCAAAGTCCATTCCCAATCAACATCAGACAACACCCATTTCCCCAAGTGGGAAAGGAAGTACGCTGGAGAAAAAATGCACAAATGTTCAGAATGGACAAAAATCCATGATTCTTATCTCAGAGGGGCCCATTGCTCCATTGTGTTCTTCTCTTCTCCAGGATCTTCATCTCTTCCTGCATCATAAGAGTATCAGTCCATGTTGCCAGACCTTGTCACATTGGGTCTGTGGCAGGATAATACATCATGGCCAGAGCACAGTAGAGGAGTCCTATTTGCTTTATGGTCATGGGAAGGTAAAGATAGTATTATGGTTTGGATGTGAGGGGTCACCCAGAAGCTCACATGTGAGACAATGCAAGAAGGTTCAGAGAAGAAATGATTGTATTGTGAGAGTCTTAACCTAATCAGTTTTAACTCCCTGATGGGATTAACTGAGTGATAACCAACGTGGTAGGGTGTGGCTGGAGGAGGTGGGGCATTGGGGATATAGCTATGGTATATATATTTTGTATCTGGAGAATGGAATCTCACTCTGCTTCCTGATGTCATGTGAGCTGCTTCCCTCTGCCATACTCTTGCACCACCATGTTCTGCCTCAACTGGAGTCCTGAGGAATGGAGCCAACAGTCTATAGACTAAGACCTCTGAAACTGTGAACCCTCAAATAACCTTTTTCTCCTCCAAAGTTGTTCTGGTCAGGTCTTTAAGTCACAGCATAGAAACAGCTAACTAAAACAGAAATTGGTACAGAGAAGTGGGGTTGTTGCTGTGACTAACATGACCATGTGGTTCATAAGCATTTTGAACTTTTTGGAATTGATGGGAAGAATTTTGAGATGCACAGCAGTGCAAGGTGAAAATGCTTTAGGATACTGTAAGCAGAGCTTAATTGCTGATTCTGGTGGGAGCTCTGAAGACCAGAATGCCAATAGGATCCTGGACAATAAAGACAGTGCCCAAAAGCATTTAGGATACTATTGGTAATTGGACTAGAGGGCATTCATGTTATGTTCTGGTTGAGAAGTTGTCTTCATTTTGCCTTTGTCCTAAGGCTTTCTGTGAGGCTGATTTTAAAAGTGATGGACTTCTTAATCTGGCAGAAGAAATGTCTTAGGCACCATAGCATTCAGGCTGTGGCATGGGTATTGCTGGTCACTCTTAGCCAAATTTATTGTGATAATCAGGAGCAGAAAGCAGAGCAGAAATATTTGAAAAATTTGAACTTGAAAGGCCAAGTAAAAGTGGGGCTAAGGAAATTGCAGTTGTTAAAGACATTACTGCCACTAAAGAAATGCTAAAGACTTTGCCCAGAGACAATAAGAAAGATGACTTGAGGGCATCTCAGTAGCTGGCAAGACCACACCCATCTCAGGCTTAAGGGAGTAAAAGTGAAAATTTTCTAAAAGAGACCACTGGGGAATTCTTCTTGAACAAGGGGGCCTGGGACATTTTTTCAATGTGCTCAGTCACCCAGACTGAGAGGCTACTGCAGCCAGGGTCCCTAGAGGCTTGGCTACTGTTCAAGATGGTAGCAGAACTTGGCATCAACCACGTGGTGCTGGTTCCACAGGAATGCAGGATGCTGGAGTTAGGGAGTCATGGAGGCTTCCACCAAGATTTCAAAGGAAGTCCTTGGAAGCCAGGCAAAGTGCAGCAGAGGGCACTCCCTGAGAAGGCAAGGTGTAGAGATTTGAGGGGGAAGCCAAAGTTGCAATGGAGACACCCAAGATTAAGAAATGCTAGTAACATGTAACATCATCTTAGGAAAGCTTCAGGTATTGAGTGGAGACAAGTCAACAGAAAGGTCACTTGGGCTGCAACCAACAAGGCCACAGGAATGGAGCTACACAAGCCCTTTGGAGAGGACATCATAACTACAGGACTTGTTTGCCCAGCTGGATTTCAGTCTCACTTTGATCCCATCCCTTAATTCTATGCCCCTATTTTTCTGAATGGAAATGTTTACTTTGTACCTTTATATATTGGGTACTTGTAAATTGCTTTTAATTTTACAGGATCTCACAATGTGAGATTGCCTTGAACATCAGAAATGTTTTGTACTTGAATTTTGAGCAATCTTGGAACTGTTGAGACTATGGGGACTCTTGGAAATAGACTAAATGCATTTTGCATTGTCAGATGAGTGCGAGCTTTTGGGGGCCAGGGATGGAATGTTACATTTTGGATAAGAGGTATCCCCAAAAAGCTCACATGTGAGATAAAGCAAGAAGGTTCAGAGAAGAAATGATTGGGTTATGAGAGCCTTAACCTAATCAGCAAATTAATAACCTGATGGGATTGAGTGGTAACTGAAGGCAGGTGGGATATAACTGGAAGAGGTGGGGTACATTGGGGGTGTGGCTTTGGGGTATATATTTTGTATCTGGAGAGTGGAGTCTCTCTGCTTCCTAATCAACATGTGAGCTATTTCCCTCTATCACACTATTCTTCCATTATGTTCTGCCTCACTGGATTCCTGAGGAATGGAGCCAGCCTTCTAGGGACTGAGACCTCTGAAATCATGAACCCTCAAATAAAATTTTCCTCCTCTACAATTGTTCTGGTCAGATCTTTTAATCACAGCAACAAAAATGCTGACTAAAACAGAGATAGGAGGGTCAGGGCCTTCCTAAATCCATCCCCAAACTTGTACCACTTGAAGTTACATCTTATCCCACAGAGAAACCAGCCTAATTTCTGGGAATTTTTTTCCTCATGTTCATGCCTGTCTAATGTGATTGAACCGGGGGCCAGCCTCAGCATCAGGAATCTTAAAGGCTCCACAAGTGATACACTCAGGGATGGGAACCACTAATCTACACCCTAATTACTTCCAAATAAAAATCCTCATCTGAAGCCTTTCTCCTGAGCTCCTACCAAAAAGCTCCCTGGACCACCCTGCATGGGTATTACATAGGTATTTCAAACATATCATGTGAAATGCCAAACATTATTCACAACCCCTTCTCATTACAAAGTGCCTATTTTACTGCAATGCATCACCTTTATCCAGTTTTCTGATCCAGGGGTCAATGATTCCTCCAGAGTTTTATATGAAGTCCTTTAGTTTAGGGCAGAAGCCTAGGAGCAAGTTATTTTGACTTAATTTTCTATGCTTATCTGAGGTGATTGGAAACAAGATGTTTGTGAATGGTATGAGAAGCCAGATCCTCCACCAGTCTTCCTTTGTCATTGCCAGCAGAGATATGACCAATGTCACCCAACCCAATAAGCCACCATGTCAGAGAGCTCAAATCCATTACTTCCTTTTTTATTTTGTCACCAATTAATCTTTTTATTGGTCTCCCTGGCCTCTCTGCTTCAACATCCAAAGCCCCAATCCACTCATCCTCCTTTCAATTGACAGAACTGTCTCCCTAAAATTAGCTACATTCTATCAGCAACAATATACTGACATGCAAGCAACCACTGTACATTGCTTGTGAGTCCCTCGGAGATTCCATTCTGGTCAATGTTTCCATGTCTACACCCCTGCTCTTTTATCCCTCCTAGACAAATTTACACTAGGTTTTTATGGGTGAGCTCTGAAGTCACACCTCTACTGGCAAAGTTTCCCTGGACACCCAGAGGCCAATGTACCCCTCCCTTCTTAGGCTATCCAGCCCCTGGATGTGACCTCTCCTGGATGAAAATTCATTATTTACTTTTCCACATGTGCCTTCCTCCCCTGACTGATGCTCCTCAAGATAAGGCCCAGAGTTTCCTGATTTTCAGATCTGTAAACTTTAGCACAGGGTGGGCATACTGCAGACAATGTGGTAAGGCAAGCTTAGTGAATGGACACATGAATGTCCAAGGAGTCAGCAGGAGTCCAGAATTATTTGGATCTGACTGTTGTGAGTGAGTACAGGCACCTGAGGCATATCTGTGAGCAAACACATGTAGACTGACTTGTCAAAAAACTATGGGCTTGGGAAAAAATGACAGGCTGTCAAATTCCATATTACCACTGAGAAACACTGACAGACACATAGGTATGATATAATTTCCTTGTGACAGGTAAGGTATTCACTCTGACAGCAATGACTGATGAATGAGCACATCCCAGAGCTATGTATGCTCACAGTAGTCATTAGAATGGCACTCCTGATACAAGTACTAGGACAGTTTGTTCTTACTCCTTTGTGGAAGAACTTTCTAGAATCAAAGAAATAGACTGATATGCAGTAGATATTTGCATGCAACTTGAGAAATGATATATGTTTGAAGTACCCATTCTAGAACAAAGAACAAGATTGTGGGGGTGTTTTTTCGTCTTCTGTGTATTTGATCCCAGGTTAATAAGAAGAGTGTGATTGAAGTTCTATTGAAAAAAAGCTTGCTGTTCTTGCGGTTCTGTCAACATATGGTGTTCAGATTAAGTACAACAAACATGTCACTTCATTGTGCTCTGCTACCTACCAGAAATCTTAAACAAGCACTATAAAGTGAGGCAAAGGGAATTTCTTTCTGAAATTGAGTACCTGAGACTGTCCGGCTTCTGAGTCATGCCATCTTCAGAATGAGCCTTTCACTGGAAGGATCTCAGGAGCCATTTGTAACACATATTCTTGCAAGTTGGAGCATCTCTGACATCCCCTAAGAAGTCACAGAAAACTTTCCCTGAAGAAATACATTGTATAGCTTCAGTTTCATATGTTGACCCTGATGTTACTTCCAGATAGTGATTTCAGATGAGAATGGGCCCATACAGGGTGGTATGGCCATAGACAACGCCAGTCATTTCAAATCATGAAATTCATGGTCCAATCAGGAATTCTCACACTTGGCATTATGGACATTTGGGGCTGGATGCTGTAGGGTGTTTAGTGGCATTCCAGGCTTCTACCCACTAAAGTGTCCTTAATACTCTCCCACAATTATGACATCTCAAAATTCCTCCAGGCATTACCAAATGTCCCATGATGGACACAAAATCCTCCCTACCTCTTCATCCACCATTGAGAAAATCCTAGTCCAAAGAATGGCATCTTGCTGGACAATTCTCAAGAGAGCTGTCAGTATGAATCCCAGTTGAGAGACTCAGACATTCCCACTGATGGCATCTGCTATGTAGCAGAGCTCACCCTGAGAAGATTGGCACCTCCCCTCACCCTTTACTTGGCACACATCAAACGCGGTCCTAAAGCCAATGTCACATGGAGCCTTAAGGAAGAGTTAATTCAACATCTGTACCTTATGAGAAGGCTATCAGATGCAGGGGCAAAAGCTAGGATATTGCCTTTGTTGCTTTCTCTCTCCCTCTCTCTTTTTTTTTTTTTGTCATAATTACCCAAAGAAAATTTTATCACTATGGGCTCTCCTGGAACCAAATAGCAGAACCAATTATTGCCATAGCAACAGAACCAGAGTTCATTTTCCAAACCCCTGCGAGTTCACAGCTCAGGTTCCTGGTGCCACCTGACTTGATTTTCTAATTGCTTGAACAAAGGAATTAGTGCACTCAGGCATTGAAGTTCAAAGAAAAAGAAAACCTCAATCGCAGGTAATTCAAAAATATGGTCCCTCAAGCTAAAAGGGAGATTTATATTTGAAGAACATTTCAGGGAATATAACCAACCTTGGAGTTTCTTTGTAGACTACTTAGTTTACTTTGGAATATGGCACAAGCTAGCAATATATGTGAAAGTTATGAAGAAAAAAATTCAGGAGACTAACAACCCTTTGCAAATGGACCCTTGTTTGTTTGTTTTTTATCCTCATGTCCTCAGTATCATCAGCATCCTGCATCAGTGTTACCTCCCTGATCCTCCAGCTAAGATGATGCCCCTTCTCCATAATCCCAGAGTACCTTGTTGATAATCTGTTCCACTGTAGTGACTTTCCTTTTCATGTCTAAATTTACTGCCATACTGGAGAATACAGTCTATTGTTGTTTTGAGAGGACCAGTTCCAGGTGCATTGAGAAGACTCTATTATGTCTGAAACTTAGGGAAAGATGAAAATCAAAGAATATCAATAGAAACTCATACAAGAATTTAGAAAAACAAGAAAAAACACAATTATGAATCAACTCTTGAACTCAGACTTTTTGGCAGGAGATTCAGAATTAGTATAGATACAATCTGAAATCCTAACTATTCTATTGATGGGTTAAAGTGCCCATGCCATTCAGTCAGTCCTTCTAGAAATATTTACCATCTACTATGTGATAGGCACATGGAAGATGAGGATAAGGTCTCATACTTATATGTTTTGCAGTCTATGTAAAAGATTCATCCCTGTAACCTGATCAGAGGAAAATCCAGAAATGCATTGAGTGGGTTGCATGTCCAAAGGTCATACAAAAGTAAGAGATTTGGCTCTTTCTGACTGATGCTATGCTTGTTCTTTTACAACTACTTTCATTCAGAATGACACCTCTGAAGAACCAACTGTATGCTTCTTTATAGCCAAGAAATTAAAATTTCCAACTTCTAAAATTTCAATATTATGTGCACACAAGAAACATGCTTATTGGAGCTTGACTCTAGGGATACTTTTGTCATAGAAGTAGGTGTTTCCACACAAGAATTTTGCCCTATGACTGGTTCCCTTGGCTTTGTCCAAGGGGACAAAACTCATTTAGTTATTAAGATAAATAGCAAAAAAATTCGAACAGAATCTAAATGAATTTAACAATTTTTCTTAACCTTACAAAGTTGTCAAAGCAAAGATTTCCAAAGTTGTTCCTTACCAGTATATTTGTAAAGGTTACCTTTGAGGTACCTTTACATGCATTTTAAAAAAGTCCCCATTTAAAAGTAATGCTGTAGGTTTTTAAAAAAGAAATAATCAGTTACATTTTGGTCACTCGGAAGTACGTGTGTGTATGTATATATATACATACAAACACATACATACATACTCTGGCCTTTAAGAGGGACTTGGTCTTGTAAAACTGGTTCTTGGAGTTTTTGAGCATTTGAAATAGGCTTGGATCTGGTTACACAGATTGAGGTTGGTGGATTGAAGAAAACCAAAAGAAGACATGGTAAGTGGTATTTCTGGGTACTGAATATTTGGTTGTTACCAAGAAGTTCATATAAAAGACTTGAGTTATTTCAAAATGATTGCATGTTGCATGAACAGTAATTTTGACTATTCCAAAACTAGGCCAATCATGAACTACATGACATATTGCTAACCCTTTGAAATTATAATTTTGCTCAATGATTCACTTGTTTTGCATTTCCAAAAAAAGAGCAAGAAAAGTATTGTGTAGAACATACATGTCAACTCTTATTTCTGGTAATGGTTACATTTAAAGATACATTAAATATGTCACCTGTGGTTTTGCACTTTAGGTGTTATTTCATCTTCTTTGCTTGGCTTTGTCTCATGCTGTCCCAGAAATCAAAAGAGCTCTTTCTTGAAGATTCATTTCAGAAATTACTGGGCTCACATGGAATATTTCTTGATGAAGCTCCTTTTTGATAAAATAAGGTTTGTGAAATATAAGTTCTAAAATATTTTCCTTGATGCATTCAGAGTGGAGGAAAAAAAAAGAGAGTGCCTAATTTTCAATTCCTGAAATAAAATTGAGGGCATCTTTTTAAAAAAGAAAACATCGAAATAAAAGGTATTTATTTTTTTTCTTAAGGAGATTTTCCAACAATCTGGTATTTGAATTCATTGGAGTATCTCCTATAGTAAGTTTCCATATGGGATTGCACTCACAAGAATGGAGGAGTATGGTTTTCAGGTCTTAGCTGAGTAGGCTTATGTTGTTTCATTTACTGATCCAACAACCAGTGCAGCCCAACAGTCAATGCAGCCCTGTCTCATGTGAGTCACAGCTGGAAATCCTACTTGCAAATCCTCAATTTCCACTTCCATGTGAAACAAACGATTTGACAGAAGAACATAAGAATTTCTTGGTCCACATTGGGCACTGTAGATGCATTTGGTATAAGAGGGTCCTCATTACACAGGCAACATACTATATAAAATATTTGTTAGTACACACACGCACAATCCTATTTTCCCTTATGGTTAGAATCACTGCAGACTATGGACCAATATTGTACTACCTTGGAATAAGAACAAAACATATTTTTATGCACTGCTTGAGGAGATGCCAGATCTTTATTATAAACATGGTTACCAACACTTAGTCTCTCATGGGCTTTCCTGGACTCTATCTCCTTTTAAACCAATGGGCAAATTCCAATATATCTACTCGACATTGGAGAGAAAACATATTCTCCAAGGTGGTGGAAGAAATTCCTATATTTACCAAATGGAAATTCCTCCATTTGCTTTCCAGGCCTCTTGAAAATAACCACAGGAAGAAATGGGATACAGTTTTACTGAATCCAAACTCTAAAGTACTTTAGCAGATTCTGCAGAATGAAGACAGAAGAAGAAATTGTGACCTTACACTTGAAATAATTGTTAGGATTATGTAAACATGGCTACATTCTTTGATGACATCTTTGTCATTCCTTAAAGCATTTGAGAGGCAGAACAATTATTGATACTAGTTCCTACCACTTAAGAGGTGATCATCAGAAACTGTAGTAGCCAGATCTTTGTTATATAAATTCAGATCATGGTTGCATAAATTTAGCCAAGGACTTCATTACCTAAGAACACTGGGAAAAAACTAAAATATTGAAGTTTATAAACATAGCAATGATATTGAACATTGCAAACTGGAAAATAAATGAAAAGGATTTTGTAAGTCCCTATGGTCAATAAATCAAGAGTTGGCCAATTCATGATATTATGATGTTCGCATGGCAACTGAAATTATTTTCTTCTTTTCCATCTATTCCCACAATCTTGGCTTCTCTCTGTATTTTTCATCTCTTTTTCAAGGTGAGTGATTTTAGGAGGCACAGTGTTGTGTTAAAATAAGAAGACATGAGATTAGATTCTTCCATTTCAATCACTTGGTATCAATGGAGGGTTACTTAAGATCTTTGGATCTATTTTCTCATTTCTAAAATTGGGATAATAATACTTGCCATGTAACATTCAGATGGCATAATATATGTGGACCTGTTTGAGGCTGCTAACCTGTGGTTATAGTCTCCAGACAACACAAATACCTACACAGGTTACTCAAGAGACTCCATAGATAAATTTTAGAATTAACAAGAGAGTGCAGCAGTGTGACCACAATAATTTCAATATATAAACTGAATTTCTATAAATTTACATCCAGGAATTGTCAACTGTAATATTAAAAACAGTGCCATTTATAATTATGAAACAATATGTAATGTACTCAAGAAAAAGCTATCAAAATATGCAAGCCTATTAAGTAGGAGAGTTATACATATTTAATTATTGAAAGTCACTAAAGAAGTGTGAAGTAAATGGAGAGAAATATCATGTTCACACATATGAAAACAAAATATCAATAAAATCAATTTTTCTTAATTTTTATTGTTTTGATACAATATAAATTCCTAACTGATCATTTTTTATGGAAGTTAACAAGAAAGATGTCAAGTAAGGCCAGGATTTTCAACAAATATATGAAAAAATTCAATACCCCTAGAAATCAGGGAAATTTAAATCAAAACTACATTGAGATTTCATCTCATTTTGGTTAGAATGGCAATCATCAAGAATACATCAGATGTGGTGGTGCATGCCTGTAATCCCAGCAACCTGGGAGGCTAAGGCAGGAGGATTGTGAGTTCAAAGCCAGTCACAGCAACTTAGTAAGGCCCTAAACAACTTAGAAAGACCCTTTCTCAAAATTAAAAAAAAAAAAAATTAAAAAATATCAGGCGGTGTTGCTCAGTGTTAAGCGCCTCTGGGTTCAACTGTAGTACTGAGAGAGAGAATAAACAATAACAAATGCTGGCAAAGATATGGGGGAAAGGGTACCTTTATTGTTGGTGGGATTGAAAATTAATACAACCACTTTGGAAAGCAGTATGGAAATTCCTCAAAAAAAAAAAAAAAAAAAAAACTGAGAATGGACCCACCACATGACCCAGCTATACCGCTTGTTGGTTTTTATCCAAAAGAACTAAAAGCAGTATTATATAGTGATATAGGCACATAAATGCTTATAGCAGAACAATTCACAATAGACATGTTATGGAACCAGCCCAGTTATCCATCAACAGATGAATGCATAAAGAATATATGCTGTACATATAAAGAAGAATAAAATTGTGGCATTTGCTGGTGAATGAATGAAACTGGAGAACATCACATTAAGTGAAATAAGTCACACTCAGAAAGTCAAGGGTCAAATATTTTCTCTCATATATGGAAACTAGAGCAAAATAAGGTGAAAAAGGCAGGAACCCATGAAGGAAGAGAGAATAGTGAGGTAGAGAAAGGGAACAGAGAGGGAGGGAGGAGGGATGGGAAAAGGAAGGAACTGAGAAATGAAACTGACCAAATCATAGTTGTACATATATGAATATACCATATTGAATTCTACCTTTTATCTATCTACCTATAAATATATATAGATGAAGCATCAATTAAAAATAATAAATAAAGAAGGAAGATAGTAGAGTAGAGGAAGGAGAAAAGGGGGAAGGAGAGGGGAGGAAAAGAGAACGTGCTTGGGACTAAAATGGACCAAATTATATTCCAACATGCATGATTATTTCAAAATGAATCCTAATTTTATATATGACTATAATACACTAATAAAACATTTTTTAAAAATATAAGAGGATAAAAATGGACAAATAAAAAAGATGAAATTAATTAAAGAAATTCTAAGTAAAAATGTGGCATATTAAAAATAAAGTATGACCAAGATTTTGTGTAAGAGAAAAAAATAGAACTGTCCCACTCAATGGCATTAAGAGAATGTGGTAAGCATGACAGAATAGACAAAGAAAACTTTGAAAGATAACAGCATTTATCTGCTGGCTCACATACTTGGAGATTTTTGATATATGACAGGCCTGGCACTTTGGAATAATGACTTCAATTACCCAGTCAGTTTGATCAGTGTGGAGGTTGGGCAAGCTCACTGATACCTCATAAAACGTAGCAGAAGAGGACTCCTTTTGCATACCACAGAACATATGAGCACTTCTCAGATATGGGGACAACATCAAGTCTCCATTACAATAGAAAATTTTGACAACTTTGTAATATGTTCTACATCATTAATTAAGAAAAAGAATGTTCATTAATTAGTAAATATATTCTATTTAAAAATAGATGTCATTTTGCCTTGAAAAAAATGAAATAC
Source organism: Sciurus vulgaris (assembly GCF_902686455.1). Lineage (NCBI taxonomy): Eukaryota > Metazoa > Chordata > Mammalia > Rodentia > Sciuridae > Sciurus > Sciurus vulgaris. The sequence continues at coordinate 130,801,121 of NC_136471.1, read as the reverse complement.
ATGATGAATGTTCAATACATTTTTATATATTCATAGGTTTCCCCCAATAATTTTTCTTGCAGTTATTCTTAAAATGGGACCAGTGTTAATTAGAGGAATACAATCATTTGCTCTGAGACATAATCAAACATGTGGGATGAAATAGAGATTTTATACTATCAAGTTAATATCATTGTTAACAGAGAATCATAACATGTGGTAACCATAGTTAGAACCCTTTCCATAGGCCCTGGATTAACCTTGGAGGTCCTCCTAAACTGTGAAAGGTTAGAGATCTCACCCAACTCACAAGCTAACAAGTCTCCTACCACCGTTTCATGCATGCTGGAAGAAAACATGAGACACCTGAGTCAAACAAAGGACAGTGCATTACTCACAGCATTTGTAGTAGCCAAAGTGTCATCATTTGTTCCAGTTACTCCAAGATCTAGTTTCCACAGGGTGACCTAAAAATCAGGCACCCTGCTCACATAATGAATTGCATTATAGTAGAATAATACTGAGCTTAGGGAGCCTAAATATTTTGTAACAGGTGACAAACCTGTCCAACCTTCATCCCCAAGGGAGACAAGGGTCATACTTTTTTTTTTCTTAATTATACTGAAAAGCAAACAACCCTGCCTCACTCTTTCTCAAGGCAATGTCTGGCCATGGGAGCACTCTGGATCATAGGGTAGGCTAGAAGTGCAGGGGAGGTAAGTGTCCAGATGAGCATGTGTATACACCTGCTTCATCATTCCTCCTGGCATATTTCTGACTTAACGTTATACAGAGTCTCAGCAGAATGGAATTCTGGTTTCCCACAACAGCAACTAACTTACTAACACCTTTCCTGGTTTTCTTCCTTATTCCCTCATTCTGCTTCTGGTATCAACCCTTAAATAAAATGCCTGTACCCAGTTACTGATCTCAGGGTCTAAGTGTTGGGAAATGCATAGCAAGACACACAGCACAAAGTGTCCATAACTACCATCTTTACTTCATGATGTGTAGACTTGACCTCAAAAATGGAAGGAAGCCATACTTGGTAGTAAATATCTTGGTATAAAAATATAATATTTTCTCTAATGGGATGGCTCCTAATTCAGAACTACTATGATGTTTCAAATCTTCATTCAGGTAGTCTCTTAGCTGGATTAAAGGCAAGATAATCCTAAACTTGATTGAGTCCAACCTCCTGCAATACACTCAATAGGTTTCCCAATGACTAACAAGGTGGCAGGCCAGGGAATGAGCTCGTCCTTTAGAAATATGCCTCAGACACTTGCCATTCCAGTACTTTGATATACAGCAGGGGAAGAACAAGAAATTGGTTTGTAATAAGCCAGTGAATCTAAGACCCAATATGTGTAAACATTCAAATTGCTGGTGGATCACTAGAGCTGCCAAAAATGCCTTACTCAGGATATCTGCCCTAGGGCTCCTCTTTATGGAATTCTACAGTCAAAGGAGTATATTTTGGAGCAGTACCAACTAAACTATATCTTTCAGAAATTTACTACATCTCTACATGATTTGCTTTCTTCATTTATTAAATAGTGGTGATAATATCTATATCTCATGGTTTTGCATGGATTATATATGATAATATATGTCAAACTAATACCATAGGTGCCTAATTCTTTCATTTAGCAAGTGCTTATTGAGTGTTGTTCATGTACTTGGCAGTATTCTCAGAGCCTAGGATACAAGAGTAAACAAATCAGATAAATATTCCTATCCTCAAGGAGCTTAGATTTAAACAAGAGGAGACAGATAATAAAATAATAAGTATAATACACAAGTATACTTTTGGGGACATTAGATGGTGATAAATACTAGGGAAAAGTAAGAAGTACAGCAGACTAGTGAAGTATCAGGAAAGAAGGAGCGGGATGGGATGGGACAGGGCATCATATATTACCTGCTAAGGTGATCAGAGAAGGTATTAATGAGGTTCAGATTAGAGAAAGTACAGACATACCTGGGAGATACTGACTTTCAGTTCCCAACCATTGCAAGAAAGTGAATATTTTAATAAAGCCAAGTCACATGATTTATTGTTTTTGGTTTCCCAATATACATGAAAGTTATGTTGACACTATACTGCAGTCTATTAAGTGTCAATAACATTAGGTCTAAAAGAACTGTGTGCCTTTCTAATTAAAAAATTTTTTTCAATCTTCAAATATCTTTTATTGGAAAGCCATGCATTGCCTTCATTTATTGTATTTCAAATCACTGTACACTTACTTTTGTGAAAACACTGCCTGCATTCTCTAGTACGAAAAAAACCTAAAAATTGTTTCAGGAATGTAGAGAAATATCCAACTTAAATAGCGAAAAAGTACACCATAATTACTGCTGCACTTCAGTCATTTCTGCATTTCCCACATTTCTTAAGTAACTATCATCTGATAATATTTTATTGCTAAACCATGCTAATGATTATCTAAGTTTTCTGAAAAAATAATATCTATAGGCTTTTTTAACATAAGGTTGCCATGAATCTTCAATTTGATAAAAACAAAATATCTGCAAAGCACAATAAAGTGATGCACAAGAAAATGAGGTATGCCTGCACTTGAAGAAGAGGAGAGAGTTAGAGCATTCATATTTGGGGAAAGTGTGCTCTAGGAAGAGGCATTGAAACACTTCAATGTAGACTAAATATCATCCATTAGTCACTTTTGTAGTGGTCTTTTAAGTGGATTAAAACAATATTAATAATAACAGTAAGAAAAATCATGGTGAACATTTACTTAGTGCCTATTATATGCTAATAACTATTTAGGTTTCTCAGATATTAACTAAATTAATTCTCATGGGAACTCTTTGAAACATGTACTATAATATTTTTGAGATGACAAAAATTAAGCAGAGAGAGATTAGTAAATTGTTCAATGACACACAGTCATTGAACTTAAGAATTCTGACTTAAATATTGAGTGTTCAACTACTAAACCATAATGCCTTTTTTAATTAAAAAAAAAGGACAGTTGAAGGGACACAGGAAAGGTTGTGTAGGGTAAGAGAGGAATGTAGAGAGATGTCTGGATCACAAAAGGGCCTTGGGGATTTTGGGGGGGATCTTGCTATTGTTTTGTGGTGATTATTTCACAACAATCATAAAAATCATCTATGTGCACACTTAAAATTGATGCAATCTAATATATAAATGATTCCTCAATAAAATGGACTGTTTTTTTTTTTTGTTTTTTTTTTTTTTTGCGGTGCTGGGGATTGAACCCAGGGCTTTGTGCTTGCAATGCAAGCATTCTACCAACTGAGCTACATCCCCAGCCCCAAAATGGACTTTTAGAAAGGGTTCTGCAAAGATTAGTTTTGCATATATTGAAATTACCAATTCTATTCACCCCAGTCACCCTATAGAACATCTATCTTTATTTAGCCATGTTCCTAACTCATGGGCTAAGTGTAATTTATGTCTTTTGTCCTAACTCCCTTATTTCTCCTTGAAGTATAACTTATGGAGACTATTTGTCTATTCACAGAATTCAAAGCTGGGAACTGCATTTAATGAGTTAGTAGCCAACGGATTTGACTGAAAAAAAAATACATGTGTATATAACAACATTTCCTTGTTCACTGCAGAAGTCTAAGATGGCCTGTAAGATTCCTACTTACCATGGTATAAATGCCCAATATAACCCTTTTCCATAAGTGTAGGCAGGATCTTGGATAAGATGGAACAGTCTCTCCCTTGACTACCTTATATTATATGGCCAAGGTGATGGGGTATTTCTCCTATGAAGACATTATATTATAAAAGACTCCATAGTAGCCAACTGGAAAGATATTCTCCTGCTGGCTCTGGACAAGCAAGAGTCTATGTTGTGAGAGCACCTGTGAAATGATCATATGGCAAATGAACTCTGAGTTCCTTTAGGAAGAGCAGAGTGAAGTCCCCGGCTGATAGCCAGTATTCTGCCATGACATAAAATTGGATTCTGTCAATAGCAAGGGGATCCTGAGCTCATGCCCTGGATGATACATTATTTACTGCTGTGTATGATCCTAAGTAGAGGATCCCAGTAGGTGTGCCTGAACTCCTGACCCACAGAAGCTGTGAGATAATCTATGCATGCTATTTTAAACCATTAATTATGGTATTTTCTTATGCATCCATATAAATTGAATACACTGCTTCTTAAAAACATTCCTTCATTCATTTGACATTTATTGAAATCCTGCTGTGTATACCACCCCAGGTCATCTTCTTTGGATGGAAATTTCCACCACATTTCCCTTGGTTTGACCTAATTATTTTTAAGTGCTTCCCTCCTTGTTCCTTGTATAATTTACTATGGGGGCTAGAACACAGTTCTAGAAACCAGATTCTCTGGGTTCAAATCCCAGTTCTGTAGCTTACTACCTGTGTGACTGCAGGTAACTTATTATTTCTATATGCCTCTGTTTCTCATTTGCAAAATGAAGGTAATAGTATATTCTACTTTTAACTGAGAATGTTAGGGCAGGTTAAGTTACACTGGTGTACAATTTAGCCATGTAACCTCCGTGACTTAACGTAACAAAAATGTATTTTTTTCAGTGATGCTAGAGGTTCATGTAGATTTTGGAGGAATGTGCTCCTCACAGTTATTCACAGACTCCAACTGATGGAGGGTCCTCAAGCTGAGATGCCACCAGTTTAACATATGGCTTAGATAGAGCTGAAGGTTCATTTACTGCCTCAGTCAGAAAGGAATACATGCTACTTCCACTTACATATCACACTGCAAATCTAGTCACATGATCCAAACTAAATCTGTCTCAAAAAGACTTAAACAGAGAAGGAGCCTGCCACATGGAAGTCTTTCTGAGAACAGAGAAGAGCCAGTATACAGGCTCTGAGGAAGGAATAACTGACATATTTGAGGAACAGTAAGAATCCCAGTGTGATGGCTATGTGGTGATTAAGGACAAAGGCTGTCAAACAAACCACTGGATAGGTAGGAAGCAGTAGGATCATGCAAAGTGAGAGAGATAGAAAGTATTGTTCATGATGCTTCTCAGCATATTAGCTATGGGAAAATAAGGCATATTCATGTTTTTCACATCTGTACCCAAGTGCTAGAACATTTGCTGGGCACACTGTACAAGCTCAAAGACACTGTGCTTACTGAATACCTACATGAATGAAGTGGTGGACCAGACAGATTTACCTTGCTGAATTTTCTTCCCCAGACCTCTGCAAGGTACAGATTTTTTCATAACCATTACAACCAGGTTTTGGTAACACATTTCAAGGATGATCAAACAAACACATTATCTTGTGTACAGGACAGTTCAGCAGAATATTATCAAGAAAACCACATTCCTATCTCCTAGACAAAGAATGAAGCTGAAAGACGTGACTGGAGCTTAGATTTCTGCAGGCAGCAAAGCTTCCCTGCTGCAGGCTCTCTTGGCCAAGAATCAGGGGCCCCTGTCAAGAAGAAACAGATCAGGTATGACCAGAACTGGCCAGAAAGGACACTCTGCAGATAGCCTGCAATCCAGGGCTAGAAAGGAGGCTGGAGGTGGGACAATAGCATCTCTGGAAGTCAAAATATTTTCTTTTACCCCGTTGCCAACTTGTGGGGAAGGAAATTACAGCAAACCTGCTTTCTTAATTTAGGGTAAGGATATTTTCCATATTTTTGTGGAGGTATTTTATTTATGGCACACAAAAGGAACCAGGGGCATTCAAAAAGAAGTAGTATCTGCTGGCCTTTTAACACATGGCAGTCTCCAAAATTCCTTCTGCTTGGGAAGGGGCATAAAAAAAGAAAGTCCAGCTTGTAAAATCATACACATCTAATTTTCTCTGGTGTGTGAGGTTAAGAGATGTGACCTAAGCTGAGTCACATCTGGGCCAAAGGGAACTGTCACATCTTTACTCCACCCACGGCAATGCCCTCTCCTTAAAAAAATCCAACTATGTTTGTTTCAGATTAACATCAAGCCTCAGGATGATGTGGGAAAATGACCTTTGCTTTATTTGTATGGTGTAGTAATGGCATCGTTGTATTTTTTCCTTCCTAACCATCCCGAATTTATTTCAGCTGTGGTGAAGATCAACACCACAGGAACATAGCAGGGCTTTTGTAGTTTAATGACTCCATCAAGAAAAAACATACCACCATCTATCACTATCATGCTGTGTTTGAGGATACATTCTAAATTGATTAATTGGATTGTTATATTGAGATTTAGGATGTCATTCTGAGATTCAAAATCTTAGGAAGGAGTCATTTTTTCCCTTAAATGAAATACAAAGTCTGTAATACGAAGGGATTCAAACTTACAGTGTTGTGTTACAAGCATTCTAGGATGTATTTGCTTCCAACTTTTTAACCAAAATACTTAGGGTGACACAATACAGCACCAGAAAATGTTGGACCTCTAACAATGACAATTCTTTGCTAGACCCTCCCAGGCATTTCTACTAACTACATGACCAACCGAAATGGCTTTCAATGTGTAGTGGTGAAGCCCTAGACAGTATGTGAGAATATTCATCCATCTCTTCCCTCCAGGTTGTCCCATAGTTAAGAAATGGATAGACTGTCCTAAAGACAGGAAAGAGTAAGGATTGGATAAGGAAGAACAATGGAATTAGTCTGACCTAACTTTCCTGTGTACCTACATGAATATACTACAGTAAGTCTCACCTTTATGTATATTCATAATGCATTAATTAAAAAAGCTACAAGTAAATAGCAGAAATATCAGTATAGTAGAGGGAAGGGAACAGGTGGATTGGTAGGGGAAGGAAGCGAAGCACTGGTGACTGAATTAGAGAAAAATATATTTCATGCTTTTATAATTATGTCAAAATGAATCCTAATGTTATATAAAAATGACCAATAAAAAATTCAGGACAGTCCTCTTCCTACTGTATGATGGTGATCTTGTACCTGTCTCCAATCTGTACCATTAATAGATTTCTATCTTTCTGCATCAAGTTCAGGACTGCAGCATATGCAGGACACTTGAGCAAAGTGGAAATTGGTGTTTGGGAAGTGGGAGGACTTACTGTCAGAGACGTTACAAAACATGCAAATGTAGCTGCCATTACAGGTGCCAGGGAAAAGAATTGGGTAGGTGTGTGCAGAGGGAAGAAAAGAAAGATAGATTCCAAGGGAAAGCACAATGATAATATAAGTATTGATTCCATACTACATTTTACTCAATGAGTGTATTTCTACTGGAGTACTGATATGATTCCTCCAAAGTTAGCACAATTATGTTCAGTTGGTATCTGTCTTCTATGTTTCCCACAGATAGAGCATCTTGCCAACCTGAACTGGATTTACTATTCAAAGGCATGCACTTTTTAAGTATAACATGGCTAACTACTCAGATAGTACACAACCAAAGACCCTGATCAGCTCCGTGGTCAGAAAAACTAGCAGTGTTGAGGAAAGGATATGGATAATTCCATTTTGGTTGGGCAGAACAGCATGTTATAAGTGGATTTGACATCTGACTTTGAGTTAGGACCCAAATGTATGAAAGTGATACCCAAAAATTGCTCAAAGAAAGGATATGACCAGCATACATGTGAGCGGAGTGCTCATTTGGGGTGCTTAGACATAAGATATTATTACTTTACATAGACGAACTGTTGTTTGTTCATTCTCCCCTCATTCCTGGGTTAAAGAATCTCAATATCATTTGGAAACAACAATGTGTCCAGCCAAAATATTTTCCTTTTAATAACCTCTCTTTTTCCTGAGAATTGTAAAGTCACCAGATTCTGGCCACTGAAACATGGGCAGCACTGTGAGTGGATTTCTGACGAGGTTCCTGGCCTTACCCTTTGAAGAACTTTCTCAGATATCTACAAATACTGCTACTTCATCCTCTATCAGTATTGTGATCATAACTGATGCCACAATAGCAGCCATCTTGGGCCATGAAGTACCCTTCATGAAAAAGACTTGTGCTAGGAAGGATAGTGAAGGAATCTGAATCCTAACTAAATATGGAGGCAATATCCCACCTCTTTTAAGCAAGAAAACAACCTACAATCTTTTAAATTTATGGTCATTTTGCATTTTGGGACATATACAGCTAAACGTTATTCTCATTGACATAATGTTTAAGTGTAAATTTAATTCTACCTTAAGATATAAGATGTATTCCCTCTTTATGGCATTTGATAGATCACAGTGGAACTCCCTCCTAAAGAGGAACACTTAAAAACTATTGTTTTACCTCCAGATAAGCAGCAATTACTTAATTCACATTTTTCACAATGCATCCAATCCAGATGTACCTTGCTGAGCTTTTCCCGTTCATCATTTTAAGCCCATATGATTAATTTCACTGGTAGTCTACAGCATGCAAACATGAAAACAAACTAAATCGTAGATAAATGAGAAGTGCACATAACAATATATCAAAGGCAAAAATACTAAACAAACAGGTGTCCTAAAACTCACACAAATATTCACGAACTATAATGACAGGGGGAAAGGCACAGGATGTTCCTACCTATTTATAAAATTAACAAACCTTGGGCAAACACTCCTTCTTTCCCTTATCTCCAGTAATTGCCCAATGAGTTCAACTGCAAAGCCAAAGAATTTGCCAATTTCATCATTCACAACTTCTCATTGTATTCACTGTTCATTTTCTTTCCTATTTCATCAGACATTCCTTAGACCCACCTTTAGATTGACTTTTTCTTTAACCATAACAAGGCTCATATTCAGAACAATGCCAACAATTATGAGCAACTTGACTTCTACTCCTTCCCACCAATTGGCCTAAAAGGAACTTCAATGGTCATCTCTTTCAGATATATGAATCAGCAAATGCTTAAAAAGGGGGCATCACAAGTGATCTGGCTTCCCATCTTTACCCAATCTATTTACAGCAGTTGGAATTGGCTTCCAATTCCAGAGCAATTCTCCAACTGCACCACTTTTCTGTCACGTTCTTTTCAGTTTCCCAATCCTGTTTGCCAGTGAATAATATTCTGCATTATTCCCTGATCGTCATGATTCTCAACTTCATAACTATCAATACCATTACACGTTTTATAAGTCAGACTTACTGTTCCCACTCCTTTCCTACAGAACTTCATTCTCTTCTTTATCTGTTTAAAGACAAGTATGATTAATCCAATTATTGAGCTAGTTGTTACTATGTTAACATGAGTTTTGCATGCAATTCTAATTTTGACCTGTCAATACTTGGATGAAGTAAGAACCATAGGAAATAAGGAAATTGACTCAGAAAACTTACATAAGTTGCTAAAGTTCCCAAGACACTCTCAATTTATGCTCTAACCTTTGATCTCAAGCAGTGCTGTCCAACAGAACTAAGATACAAGGCCACATATTTAATTTAAAATGTTTCAGTAGTCAGATTTAAAATATAAAAAAATAAGAGGTGAAATTAATTTTAACTATATATTATATTTAATCCAAATATTCCAAATGGTATCATTTCAACATGTGTTCAATATTTTAAAATATCGTTAATAAGATATTTCACATTGTTACAGCTCATCTCAAATTTGGACAATACATTTTTACTAAAAATACTTGATCTTGATTTAGATTTCATAAAATATGTGGTTGAAACAGTACATTCACACAGCCAAATTTTTCCAAATATACTTAAATATTTTCTGAAAACTGAACACAGTATCAGTTTTTGTAAATTTAAATTGCACTTCATTATAATTATATAAAATTAAAATAATTTATTTATTGTACTAGCCACATGTAAAGAGCTCAGGAGCCACATGGAGTCAGTAGTTGACATGTTAAACATCACAGCCTAGATCTATGAATGTGTCCTTCCAGACAAACTCAACTACATTTCTCTACCTATATTCATGCAATGAGTATGTCTCATCTTTTACCTTCATGATAATAACTGATCACTGCCTATCTTCTGAGGCCCAGTTCACATGCCTCTTCCCACATTGAGCCTTTCTTGATTCACTCAAAAGGAAGGAAGCTGCTCTGTCTCTGAATTTACAGAACATTTTCTCCAGGCCTCTTGAAAGGCAATGATCACATTTCTCTTTGTAAAATAGACATTTCCTCTCATTTTTGTCTCCTATCTAACCATCTTTGAAAACCCATAAAAGACCTACCTCAAAACTGTGTAAAGAAATAAATATGTTTGTATGAATCATCCCAAATTATTTGTGAGAGAAGTATTAAAATGAGACAAATCTAAGTCTTTGAAATGAACTACTTACTCTCCAAAATCAAAACCAGAAGAATAAAACAACTTAGTAAAAAAAAAAAAAAAAACCTGCACTGAAATCTCTTTCATAAACTTATATAAATTCAGAAAGAATATAGAGGAAAGATTTTAACATACATCATTTTTATAAGTTTTATAAAAGACACATTTGTCTCAGAAAACAAAGGGCATTTTTCAGTGTAAATACCTACATATGTTTCCTGTAGTAAGGTAGAATAAATACCCAGATCAACCTTCCATGGAAAACAACTAGGAATGTTGGATAACATATCTATTAAATTCTATTAAAGATATGCATGAGTGGACAAGAAAATAAGAAACACTTAGGTCTCAGAATAATCAGAAAGGACATTTTAGCCCTACAGCCAATGTTTGCCTTGCAGTCACTTGTTGAACCTTGTGAACCTAAATGCTAGTTTTCCTGTCTTAACAGGACTCAGAGGACAAAATGCAAATTCCAGATTTGCTCATGGTTGCAAATTGAATGGGTATTCCTTTCATAACATGGAGACTTCAAAAAGATATATCCTTGTGGTAAGGGTGAACACCCCTCCCTTCAACCAAAGGCAGGAAAATTTCCTACCTCAAACCTTGCCAGTGGAAACAACTCTAACATTCATCCACAGCAGAATGGGTACATTGTGAGATATACAGTGAAAAAAATGCCACAGATCAAAAAGAAGCAGAAGACTGCACATAAATGCAACATTGTGGTTCAAATTCACCATGTAATGATAAACAAAAGAATTAGATGCAAAGAACACACACTGTAGGTTTCACTCATGTAAAATACAAAAAAGTACAGACACAAGAGTTATAAGGGGGTTAGAAAATGATGGCTGTGCACAAGGGAAGGTTACAGGGTTCCAGGAATCTGTTTCTTGATCAGAATGGTATTAATATGACTATTGTTACTTGGTGAAAATTCATTAAGCTGTAAACTTAGAATATTTATACTTTTGTATATATAGTTCATTAACAAAAAATAAAAATATGAAAGAAACAATCTCAAGCAGATTTAGCACAGTAATCTTACATTGCACAGTAATCTTTTCTAAATTCTTCCACCTTCCCTCTTTCATTTGCTTATCCTCTACCTGTTTCTTAAATTTGACACATTCTCATGTTCTAGCCATGACCTTCTTCCTTTGTCAGCCATAAATTTTATTTGGTACCTTCTCAGTATTTTATAAAAGCAATATTTTTAAAAGAATATTTATATGAGATGGACAAGGATGATAAAAATATTAATCAAATGGCATATATTTTGTAGCAGAAATATCTAAAATATCTGGAACAACTTTTAGAAAACCTTTTCTAATCATAATTTTTCTTTCCAGTTTGAGAAAATTTTCTCCCGACAAAATCTGAAACATAGAATTAATGTAAGTGGAATATGTAAATGACAGAGAAAGTAATAAAAATTTAGTTAATATGTTATGGAATAAATGTTTGTGTTCCTTTTGAATTCTTATATTGAAGGCCTAATACCCAACATAATGATATTTGCAGGTAGAATCTTTGAGAGGTTATTAAGTCATGAGTATTCCAGAATCATGAATGGGATTAGTGTCTCTAAGAGAAGATATCTGAGAAAGATGAGCATGATCACAGGAGTAAAGGCAACCATCTGAAAGTCAGTAGACATTGAACCTGCTGACACCTTGATCTTGGACTTCCTGGCCTCGAGAACCATAAGAAATAAATATTTATTGTTTAAGTCACTTAGACTATAGTATTTGTTATAATAGTCTGAAATGGCAAAGACTCAAGGACATTTACATCTTCTGGAACGTGATGTCTTTGAAGAAACTATATCAGCATATCAGCATGGTCCACAAATTAGGCCTTCTTTCTTTGAAAACAAGATAAAATTATGATGTTATTAAGAATAAATGACTCAATGTAGTTTTTAAAGCAATTCTGTTTTTATCCTAAGAATTTACTAAGTTCCTTTTTAATTCTTCTGACTTATTCTGTAAAAGTCTAAACCAATTTGATAAAAAACAATTATCATAAACTATTTAAATGAATGTGTATCTACACATGTGTAGACATTCATAAAATGCTGAAATAGTCTCTGTGTTAGGTTTTCATTTGTTTTAGTTTTATTTTCATCACTGTGACTAAAATACATGACAAGAACAACTTAGAGGAGGAAAAATTTTATTTTGAGTTCACAGTTTCAAAGGTCTCAATATATGGTCAGCTGGCTCTGTTGCTCTGAGCCCTAAGTCAGGCAGAGCATCATGGCATAAGAGCATGGCAGAGGAAAGCTGTGCACCTCATGGTGACCAAGAAGAAGAGAAAAAGAGGGAGGAGCTGGGGGATAAGATATAATTCCCAAGGGCATGTCCTCAGTCACCTAACATCCTCCCAGTCACACCCCATCAGCAAACAATTAACACCCAACTAGTCTATTCAGAGTATTAATCAATCAAATGGATTATTTAGCTGATAAGGTTATGGATCTCATAACCCAATCATTTCACCTCATTTCTGCATCAACACAGGAGCTTTTGGGGAACATCTCATATCCAAACCTTAACAGTTTCCTAAGGAGTCTCTTACCTCAATTCTCTTGCAGATTTGTAGCAACTCTAATCTACTAAGAAACAGGTTGCAACTCCAAGTGAAAATTACCTCTTTAAACCCCAGGAATTAAGGTCCAAAGGTAGGAGGATATAAAGTACTAGGTCTCCACACAATTTGAGCACATGCCTACATACTGGGAAGGGAATGAGGGTAAAAGAGCAAGTTATCCCAGTGTCCCTCTCATTGGTATACTGCCCATTTGCTCTCAGTGGGAGTCAGTTCTCATAAGCCAGTAGGGCTCTACCTGTGAGAAAGGAGAGACAGGTGTGTACATCTCTTCTAACTAATGGGATTCTTTTACGTAGTGAAATCAGGGTCTGTGTTATATAAACAGAAAGAAGCAGTCCCAGATGCAGGCAGGGTAACTTCTTTTACCATGATTAATATGATGTGAGTGAAGGAGGAAAGTGGGCATAACTGCAATTGTGTGTCATATGTTATGTGTACATTACAGGTTGTAGATGTGTAGCTATCTGGCTAGCACAGTCAAGGAAACACTGCAAGTAACCATTGTGCTCTCAAATTTCAAAATACAGTGCTGTTTGAGGTTGAAAAATGAATTGTGAATCTAAACCAATTTCCAACTGTTTTTTCCCCAGATACTTCCAAAATTCTAGTTTATCAAGAGTTTTCAAGTTCCTTTCCTCTCAGGTCCTTTTGTGATTTTATCAGAAATGACTGTTGGATTCCCTTGTGAAAGTGCCCCATTTGGACAAGTTAAATGAGTAAACTTGGTTAAAAAAAAATTCACCAAGAGCCTCTGGGCATAAGGTACAGTTTCCAAGAGCCCAAGCATTCTTGGCTACTTGTAAGTATTATTGGAAGGCACTCAAAACAAACACTCTGTTTGCCTGATCTTCAGCAAAGAAAATATCAGCCTGTGTGAGCTAATGTGGATGTTATTCTAGAATTAGCTTTGCTGCCATTTCAGGGTAGCTAATACTATTGTCCTCAATTCAAAGCTGTTTGAACAGAGATTTAGAAGGCAGACAAGCTAAAAAGCTTGTGACTTTGAGTGTTCAAGAAAAACTCACATGTGAGCAGTTGACCCAGTCATGTAGGAGACTTTCTCTTAACTTATCGAGGTATTTGGATTGTAGAAGAAATTGAAAGATTGGTAGAAACAGCAAGGGCTAGCTTTACTGGGCAAGCCACTGGGAAATTGCACAGGACTTTATATTCAACAGGCCCCATGCTGAGTTCAATTCTCTACTGCTGCCATCTTGAAATTCTCAACAATCTTGAACAATGGGTACCACATTGTCATTTTTTCCTGGGCCTCACATATTAGGGTGATCCTGGAAAAAGGAATACATATTTACTTCTACCTCTTTCCTAGATATGTTTCCTTCTTGTTGTTTGCATATACAGAATTCTTTATTCAAGTTAAATGAAAAGTTTGAATTTTAGCAGCTGAGTCTCCTGGAAAGGTATGGCCTACCAGAAGGATAAGAAATAGGATAGAAGAACAGTAATACAAATGAAATAGAAACCAAGTATAGGGTATGTACAGGAATTCTCTGTATAATCTTGGAAACTTTTCTATAAATCTAAAATTATTGAAAAATAAAACACCAGCTCATCATCAATTTAAAAAATAAAATAGGCATTTTAAAAAGACAAGTGTAAAATAACTAAAAACAAACTCTGCACACATAAAATTAAGATAAAAGAGAAATAGGAAAGACAGTAGAATGAATTGGACCAAACTTTCATATGTTCTCATATGAATACATGACTAGTATAACTCCACATAATGTACAACAATAAGAATAGGATCCTAATTAGAATTATGTTATAGTCTATGTATGTATTATATGTCAATAGATACTCTACTGTCATGTTTATCTAAAATGAAAAGATAAAAAAGAAATGATAATATTCTAAAAATAAATGAATTTAAAATTTTAAAATAGAAATTTGTCTGAGGATACAGGTCTTTGGTAGAATGCATGCCTCCCTGGATTCAATTCCCAGTAACACACACATACACACACACACACACACACACAGAAAAGAAATTGCAAGTTTTACAATAAAATGTTAATGTAATTATTTTAACTACTAAAAGATTTGATCAAAATATTTAGATATAGCAAAAACATTCTTCGAAATCAAAAATTTACTTTCAGACCACGCCAGAAGCACAAATATAAATCCCCTTTGTAATTGCCACAAAAATCTATAAAAGAACTATGGATAAATTTATTAAGAAATGTGCCTTAACTCTGTGTGTCTGCATGTATGTGTGCATGAATAAATTTTGACATTTTGCTAAAAGATTCCACAGAAACCCTGAATAAATGGTAAACCATATTCTATTTTTGCATGGAAAGATTTAATTTCCTAAAGATATCAGTCTTGTCCAAATCAATATATTTTTTAATTTATTTTTGTAATGTGAGAAAAAATAAGGTAATGAAAAGTCTCTGTCATTCTCAAGGGAGTGGGGCAGGAAAGTATCCTAGGGGAAAGGCAAGGTCACAGTCTGCCCTTTAGAACCAGGGACACAGGTCCTGTTTCAGACTGGGGCTGAACCAGGCCAGCAGTGCCTTAATAAACTTAAAAATCATGTTTAGTGAGTGCCTCTTATGTGAACACACTCAAAAGGTGTTCTGGTTTACAGCAGGGAGAGCATTCCCTGCCCTTGAACCTAAGAAGTATTCACTTGGGCAGGAGAGAGAATTTGGCCATGGATATAGGGTGAGGAAAAGGAGGTGAACAAAGCTGAGGTGGTAATCTCAGGCCATGGTGGCTGAGAAAATAACTTTTTCCTCCTAAGCACAGAAAAGGAAACAACATGGAGGCATAAATTGGGCATGAGGAGCTTGAGGTAGCAACAGGAGCTACCATAAAAGGGGATTGCTATTTATCAAGTGTTCAAAGTCTTAAATCTACTTTTCCTATTCAGTCAGCATAAAGTTCTAATAAGTTAGGTACTCTTATGATCTTTATTTCACAGATGAAGTAACTCGTATCTTGAACCACTTAAGCCACAATTACAGACTTAGAAAAAAACAAATAATGTAATAATGGGTGAATCCAGGGCTTGAAGCCATTAATTTATTCATTCATTCATCCATCAATTAATTTTGGTCTAGGCAAAATTTCTAGGGCCAGAAATAGAGAAGTGAACAAGATACAACCCAGATCTCTTTGACTGTTTTCTTCAAAGAGAAGTTTAAGTATAGAAATAGAGAATTTAAAAAGCAACAAATAAATAAACTCCTTAACTTTGGCACTATTGATATTTGGGGCAGGGTAAGTCCTTGTCATGGTGACTATTGTGAGTAGTGCCAGTTGTTTAGCAGCATCCCTGACTTCTACCTACCACCTTGATGCCAGTAGCATTCCTTACCCAAGCTGTAATAGCAAGAATATTCCCAGACACATCCAAATGTGCTCTGGGGAGAAAAAAAATCACTACATGTTAAGAACACTTGAAATAAGTGAACATAATTTCAGGTAGTGATGGGTAATATGGAGAGAATAATTGGATGATGGATAAGGACAGATGGAGATGTACCACTTCAGACTTCAGGGTTACACCAGATTTTTCCAAGGAGGAAAGACCAAGGAGTAGATGCTGTTAACTGGGTGCAGAGTTCTAGGTAGTGGAAATAGCAAGTGAAAAGGTCCTGAGGTAATAAGGAATTTGGTGTGTTAAAGGAGTATAAAGAAAGCAGAGTCACTGAGGTGTGATGGAATAGGAAGCCATATCATAGAGGCCATATCATATCAATTTGTGTTTTATGATTGAAAAGATAATTGGGTTGCTCTCTGGAGAATGTTTGGGTGTAACAGGAGTAAAAGGAGAGCTATCACGGGAACAGGAATAGGTATTTATTGGAGGAAATGGAGAGATGTTGAACAGATTTGTCACATGGTGATAAAGAGCTTAGATGCCTTAATGAGAGAACAGGTATGGACATGTTCTCCCTTCCCATTTGGATGTCCACCAAGTTGGGCCTCACTTTCTATATTCTGCTGGAAGTTTATTTCTGCCTCCAAGTGGGCCAGACTTGTCACATTTCTATTTGTGCTCAATCTCTAACTCTTGGTCCCCTTCTGTACCTTCATCTTCTAGTAGGTCACCCCAACCTCTACCCTAGTCAGCTCCATGGCCAAGTATCCTCATTCTCTGTTATCTTCCCCCACCATTCCTTCACATCCGCTTTCCCTCCAAACACTGCCAGCATTCTAACTCTCTTGGGAAAAAAAGCTGAACATTCTGTTTCTATGAATGTAGAAATCCACTATCTCCATTGTGAATTCCAGAGAAAGGCCTAAAGGGGTTCTCAGAGTCATTTTATGAACAAAAGACATGATACATGTAGAGATCAGAAATGCAAGAAAGAGGACTGACTTTCATTCTAACAGTACCATGTAGTAGCCCAAGGATAGTCCTAACCCCTAGTACCTGTGATCTTATTTGGAAACTAGTATTTGCAGATACAATTAGTTAAATTAAGAGATACATTGGATTAGGGTGGGCCCTAAATCCAATGACTTGTATCCTTGCAAAAAAAAGGTGAGGACACTTACAGGCACAAGGCCACACAGGAAAAAGTCCTTGTGATAATGAAGGTGGAGATCGAAGTGACATAGTTGCAAGCCAAGGAATATCAAGGACAGCATGGAGTCACAGAGCTATGAAGAGGAGAGAACAATCCTCCACTAGAGCCTTCAGAGAGAATACAGCATACCCACACCTTAATTTTAGACTTCTGGCCTTTGGAACTGAAGGGCAAATTTTTCTGTTGGTTTATATCACCCATTTGTGGTCATTTGTTTTTGTAGCCCTAGGAAATAAATACAATGCTCATTTGTACAGTTTGAAGTATCATCATATCTACATGTGAATTTTTTGCTGAAAAGCTATTGGGAGAGTCCTTGAACAACTGGGGTTAATATGATGAAGAGCACTGGCAGCTTAGCCTTTGAGGCTCCAGTTGTACCATACATGTCCTGATGAAAAAACATTCCCAACATTCCCTTTACCTGAACACTAGACCTATGTTGCTGGTACCCCAAATAACCTGCTGGGTGAGATCAATATGCATGCTCTGGGCTCTGAAGCCTGAGGACGATGGCAGAGGAGGCCTCAGTAAAGCCTGACAGAGCTTCACTGTTCTGATGACCCTTCTCTACAAGCTGTAAGTTCAACAGGTATGTACCACTCCAAAAATATCTGGCATAGTCTTCTACCCTCACATCGCACCAGACTCAGCCTTACATACTGTCATTCTTTTGAGTCTCCACACCTCATTCTCTACAAGTGAGAACTATTTGTTGTTTAAATCTACCTTCCTCTCCATCCAATAAAAATTTAAATGGTACATAAACATCCCCAAATCATAAAGGACCCAAGGCATCATAGCTCCAGTGATGGAATACTAGGCACTATCAGATATGTTTTGGATGTTGACACATCTCTGTAATTCTTTCAACTCATAAGCAAGGAACTACATGATACTTTTCTTAGTCATGTAGGGGAATGAAGATGTGAAATCAATGGACAAATTTAGAGTATAAAACAATAAATAGATGTCAATTGAAAATTATAACATGTTTCAATTTTTCTTTCAATCATTTTAAAAGATATAAAAGATCACATTATTACACATTAACATGCAGTTGTCATTTACTTCATGGCCTTTCCTTCCCACATCTGGTATTCTTCTAAACTCAAAAGCTTATTATATATGTTTCTTTTTCTGGAACACATGTTCATTGTAAGAAACTTGAGGAAAAAAGGTAAGAAAATCTAGGGATAAGAGTGTAGGCATTTATTTTGCTATGGAGTATTATTCAGTCATAAAGAAAATGACTTTTTGACATTTGCCAGTAAAAGGCTGGATGTGGGCTCTATCATGCTAAGTGAAATAAGTCAATTCCCAAAAACTGAAGGGTAAATGTTTTCTCTGATATGCAGAAGCTAACCCATAATAAGGGGGGGAGGATACAAGTTCTGGAGTAGACAAAGGAGAATAAAGGGAAGGGAGAGGGGATGGAAAAATGAAAGATAGTGGAATGAATCTGATACAACTTTCCTATGTAATTATATGAATACATGACAGTGAGTCTCACCATCATTTACATCCACAAGACTGGGATCCTAATTAGAATATAAAACATTCCATTCTTATATAATTGTATCAAATGGAGTCTAGTGTCATATACAACTAAAAAGAACCAATAAAAAAGAAACTGAAAATAAAGAGTGCAGGCATCTATGTATGTGCACAGAGATCAAAAGGCTGATACATAATGGGGGTGGGAAGAGGAGTAAGGGAAGAATTGAGGAATTTTGGATTGTGTAGAGGGAAATGAGGGGAAGGGAAGAGGAGGGGGAAGGAAAGGTGGTAGAAAGAGACAAATATCATTATCCTATGTTCATGTACAATTTCATAAATGGTGTGACTGTACATTTGTGTACAATGAATCAAAACGCATTCTGCTGTCACGTATAACTAAATAGAACAAACAATAAAAACTACTGATATACACAAGAACACGCACAAATCTCAAAAATATATTGAACAAAAAAAAATCCTAGACAAAAAGTTTACATGTGATATTATTCCAAATATAAGAAATTCTGGAATGATTCTCAAACAAGCAACACTAAACTGTAGAATCAGAAAGCAGATCAATGGTTGCCTAGTACCAGGCACTGATTGTGAAGGGCTGTGAAGAAACTCTTCATGCTGAAGGAAATATTTGATATCTTGATCATTTTGGTTTTACATGGGTATATATGTCTGTCAAACTTCATTAACCTGTACAGTTAAAAATAGAATAGTTTATTGAATGCTAATAATACTTTAATAAAGTTTATTTAAAAAACAATGAAATAGGGCTGGGAATGTAGCTCAGTTGGTAGGGTGCTTGCCTTGCAAGCACAAGGCCCTGGGTTCAATCCCCAGCACCTCAAAAAAAAAAAAAAAAAAAACCAACAAAATAATGAAATACAATTACATACCTACCAGTATGACTAAAATTACAGTGACTGGCAAGACTAATGGTTGGCAAGGATATGAACCAACTGGAGCTCTTATACATTAATGAAAACTCTTTTGGCAGTGGAAATTAAACAAACAGCTTCTCTATGACCCTGAAATTCCACTCCTAGCTTTATACCCAAGAGAAATGAATACATATGCTCACAAAAAGACCTGCACGAGAATTTTCATAGAAATTTTATTCACAGCATTCAAAGACTGGAAAACCCAAATGTCCATCAACAGGAGAACAGATAAACTGTAATATGTTCACACAATAGAAAACTACTGGCAATGAAGCAACAAACAAATGATGCCAACAACAACATACACAAGAGTCAGAAGTTTTGGGTTAGGTGAAAGACACATGAGTACATACAGTATGATTCCATTTGTTTGGATTTCAAAAATAGACATTTGTAATCTATATGGACAGAAATCAGAATGGTGGTTGCCTTTGGGCTAGAGAACTAACTGGAAGAGAGACAAGTTTCTGGACTGAAGAACATGTTTGGCATCTTAATCTGGGCAATGGAAGTGTGCATTTCTCTGAACTCATTAGGTTATATGCTTTAAAATTGGTGTGTTCACTGTATATAAATTACTTCTTACAAGTGTGATATAAAAATAAGATTTGAGACAGGAAGACTTGGCAGTGGAGAGATTTTTTCAGAGATTGTATTCATTTGCACTTAATTTCTCCTTTTCTTAGATATTCCAAAGATGCTAATTATCAAGAACATTCTTCACCAACAACAAAATTCCTCTGAGAGCAAAGTGACACAAAGCTCCAGTCCTTTGGGGCACAAAGGAACAAAACAGGAGACTGCTGAGATGTTGAAGCTCAAACTCTTTGAACTCACAAAAGATGAGATTCTAAATTGAGAACCCAAACATTTTCTGTTGGCTAGCAGAAATGCTCATGCATTCAACAGCTTCAGGCAGGCAATGGGTTATTGAAATGGCAATCTGGCCATCACAGTTGTCTTAAATGCATCTGAATCTACTCAGTTCCCATTTTAAACAAATGTGACTTTCTCAGAATTACTCATAACAACTCAAGTAACTCTGCTGTCACAGTTAATCTGACTTGCAGGGTACTGAGTTTGAGGGATGTGTGTGTCACAAAGTTTCTCATAGACCTTTGGACAAACAGTACTTGCCACACAAGAAGCAATGCATCGCCCATGGCGTTTTATTGTCGCAGTCATAAAACGTGGAGTGCTGAGACTGCACAGTCAGTGAGAGCCCTCCCAAACAAGGACAAAACCCCAGTCCAGGTTCTTAAAACACAACTTTGAAAACATTTAATATTGGAGATGCTGGGTGGCATGCTCATTTCTGGAAGGTAGCATTCCTCTGATCTGGTTATGGTATGAATTCAGTTTCATCTGAATATGTGAAAATCTGAGTAAAGGCTAGTACAATATGGCAAATGTAGCCAAGAAATTCTCAAATTTAGAAAAATTCTTGCAGGGATGGCACCATGTGCATATGACCTGTACAGAGGGCTCCTGCTCAGATCTGCATTTGGTTTAAGCTCAGCTCTCACAATCTTCATATTCAATTTTTTTTTTCAAAAAGAGGCCCATGTTCTTATTTTGCACTAGCTCCTGCCAATTATGTAATCAATTCTGACTCTACTACAAAAGTTTTTCTTTCTTATCCATACCTTGAGACTAGAAGGGAATGTTGGTCCTATTGTTTTTAATAAAGAACCAATCTGATGAAATTGGAGACTATCATGCTAAGTGAGATAAGCCAATCTCAAAAATCCAAAAGACAAATGATCTCACTGATAAGGGGATGATGACACATAATGGGGGGTAGGAGGGGGGCAAGAATGGAGGAAGGAGGGACCGTATAGAGGGAAAAGAGAGGTGGGAGGGGTGGGGGGGGAGGAAAAAAATAATGGAATGAATCAAACATCATTACCCTATGTAAATGTATGATTATGCAAATAGTATGCTGTTACTATTTGCAAACAGAAACAGAAACAACATATACCCCATTCGTTTACCATAAAAATAAACTTAAAAAAATAAAAAATAAAAAATAAAAAAGAACCAATCTGTATGTTTTATTTGGATTTTAAATTCGTGGAGTAGTGCCAAGGTGGGAAAATCTATGTACCAGACTCCCTTTCATTTCCAAATACAGCCAGGCATGGACCATCCAATTTGGTTTTACAAAATGCCTTACTTTGAAATTACACAAGCCAGTGTGGGAACAGAATAATGCAAAGATGAAAGCTGAGGAAGGATTGAGTCATAGTATTGAAGGAAGGGGAAGAAAACATACATATGTAAAATTTGAGCCCTTTGTGCCTGCTTGGATTTTTGCTGCATGTCCCTATCTGGTTTCCCTGTACTTTCAAGCCTCTTTACCAATCCATCACCCACCCTGCTGCCACACTAGCATTGCTAAAATGCAGATGTGACCATGCCACCCTCCTAAATTGAAATTCTCTCTAAATTCCCCATCAGCCCCAGATACACCAACAGCCAAGGAGGTGAACTCCTGCACACACTTTTCTGAGCTTCTCATCTGTATCACACCAGTTGTACTGAATACCTTGGAATTGTAAGGACCTGCACCGTGTTACCAAGGTTCCTCTTGCCTTTACCCAAGAGAAACAGACCTTCTCTCCAACAATCTCATGGGGTCCTTTCAATTATTCTTCAGGAAGAATTCAGTCATTCCTTCTCTGAAGAGCCCCTCCTGAATCCAGGATAGATATGAGATCTTTCTACTTGAGTAATAGCAATATATCAATCCTACTTATACAATATATCAATGCTATTTATATCTATATATTTTATTATATAATATTTCTATAGCTCTGTAGTACATGTCTAGTTCTTCCTCCATAT
Organism: Sciurus vulgaris; assembly: GCF_902686455.1. Taxonomy (NCBI): domain Eukaryota; kingdom Metazoa; phylum Chordata; class Mammalia; order Rodentia; family Sciuridae; genus Sciurus; species Sciurus vulgaris. Next base: position 130,778,431 of record NC_136471.1, on the reverse strand, counting down.
CTAAATATCCAGGCTAGTTGGAGAACGTACCCGTAGGAATCTCAGGGGCCCAATTTCAGAAGTGGGGCCCAAGATTCATGGCTTAGATCAACATTGACAAGATAACATTTATTGAAAACCTGTCAGGTTTCAGGCAATGAACTAAGTGCTTCGCATGTATTAACTCATTATTCATTCGATGTTCATAATAATCCTGTAAGAAAAGTCCTACTAGGGCCCTGTTTGATAGAGAAAGACACTGAGGCCCAGATAGGTAAAGCAACAAACCAGGAGATGGGAGAGCCAGAATTGGAGAGCCCTATGCTTAACCACTTAACGTACTGCCTCATGAGAGGCAGAGAAAACCTACAAGATTTTTTAAATTTAAAGCATTATTCAGGGTTGTTTTGGGAGCTAAAAGAGATATGGTGTAGTCTACCACCACTGCTACCCCTAAAACCATCTTTGTATCTGTATTTTTGTATCTTTAACATTTTGGCACAGTACTCAGTATAAGGTAAGTGCAATACATGTGTGGGATTAACCAATTAACTGCTGGAATTGGCAGAATATTCTGACATGTTGACCTCTCAGACACTGCGGAAGCACTACTTTAATAGTGTACTGAGAGAAAAAACTGAATAGGAAATGGGAGCAAAATAAAGTAAAGGCAGGTAGAATACACAATGCCAATAAAAGGAAAAATAAAGATTTCTACAGTTTTCAATTTTTCCCAAATTCAAGTTGACTCTAAATAGGGGCTTAAAACCAATAAGTGTAATAAAAATTTGTGAAAGCAAATAATTTTCAATCAATACAAAAGTTTCTGGTTTTCTTTACAATAGCCCTACTCGTTTCCCAGACTGCTAATGTCTTCTGCTATGCTGCGCTTGGAAAGCATTAAGATAGACTGTCTTTGCAGGATCACGCTCAATGAAGTGACAGGGCAGGAATAATCCAACACCCTGCCCAATTTAAAAACACCCATTCTGGTTTTCATATCCAGTTTTGAAAATAGGCCCTGGAGCCACCTGAAAATTCATGGAGATCTGAACCAACATTCACCAACAAAACTAGATCACCTGTCTCTGGGTTGAAAAAGAAAAAAAACAAGATCTTATTCACATACTTTTGTTTGAAAAGATACAGCCAACAAAAGGCAGCTTGAAAAGATTTTACATACCACTATGAAAAACACTATCAGAGAAGTGAGAAAGATCCCTCAAAGAGCTCCTTCTTTCTAGAAGTGAGAAAACCTCCCCCTAGTAGCTTGCTCATCACAGCATAGTATTATTATTTACTTCCTTGTCGTTATACCATTTGACAGCAAGGATTTCACAGAAGAAGTAGGGTAGGATTTATCTTGAAACAATACTCAGGTTCCTCTAGAATTGATGAATGCACTAAGAGAAATGCTTTCTCAATAACATCAAATTCATCTTGACACAAAATAATGTTTATACTCGCATAAAGATATACATATGTACTAATGGAATAGAATTGAAAGTCTAGAAATAAGCGCTCACATTTATGGTCAATTGATTTTCTATGATGTGGCAACATATTCAGTGGAGAAATAACAATCTTCTCATCCAATGATGGTGGGACAAGTGTATATTCAAATGCAGAAAACTAAAGTTGTATCCTTTCCTATCCTCACAAAAAATTTAACTCCAAATGGATCATAGGCTAAATGTAAAAGCTAAAAGTATAAATATCTTAGAAGAAAGTACATAATCAAAATCATAATATTGTATTAAACAAAGCCTTCTAGATATCACACCAAAAGCACAAGTGAAGGGCTGGGGTTGTTGCTCAGTGGTAGAGCACTTTCCTAGCATGTGTGAGGCACTGGGTTCAATCCTCAGCACCACATCTAAATAAATAAATAAAGATATTGTGTCCATGTACAACTAAAAAATATAAAAAGCACAAGTAACAAAAGAAAAATAGATATTGACAATGCATACATGTATCATAACATCACATACCTCATTAATATTATGGTATTATTTAAAAAGAAATTTAATTTTAAAAAGGAAAGGAAAACAGATGAATTGGACTTGAACAAATTTGAAAACTTTTCAATGGACAACATCAAGAAAGTGAAAAGATAAGTAAAATATTGGGCTAAAAATATTTGTAAGTTATTTATCTTTTAAAGAACTTGTATTCAAAGAGACCACAGAAGCACAGGCAACAAAAGCAAAACTAGACAAAAGAGAATATATCAAATGAAGAAATTTCTGCATGGCAAAGAAATAATCACCAGAGTGAAGAGACAATCTGCAAAATAGGAGAAAATATTTGCAAAGTATATTTCCAACATAGGAATGATATACAGAATATATAAGAAACTAAAAAATAATTCAACAGCAAAAATCTTAATAATACAATTTAGAAATGGGCAAATGATCTAAATAGATATTTCTCAAAAGAAGATACAAAAACGGCCAATAGGTATATGAAAAAATGTTCAACATCACTAATTATCAAGGAAACGCAAATCAAAGCCACACCTCATCCCAGTTAGAATGGCTATAATAAAAAAGATAAAAATAAGAAATGCTAACAAGGATGTGAAGACAGGGAAACTCTTACACTCTCTTGGTAGGACTGTAAATTTATTACGCCATTATGGAAAATAGTATAGTGAGTCCTCAAGAAACCCTAAAAATAAACAACTATAAGATCCAGCTATCTAATTATTGTGTATATACACAATAGAAATTAAATCAGTATATCAGTGAAATCCAAACACTCCCATGTTTATTACAGCACTATTAACAATAGCCAAGGTATAGAATCAACCAATGTCTCCACTGATAGGTGAATAGATGAAGACTTCACGGTATATATACATGATGGAATATTATTCAGGCATAATAAGATTAAAATCCTGCCATTTGTGGCAACATGGATGGAATTGGGGAATGTTGAATTAAGTGAAATAAGCCAGGCACAAGGAAACAAATATCACATGTTCTCGCTCATTTATGGAAGCTAAAAAAGTTGGTTTCATTGAATTAGAGAGTAGAATAGTGATCATTGCTGATCAGGAAGGGTAGGGTGGAGGGGAATAGAGGTTGGAGAATGGGCCCCAAAATACAGTTATGCAGGAGGAATATGTTCTAGTGTTCTACAGTAGAGTAGGGTGACTATATGTTACAATTTATTATGTATTTTGTAAAGAACTGGGAGAAAGGAGTTTAAAGGTTCCCAGCACAAAGAAATGATATATCTTTAAGGAAATGAAAATGCTAATTACCCTGATTTTTATTATTATACTTTGTAGACATGTTCAAAATTATCATACTGAAACTCCAAAATATGTACAATTATTATATGCTAAAAAACTTTTATTGACCAAAAAGAACTTGTATCCAGAAAAACAATTAAAACTTTTGTAATGCTTTAATGAAGACACCTCAATTCATAAATGTGAAAAGGATCTAATAGACATTTTTCCAGAGATGATATGCAAATGGTTAATAAGCACATAAAAAGATTCTCAATATAATTTGCCATAAAGGATGTTAAAATCAATACCAAAATGAGATATCATACCATCCCCACTATGAGGGCATAATAAAAATGTCAGATAAAATATTAAGTGTGGCAAGAAGGTGGGAAAATTAGAGCCCTCATACACTGCTAGTGGGAATAAAAAACTGGTTTGAAAAATAATTGGTTTCAAAAACCATTTGGTAGTTTTTCAAAATGTTAAATATAGCTATCATATGACTCAGCAATTTCACTCTTAGATATCTACCTAAGAGAAATAAAAAAAAATCCACAAAAAAATTTGTACATGAATGCGTATAGAAACATTATTCAAAAATTACAAAAATTAACACAACATCAATGACCATCAACTGGTCAATGGGTAAGTAAAATGTGATGTACACAGTAGAATGTTATTTGACCATAGAAAGAATGAAGAAAGAATGCTATGGTACAACATGGATGAAACTTAAAAAATATTATGCTAAATGAAATAAATCATAAATTTTTATTCTGTTTGTATGATATATCCAGACTAGGCAAGTCTGTAGAGCCAGCAAATAGATTTGTTGGTTGCCTAGAACTGAAGCTGGGAGTGAGGGACATGGAGACTGATGGGTAATGGTCACAGAATTTCTTTCTGATATGATAATAATGTTCTAATTGATTATAGTGATGGTTATACAACTCTATACTAAAAACCATTTAATTTTACACTTTAAATAGGTGAATTGTATGGTAAGTTTCAATAAAGTTGATTAATATAAGCATGATGTTTAAGTAATAAAGTTTAAACATATTTGCTACATTCCCTTTACACCCCATGAATCCTTCTTCAGTTGAATGAACCAAAATACCCAGAAAGAACTAAGCAATATACACACTATAACCCAAGCCAAATTTCCCTTGGGCCACTAAACAAATAGACATGTGAATTATCTGAATCTCTTGGAAAGATTTGGGTTCCCATGATGCAACTTCCTGCATCTTTGCTGTAGTTTTCTCAGCCAACCGAAAGCTCACACTGTCCTTTTAACACAGCATTGGTAAATCTAAGGAAGATAATAGACATTTTTTTTCATATTTTGGGGGTTTCTTTTACTCAAACAACTCAAGTCATCTCTTCTTTTAGGCCTTGATAATATTAACAAATCAAAATCTTTTAGAAAAATCAGCCTAAAGAATGTACAACATATCAAAGGTTAACTCTATCTAGTCTTTAAAAATACAACTACTAGGACGTCCCCTGGAGTGTTATTATTTACAGAAAAATTTTTCCCCTGCCTCTAATATTTTCATGGCTGTGCTGACTGTAGGCTCTTAGAACAGAAGTTACTGTGGAATGCTGTAGAATTCCTTCCCCAGGATCCTCTGCAGCTGTATTACTCAATTATTCCATTCCCATGAGCTTTTCTTTAGGGACAGTAATAATTTTTTCTCACACGCATGCATGCTCCCACACGAATTGCTTCAGGCCTAAATCCAAGATCATATGATGAGTTTTGGGAAAGAAGGACACAAAGTCGAAGAAAGGAAAGGACAGAGAACTATGAGGAGTAGCAGCAATGTTTACAATGCTGTCATAGAAACAGACCCAGTTGTGAGACTGTGGTTAGTGGAGTAGAAGTTCATCAGGCAGCAGATCAGGTATTCCGTGGTTGAAGGATAAACTGACTACACTAGAGCACACCAGAATTTAGTAATGATGGACATTTCTACAATGAAGTACCTAGAGAAAGAATGCATTCCAAGTACTATTGTGAAATAAACCACATGACACCCTGTTAAATTTGAATTTCAGATAAAGCATGCATACTTTTGTAGTGTATCTCTTATGTATTGCTCTAAATAAACTGAAAAAAATCATTGTTTTCTGGAGTTCAAATTTAACTGGATATCCTATATTTTTATTTGCTAAATCTAGCAAGCCTAATTCCAAGGGATGAAAGCCTCAACTGGGTCATGTCATGTAAATGTGAGAAGAAAGAGGAAATTATGAATATGGTCAAGGTATTCTTCTTTCTCCCAGTACAGAGGAGACAAGGCCCAAATATCAAACTACCTAATTGAACAATAAAGAATAAAAGGGTTGTTGCATTAAATCTGACAACGTTCCATGAAGTCCCTAGACGCCAATGGGGTGAAGGATATTTCCTATACTTTAGCAGGTGAAAACCTGGAATCCAGAGTTGCAGGAGGTCAATGTTGTAAGTCAGTTATTCTCAAAGAAGGGTGATTTTGAAAAAGTCTGTGGGTCATCTGTCACAACTTGGGGCAGGTATTGGCATCAAGTGGGTAGAGATGAGAGATATTATAAACATTCTACACTGTATAGGACAATTCCACGCAATGATGCAGCCCTAAATATCACTAGTGCCTCAGGTGAAGAAACTCCACACTCAGCTAGAGTCAGAGAAGTCTAAATAGGTTAAAGAAGTGGCACTAGAAGTTACTGACAGCTGGGGTACCCCAGTAGCAGATAGATTGGAAGATGAGAGTCCAGCAGACAACAAATATTACTTGCATAGCCTATATTTCCATTTTTGTAAAGACCGGTCCTGGAGGCAACCAAATGAGTTGGATAAATGTGAGAATAATCAATGATTTGGTGTCTCAAGATGCTGACCTATCAACATTCATCTTTCCACTGGGTCACCCCCTTCATGCTCATATTGTCCTGGTTCACTTAATGACCACCAAGCAATGCCTACCTCCACCATAGCTATGGGGTGCAAACTTGACATAGATGTGGACCCTCATGAACCTGTAGTAGGTTCCCTTTGGGCTCTGCTCACATCCTCTTCAATCCCTTCTTCAGTGTTCTGCTTGGTGGCTCTGGAGGGCTTTTATTCCAAATGATCCATCTTGGATCTCCTGATTGAAGCACCATGTTCAGGTTTCCAGAACCATTTTGCCTACACATAAGGTGAACCAGAAATTCCTGGAAATTTACATTCCTTCTCTAGAGTAATTGAAGGGACAAATCTGATGAGGACATCAGTGCTGAAAGTAGACTGACTACATTGTCCCCAGTGCTCCTCTATGGGTTGAGCTTATGTTACCCTCTGGGGGTGGGGGAACTTTGGGACCATGAATTCTTGTGGATCTTCCCTCCCTTCTTCATCCCACTTCCCCAGCCATCACTTTCTGTGAGAGTATTCCCTGACCAATGAATCCCCTTCATATTAACTCTAGGCTCAGAGACTGCATCTGGGGGACACAAATGAAGATAGAATTCATCTCACTATACATGTGACCCAAATGGGCTCTGGCAGACATTCACCATTACCTTACTAACAACCATTTATACACATGCCATCCTATACCCTGCCTATAAAACTTGCAATGTGTTCAAGTGGTAGACAGAAAACTTTTTATCCCAGGAAAACTGTCCTTTTCCTTAGTCTCAGAGGCTGAGTGGTGATGGCTCCAAGCCATTCATGGTAAATCCATTGTTCCTTGCTAGTAATTGGACTTGGAGAATACATGCGACCCTTTTCTGGCCAATGGAACATAAAGTTACCTACTGAGGTTTTATGCAGTGTAGGTCTTCTACTCATAAAAATGAGAGCTAATGAAAGAAGTACCCCTTTTTTATTCTTCCTTTCTCTTTTTGACACTGAAGTAAAGGGATGCTTGGAAAATCAAATTACATCTGCAACCATGAAAATAAACTCAAGAGATTCACAATATACTGTCCCGCTCCTTTTATCACTGAGTCACCAAATTAGCCCAAGATCCCACTACCTCTGAACTTCTAGCTCTATGAGATAGTTTTTTTTTCATGTATGCCACTACTATATGGGACTTTTTTGCTTACTGATGAAAATATCCTGAGAATACTGTCAATCATTACCTTCTTAGGAAATTGGTAAAAGTGATTTGATGCTGTAATAACAGGGGTTCTACTGCTTTGGGGAAAATGAACTGTAAGAATGGATGGTTCTTTTGGTTAATGATTATCCTCCATAACTCCAGGGAGAAAGACATCTGTGGTGGGAGACAAATAAACCTACCAGAGAAAGAAACATTAATTCTTGCAGTCACACTAGCATTAATGTCCATATCTGTTAAGTAGGAATTATCATTCCTACCATGCAGGACTCCTATGAAAATACGATTTGAAATAACATTTTAAAGTGCCTAACATTTTAAAGTTTAAAATAACATTTTAAACTTCCCTTAAATTACAAACTGGGAGAATGAGGTATTCTATTCCCATCTGTAAAGAAGCATAATGCCTTGTTAATTGATAGTGTTTGAGTTGCATCCTAGAAAGCAGTATGCCTGAACTTGAAAACTGGAATCTGGTAAAAGACTTTGGCATCAGATCCAACTTTGCTCAGGTATGATCAGTGGCTATGCTCAGAGATGACAAAATAAAGAGGCGGGGAGTGAGGAAAGAGGCAGGAAAGAGGGAGAGAGAGAAGACTGGTAGAGAAGAAGGAAGGAGGAGAATAAAAGAAGGAAGAAGAGAGGTGGAAGAAAGCAAAGGAAAAAAAAGAAATAGAACAAGTTGCATACTTGATTGGAATCCCAAAAAGCTTCATGGGTATTTCATTTATCAAGTACCTATTGAACTTCTCTTTATGTAAAAAGTAGTTAAAATGTACTACTTCCTGTCATAGAACTCTGTTTATATTTACTTTGTAATATTACATTTAATGTTCAAATATACAGAAGAAAATTCATAAATAGGGGCTATTATTTCTATTTTACACTTGAGAAAACAGAAGTACAGGCAAGTCAGAAAAATTGTACAAAGTTACTCAACTAAGTGGGTGAATAGGGATTTAGTCCGGGTGTGCCTAAATTCATAGTCCTGCTTTTAATCACTCTTTGCTAAGTGCCACTGAAGGCCAGTTAATGAGCATAAAAATATACATAATAACACATCACCCAGGGTGCCACAAGCTAGTCAGTGTAATCACCCAAAGTGTGTATATTTGAAATTCTTAACATAAGTAAAAGAAAACAAAATGTAATGTTTCATTCTCCTATCTGGAAGTCCAAAGCCTATGGTGGAGACAGGACATATATAATTCTAATGCATTATCCTTGTTCTAATAAACTCACTGGAGAGCCACTGCTAGTTTCACAGGGAAACTATTCTTCATGCCTGGTCCTCCAGGATGAGTGAAGATTTATCAGAGTCTAAGAAATTGCTTTCAAAGGTGTTTTGAGAGAGGTGAGCAGCTGAATGCATTAAAAGTAAAATTGTAGGAAATGCCATTTAACTTCCAAAAATACTCTAATCTTACATAATGTTAGTTTCCTTTCTCAACCCCCAACACAGTTCTTAGTCATGAAATAAACATTTTTTTAAAGTTCCCATCCACTTTTGTCTCTCTTCTACACAAATAAGATAAACTTTGAAGCTGTGTGGCATTTGGTAGCAATTTCATGTGATTTGGAGGAATCAGCTCTAATAAGTGATAAACAAAAATATAATTTTGTATACATCAAGGTCCTTTCACACACATATAGCTCATTTTTCTTGTTATGATGGGGAGTGGGAGGGTCAGTAAGCACAGCTGCTACATCTCTCCAATTTGCAGGCTCAAGATGAAGGGATTTTCCCGTAGGAATTTAGCTGTCCAGTGAAAGGATGAGAACATTGATATATTGCCTTCTGGGGCCTGGCAGGGTACAAGGGGGTCTGGGTGTCTGATTGTCTCTTTCTCTAACTCATTCATACAGTTACAGAAGTGGTCCCCAATTCTTCCTTTTATGTGAGGAAGGAGCTTTACTGAACAGATATTTTATTTGATAACATAAGAAGCAGCTGCTGATTTTAATCTCAGTATACAGAAATCACTGTTAGGCACATGATTAAGTCTGCACAGGGGTTGGAAAAAGAAGAAAGCTGGGAGGCATGAAATGGAGCCCAACACAAACTCATGAGCCGCCTCCTAATAAGGAAAAAATAATGTTTTGGCCATCCTCTTGCAAAGAAAAAAAGTCTGGGTTATAGTGACCTGAAAATAAACTTACCCAGATGTCATGCTAGGTCAGGTAGAAAACCCAAAACAGTCATTGGGTTACCATGGGTGAATTCTACATCAGAAGTCAAATAAGTTCAAGAACCAAGAGAAAAGAAATTTTAAAGGGTTAAGATTTATTTTTGGAAGTATAGAAACTTTGTTTCTATGTAGTCATTCATCCACTCACTTATTCATTCAGTGGATAATCTTTGAATGCCATATTACAAGGCAGGTAGTGTTCTGGTAGAATTTCAGTAAATGAGCCAGATCATGAGGGGAAAACAGACAATGAAAAAAATAAATTAAAATTTGACATGGAGAAAAGTGCATGAACCACTTCCTTGCTTTCCTGAGCAATTCAATCTGAGGGCTATGAAATGAATGGTTCCAGATTGAAAGAGACTAAAGAGACATAAAAACAAAATGTAATTCAAAATCCATAACTACACCTTTGTCATATAAAGGAGATTAATGAGGCACCTGGTGAATCCTTTTTGTAATATATATACATTTTAGATGTTGATAGACCTTTATTCATTTATTTACGTGCTAGTCAAGTGCTCTACCAGTGAGCCACAAACCCAGCCCCAGTTGTTGAATCTTGCTGGGACAAAGCAACTAAATCGTAGTCAGTACTAGTATTAGTTTCCTGGTTTTCATGGTTGTATTTTGGTCATTGTAGGAATTGCACTCTAAAGTGTTAGGAATGATGTGGCTTTGATCTTAGCAACCTACTCTCAAATGGTTTAAGGAAAAAGTTATTTGCATCACTGCAAGCTTTTTACAAGTTTGAATATAGTTAAAGTGAAGTTTTGAAATCATCAACATTGAAATAGTATCAAATGAGGCAACATATTACATTTAGGTTTTTATTAGTGCATTGTAGTTATATATAATATTTGGGGTTCATTTTTAAAATAATTATACAAGCATGGAATATAATTTGCTCCCCTTCAGTCCCCAATATTTCCCCTTTCTCTCTCCTCCTCCCTCCCCCTATTCTTCTTCCTCTACTCTACTTGTCTCCCTTCTATGAAAAACAATATTCTTGAATAGTATAGCACAGTTTTTCACACATACTTATCAATGTTTATAATTCTATGCTTCTGTTTCCAGTTAATTTAAATGCTAAGCATTTTGCCAGATACAAAGCATGTGACACAGTTCTTGGGTGAAATGAATAATCTTATAATCTATGTAAGGTCTTGGGCTTATGTAGGGCAAAAGATAACTATTTAATCCAGTCAACTATTGAGGAGTGCTAAATGAGTCATGCACAAAACACATGAAAAACTGGGTAAAGTCTTTGAGTTAGTACTTGCTATTAGCTTTCCCAGAAAAGAAACACAGTAGAAAAAATAAAAGTACTAGGAATCAGACAGTGAAGATCCTCAAGTGCTCAAACAACAGCAACACAGTAGGGCTTCAAAGGAGAGAAATTCTAAATAACTGCTAGGGATCAATTAGGAGATGACTGTGTCAATTAAGTTGTAGGAAAGCAAGATAGTCCTGGCTGGGGATATAGCTCACCTGGCAGAGTGCTTGCCTCACAAGCACAAGGTTCAAATCCCCAGCACCACAAAAAAAGGAACATAGTTAAAAAGGTGAGCAATGGCAGAAGGAAAGGAAGTTAAAGAACAGTCTATCTGAATTTTAAATGAAAGGAAACAAGTTTGGTTTTCTTTGGAGCATAAGTCAGCAAATATAAAGAGTCAGATGATAAATGTTTTTAGTTTTATAGGTCAGATAATCTCTGTAGCAACTTTTCAGTTCTGCTATTTTAGTGCAAGGGCAGTCATACACCACATATAAACAAATGGGTATGCCTGTGCTCCAATGAAACTTTATTTATAATAATAGGTATGCATATCAAATTTGGCCCATGGGTTATAGTTTGTCATCTCTGATTTAGAGAAGTCCAAGATAATTCTATGATTTTGATCTCAGGTAATTTAAAAAATGATCACACCATTGAGATGAGTAGAAAAGCTGGAAGGAGGAGATATTTAACATACCAGCACAGGTTTCATTTTACCTGTGCTGCATTTGGACAGTGTAAGAAGGGGGATTACACAGTCAAGTGTTTTGACCCTAGAGAAATGAAGGCAGGGAGAGGGATGAATTTTTCTTTTTCTTTTTTCTTTTTTCTATTTGTTCTTTTTAGATATACATGACAGTAGAGTGTATTTTAACATATCACACATATATGGAGTATAACTTCCCATTCCTGTGGTTGTATATGATGTGGAATTACACTGGTCATGCATTCATATATGAACATAGGAAAGTTATATGTGATTCATTCAATGGTCTTTCCCATTCTTCCTCCCACTTCCCTTCATTCCCCTTTGTCTAAATCAATGAACTTAATGCTGGGTAAAAATACTCAGGAAGTGTGTAAAATTCCAGATAATGTGTGGAGGAGACAGGTGGGAGTTTGAAAATGGTTGCCAGATAGGCATCAGAGGGGAATAGAAAGAAGGCAGTGAGTTAAACCAGAAAAGCAGTGGCAGAACTTGTGTGAACAGAACTTGTGATATGCTTCGGACCAATTGAACATAGTGAAAGGTGATGGGATAGTCTCATAATTGTATTACATTATGTAAGACTACATCTTAGTAGACTGCAGCATGAGATCCCCCTTCGCTGGCTTTGAAGGAGTAAGCTACCATGTTGAGAGGCCTTGGAAAGGGCCATAAACAAGAAAGGCAGATGGACTCCAAAAGCTGAAAGCAACCCTTGGTCATCTACCAACAAGAAAATGGAGACCTCAGGACTACAGTCATAGGAAACAATTCTTCTAACAGCCACATGAGTTGGAAGAAAACTCCAACTTCCAGAACGAAAGGCAGCATAGCTGACAACTTGGTGGCAGCCTTGAAAGACGTAAGTAGAGGATACAATAAAGCAATGCCTAGACTCCTGACTCTTGAGCATTGCAGTATAATAAATGTGTGCTGTTTTCAGCCCTAAGTCCAGGAAAACTTGCTATGCAGCAATAGAAAACTGATACAGATGATTAAGAAAAAGGTGTCCCAGACAGTGCTGACCTTTCAGCTGCAATTGTTTCCAGGTCTACCTCTCTTAGCCAGTTTATGGCTATTTACAGTCATTGGAAAGCCAGAGCCAAGAAATGACTCAGGCACTACCAGAATTTTTTATTCTTTTGTTGCTTTTCACATAGTGAGAGGGAGGTTGAAGGAAACCATACAGAGTTACACTACTTAAAAATGAATTTAACTTTACTGTGGACAATAAGACTCACTCATGGTATACCAATATCATGAGATAAAAACATGAGATAAAAATGCCATCAGTTTTTTTAAATACATTTTTTGTTGAAATTCTGATGCCAAAGATGAACAGTGAAGGACATAAATGAAGAAGTCAAGAGGTTAGAAATGAAAGGGGCATAACATTATTCTTCACCCGTCCTTGCTACTTCTGAGGAATGTCAACAGTGTAAAAGCAAGTGAGTAACAGACTGCAGAGGAATTTAGACTTGTCTCCAGTTCTTGGAAAATAGAATACAATTTGCAGTGTATCATTTTAACTATGCTTGTTACTTAACAATGCAAAAATAAAGAGAACAAGTTAACAATTCCTTAAAAGACTGTTTTGGAGAATTACAAACCAAACATTCTATAACTGAATGCAGAAAAGAATGGCCCAAACAAGGAAACCCTAGCCTGTCATTCATAAAGCACTAGTATATACTGATCAAGTCCTGTATATGCTGGACATTTAATCAGCACCTAAACGGGCTTAAGGGTTTAAAATGCAACTTGATGGGGAAAATTATATACTTGCCTTTCTGCCCTTCGATAATCAAGAACACACAATTCATGCATTCAAATTAATGTTTTTGAAAAGACATCTTTGTATCTAATATCATGGACACTGATCAAAGTTTTTATATAATGTGGATTTATTTATTTTAAGAGATAAAGATAAACTGACACTGACCACTAGGCAATTAGAGAGCAAAGCACCAAAATTTGTTTCTACACTTCAATTTCAAGACCTCTTTACAGATAGGAGTGTGTAAAGATAGTCAGCAAACTGTTCTGAGTGGTATTTCTGGGCAACCAATATGCTAATGAAGGGTATAAATTTTTGAGTGTATTTAAAGAGTAATGGACATGAATCCTCTAATACAGACACAATGCTGGTCATGAGAACTGAGATTTGTCAACTGGATATTCCTGAATAAGACTGTGAATCTGTTGACAGTGACATCAGGTAAAGAGAGATTAATCTATGGTGGTGACACTGTTGCTGAGAGTCCAGTAGGAGTGTACCCATAGGTACAACTTCCTTAACTGATCATCCCTTGGACAAGTTGTTATGGGGTTGATTGAGTTGTATGATCCAGTTGTAATAGCAAAAAGAATTGCACAATAGAGAAATGAGACAAAGATGTATGCAAATCTGACAAGACCTGGGATTTACATTCAAACAGAAAAATATGTTCTAGGAAGTTAAACTGACTGAAAAGAATTAGGAGAGGCAATGCAGAATGAATTCTTTTAAAAATCATATTATGTGCATATGTAAGTATACCACAGGGAATTTTGCCTTTTTGTATAAGTTAAAAGAATCAATCAAATATAAATAAATAGATGAGCAAAAGGAAATCTAGTAGAGTAGAGGAAGCATAATAGGGAAGAGGAGGGAGGACAGGAGGGAAAATTGGGAATTATGAATTGAAATCTAATTGTATGCATATATGAGTTTGTTGGGATGAATCCAACTACCATGCATAACTAAAAAGCTCCAATTAAAAAAAGATAAAAATATTTCCTATACCAAATGAATGTCATTTATTAAATCTGGGTTTCTCAACCTCAGTGTACAGGTGTTTGGAGTAGGATCATTTCTGTTGCAGAACAGATAGCATCCTTTGCATTATAGAATATTTATCACTATCCTTGAGATCTACCAACTAGAAACTGATGACATAATCCTCACTCACCTCCTCCATTGTAACAACCAAAATATTTCCAAAAATTGCTAGATGTCATCAGGGACATAACCTTCCCTCTCACTTAGGCTGAGGACCACTGCATTAAATAACTAATAAAAATTAGTGCTTTCCCTCTAATGTGCTTTCTTTTAATATCCACAAAAATAGTCGGACCACTAGGCATGTAACAGAGCTTTGTCTTGGTTGGTTAATATTCCTGGATGGGTTTTTCAAATGTGTGGAGAAAATAGAAGCAAGATTCAGAAGGTTGTGACAAATGAACCTAATAAACAAGTATCTATTATAAAAGGATAAATATGCATTTATTCACTTGATTTCAAACCACCAGCAGCAAATTATAAGATGAAAGAGTAGTAGTAATTTCACTTAGAAGTGTAGAAAGAAGTTCTGAAAGAGCAAACTACAAAGTGACTGCCAAAAGGAGCAGGTCTTTTGGAGTCATTTCATAAACTCCTGGCGGTCAACTAAATTTGCTGGTAATGGGCTCACTTGTGAGATGGTTACCAGGCTTCCAGGGACTCAGAGAGATGCCTGAAAGTCTCATAGCCCAATGTGCTAAAAGACAGAGGTTCCTGCTCTGATTGCACAGGAATTTTGTGAAATTAACCCACCATCCTTTGTGTGTGTACTCACCTGGGACTTCTGCTGAAAAGGTAGGAGCTGAGGCTAGATGAAAGGTGCATACTACAGCCCATTTTTATTTTCATGATCATCTTTGCATTTCTAAAGAAATAACTTAGATGATTGAAAGTTAATGATCCATTAAAAAGCCAGTCACTCTTGTTTGATCAAGTGAAAACAAAATAGACAAAAGTTTACAGATAAGATTTCTGAGAAAGGATTCTATAATCAGTCCAATAATTTTGAATTATTTAGGCAATAATGGAATAAAAATAACCATAACAATAACAGAGAACTTCAAACAGCTTCAGGTCCTATATTTGCATTTTGTTTGTACAATAATATTTGAGTCACATGAATACTCAATGACATCATAGCACACTATATGAATTAACATCTCAAGCAAGCAGAATAGAGATGAAGGGTGGTGAAGTCAACCATCATGGGACGGACACAGGGTAGTATAGACAGGTGCCACTATAAAAGGCTTTTCCTTTAGTAATTGGTGCTAATGGTAGATGCTTAGAGCCACCTTAAGATTGAGTTACTAACCTTTGCTTCCCCCTTGACTTTCCTTGCTGACAGAGACTCATCTCCCACTGAAGGCAAAAATGTCAGATACATTACTTTTCTAGACTCAGTATACTATTTATATGGCCACATAACGTAATTCTGAAAAAATGAGTACCAAGGGGAAGTCATCAAGGTGACTTTTGGGAAAGATTTTTATTTCAAAATAACAAAAGTAGGTGTCTTAGTCAGCTTTTCATCACTGTGACAAAATAACCAAGAAAAATTTACTTAAAGAAGAAAAAGTTAACTTGGATCATGGTTTCAGGAGTTTCAGCTCATGGTCACTTTGCCCTGCTGCTTTGGTCTGAAATGAAGCCAAATATCACAGTAAGGAGCAAAGATGCTCACATCATGGTGACCAAGGAGCAGAAGGAAAGAGAGGTGAGGGCTGGAGACAAAAAATATATCCTTTCAATGCCCGGCACCACAAAAAAAAAAAAAAAAAAAAAAAAAAAAAAAAAAATATATATATATATATATATATATATATATATATATATATATATATATATATCCTTCAATGGCACACCACAGGGCCTAGTTCCTCCAACTAGACATCACCTCCTGAAACTTCTACCACCTCCCAATAGTTCATTCAGCTATATATCTATTAATGAATTGACCCATTAATGAGTTTGGAACCCTCATGATCCAATCACCTCCCAAAGGTTCCACCTCTGAATACTGCTGTATTAGAGACCAAAGCTTCAACACATGAGCCTGTGGAGGACAATCCAAATCCAAACCATAAATTGAAAGTGTCCTGTTTTCTTTCCTTGAGCATATCCAGCCTGTACACAACATCTAACAGGACCATAGGCATCTATGAATACAAAGACAGACATCCCTTATCCAGGGTGGAGATGAACTACATCTGGATACTGAGTATAGTTGTGTCCCTGAACTAACTCTAAAACCATGCTCTAGATTTATGCCTGTTGTGTGCTGACTTGAAGATAGCCCCAATTATCTCCCTCCCAGTGTTTATGAACTTCCCTAATCCTCACCATTTAAGTGTGGGATGGCTTACTTAATATGCTTCTAATAAACAGAATACAACTATGGTGATGGCACATCACTTCCAGGATTATGGTTTCATCTTGCTTATTGATTTTAGCTTGCATGCTTTGATAAAGCTGCCATGTTAGAGAGGCCCATGTGGCAAGGAACTGAGCATGGCCTCTGGCCAACCACCTGTGAGAAACTGATACCCTCTGTCAAACATCTTTTGAGTAACTGAATTCTACCAATAACCAAAGTGAGGTCACAACAGGTTCTTCCTTTTCAGGTTGAGCCTTCAGATAAATCCCCACTCAGGTTGATACCTTGATCACAAATTCAAATAGATCCTGAAGTATAGGAATCAGCTGTGCTTGAATTCCTGACTCAAAGAAGTTGTAAGATAATATGTATTGTTTTAAACCAAAATCTTAGTGATTTGTTAATAGATAACATTGTACATAGTAATATAATGCCCACATCAGATAGAAAATGAACTTGCAGATTAAGCAACTTTCAGTCATGTGTTTTGTTCCATGTAGCCTAAAGCAGTCTGACTGATATATAGGAGGATTTCTTATGTAGATCATATATTTTGTGCTTCTAATATTTCACAAGCATAACAATGAGATACTGCTTATTGCAATATTTTTTGTATTATTTATCTGCTATTATAAGATTCCAAAAAGGCTCTACTGTGTTAATGTCATATTCAAATGATCAAGAGAGATTCACAAAATTATCATGTGCTCCTCATTAGTGTTGACATTTGAGGGTGATCCATGTTGGTTAAATGCATTCTAATTATCTTGAACTAGCAAAAATTATTATACTTATTAATAATATTTTTACAGCATTCTTACACAAACAGATATTTTCTACATTTGATTTTCTTATTAAAATCAAAGCATGGAGTTGGACCCAAGTCTTCATTTTTCTACCATGAAACTATCATTGGATTTTAGTAAAGCCCAATCAGCTCTCAAATTAAAATAATATTGCTATGTGAAGATATTGAATATTATATGAAAAGTGTTGCTTGTTTTGATTAATATATTTAGTAGCAGGTGGCTCTAGCACAGAAGACTGTAACAGAAAATAATTATCTATCTAACTATTATCCCTTTACTTGGGAGCATCACAGGGCTGTCTATTGGGAAATTCCATCACACTTCAGTCCTGAAATTTGGAATGAGTACTCTGGTGACTTTCTTTAGGGACCCATACTTGAAAACTTTCTTGTTTTCTTTGCCATGAATCCAAAGATCTCCAGAATTTCTTTCTTTTCTTTGACTTCAGCTATTCTAGAGAAGGACAACTTTTTGAGATTATCCACAGACCACCAAAGTGAATTTTAAACATGCCAAAGATCCTATACTTTAATTCAGATCATCATAAATATAACAGTAATGTAGTCAATCCAACCATGTTTTGATGACAATAATAGGAATTTAGCTGGATTATGTAGGTAAGAGTTTTGAACATTAGTTTATTCTTAGTTTAATACTTAACTGGATTTCAGTAAGATAAATGAATATTTGGAGTTTGTTTTAGACTCAATGTTTGTGCCCACCCACACCAAATTCATATGTTTAACCTCAACCCAAAATGTGATGATATTTGGAGGCAAGGTAATGAGATTTAAGTGAGATCATGAAGAGATTAGTGCCCCTATAAGAAGAGAAAGAGAGACCAAAGTGCAGTCTCCTTGCCCCATGTGAGAACATAGCAAGAAAATGACCATGAGCAAGCCAGAGATGCCTCACTGGGATCCTAATCTGTCAGTATCTTGATATTGGACTTCCTGGCATCCAGAAAGATAAGAAATAAATTTCTATTAATCCACCCAGTCAAAAGTATTTTGTTACAGTTGCCTAAGCTGACTGAAGAATTTTTCCTTTTAACTGGTCACAGTTTAAATAACAAAGCTCTAGGGTGATGGTTCTCCACATTCTGGTGTCTTTTCACCTTAACACATTAAACAATGATACTCATATGGATGATTCTTCCAGGAGGGTATAATCCCAATGTCATGATGTTGCATTTGCAAGTAACTTATACATACCCTCCCATAAAATGTAAATATCTTTAGATTATTTATAATACCCAATACTCTGTAAATAGTTGTGATACGCTATTGTTTAGGGAATGACAAGAAAAAAGCCTACAAATATTCACTATAGATGCAATGGTTTTTCAAATATTTTTGATCCATAGTTTGTTGAATCTGCAGATGTAAAACCAGCAGATATAGAGGGCTTACTGTATAGGTAGAAGTGTAGCTGATGATTTAAGAATCTGGCATTACTTCAACTTTATCATACACAACTATATTTTTCAACATAGGGGCAGTAACAATTTACATGCTTATATGCGGTAGAAGAGAAATTCTTTTATATATGCAAAATAATTATTATTTGATTGTTTGCATACTTTTGTTTACTTCAAAAAGTTACGTTGCCTTTAACTGTATAATTGAAGAGGGAGTAATATCTTATAATTATTCACAAATTCACTTCTACCTCATTCCCCTCTCAGGGTCTGTATATTTAATCCATCACTCCTCGAATAGACATTGATAAAGGGCCCTATGTGTTCAGTTGAATAGGGGTGTCAGAGTGGAAAATCCTTAACCTCTAATTCAAGACCTGTCTATAACCTCCCTGCTACAGAACTCATTTCACCTCTTTTAACTTACATTTCAACATAATCAAAGTGGGGTAGCATTCACCTCCCTAAGTAAACAGTAAAATGTAAACCAAAGTTTGATTATATTGAAACATTTGTGGGGGAGGAATTCTTAAAAGGACAAAACAGTCTCCCTGTTCTTTCTGTTGTTGAAATAAAGCACTGACACACACAGAGGAGGTCATCTTAATTAGCCCCGTACAAATTTTGAAACCATTTAGTAAAAGAGCAATCTCTGAAAGAATTTTAGTATGAACAAACAAAACTGCATTTGGTCAGGGTCTTTGGCAACTTTCCATAAAGATTTTAAGAGCTAGGGCACCCATCAATTATATGTAGGAATGCACTTTTTTGTCTGTCGCAGTCACTAAACACCCTAATGTGATGTTTCTGTTGTTGTAATATTTTTCGGCTATGTCTACAGAATGCCAAAACAAGAGAGAACTAAAATACTCAGGCAAACCAGGTACTTGGTAGTTGGAGAATTGGTTGCTTTATTGACAATCTTTTCTTCCCCTAATTCATTGAATCTAGCTGACTTTTCGTGTAGACACAACCTTAGTGTTTATAGTTAAATTTGAGGTCATTCATCTCTACTCAGGAATGCATTTGATCTTAACTCATTTGTGAAGTTTACATTTATGAAAATGTCTTCTTAACTTTAGCAAGCAGGGTCTTGCTTCCTTCTAAGCATATCATAGGACTTTTATTCTATTAATTCTTTTATCTTCAAAATAGTAGTCCTGTGCTTCACCACTCTTATGCTTATAAACAAAATGGTGTTTCCTCATTCTCCCTCTCACTGTTACTCCAGGGGCCTCCAAGACTCAAATTCTCTGATTTTTTTCTCAGTAATTCATCTCCAGTGAACAAAGTTTCCTCCAACTTTTAGGTGTTTATAAAATAACATGTTTTTATATCTCCTTGCTACCCTGGGCTCCAGGTTTCTAACCTTTGGTTCCCAGTGTTAATGTTCTGATTTTTCATACATCTTGTTCTTGCTGCCTGAAGGGATTCTGATCCCAACCTCTCCAGGCACTGCTGAATGAAAACAGGAAAAGGAAGGAACAGCAATGTAGTGGTGCCCCTGGGCAAGGGCCATCTTTACATTCTGAGGCATCCAGATTTGCCAATTGTGACTTCAGGTAGAAACTATCTTAAGGTAGAAATATTTATAGAACTATATTATGTGGTTTTATGAGTGTGTACACCACCTTTCTTCACATAGACATTCAGACACTTAGGTTGTTATGGGTTGTTTTGCATATTGGATTAATTTTGTTAATGAAAGACTATCACTATTTTTCTCCTTTAGCAATGGAGGATATGTCTAGAATGAAAATTACCTAATCAGAGAATAAAATCTCTCCGATTTTACAAAATGAAAGAATATGAAAGGTCAATAAGTTATCAAACCCACCTTCTCTTCTTTGTATTCAGTTAATGAACATTTATGGATCCTTCCTTTTTTTGGAAAGCACTTTCCTAAATACTCCATCATCTATTGGCCTTCTTTTTGGGGGATCACTCTCCTTAATAATGTGCTCACTACACTGTACTCCACTGGGAATAAAATATTCCTTTCCCAAGTACATTTTCAAAATTTTTCATTAAATCCTACAACTTAAGATTCACAAGTATAGTGAGGCACTTTTCCCAATGTGTGGTTACTAGTTCAGATAGTCACAAATGTACAACGGTTTGACTTAATATTTTTTTTTTACTTTACTGTGATCCAAAAGTATTATGGAATTCAGTAGAAATCATACTTCAAGTTTACATCAGTGTTTATAGCAGCACAATTTATAATCATCAAGTTATGCAATCAGCTTAGATATCCATCAACTGGTGATGTGGTATATAATATACATAATGGAGTTTTATTTGACCATAAAGAAGAATGAAATTATAGAATTTTCTTATAAATGGATGGAACTGTAGAATATCATGATAAGTAAAATAAGCCAGACTAAAAAAGTCAAGGGTTGAATGTTTTCCTCTAATAAGTGGAAGCTAGAACAAAATAAGTGGAAAAAAGGTAAAAAAAAAAAATAAGGGGGGAGGTATTTCATGAAAATAGAAAAGAGATCAGTGGAGTAGAGGAAGATGATTGAGAAGGGAGGAAGAATGGAAAAAGGGAGGAATGTTGGAATGAAACTCACCAAACTATCCTGTGTGTGTGTGTGTGTGTGTGTGTGTGTGTGTGTGTGTATTACAGTGAATTTCGCCTTTATGCATATCTATAGTGCATTAATTAAAAACACTGTAAATAAATAGAAGAAAGACCAGCAGAACAGAAGAAAAGGAACATAGGAATGGAAGAGGGGAAGAAAAGCAGAAGTAGTTGGGACTGAATTGAAGCAAATTATATTCTGTGCTTATATGATTATGTTTAATGAACCCCAATATTATGTATAACTATAATGGCCTAATAAAATTATAAATTTTGTTCATTTCTCAGGCCAGTGTCAGATAGTCAGGTCCTCTCTCAAAATGCTGGGCAGCAAGTGAGCCACAGCTCCCAGTCATCCCTGTGATCATGAGTGGAAATGACTGACACTCTCCAGTGTGCTGTGTTGATAAGCTTGATTTATTGAATACACGTTTGATTTAAGATATACCCATGGCTTGAGCTGTTGCTCAGTGATAGAGCATTTGCCTAACATGTAAGAAGCCCTCTGTTGCATCCCTAATACAGAAAATAATAGGTTCAATTTTGGTGAGTTTATCATGGCATAACCCCATTGTAAATTGAGTAGCAACTGTACACCATTGATCAGTTTGTCAGGGAGTTACTGAGCCTCAAGTTGAGCTTGATCTGTAACTTAATGTCAACTCTCTCCTGCACACCTAAATTCTAGTAAGAATATATATATATATATATATATACATATATTAATAACAAAATACATGAAATGCCCCTTAGAACACCCACCAGAATAGCTGACATGAAACAGCAGTCTCAGTCTCCTGGCCAGTGTGTGTGTATGTATTTACCTCATTTGGATAAAGACCTACTTATTCTCACTTAATGTGGGTGAAAATATACTTGCAGTTTTAATCAATATTTTCAATATTTTGCATTGCATCTTCTTTAATAGGTACATGGTGAGTAAGTTTATACATACAAAATTTAAATCACCATGTGACCTAGTTATCCCACTCCTTGGTATTTATCCACAGAGCTAAAATCAGTATATTATAGTGATACAGGCACATCAATGATTATAGCAGTACAATTGACAATAGCCAACTTATGGAACCAGTTCAGGTGCCCATCAACAGATGAATAGATAAAGAAAATGAGATATATACATACAATGGACTTTAATTTAGCCATAAAGAAGAATAAAACTATGGCATTTTCTGGTAAATTAATGGGACTGGAGAACATTGTGCTAAGTAAAATAAGCCAGACTCAGAAATTTGAAAGCCAGAGTTCAATTATTTTCTCTCATATCTGGAGCTAGAGCAAAATAAAGAAAAAAAAAAGAGTTGGGAGATCCTATAAAAATGGAAAGGAGATTAGTGGACTAGAAAAAGAGGATTGAGTGGGAGGGAGAAGGGATAGGAAAAGGGAGGAACTGAGGAATGAAATTGATCAAATTATGGTATGCACATATATGAATATGCCACAGTTTTATGTATATCTATAAAGCACCAATTTAAAAAATAACAACAAATAAATAGAAGGAAGACCAGTAGAATAGAGGAAGAGGAACAGGGGGAGGTAGGGGGGGAGGAAAAGAGGAAGCGCTGGGAACTGAAATGAGAAAATTATATTCTATGCATATATAATTATGTCAAAATGAACCCCACTATTATGTATAACAATAATGCACTAATAAAACATTTTAAAGATAAAAAAAGTTAACATACATGGGAAGGAGTAACAGAGCCCAAACTAGGCAAGTGACAAGTCAATAAATAAGACCACTATCCACCAATGTAGTGTATTATGCTTTCACCTAGGAGTTCCTGTTTATTCTCAGAGGCAACCCAGACAGGCTGCATGACTTCATTTTATAACAGGCAGTGTCAAATATGCAAATGACACAGTCATGAGGTATTGGAATGAGGGATTATGCTACTAATGAGTATTAGAACACAGAAAGTTTAAGTAGGAATTACATTCATTCTATGCAACCTAAGAAACGCAAATCCAATTCCTCTCTTCTCTGAAGTCACTCTGATACCACCAGTCTCAGTCAGAAACATCTGCTCACTCTAATTCTTCTCCATCTCTCTTGTCTTAGTGTTGCCTTTGTGTGAGTTTTTTCTCCCTACTCTAGAACTTGATGTCTAAATCATCTTTGTTTTCTATTCTTAACCGAGCACAGAGCCTCATTGGACTAAAGAATGTTTGTTTAATTGAACCTGATCTACTAATGTACTTCTGAATCCCTCCTGCTTATTCAACAGAGAAATTTGTGCAGTAAAAGTCTCATCCTAAAGGGAAGAGGACTTCCTGAGGACTATCTGATGGTGTGTGACTCAGTGCCGCTCTAAAAAGGAACACGAGTGTTTATATTCAGGCAAAGGGAGCTGACAACTGCTCTTGGTAGGGTAAAGCATTTGATTACACTTTCCACAATGTGACCTTAAAGTGGTAATGTGGCATGAACATAGCAAGACAGCTTTCAAAGAAACTAGGGGGTATGTTTGAGTAAAAAGTTTTACACATCTCACTGTTCAGGTCTTTAAAACAGAGGGTGTCTATTCTGGTGATTGTTAACACTTAACTCTTGGGTCTCTGCTCTTTTGGTGGCATGGATGTATGCATTTGTGTCTTGTCCAAAAACAAAATTATTTTCAGTCTTCATTTTCACTTAGATGAATTCTCAATACTTAGGTTGCCCTATGACCAGGACTTACTGGCCCTGAGTATCAGCAATGGTGAGGTTAAGCAACCCTGATCTGGGTCTCTCATACACACACATTTACACAGACTGATAATCAGAGTGTAGGATGGATATCTGCATCACTGAAGTCACCTGGGGCATAATGCCTTATACTCCTATGGCTGTGGCCAGCAGAGTCACCTAGAAGGACCACAGATTGGCAGTACTGGCTGAGGCTGTCTGACCCCTTAGCCAACACTGACCACCAAATCAGGCAGGGAATTTGGGATGACAGTTCTTAACTAATAATTCCCTAAAAGGCCCTTAGGTCAAATTCTTTTACTCTATGGGAGTAGAGTTTCCTAATATTCAGATCTTTGAATATTTAGAGTCATGAAGATGTCATTAACCAAATATCAATAATTTAAAAATTATTTCCTCCCTTTCTCAATGCTCATGACCGTAACCACCTTGGGAGAACATTTCAAGCCTCTGGATACCAATACTTCTTAACATTTTCTTTCACCTTTCACTTTCCTTCCTTCTTGAAATATTTGAGGTCACATTTTGTTTGCCTCTGATTTAAAGAAATCATTTTTATTTTAAACCATAACCCATGAGACCCAACAGCATTTTCCAATGTGCTCTTAGGACCACAAAATATCTTTCTATTCTAGTAATGGAACAAATCATGGTAGAGATCTAGATCCAACTGTTTATAGCCAAATGCAAAAGCAGGACCCTGGGAGAAGAGGTGACTTGCTGGGTCAATGACATGCAGTTGGCAAAGCCAGAGCTGAGTATATTATCTCATCCTCATCCACTCTTCCCTCTGCCCTGGCCATTCATGCTCCCACAGTTCAAATCTTCATGGGGAAAATTAGCCAGGTTTTCATGGACTCCCTTTTGTCCTGTATACAAGTTACCACCTAAACTCTGACTGTATTCCCCTACCTTTTTTCTAATTTTGTTTAAATGGATGAGCACATTTGATAGCTCTTCATGCTTGCTTTTGTTCTATTTATCAAACATTGAAATCATGCACAGTTTGCATCAGACACAGTTTTGGATGCTTTACAAGTATTAATTTATTTAGTCCAAATAGCAACCTTACAAGCAGATATGATTATTTCCCCCATTTTACATAGCAGTCACAGAGACATCAGGCAACTTGCCAAAGTCACACAGCGAGGAGGATGGAAGGCAGGGATCTAATGGGCCCTGGGTGATCTGGTTCTAGGGTCTTCTCTCTCAACTACCACTGAATGTTTTATTACTAAACATAACACAAAGACTCTTGTATAGTTGTGGCTATAAATATTATCTAGATCAAAAAGGAAAGTACACTTTCTTCTAGGATTGTTTTGAGGATAATATACTCAACATTATGTTCTTGAAGGTATTTGTTAGTAAATACTTTCTTGTATTTAATTATGAGAATAATGATGAAGTTAGGGAATGCCATCTCTGTCTAGGTCCATTTGCCCCCAAACTCCTTGGAGCTTCTTGGAGCTGCTTTTACTGATGAATTTGTCAGGTCCTTCTTGCAGAGTAGACTTTTAGCCAGAAGCCCCAGAAAGACCATCTACTGGGGATTACAAAGTAGTTCTATTGTTAATAAAGCAGCATTTACTCATTCAACACATAGTTTTTGAACCCCACCTATGTTTTTTACATAGAATATATCAAATATCAAAAGATCCTTGTATAACTTGGTTTCTCAAGGGGGAGAGAGTTGTCAAATGAAGAAATAATTCAAGTAAATAGCATATCACAAGGAGATAAAGCTAGAGTGTTTGCCTAGCACACGTATAGGTAGATAGAGTTGCCAGATTTAATAGTAAAATATAAGGACACTCATCTAAATTTGAATTTCATATAAAATAAATTTGACATATAATGTCCTATGCAATATCTGGGACATATTACGCTTATATTGGCAAAATTATCTGAAACTCAAATTTAACTTGCTTTTCATACTTTTCTTGGTGATCCTGAGGAGGAAGGCAATGGCTGTGGTCTCAGACACAAGCTTCTCTAATCTCTGATCCCAAACTCAACTCTTCACTCCGTGCCACTAGAATTTTAGGATCACCATCCTGATTCTGTTTCTTTGTTTCCATCTGATTCACATGCCAGTCAGCCTGATTGAGGTCTTCCTAGCCCACCAATCTCACTTGCCCCAAAGGTTAGCTCCAGGTGCTCTTGGGCTACCCAGGGACTACAGTTCTACATTGTGTTCACTTCTCATCCCCTAACTAGTCTTCCCTATATGCCTCTTGTGTATAGTATGGTTTTGAAACTCTAAAAGAGCTATTTGGCTTTCATTTCCTCATTTCTACTTATCCTTTCTAATCTCAGCTTCCCAGTCTGTTCACTACTTCTGATATGTATGAAATTCCAATATGTGTCACATGCCTGAGACAACTTGTATTACACACACACACACACACACACACACACACACACACACGCCAAGCTTGCACTCTATGGTAAACTTGTCATGATGTGGCATTTTATCCTTCAGATATCTTTATTTACCATTCCTCCATGGATGACCAATACAGTGATAACCTTGACATTGGTTATCTGAGGGTTGGTGGTTAAGTTATGTTATTGATTCTACTTATGGTGTTGATCATAACTCCATGAGAAGATCTTCTGATCAAAATAGCTCATCCCTACAATGCCAGTTAACACAGTTCATCTTATTCTGAAAATTCCCCCAAAATCTTCTTTCACCACTCACCAGCTATTCAAGAGCCTCTCAATGATTCATCATATTAACCAGTTAAAGAAAATAGAATTAAAAACTTTTGGAACTAGGAATAAGAAAGGGCAGTGGTTCAAATGTAATGTCATTAGTTCAATAGATAGCTTACAAAGAGATCATAGAAGTAACTTTAAATTACTTCTCAAATTCTATGCAGAAATCTTGTTTTATGCTTTTATGTGGAACTTCAGAATCACTTCACTTTCCAAATGGCTAGTAGTGTTTATATAAACACTCATGAAATACAAGTGATTCTTCTAAACTAACAGGTATACCATGCACATTCTCTATTCTCCCTGATATTTTGTTGCAGAAAGATGACTGTTCATTGACTAATTACTTTTAAAATTCAGGGTGTATGCTATACAGGTGGCATTGTTCTAAGAAATGTTCTAGGCTGGGATTGTGGCTCAGTGGTAGAGCACTTGCCTAGTGTATATGAGGCACTGGCTTCAATTCTCAGCACTGCATACAAATAAATAAATAAAAGTTTATCAACAACTAATAAAAATTAAAAAAGAAATGTTCTATTCAGGATTTTGGCCCTAAGTCTAAAACCCAGAAAGTTATCAGAAAATAAAATCCAGAAAGTAAGAAAACTGAAAAACATAAAGCACTCTGTTCAATATTAAAAGTTGCATCAACAAATAGTAAATGGAAGGAGTGTGGTTAAAAGCAAGAAATGTTAAACAGTCTTAACTCAGTGACATGGGTATGGCCATTGTCAGGAAAATATTCAGTGGTTTGATAGACCTCACTTCCAGAATGACTCCTCTCACATCCCTAAGTTCAGAACAAGAAGGCCTCTTGGGTAACAAGGAATATTCAGACATCAAACAGAGAATACTCAAAGATAGCAATTTAAAATTCTCTCAAGGAAAATACTCAGTTGACCTTTAGTGTATCAGATTAAGCCCTGGAATGTCTAATCAATGACATGTAATGTCCTATAAAAGAGATTTCAGATGAAAGAAAAATTATGAATGGCATTTTCCTGCAAATGACTAATAATAATAAACATCGGAAACTCCTCCTGTCAGCAAGAATCTAAGATGCATTATTTGTTCCCTCTCTTCTGTCTTGAAGAAAGTTGAAGGAAAACAAGACAGAGAATATTGCATATTTCAGTAAAGAAAAGGGAAGGTGAGTGTGCCAGATAGCAGTAATGGCCCCAATTCTTACCAGTTCCCTGAAATAATATCCTATATAGTTCCTGTCACTAAAGAGGCTATTGCTCTGCCTATTGATTGGGATTTAGTACTATGACTTCCTCTGGCCAGTGCAATGGTAGCCAACATGATGTGACTAATGCACTTGGGTGGCTAGGTTTACTCTTTTCCTTGTGTCATCTCTGTGAAGAGTCATTTGCAGAAAACTGCTGCCACTCAGCCTAGTTTCCCGAATGAACAAAGCAGAAAATCTGTCTTCTACCTGGATCCAGCACCTGTACCAAAGTCATACAGCCCAAATTTATATCATCTGCTCCCAACTAATCTGAAGACTATTGAGTGATCATGATGATCATTTTAAACAAGGAAGCTAAAAATTATGATCTGTATGTAGTTCAAATTCAACTTCCATGAGAAAGCTATTAATAAATTATATATTTTTAAAGAGTAGAAAAATCATTAGAATAATATTTTGTGATACATAAGTATACAAAATTCAAATCACAGTGTTCATAAATGATGTTTTATTATAATTCAACTACTCTAAGTTGTTTAATTATTGCTTATGGCTGCTTTAACCTTACAACTGCAGGACCGAGTAGTTGAGAGAGAGAGACTACATGACCCACAAGGCAGAAAATATTTACTATTTGACTCTTTCCACTGAATTTTTAAGTAGTTCACTGTGCAGTAACATGAAAGTAATTTTACTTCTACAATTATAAGAAGCAAAAACTTATCAGTAAATGCATTATAAAAATGAGCATATTTAAAATAATACAAAACTAGGAGAATCAGAGGATATGCTTGTTTCGTAATGGATAATATAAGCCTTGTGTTGTATTATACCGCTAGGAATTCTTGAGTAAATTGATTGTTTTTCCTGTGCTTCAGTGAATGACTTTGTATCCAAAATCTAAGATTCTGAACAGAGGAAAGAAACAGGTATACAATGCTTGCAACTCCAGAAGAAATTGACACTTGTATTTTTGCCTCCTTTTAGACTTCATTTGGGGTAATACTCCATTCAGAGAAGAAATCAAAATGGGTGGATATGAGTTCCTTCCCTAACTCCTGGGAGGATAGGAACCATACCTTATACACCCTCTACATTCCCCTCAAGTATCTTGCACAATTTCAGGAAAACATCAGATATTCAATAAACATGCTGGTTGGACACATATCTGTAAAGGCAACATAGTTTTATGCAAAGCATGTGGGATTAAAAATCTAGAGGCTTGTGTTTTATGTCTGGCCCTGTACTTAAGTCATGGAATCCACTGGACAATTGATATTTTAATTCATTTCAGAATATTCTACCTGGCTCACACCACTTGTGGGTAACAGGTGTGTGGAAAGATAGTAATCCACTTATAACTATGGCCATCTAGGTGGGATCTAGAAAGGCCAGATCCCCCAAGGCTAGTCCCCTTAGCCACAAGCATCATTATTCCTTTACCCTAGCGTGCTACAAAATTATAATTTTGTTCTCTATGAGCCATTATAGGAAAATGGTTAGGATACACTTGGGGCAAGTTAAACCAGGATTTAACCTATAAGGAGGGTAGTTTAGTCTTACAGTTATATGTTTTAAGTGCAAGGAATACACTAGACTTTTAAAATTAATTCTTCACTAATCACGTACAATAAAGATGATCTAGAAATTACTCTAGGAATATCATTAATTTTCCTGGAGAGCAGGATACCCAGAAGTGCACAAATCAAGCTTAATGTTCTCTTTCCCTGCTGTATAGTAACCTCTTTCCAGACTTGTTGGATTGATTTTATTTATGATACCAATTAATAGCTTCTGTGTATACACCCCCTTTGAAATAAAACTTTATGATTAGTCTCATTGAGAGTTGGGTCTATTTTTCCCCTCCCCTTGAATATGAGCTGGCCCTATGCATTGTTTTGGTACATTGATGGTACTTCGATTTTCAGTCTAGATCTGAAGAGGTCATGAGTGATTCCATTCTCTCTCATGAATCCTTGCCTGCACCATGAGAAAAGATCATGGGGTCTGGTGGAAGATTAGAAACCACATGGAAAGAAAGCCAGTGTTCTCAGCTATTACCACCCTAGACTAGCCATCTCCCAATCATGAAAGGAATCCAAGATCAGTGGAGTCAACTCCAGAACTCACAGCTGACAGTATAAACATAAGAGAGACTACCTGAGACAAGAGGAACCACTCAGATGACCCATACCAATAATAAATGTTTACTGTTGGCAGTCACTGAGGTTTGGGGTGGTTTGATACGCATCACTGACTAACCAACACAGATTATATAAGCATCAAGTTTCTTCCCATTCTAGTTAAGGAAAATTTATAATTTTCATCAGTTACAATATTGAAATATTCATTGATCTATGCATTCAACAAAATATTATCAATCACCCATTCTGTCAGGCTCTGAACTGGGCTGCAAGGATACATCAGTGAAATTCACTCACCTAATGATTGCCTCCCAACTACATATGCAATTTTGCATTCTTATCTAATGATTAGGTTCTGTCTGTATTAGAATATTTTATCATTATGAAAACTCATCATGTTCTATACATTAAATCATCATTCCTGCTCCAGGAACCCCCAGTCAAAAACAAACAAACCAGGGCTGGGATTGTGACTCAGTTGTACAGTGCTTGGCTAGCACATGTGAGGCACTGGGTTCAATCCTTAGTACCACATAAAAAATAAAATAAATAAAATAGAGATATTGTGTCCATCTACAGATAAAAAGAATATATATATATATATTTAAAAATGAACAAACCACCACCACTACCAAGAATAAAAACTACAACAAAATCCATGAAATTTTTTTCTCACCAATTTTATTCCTACAGATCCATACTTTCTTGCATGGATTACGGGCCATAAATCATGCTCAAGTGAGTGGAGACTTCAAAGAAGAATGAGACTTGAGATCACCTTCAAGGAGATTATAGTTTAGTAGGACAGCACAGTCTACCAGCCTTGCCATTGTTGATTTACCGTGAACTCTCAGTCTGATCTTCTAAACCTCTCTCAACTAAGTCTTTTGTCCTTACGCAATCACTTCCGCAGATAATAACAACTTTCCGCAGGATCATTTTTTTTTTAATTTATAGATAGGGTCTCACTGAGTTGGTTAGCACCTTGGTTTTGCTGAGGCTGGCTTTGAACTTGTGATCCTCTTTCCTCAGCCTCCCAAGCTGCTGGGATTAAAGGCATGAGCCACCATGACCAGCCAGGATCTTTGTAATAGTTTACTCTTGATCCAGTTTCTCCTCATGTAGTAGAGACTGGATAAGTATATCAGATCCAGGTTGACTTTGCAGGAGGCACTGAAATAAAAACTACACATCTCTGCTACATCTAGGAGGAACCATGTGACCAACACTTTTGAAATGAATGTGAGTGAAAAGAATGGGTCATTCCTGACCCAAGGCAGGTGAAAGAAAGTGTGCCTTTCTACAAATGTGCTCTACTTCATTTCCTTGTCTACTTTAGTGTGATAAAACAAAGATAGTGGCTTTATATGTTGGAAAGTACATGAATTTCTGAGTGACTACCTGAAGAACTTCCAGAATTACTACCTGACCTAAAATACCTGCTTTCATCTTTTTGTAAACAAGATAAGTTTTTTTTTAAGTTACTGAGATTTAGTGTTATTTATTGCAGTAATTAGCCTATGCCAGAATTTCTCAACCTTAGCACTTCTAATGTCTTTGACTAAGGAAGTCATTAATGTGAAGGAACTATCCTTTGTGTCATAAAATAATTGATAGTCTTGCTAGCCTTTACTAGTAGAAAATCACCCCCAGTTGAAACAAGCAACAGTATCTTCAGATGTTGCCAAATGTCTACTGGAAAGCCAAATTGCCTCCATTTGAGACCCTCTAGCCTATGATGCCTAGTATAACTACTCCATTTCTGATGTATTTGGTGTGCACAGACATCTTTCATTTAGTATGTGGAACAACTCTCCATCTTTATCACTGGAAATATGAAGTACTATATGTAATTTTCCATATGTTCTTAATATGACCCACTCTTGTTTTCCAAAGTTCTTGAGAATTACTCTCCAACTTATCCCTACAGTCTCCTTTATATTTTATTCTTTGTTTATATATTACACACACACACCCACACACACACACACACTCTCTCTCTCTCTCTCTCTCTCACTACATATATTTCCACCTCTGTGTCCTTGTTCCAACTATCCTCCCCCATTAAGTTTTCAATCACGTTACCACTGGATTCTCCTATCTGGAAATTCCTATAGCCACATAGATATCTAACATGGGGTGAACAATGGGTTTCATCTCACATAAAAACTGTAAATAACAGACAGTGTTTGCTTGGAGCACAATATTAAAAAGGCAAGGCTGAATACAGGCTCAGAAGCAACATGTTGTCATCAATTAGTAGTGTTGGCTACAGACCTGAAACAGAACAGTAGCATTCATGCCATCCTGGATAGATTGTCTCTCCTTGCTCTCTGTTGACTTCTCCCAGGCATACGAAAACTTCCTTGAAAGCAGGGCCCTCCATTCTCTCAGAAAATAAAATATTAGTTTTTAGGTTACTGAAGATACAAAGAACTTTTTAAACTGAGTCCTAAACCTTTTCCTAGTACACTAATCAAGAAAAAAGTCTCTTCCTAATACAGTCATGTCCTAGGCTCTGTGTCAATCACACTGTCATTTTATAGAGTACTACTTTGGTTTCTTCAAAATCATAAGATTGAATACCATTTAGACATTTTGTATTATAAAATATACCTCCCTCATTTTTAATGGCCAAACTTCTCAATAATCTTAGCCAAATTTCTGAACTTACTTAGAATCTATAGGTTATGGAAATTTATACTTCAAAAGTAATTTTTGAACATATGCCTCTGAAATCTTTCATTTCTTTTTTCTTTTAAAATGTATTTTGTATTAAAAGAACCAAATGTGTCATTGTTGTGGGCATAAAATCATCTTGTTTGTTAGAAAGTGATTCATACAATTAGTAATGGAAGAAATCTGTCCTCCTCAGGAGCAGTAAACAATTTGCACTAAACATTTTCTAAAACTTGTTTGAGCTTTTTCACAAAACTTTATGTGATTTGTAAGGTTTTATTTGTATTTCTATAAACAAGAAACAAAGAGTAATTGATTTGGAATTAAAAGACCCCATGAGCCTCTGCATTGCTAGACCACCCCAAATATGAATTCTCCAATGGAAAACAATTTTACTGTTACAGTTGATTGTCAATGAGTAGATCTAGACCATCAAGAGCTCCTGTGGATCTCATGTGGCTATTTTTAACCTTGTTTCCGGGAAAATATGAACTCTCTCTGCTCTCACATTTTCATTTGCAAAAACAGCTACTGAGAACTCTCAGATCTAATACTCACTGATTAAGAAGTTAGCCTAGTAAGTAGTTTGTTCTTCCAAGAAATTATATTTTACATGTTTCCTTTAATTCAAATGTATTCTCCATCATATTTCTTTATTTCATCGTGGTGATATATATGCAATATAAAATTTACCATTTTACCATTTTATGTGTACAGTTTGGTGGCAGTAAGTACATTCACATTATTGTGCAAGCATCACCACCATCCACCTCCAGAATATTTTCAACTTCTCAGAATGAAACTATTCCCATTAAATAACTCCCAATTCCACCCTTCCTCCAGAGACTGGCTTCATGTTTTTTTACTTAAAAAGACATTTCAAGTGTCTGACCCAGAGTACACATGCAATATTTTAGCCATCATACTCACTGAATTTCTTGGAGAATAACTAACATTGAATATTACATTGTTAGATTTAATACATATTGTGATAAGTTCATTTATACCACGTAATAATACTCAACATAGGTCTCCTTTCCTCCCTTTTTTTCAGATGAGTAAACTGAGAGACTAGGAGCTTATTTATCTTGTTCAAGGTCCCATTGCTAGAAAAATGGTACAGATGTGATTTAAACAGGTTTTCTGATTACAAACCCTATACTACCCTTGACCTTCCCTTCTGCACTCCAGCCTCTTTCTTTGTCATCTTATTTACTCTTCCTCAGAACTGCAAACATAGACATTCCCCAGCTTTTTCTCCGCCAGGGTTCCTATCTGTCCTCACAGCTTTAGCTGTCTATGCTTAAGATAATCTTCAATACCTATCTGCAGACCTCTCTCCAAAACTCCAAAGTCATGCTTCATAACAGTAACAACAATAAAAATCATGAAATTTCACAGTCCCATAACCAAAGAATCATGGACATAAATTTAGTCATGAAT
Source organism: Sciurus vulgaris (assembly GCF_902686455.1). Lineage (NCBI taxonomy): Eukaryota > Metazoa > Chordata > Mammalia > Rodentia > Sciuridae > Sciurus > Sciurus vulgaris. The sequence continues at coordinate 130,744,031 of NC_136471.1, read as the reverse complement.
CTCCTGGTAGACTGGGGCTATCTGGGTTGGGCTCTGCTCCACATGTAATTCACTTTCTACTGAAGACAAGTGGGCTAGCCCAAATGTGTCCTTCTCAGTAGAGGCTGAAGAGAGCAGGAAGACACATGCAAGACCTCTTAGGCATGGGTATGGACCTAGTATTCTGTTACTTTTGCCTTTTCTACTAGCGAAAATACATCATAGAGCTCAAAGTTAAGGAGAAAGGGATCATATATTCTGTCCTTTTAGTGCATGGAATCTCGGAGTTTCCAAAGGTATGGGTGAGAAATTATTAGGGTCAAAAACACAGTTGAACTCACTAGATTCTACTTTTAGTCTTATCTTCTCCTTGTGCTCTTTTGTAACATAAAGTGTCATGAATACTATCCACTTCCACAGGTTCTACTGGCATGTCTATGAATATAATGTCCAAATACAAACCTTTAGCTATTCTCTCTCCAAAGTTCAAAAACCATGAGTTTGGCTTGACACCATCATAATATCCCTCCCCCTAACATTTTTAAATGAAATTGTCATGATCTTATTGACTTGTCCAAAATCCAAACCAACTTCTCCTATTGTCTTTTCAATTTTCATTAATGGTGAGATAATCTTACCAGTTCTTTTAGGCTACTGAATTCTCCTACACATACCACATCTCTTATATTGTGCCATTTTTTCCCCACCCCTACTATTATCACCTTGACTTCTATCCATGCCTCTACTTCCTTATGATGAAAAGTTTAAGTAAAATTGGACGGATTCTCCACCACAGCAAAAGTAGAATCATCAAGTGCAGGGGGAGGGCGTGGAAAGTCATATTTGAGTTCAATAGAAGGAATAACAATTCAAGGAGAAGGGCAATGAGGGTATAAGGGGGAAGACTCAGGTTTTTAGCATTAGACAGCCTGGGTTCATAATGGGCTTGGACAATTATTAGTTGTGTACCTTGTAGAAATTATTTAACCTCTCTGGGCTCACCTCCTTGAAACATAGAATAAAGAAAATAGGATTACTTCATTAGGCTAGCAGGAGAAATTAATGAGCTAACACTTGTAAAATACATACAAATTCAGAAACATACAAGGATTAACAACTGGGGTATTATTATTATTTTTATGTTTCAAATCTTTTTTTCTTTTTTTATTTATTTATTTTAATTAAAAATCATAAATTTACATAGGGCAATGTTGTTTGATTCATTCTGTTATTTTTTCCCTTCACCCCTACCCCTCCCACCCCTCTTTTCCCTCTATACTGTCCTTCCTTCCTCCATTCTTACCACCCTCCTTATCCCTAACCCTAAACCTAACCCTAACCCTAACACTAACCCCTCCTACCCCCCCTTATATGTCCTCATCCGCTTATCAGCAAGATCATTCGTCCTTTAGTTTTTTGAGATTGGCTTATCTCACTTAGCGTGATATCCTCCAATTTCATCCATTTGCCTGCAAATGCCATAATTTTATCATTCTTCATGGAGCAGTAATATTCCATTGTATATATATGCCACAGTTTCTTTATCCATTCATCAACTGAAGGGCATCTAGGTTGGTTCCACAATCTGGCTATAGGGAATTGAGCAGCTATGAACATTGATGTGGCTGTATCTCTGTAGTATGCTGATTTTAAGTCCTTTGGGTATAGGCCAAGGAGTGGGATAGCTGGGTCAAATGGTGGTTCCATTCCAAGCTTTCTGAGGAATCTCCATACTGCTTTCCAGAGTGGCTGCACTAGTTTGCAACCCCACCAGCAATGTATGAGTGTACCTTTTTCCCCACATCCTCGCCAACACCTATTGTTGCTTGTGTTCTTGATAATCGCCATTCTAGTTGGGGTGAGATGAAATCTTAGGGTAGTTTTGATTTGCATTTCTCTTATTACTTGAGATGTTAAACATTTTTTCATATATCTGTTGATTGCTTGCACATCTTCTTCTGTGAAGTGTCTGTTCATTTCCTTAGCCCATTTGTTGATTGGATTATTTGCATTCTTGGTGTAGAGTTTTTTGAGTTCTTTATAGATTCTGGAAATTAGTGCTGTATCTGAAGTATGAGTGGCAAAGATATTCTCCCACTCTGTAGGCTCTCTCTTCACATTACTGATAGTTTCCTTTGGGGTATTATTTTTAATAAAAGAAGTGATGCCATTATTCATCAGGAAGAGATTAGTCAAAAATATTCTTTCTTTCTCTGACTAATGGATTAGTCCACATTTCCCAGCCTGCCTTGCAGTTAGTTAGGTATGGTCATTGACTAAATTCTAGCTAATGTAATATGAGAGGACAAGGTATGTGTTATTGCCAGATTTAGTTCATATAAACCTCTCATACATTGCTCCTCCATACCTTTCCCCTGATGTAGCTGGCTGGAATGGAGGGACTCTGGTGTGGTCTTGGAAGCAGCATGTTAAAAATGAGAACACCATCAGCTGGTATTCTTTAGTAGAACAGAGCTCTGTTTACCCTCTCATACATATCCCCATGCCTATAAGCCTACTCTAGTCTAGTTTGAACTACACTAGACAGTTATGAAAGCAAAAAAAACTGTATATGATTTTGATTCATTAGATGCTTTGGTCTATTTGTTACCTTAGTATAACCTTGACACTAAGGACATTTGAAACTGGATAATTTCACTTTGGTGGGAGTTGTTTCATGTACTTGAGGATATTTGGGAACACCCATAACTACTAGATGCCACTAGCACATGCCGCACCTCCAGCTGTGTTAATCAAACATGTCTCCAGATATTGGTAAAAGTTCTCCAGGATGCAACATCATCCTAATTGAGAACAAGCATTGGTCTATCCCATCCCAACCAAATATCACCTTCAGAGGTATTCACAATGCCGTATGCATAACCTCTTCCTATTCATATGGGTGATTGAGCAGGAAATCTTGAGATGTTGAAGTCTGCCCATGATCTCAGATCCCTTTCAACTCCATAGTTGACCCTGGGACATTTATTATTGGAAGGTATCATAGATATTTATTGGTAAGTGAGCTATGTTAGATAATTTGGCACATAAGGAACATAGGACCAAGAGATGTTATAGGTTATGCAGAAATCAGGGTTCCCAACTCTGAACTTAATTCTGCTTTTAATTCTGCCTGGTAAAAGAATGAGTGGATACATTGTTCTGTTTGATTATTGCAAAGCTTTTTTCCAAATAAAAATTTGCTACTTATCTTTCATAGTTCAGTTCAAGGAAAATGCCCTAAAAAGATGCTAAGCCTGAAGCTCTGAAGAACACCAGTTATTCAACATGTACTGTAGACAACAAAATCTGTTAATTCTTTATTTGTGATGACCAAGATTTAGAGAGGAAAAATAATTGCACAAGAATAATTAATTGACATCATCAGAGTCCATTTACCCATGTTGTTGGTAACTACATGGACCCTTCTGTCGAGAATTGATATTACCCAGGCTTACTAACCTATGGGCTCTCTGAAAGCTGAACTAATTCTCAAGGCAATGAGTATCAGAAAAAGAACTGGGAGCTCATCTTATCTAATATTGGCAACCTGAAAACTCTCCAAAAGCTGGCTAATTCTCAAGGCACTGAGTATTAGAAGAAGAACTAAAAGCTCACATTTTCTATTATTGGCATATATAGCAGGGTTCAAAAATAGTTTTTAAAAACTTCTTAGTACATATCTTAACATTGGGTTCACCCAGAAGCTAATGGTGATGTGAAAAAGTGTGTACAAGTGGATCAATTGAGAGGAGAACCCAAGAAGCACTAGGAAGGGATAGAAGTAAGATAGGGATGGGTAGGTGGGCCAATTCAGAGTGCATCGATAAGCACGTGTCTACTGTGGATGACAAAGGCTTAATCCTGTTGGGGGGAGGGCTGCATTCAGAGTCATCCCCTAATGGGCAAGGAGCTGGTTGTGTTGTGTGTTGTTCCCTAGATATATACCTCTCTGCCAATTTCAGATTCCTCCACTATCCTACTATGGGCTGTACACAAGGATAAGGCAAGGGTGGCAGAGAAAGTCTTTGAGTCAAGAGTGTTACCTTTCGGCAGCATAAAGCCTTCAAATGTATGAGAGCAGGGTCTGGAATTAAATCATTGACCTTCTGTTCCCCTGCCATTGCATTTCTCCCCATTTTCAGTAGCCTCTTTTCCTTAGATATCTTCTATGCTTTGTGGGAAAGGAAGCTCATTCATCTTTGGTCTGTGTCTGAGATTTAATTGCTCTAATGTAGAGATTCCCAACCAGTAGGATATGGATGCTTGGGGTCAGTGCTTCTTGGGATTTTCTCCCAATTCAACTCCTTGCATAAACATTCTCATGTCACCATCTGCTTCTGGGAGAACCTGATGTTGAGAAATGGACTAAGAAGGATTTTTATATTTTCAAACTCTGCCATAGATATCATTACTAGAAAAGATGAGCTCTAATTTCCTTTTCTGATACTCAGTACCTTGAGAATTAGCCCAGCCTTTTGAGAGCTAGCAGGATGGTGAGCAGGATGGGAGTGAGAGAAACTTGAATTATAGAAAGGAATACTCACATCTATTTCTATACCAGGAATCATTTATGGAATCAATAATTTATCTCAAGACATATATTTTACTGTTTTGCAAGTACCTGTTTGATGCTACTGTGAAAAATCATATTAATTCATTTCAAAGCACAACCTAATTTGCTACATTTTGTCATTATATATTTTTGACAACAAAAGTACATTTACCACAATTAGAAAATTGAACCATATTAAAATAGTGGAGGGTATTTCTCCACACCAAATGCTCAGACAACATTGATATAATTGTTGGACAACACTAAAGAAGATAAAGAAGAATTAGTTCTAATGCTGATATGAGAGTTCTGTGTGTGTGTGTGTGTGTGTGTGTGTGTGTGTGTGTGTGTTTTAGTCCATCTGCCTTCAAAGAATTCTCAAATGTCAGAAAGACAACACTGAACCAAATATTATGCTATTCATTGAGTCAGTTGTTCTACTGATAGATAAAGTCTATGGTGTCTTTCTGTGGCATACTTATAAAATATCTGATAACCTTTTGGCACAGAGGGAAGTGAAACCCTTCCTATCTACGGCACATCTTCCCGTGATTTTTCAGGCAGTCACCAGACCTCACATTTCACTGCCTATGTACTACAAGGAGGGTTACCTAGCAGATCCCACAGGGTTTCCTAATAGAAAACTGTAGAAGAAAGTGTCCTTTTAATCTGTAGAATGTTATCAATGAAGATTCTTTAGATGCTTTGAAAAGACCACAATGGACAATGAGGTTGTAAATTCCAAGACTTCTTGAAAACACACTTCCATAGTGTGCCTAGAACTGAAACACAGAAACAGTGCTTAGATTCTGAACTCTAACAGATTTGTGTCCATACTTGACTAATGATCAAGTATGCCAGTTATGATTATGTAAAAACTCTGATTAAGCTTTTTAATTCTCTAGCAGATCTCCAAGGCATATATGCATGCATAAACAAGCAAGTAAGCAAACAAATAACCTGAAACTCTGAGGCTTTTCCAAATCCAGGTCTCAAAATATTTATCAAACCATCATTAAAACCAATCCAGCAATGAATGAACTGAATATTCAAATCAAGAAACTATCATTGGAGTATTTGGCATTCTAATTTTTCTATAGGAAAATATCCCTGAATGATGTCTAGCACAGACAAGAAACACCTGTGCATCTGGTGTCACAAAAACAATCTTCCCACCCCATTTACTGATACTTTTCTCAGTCCCTTGCTTCAAAGGAAACTCGTTGAGCCTTTAACATACTGTTTGGAAGATAGTAAGCACTTGATTCATGTCAACACTTGGAACTATGAATAGGCACTGCCAACTGAAGTTGTAAGCTAGTGGACTCCAATTCTCAGTGTCCCCTGTAGTTTCAGACTCTGTGAGACTAAAGTCAATCCATAAATCATGCTGTAGAGCAGTTTCTCAAATATTCTGTATTAAGAGATCTGATTTGGGTTATGTTTTTCAATTCACTAGCAGATTAATATAATAAAAATAAAACAGATTAAAAAGAAAAGGGGGAAAGGCATATAAAGTGAACCAGCCCAACTTTAAAATTTAGATTCATTAGATACAAATTTTGCTGTTAAATTTCTATAAAGGTTTCTAAATGCTTCCTCTTTCCTGATTTGCTTATCTCCTTTCAGACCTACAAAAACTTGCCCAGAACCAACACTGGTCCTGGGACTACACTTTGAGTATAATGTAACTAATAATCATTAATTATGCTTTTTATTATTGAAAAACAGACCCCCACATTAGAAGATATTATTGCTTTAATCAATGTGTTGACATCTGGTTCTTTTCATAAGATATCTCTGATAAGACATACTAATATACGGATTTTAAAACTTTATCAAATAATATTTTCCTCAGTAGATTGCTTCTGATTGTATAAAATATAGGCTAGCATTAAATTTGCTATTTTCCTCAGCATGCAGATTGTCAACAAGTAGAAATATCATCTCAAAATAAAAAACTTATTTTTGTTAAAACTGTTTTGCAATGTTTTGTAATGCAATGTACACACTGTATGTGATACTCCTCAAAGAAGGGTTGAATCCACAAGAAAGCTAGAAAGATATGGATTAACCATATCAGAAAGCCACTACTGTACCTGGATATGGCACTTTCATGTTTACAAGACCTTTTTTTTTTTTTTTTTTATTGTAAACAAATGGGATACATGTTGTTTCTCTGTTTGTACATGGCGTAAAGGCATACCATTTGTGTAATCATAAATTTACATAGAGCAATGTTGTTTGACTCATTCTGTTATGCTGTTACTGCTCAGAGTACCTTTCCCACCCCCATCTATCAAGGAAAATACTGCTGATGTTATATGATCCAGATCACAAATTACCTCTGGCGTGCCTTCCCAACATTCCTTTACTTATTCATTCATCATTCACCTTCATCCACTCAACAAAGGCATGTTGTCTGCCCCTCCATGTGCCCAGTACTGCTCTAGAAGTTGGAGACAGAGCATTGAACAAATCTAAATCATGACCCCTACCTTCTTGAAATTTGTGTTCTTATGGTGGAAAAGGAGAGAGCATCAAATTAACAAATCTATCCATAGCACAATGTCTGAGAAGCACAAAGCTTTTGAAAGAAAAGTAAAACCTGGACTCAACTTGTTTTACTCATCTGAATCACTGAACAGAGAAAGCAATTTGAGAAACCATCTTCTCATTTTCCCCAAGCTATCACCATTCTCCATACATAAAACAGAAGTTAATTCACTAATACAATGAATGCCTTAGGGAATGAGGTCTTCATTGTCAGACAGAGAGGGCAAAATAGAAAGTGATTAGGATGTTATTGTTTTAAATAATGTACTTTGGGTGACCTCCTTAAGAGTTCTACAAGTAAGCAGAGGCCTAAAAACAACCTCCAGGAGTGAGCCATATAGATATCTACGGGTAGATCATTACAGGCATGGAATAGCAAAATAAGTCTCCAAAGAAGCAGTGAACTTTTTGAGTCTGAAGAACAGCTGAGGGAATCCTGGCCAATTGGAATAAATGAATGGATGAACAAATGAATTAATGAATGAATGAGTGAATGAATAAATAAATTAAGGGCTTTTCCAAACATTATTAACTATGTTCCATTCTTTGAGGAGGCAGGTCAGGTATAATTACATCAATTTGCAACAATTTGCCTGCAGACTCTGAATTGCTCACATCTAGGGCCAGGATGTTCTAAATTCTGATTTGTTTATTTGACTCCTGGTTTAGTGCTTCTTGTATACATCAAGGTTCCAATTATGGTTAACAGAACTGACAGCAGAGTTACTTCCTGGAAATCATAAATGGAAACCTGAAAATTGAATTTGTTATTTTTAATATGGGGACTTGCTGCCCTCTCCTGGCAGTATGAAAAATGAAGCAAAATATTCTCTTGTCAGTATGACATCCTCCATCTCTCTTCCCCATGCCTGATTCCTTTCTTTCCAGGATAGACTTTTCCTTTATATTTGTCAACTTAGCTTAATGAAAAGTGTTCCCTTTTTTACCTATGAGACTTATTTATGAAACTTGCACTGCATCAGATATTGAATCTTCATGTGTTTGCAATTTGTTACTTTAAAATTTATTATAATTCATACCTATTCCAAGCTTTGAGCCTTAGTTCACAGTCTCTTTACATCTCCTTTTTGTTCAAAATTCAGACAGCTGCTTGGAATTCCAGTAATTAAAGGCAAATATACATAAAATTACAGAGATGGAAAATCCTGGTCTTGTTCTTACTGGCACAGCATTGTAACCCTTACACCTCCAAATGTGCTCACCAGACCAGTAACATTGGCATCATTGATATTAAGAATGCAGAAGCTCAGGTCCCAGTATCATGCCAGTCACATTTCCCAAATGATTGTATTACATTCCCGTTGGAGAAGCCATTAAGGCACTGATGCTACATTCAGCTAGGTTTCAAAGTTCCTTTTTTGAAAACCATGTGAATGGGGGTTAGAGGAAGATTTGGAGAACACACAGCAGTATAGCCACATTCTCTAATAGAGTTCACAATGTTTATTTTAAAATACAGTTTCAAGGTGGACACAGTGGCACACACCTGTAATCCCAGTCATTTGGGATGCTGAGGCAGGAGGATAACAAGTTCAAAGCCAGACTAGGGAAGTTAACAAGGCCCTAAGCAACTTAGTGAGACTCTGTCTCAAAATAAAAAAATATAAAAGGGATGGGCAAGTGACTCAGTGGTTAAGCACCCCTGGGTTAATCAATACCATTCATTCATTAATTTATGCTTGGTGCATTGATGCTGTTTTGTAGTCATGTTCCTTTGGTATTTGTAACATAAACACATTCCTGAACATATCCAATTTTGAGACTTTTTCTTTTAATTCAGTACCTATAAGTGGATTATGAAGAATATGGCTAAGAAATGGCATCAACTAATGAATGAATAATTGTAATTGTATTTTTTAAGGTGACAAGGTGAACTATATTAGAGATTGTGGCTACACCATTCTGTGTTCACCAAAACTTATCCCCTCTCCTTCCTGATGTGGACATGTGACCAAGTTCTGGCCAACAGGGTGGTGTGCCACTTCCAGGATAACCCAGAAAAACCTTCCAGGAAAGATCCTTTCTCCAGTTTCTGGCTGAAAAGAAAGGATGCCAAAGCCCTAGGGGAGGGGTGAGCAAACTATGACCTGGCATCTGGCTTTGTACTGCCTATGCACTAAAAAAGGCTTTAACATTTGTATGGTTGAAGAAAATTAAAAAGGAAAACTTTATCTTGAATATTATATGATATTCGAATCTCAGTGTCCAAAAATAAAGTTTTATTGGAACACAGCCACACTCTTTCATTTACATATTGTCTACAGCTATTTTCACACAACAATGGCAAAGTTAAGTAGTTGCAACAGAGACAAGACAGTCTAAAAAGAGTAAAATATTTCCATTCCGGCCCTTCACAAAAAAGTTTGCTGATCTTTGCCCTAAGAGCTGGCTGAGCTTTCAACTGGGAGGAGCCTACATTCCCTGAGTCATACTATAAGGAAGGCTGCCCAGCAAATATCCTCACTGGGTTCTTACATAAGAGAGAAATAAACTTTTATTTTGTTATTCCTCTCAGTTTTCATGGTTCATCTGTTTCAGGACATAGGATTATCCCGCTAATATAAAGATTCCTTCTTTTGTTATTGGGAGACAGGATCAGGCAGGTAAACTTAGTAAAGAAGATGCAAGAATGAATATTTTTAAAGAGACACCATTTTGTGGTTTGTATTTATAGAGTTGAAGTTGTACGAATTTTCAGTAATGTGTTTTAAAATATATTGTGTAACAGTCCCTCATTCCCACCAGGTGGCGCTTAAAATGCCATTTAATTAAACTGGAACTACGGAAGCCCATTGTAGATTCACAGTGAGGGCTGTAGATACAGAAAAAAGATCTAGACCAGAGCCTCTCTCTCCAAAGGATCATTTGTAGTTTTAAAGTAAAAAAAAAAAATAGCATAAATTCATCCAATCTAACCCCCAATTTAATGTCTACTCACGTCAATAAACTCAATCCTGGGTTGATAAATATTTAAATCACAGAAATGCTGTTTTACACAAATGTTTATGAGTCTCACTCTACACAAGCAAAATACTGCCCTAAAAAGCTGTGGTTACAGACAGAAACACCATCAAACCTGTCTTCAGCTACTTTTCTATTCATGATAATCACTAATATGTAACATCTTGTAGTCATTTTGTGATTCTTAACTGCACTAACTAAACCAAGTGAACCAGTTAATTTGATCCATGACATGAAGATACCCCCTCCACTTCACTAGTGCTCTCATGGGAATTAAAGAAATAATATAAGGTGCTTAATGTACTTCCTGGTGACTCTCAGAAAAACAACAAAGAATATTATTATGGGTTCCATTTTCTCAGCTCCAGAGAAAATCCACATATCCCTCCAACTGAGTTGATGCTGTAGCTCTGTGTTGGGCTCCCAGTGCCTAACAGCCATGGTGTAGGGCTGCTTTCTCAGCCTTGGCACTACTGACATATTAAACTGCGTAACACTTTTTTATGGAGCTGTCCTATGCATTGCAGAATGTTCAGCAGCACCTCTGATCTCTACCCACTAGAGGGATTTTAGGAACACCTCCTTCCCTCCAGCAGCAAAAACCAAAAATGCCTTCAGGTATTGCAAATATTCCCCCGTAAGATAAAATCATTTCCAGTTGAGAACCACCAGAACAGGGTCTGTTATGGAACAACCCTGTGCAAAGAAAATATAATGTGACCCACACATAAAAGCCTCTATGTAATTTAAAACTCTCTACTGCTAAAATAGTGAAAAGAAACAGGTGGGATTAATTTTAAGTTATATTCTATTTAACCTGATATGGCCAAGATATTATCATTTTAACATTAGTTGTATAAAAAGTTACCAATGATACAGTTTTCATTTTTCCTATAAGTTTTTGAAATCTAGTATGCACATTTTACCCTTATAGCACAGTTCGATTTGGACTTACCACTTTACAAGTATCTATAGCTACCTACATGTTGTTAGGAGCTACCATATGGGACAGTGCAGGTACAGTATCCTGTAGTGTGTATTTTTATATACTGATATTAGCTTATTTTCTTCCCCTATTTTTCCTTCATGTTCCAATTATTATTAGTTTTACATTTTAACCACAACCTGGAGATGTTTCTACAAGTATTATATAGCTCCTTTATATAGCAAGGAGGGCTGGCACAGATAATTGTAAACAAATGACCCCCCTCTCTCCAGTTTCTCCACTATCTAGCCACTGCTCCTATCTTCATTGGCTTAAAACACAACTTTAATTTTGCCACCTTCCTTCCCACATACCTCTGATGTGTCCCCCATCCCCCACTGCTCATAGATACTTTATCACTTTATCACATCTCTCTCCTCACTACCAACACTTGCTTTCTAGTTTCATTCCCATTTACAGGGAGACAACAATGTTGTCTACTTGGGAAAATTGCTTAAATCGTCTATGGAATGGATCTGCAAACTGTAATGTGATTTGCCAACAATGTGGACTCAATTGATATCTACAGATGAGCACTTGATCTTGACATGAGGTTATTTGGTTTACTTATGTTCAAAATAATAAGCATTTTTGCTGAAACAAGCAAGTCATAGTAGTCCACCTTGAGCCCTTTCTACTGAATGGTGCACCGTTTTGAGATTTTTATAAAAGGAAGCTTTGAGGGCACCTGCCCTTCTTTAAGCCACCATATTGCTTCACCATGTTCCACAGCCATCACCTTCTCTCTCTCCATGCCATCTGTGTTGGAATGCACACTGATTCTAGAACCGTGTTCCACATTCTCATCGACAACAGACTAGCTTATGTCTCACAGTAAGTATGGGTGAAAGATGGCCCTGATTAATGTCCTTCAGAGAATGAATCTGTGATGTGTTCAAGCCAAACAACAGCAAAAGCTTTGATTTCTCACTGTTGCTCTGCAGAACTACTTTGGGTTGAAAATGAAAACTATATTGCTATAGCTCTTGAAAACTAGCTTCATATTTACATTAACATTCATTCTTTCCTGACCATCTAGTTGATAAAATTTGTTCATCATGTACTTGTTATGCACAGATTTTTTCCAAAGTTCTTTTGAAGTCCTATTTCAACTGTTTTTCCTTTGCCTATGCAACCTCAATAATCCCACAAGGGCAGTGCAATCTGATGGGCCATATTGTGGTAAGTGAGCAGAGTCAAACATCCAGTATGTAGGGTGGAAGAGTTCTCACCATTCCAGCACATCTCATGATGCCCTACAATACACACATACAGCTTTCTTCCTAAAGGCTTTCTCAAACAGGGAACATAGGCAGGCCAGAAGTAGCAGGGAGGAATGACTCTGGATGTGGCTCTGAACAACTGGTATGTGGGAGTTGGAGGGTCAATATCCCAGAGCCTGTGTCCCTTGGGTGGAATAACTCTGAGGCCTGTTCTATACTAGTTTCTAGGGTTCATTAATATGATTGCAGTCCATGACCTAAGTGTAAATTTGCTCCATAGTGTACCTGTTATGACATTCCTTCATTTGCTGTCTTACACTTTCACTCCCCAACTTGTATTCCTTAAATAAATGCCTTAAACTTGTATCCCAGACTCACACCCTACATTTGGGAAAATACCATCCAAATCATGCTAACTTTTTAAAGAGATATTTCATTTCTTTTGTGAACCATGACCATCAAGAGAGATGAAAAACCTTAACGATAGCTAAAAAGTAAAAACTTGTGCTGGAAAAATATGCACCAAAAACTCTATTTCTGGACAGACATGTGACTGGGAGAATAAAAAGAGCTAAACAATTAGTTTCATATTTCATTCTGGTATTCGAATTTTTTACTAAGTAATATCTACCAAGGATAAATGGAATGTCTGAACACTCTCAACAGCATTCTGGGATTTTGTATAAAGTGAAATTATCAATTAGAAATTTTAAAATGGAAGAGTCTCCAAATTTTCATACCTAAATACTTTAGTAAGATCCAATGACTTGGTTTTGATTTTTTAGAGTTAATAGAGTTGATAGGATGTTCTATTGCCATCAAAAATACTTCAGGCACAGAGTCTCTTTTCATGCATGATGGAGACTTGGAGCTGACCCCAAATACTTGTTCTTTTCTTCTGCCACAGAAACAGAACATCCTATTTCAGCTGGCATAAACCCACCTAGTATAAATATTATGTTACCCAGCCTGTTTACAGTTAGGAATGGCTATGTGACAAAATTCTGGACAATGAGATGTAAGCAGAAATGTCCTGTTACAACATCAGAGGATCTGCCTTAAGAGATAGTGGAGCTTAACTGGGCAATATGCCACCCAAGGGATATCTGGCAATGTCTTGAGACATTTTGGCTTGTCACAGTTGGAAATTGCTACTGGCATCAAGTGGGAAGAGGCCAGGGATGTTGCTAAACAACCTATGGTTCATAGGACAACCCCATGACGAAGAATGATCCTGACCCAAATGTCAATACCACCAAGATTACAAAACAAATTAGACACTGGATTTGAAATAAGAACTCAGAAACAATTGCTCCTGGTTCTTTCAAGCTTTGGCACAGAATCCAAGTGCCTTTCACTTTCCTTCTATCTACAAAGCAATAAAGATGGTGTTGGCTCATGTTATTAACCATGGTATTTGAAATATCCTGAGTTCTGAACTTTTGTTTAACCTGATTCATTATCTGTGTAATGACAAAAGCAGTGGTTCTCATAACTTTCTTGTTTCAGAACCTTTTATCTTCTAAATTATTGATAGCTCCAAAAGCTTATATTTGTGTGGGTTTATCTATTGAATCAGGAATTAAAATATAGAGAGTTTTAAAATGTAAAATAACATTTCTTAATATCTGCATGCACCATGTGGTCTTTGGAAAATGCTACTGTATGTTCCAGAGAGAACAAGAGTGCAAAAACACAAATAGCATCTTCATGTTATTAAGTGAATAATTTTGACTTCAAGGAACTTCTAAGAATAAGAATCCTCTGAGTGTTCCTCCAATGGTTCCAGGAAAGGTAATTTCATTCTTTAATATGTTAACTGAACTGGCTCATTGATCTTGGAGATCATTTGTGAAAAACCATCAGTCATTCAAATTGTCTTTTAATCTAAGATGTTTGAAACTATCAGAAAATCATGGTCTCATGCATCATGAGTCCAAGCCCAGGAAAATATGAAACTAAAAGGGATTTTGATATTGTAAATTGTATTTCTCTTTGCTTTTCCTAATCCATTGCAGTTGAGTACCTGCCAATAAAACGTATCTTTAGATAAGTTTAGAAGAGCAACACAAGCTGTATTGCCCAAAATCAATTACCTACAGAGGAGACACAGAATGGCACATTCTTTTATGAATATTTCAGGAAGAAGTCAATATTTTTGTTTTTCCCTCTATTTGATAAAGAATTAAGTCCCAGAAAAAAGAATTGAGTCCAAAAATGTGAACAACAATGACTAAATACTGAATGTCTGATAGAATTATGTATAGTCTCAGGATTAAGACATCAATAAGTAAATGGAAACCAGTTGACTTTTCAGGAAATTATTCTAATTTAAAAATATTAAAGTGCTTCATCTTAAAATATTTTCTTTATTTCTTAATATTCTATAACAATTTTTAGCATAGATTCCTTAAAACCAATATGGTTGTTGAAGATCAAAATTTCTCAAACTTAGCACTATTGACATTCAGGACCACATAGTTTTTTGTTATGGGGGCTGTGCTGTGCTTTATAGGATGTTTAATGTCATCCCTGGCCTCCACCTACTTGATGCCAGTAGTATCTCTGCAGTTGTCACAAACAAAAATGTCTCCAGAGGTTACAAAATCATTCTTGGTTGAGAACCACTGGTAGTCATCTATTTACCATTCAGCTGAGAAATTGGTCAATGAGCAATTAATTTATTCTCATATGCAAATTTATAAGATTTTAAAAAATGTACCTACACTTTATTGACAGGCTCCACATTAAAGGTTGTCTCATTATTAGGAATTCAACTTAAAACTGTTTCAATGATTCCATGAAAGGTAATTTCTCTGTATACAGAGATGCCTGCCACACTGAACAGATGACCAACCCCATAACCATCCACAAGGGCATAAACTTAGACACTCTGGGGTAAACAATTTTTTCCATCCTGTTGGGAAATGTTTTTGCAGACATCCAGATCATAACTCCCACTTCTGAAATAGTCTAAATGCTATCAGGAAATACATTCAACACATTTTATCAGACTTCCTAACCCACTGCCTCAGACACTTTTCAGAGGAGCTGGGGATAGAAAAAGAAATGTGACTTTTCCCTCAGAGAACAGGAACCTCTTAACCACAGTAACAGTGTCTTCACAAGTTCCTCCACACTCCATCCCCAGGCACTGAGCCCTTATTCTATGAACAGCTCTTTTAAAATTATGTATACCAAAAATCAATAAACTTAATAGAGATAATTAGCCATGGTAGATCAATTAGCTCTAAGCTTGCTGGATATTCAGGTAACCAACAAGTATGATATTGTTGGAGAATCAATACAATACCTTTAGAGGTCAGCTAGTAGGAAGAGGAGGAAGCCCTATGTTACAAGAGATCTCAAATTTCTTCGTATTCTTTTACCCAGTGCTAGAATCTTCTTTTCAATAATCATGGCAAGTGGTCACCTTTGGGGAGTTCTACATGCTAAATTACCCATCTGATGGACAGCCACCTTTCCTTGGCCAAATAACTAATCATTTTGATGTGCCCCAGGCTAAGAGAGTCTTAGATTCCTCTTTGGGGCCTCCAAAGTAAGCCAGTTCCCAGCCACTGCCAGTGGCTTTCATCCTTGGAAATGGCTTATTGGCACCATAATGACTTGAGAGATTTCACAGGAAATACTATAGAAGAATGTCTCTTTAAAGAAGGGTACAATGCTCCTTCAAATAAAGAAAGGACCAAGTGACTATAGGGTGTTCGAAGTGATTCATAAGCAAGAGTACTTAAGCAAACTGATGTATCTGGGCCACAGTTTAAGAACAGCATGCAAGTAATCTGTTACACTCATATAATTCAGGCCAGCAGGGAGCAGAACAGCTGTTGTGAACCAACCATGGCAGAAGAATTGCATTCTGTGGTATAGTGTAGCACAGCTGTGAACAGCTTGAAAACAGTGTCCAGCTGTGTTCCTCTTCTGAATGTTTGAATGGAGCTCCATGGACATGCAACTGTTTCTAAATGTAGGTTTTGTTATTTTTCAGGTATGATGAGACCAACAGATCAGAAAACAATTGCCTTTGGAAAAATGGTTACAATTCCCAGCAGGAGGGGGCATGCCATACCATACAGGGCCACAGGAGGGAGTAAGGGGAAATGCCAAGCAAGAGTCTTCACTGTGGTTTTGGTAGGAAGGAATGGGTGAGGCAGGGCAAAAAGGTTTTTAATTGGCTAGTTTGGATAATTTCTGTGGCCTCTGGGGTGTAGCTGATTCTACTGCCTGGTACCTGGTCCCTGGCATGATCAGGGCAGAGAAATAGTGGCCTGGAGTTTGAGAGTTCTGTGAGAGCCTGTTAAAATAGCTGATTAGTGTATGGTTCCTGCTCTGTGTGTAAAAGGTATGTTTCCCACTGAGTTGTTTTCCATTTCTAGGAATGTACTAGCCATGGAAGGGGTAGTACCACCAAAATTACAAGGCTTCAGATGTCAAATGATCAGAAATACAGAAAATTAAAAGGCCTAATAAATCTACCAGCTAACATAACACCACTCTATTGCAGGATTAACCATTTCGAGGCCTGCTGAACAAAACAGCAGGTTTCTTATTTGTCCTTGTTACCCAGGACTTAGCACATTCAATAGTTATTTAATAAATCTGGTTCCTGGAGGCACCACTTACTAGCTGCATGTCCACGAAATTTATTTGACTTCTCTATGCCTCAGTTTCTTTATGAATGGAACAGGAATAACAATAACAATAATATCAGCCACTTGGGATTAATACAAAGATTAAATTGGTTAATATTTATAAAACCCATTGTAAACATCATAAAAGTAGTTGGTATTTAAAATATCATTTGAACTGAAGACAAGTCAGCATCACACCCTGGAATGGGAATAAAGAGTTTTTGTGATTTATCTGTATCTTCTGAGTTTGTGTATGTGTTTTTCCTACTTATATCTAGATGACATATTTGTTTCTTACAGCTATAACTAATGGTTGGGCAAATCATTATTGTTTCTCCCCCAAAGGGAGAAGACACTGCTCAAATAAATCCTATTTTTCTCGGCTCATTCACTGAGAGCAGATGATGTCAGAGAACACCTTATGCCAATGTAATCAGAAGAAGGAGAATGAGGAAGTGGGGAGGAGTGATGGAAGAAACCTTCTATAGTTTATGAATAGATCATAACTATGCCATTGTTGCCAATCACCTAGTTCAAGCATCTTTCCCAACTTCAAGTCTGAGTTTGGGACTTTACTTTCAGAAATACATGATGGAAGGACATGAGAGTTAACTCCATTTCCTGAAAATGGATGTGCTTGCTCTCTTCCCCTCTCACCTTCACACCAAGTACACAAAACCTGTTACAGCTTGGACATAAACTTGGGGCTGTTGTTGAAAAACTTTCTGAGGCTATGAGTCTGTAAGTTGAAATGAAAAGTGAGAAAACCCTCCAGGCTTGATAAGTTGCCCAGCAGGGCAAAGTGAAGGATTACCTATCACACATCAATCTTCTTAGCAACCACCTTATTAACCATAAATCAACAAACAGACACATGAGGATATGGAGTAGAACGGGTTTCCAGTTAGGAAAGCAAATATTGTATTTGGGAGTAATTAAAAGAATAGCTTTCATTATTTGGGATTTCAAATTAGAGATGGAGCAATTACTTGAGAAATGGAGCTGGTGGAGTTTACACAGGGTTGAGTTCTTGCAGATACTAATGGAACTTTTGGAAAGAGAGAAATGTAGACAGGAGACACTTGGGGGCTCCTAAAAGCTTTGGCTCTATAAAGTTTCTCAGTTCAAATATCTTTAGTGGCTTAATTCACTTCAAGATTCCCCCTCTTTAGAGTCTAAGAATGTGTAATGATTGCTTCATCAAAAAGGTGATTGCAGTCATTCTCTGAATAACAACGTTTCTGTCAATGCCAGACTGCATCTATGATGGGGGCCCATAAGACTATATCACCTAGGGATAGCATAGCCATCTTAGTTTAAGAACATTCTATGATATTTTCAAAACAGTAATTACCTCAGAACACAGTCCCTGCACAAAGTGCCATATTTTGTATGATTTTAAAATAGGGATTTTCAACTGAGGGGATTTTAAAACACAGGTAAACTTGGCAGTATCCTGGAACACATTTAGTTATCAAAGTTCTATTTGGGGAAACACCAATGGGTGGGGTTAGGGACACTGCTAAGTATACTGCAGTGCACAGGCCAACCCCCACAACAAAGAAAGGTCCAACCCCAAATATCAATAGTGCAAAGTAGAAAAACTTGAATTTTCTCCATAAGACCCTAACAACTCCAAGAGGTAAATATTTCCTCCCTCCTTTACTGCTTACATGAGCATTGGAGCCTGCCAATGATAACAAATGAAAATGCCGCTAGACAAAGCTCAGCCTAGATCTGAGACTGCCTGACTTCAAAACCTGTAGTCCTAAATGCTGTGCAATACATATGGTTCAGAAGCCCTGTATATGTTTCTCTGTGTGTGTGTGTGTGTGTGTGTGTGTGTGTGTAAAAAGAGGGAGAGAATGTGAAATTCTAGTATGAATTTTTGTTAGTTTGCTTAACTATTAAAATGACTTGTTAAAGTAAAAAGGAAGAAACAAATGGTCAACAAACATATAAAAAATGTTTAGCATCTCTAGCAATTTCAGAAATGCAAATTAAAATTACACTGAGATTTTATCTCATTCCAGTCAGAATGCCAATTATCAAGAATACAAGTAACAATAAATGTTGGCAAGGTTGTGGGGAAAAAAATACACCCATTCATTGCTGGTGGGACTGGAAATTAGTGAAAACATTATGTAAAGTAGCATGAAGATTCCTCAGAAAACTTGGAATGGCATCACAATTTGACCTACCATTCTACTCCCAGGTTTATACCCAAAGGACTTCAAAGCAATATATTACAGTGACACAGTCACATCAACATTTATAGCAGGTAAACTCATAATAGCCAAGCTAAAGAACCAACTTAGGCATCCTTCAACAGATGAATGGATAAAGAAAATGTGGTATATATATATACAGAATATTATACACCCATAAAAAGTGAAATTATGGCATTTGCCACTAAATGGATGGAACTGGAGACTATCATGCTAAGTCTCCATGCTAAGTGAATAAGCCAAGCCCCAAAATCCAAAGGTGGAATGTTCTGTCTGACATGTGTAATCCAAAATAAGGAGGGGATAAAAAACTATAGAAGAAAGATCAGTGGATTAGACAAAGGAGAATGAAGGGAAGGGAGGAGGGATGGAATAGGAAAGTCAGTGGAATGAATGTGATCTAACTTTCCTATGTACATATATGAATATACCTCAGTGAATCTTAACATCATGTATAACCAGAAGATACTAATTTTTTAAATAAGTAAAAGCAAGTAGAAGAAAGCTCAGTAGAGAGAAGGGACTGGGGGATGTAGCAGGGAAGTGGAAGTGGAAATTATTAAAATAAATTATATTCCATACTTTTATAATCATGTCAAAATGAATCCTATTGTCACATATAACTAAAAAGAGTCAATAATTTTTAAAAAAATTTAAAAAGTTGGGATTTCCTGGGGAACAGAGCATTGTAGTTAAGGATATATATTTTTATAGATAAATCACCCTCAAAATATAAGAATGTAAAGAAAGTGCCTTAATGATTTTGCTATATCAAGTGTAATTCAGCCTTTGAATTGTTTCAAAGTTTGAGGTGAATGTACTATCAATCTCAAAGATCCCTACAGCGTTTATATTGTATCTAAGCTGGCTCCAATGCTGGCTCCAATGCTTCTAGACATTTGAGATACTTTGAGATTATAAAGCACACAAAGGGAAACATACGACATGTGAAAGTTCAGTGTCCATGTAATGGATAATGTTCAGTAAGAGATGAAGAGCAATAATGAGTGAAATGATAGAAAATAATCAATGTATGATTATGAGATCTACATCAAAAGCAGGGGTCTATTGGCCTAATGTTTATTTAGGAAAGCACACGTTTGAAAGTTTAAAAATTATATACAGGGTAAGTTTCAATGACCAGACCTTAGTAAAAAGTCACAGATACTTTGTACATGGGGCAAGGTGGCAAATGTATAAACCATGCCAAAATTCTGAGTGTCTTTAAGAACATGACTGAGGCTCTAACACATGCTAAAGACTATGTTACGACTGCCATTTTGAAATTGGTTTTGTAATCACTTTATTTTTAAAATTGAAAATAAACTGACACCTCAAACAAGTTACTTTTTAGGTCATCATTATGTTTGTTTATGCCATGTTTGAAATAGGATTCATTTTATCATCCATCTTGTTTATTTGTTTCAGGCAGGGTCAATCCCAGTATCATCAGTTCTCTGTTAGAATTTAATTTTATGCTGATATCTTGGTCACTTCAATAGTGTGATTTTCTGTCTTGTGAATAAACTGATTTCTTCATTAGCCTTTCAGAATCCATTTTGTTCTTATTTAGAGGTGAGAAGATCAAACATTTCATCAAATGCAGGATATGATAAATATTTTATGCTAGACTTACATAATGCAAGCTTTTCAATTGGACCAAAGCTATTGGGCAGAAATTAAATCATTATCCCCAGCAAACAAACAAAAACTTTGAAGAAATTATCTCATACTTTGAAACACTCTTCAAAAGTTATGTAGTTAGTTCATGATTATTTTGAATGTTCAGCTGGAGATCCAAAACAGTGTGGACTAGACAACCTCTCAGGTGTAACTCATCTCAGACAATAGAAAGTACTGTGATCTAGGGCAAGAAACTTTCATTCTCTGATTTCTTCATTATAAAATGAAAATGGTTGGTATGCTCTACATGATAGAAGTGATTCTTGGCAACTTAAACGGCCCATGATTTTATTATACAATTCTCCAGAATAAGAGAAAAAACCTATTTGTAAAACCAATGTTTAATTCCTTTCAACAACTCTGACTTCTAGAAGATATTGTGCTTCCTTGTTGTACAACTCTATTAATTTCAAAAATCTTATATCTAAAATACAAAATTTCAGGTAGAGATTAGTATATTTCCTTCAAAGTTTTACACAATAGTAACTAATTCTCTAAGATTGTTATCAGTCTTATAAAAATTTTAGGTTTCAAAGTGGCCAATTGACTCTGACTTTCAAATTACAAAACAGACTGTGTGAGGCAAAATTTACACGCTTAAACATGGTGGTCAGGTAGATATTCTAGCTCTATCCTGTACCTCTAGATGAAATTTAGAGAAATTTATACATTAAACCTTAGTCTGAACATCTCTAAGTTTGAAATAAAAGAGTCTTTTTAGTTCAGATAGTTGCTTCAAGGACTGCATGAACAGATACATTTAAAGGTGCATACCTCCTCAAGGCTAATACCCCAAAATTCAGCCATGAAACATGACTCATTTTTATTATTCAGAGAGCAAGTACCCTGCTATCAGTAGAATGTTTTCTATGAGCTAAAAAGTGAGTTGGAACAAAATCATTGTGAATCACATTTTTTGTAAAAGGATGCATAATTTCCCAATTTAGGAAGATAAATGTACAGATGTTACCCATTTGGATATACAAGAATGTCTGTGCTGTGATTTTCCCTGTGGGCAACCTTCTGTGTTATTTCTTTTTGAAGTCCTGTCTTCAAAATAATAAAGAAAATTATGAAAAATGAGACCTCTGCTGGAGGAACTAAAAAATAAACTATGATTTAATAATGGTTTTATTGTTTGTTGTCCAAGTCCTGATTTATATATTGTTTTTGCTTTTTTATGATAGGATAATATCTTATTTATATTTACATCCCTAATGTCCACTTATGGGTTAGCAATGAAAGATTATAATGGTGCACATAAACGTAACCCTTCAATATGCCCATTTTGATGATTTTAGTGGGAAGAATTTAATCATAGTAACAAGAATCTTTAAAACATACTCTTTAAAAAATACCACAAAATATAATAGAGTGAAAATTAGAGAAGTATTAAGCCCAAATTCACATTTCTTCTTACCCAGATGCCATCAGAGTGTTTCCTGGCATTCAAAAAGTTGTAAAGCAAGAGGTAAAGATGCACATTTGGAAACCACTTTTAGCTAATTCCATTAAACTTAAGTTATTTCCTTTCCTATGCAATTTTTTTCTTTGAAGGACCATGTGTTGCTGTTTATATTTTGCATTTTCTTTTTCCATCTCAATGGACTGTCTCAGGTGACATCCTGCTTATTTATTAAATACTTCCTGGAAGATTCCAAATTTGTCTAACAAAAGTGAGGAAACTTGAACTTCAATCATGTCATCTTTTTCCAAGTTCCTCTCCACTTCAAACCCCAAGAAAAAATTGAGATGGAGATGACCATTGGATAATGTGTTATGCATACTGAATCAACTTCCAGTTCTAGTTCTCTGATTAAACATGGAAACATGACATGTCTTTGCAAGTAAAAAGTGGACAAGGACAACCTACCAAGTGGAATACAACACAGCAGATACAGAATCTTCTTTAGTAAAATAAGACTGAACTCAACAGTAAATACCCAAGACATTTTTGGAAAAGCAAGGGTCACAAGAAAATCTGAGACACATCAGTCTCACGTTCTTTGGAGTCATTTGGGCAGCAGGATTTTTAGCCTGTCCAGAAAAAAACTAAAAATAGCTTGTGGATTCACATGATGGCATGTAGGTAGTTGTTTTCCAATAGAACATGTCACAACACTTCCACTGCAGTGTGAAAATGGATGTCTGAATCCCCAAGTGAAGAATGTGCCTGGACTCTCAATTGGCTTTCCTTTGTGGCAAGCTCCTCTTCCCATGGCAGCAGAAGGAGAACAAAGGAATTGAGAAAAAGTTTTAAAAAGAAAACGTTCTTTCAGACAACCACTTTTCAAACTTCAATGTGCCTAGTAATTATCCAGGCATGTTGATGATTCTGCAAGTCTGGTTGGTATCCGAAGTTCTGCATTTTCAAACAATATCCTAAATCGTTCTGATACTGTTATTCCATGGTATATGCTCAGAATAAGATAATGGAGTATTTCTAAATGGGATCTGTTCTCCAGTCATTTCTCTTTGATTAATCATTGGCCCACTGAACAATTGAACTTACGTTAGTAAAAACTGAGACCTGAAAGTCCAGGTAAGTATGTATGAAAATAGAATTCTATTTCTGAAAATCTTCTATTTCTATGTTCCTCTTTTTGTCTAGACAAAAGCAATCCAACATAATTCCCTTATGTCTTACTGTTCAGAATGAGATCACAGGATCATTTCAATCTGCAGTGGAGACTGGCAAATATAGTATCTAGTACTTTCAGATACTTCCCTGATATTAGGAAGAAGGGGAAATGGAATAGCTACTGGTCAGACAGGCAATAGTGGGAGCCACCTATCCATTGCTCCACCCCAGTGAGTGTACAGTAAGGCTTCATTCACCTCAGTCAAAACAACAACAACAATAACAACAACAACAACAAAACACAGCCCCTGAGCTACACTTTCAAGATATACACATCAATTTCATAAACTGTTACTCAACAAAGGTGGAGAAACACTGATCCAAGAATTCCACCTAATGAAGCCTACCAATACATTTCTCAGAAAAAAAAAAGTGATAAGTGAGTATCTGGGAACCTGAGCTGATTATGGACAGCAATTAGTGGACTGCTTTCCAGTGGCACTTATGAATTCTGGATTGACTTAATACTGGTTCTTACCAAAGTCATCTGGGGAGTTATAAAAAAAAACATGGGTACCACCCCCCAAAATTTTTAGTTTAATTTGTTAGGACTCAGTTTGGGTAGAATTTTTAAAGCTTTCATATTACTGTAATATGCAGCCAAAGTTTGAGAGCCACTGCCCTGGAGCTATGTTTCTTGGTTTATAATATGTATCTAAATCACCTGGAAATCTCATTAAAATGCAGATTGTGATTCAGTGGGCCTAGAGTGAGGTCCAAGTTATTGCAATTCTCAGAAGCCTGCTGGGAATGCAGATACTATTTATCCACAGACCCTACATTGTCTGGCAAGACCCAGAGGAAGTACCCAGAAGAATTATGGTTCATGGACAGATATGGTCTGAAAACTACTTACTGCCATTACCTGAACAACAGAGAACTTGAGAACAGTCATTTAGAAACTTTTGCAGCAATCTGACATTGTTGAGATACCCAAGAGTTAAATTTTGTATTTTACAAAAGTAGAAGAGATTGGAACAAAACATCTGGTCCTTCAGCAAAGATAATCTATGAAGCACCAGCCTAAAGAGTAATCCCTTCATGGATATGCAAACATACAGAACAGATATCATATTATTAACCACTGAACATCCAATCCCAAACTATAAAGTACATTTAAGAAATGTTGGTGCAATGACTGAATGAATGGGTAAAATATTAAACATCTGACTGTAACTAGAGATAGGTTTCAAAAAGATATGTATCTAAGCTTTCGGGGTTTCAGAATGCAGAAAAAAGGGAAGGAAATTTGGGAGAGTTTGAAATTTAATTTGTTTTCAAACATTTGCTAAGAGCTTGCACACTAAACTTTGTACACTAGTGTGATCCTAGACATCTGAAAGTTTTATCACTCTGATATGCAAATCATGGACCAGAAGCATCACTGATTGTTAGTAATGCAAAATTCTGACTGGTCCAGACCTGCTGAATCAGAATTTGCATTTAAGCAAGAAGATTACTGCACACATTACAATTGGAGACATGTTGCTCTAAGTAGGATCTCAACCCTGAATGAACATTGGAATCACTTAGGGAGCTTTTACAAATCTTGATGCATAGACCAAACTCCAGACCAATTAAATCAGTACTTCTGTGGTGGGACTCAGACATCAGTAGGTTGTAAATGTCTCCAGGCAATTCAATGTGCAGTGAGGTTTGAGAAACACTAGGTTGGCTCTAGCAGGTATATGAAGGTGAAATGTCAGTCTGAAGAATGTACTCACTGAACAGGAAATAGAGGAAGGGGCCTTGATACACGCTGAGAAACAAACTGGGTTTTTAGAGTTATACATTAGAAAGAGGATTTGAATATATGCATATTAATGTAATCAAATGAGGTAGAGTCACTTAGGAGACCATAACAATATTTACCACAAGAGGACAATGCCTTATCTTGTCAACTTGTTCACTTCCTGGAGAAACTAGGAGAAAGCCATGGAACAGATTCTCTCTCATGGTTCTCATAAGGAAACAATCCTGCTCACACCTGGATCAAAGACTTCTACCTCCAGAATTGAGAAAATATATTTCTGTTAAGCCACTCTGTGTGACTTTGTTATAGCAGCCTTGGTAAACTAATACAATGAGTTATAAGAGAAGACGAAACCTGGGAAAGATATAAGAAATTCAATAATAAAAAAACAAGTAGCTCAATTAAAGCATGGGCAAAGGACATGATAGACATTTTTCAAAGGAATACATGAATGGCCAACAGATATATGACAAAAATGCATAACATCAGTAATCATCTGGGAAATGCAAATTAAAAGCACAATGAAATATCACTTCACAACCATTAGAATGGCTATTATTAAAAAGATGCCAGATAATAAGTGTTGGTGAGAATGTGGAAAATAAGCAACACTTGCACACTACTGGTGGGAATGTAAATTAGGACATCCATTATGGAAAACAGTGTGGAGTTTCCTCAAAACATTAAAAATAGATCTACCATATGATCCAGCAATTCTACTACTGAGTATATATCTGAAGGAAAGGAAATTACTATATTAAAAAGACACCTGCACTCCCATGTTCTTCTTTAAAGTACTATTCATAATAGCCAGGATATGGAATCAACCTATATGTTCATCACTGGAAAAGGGGATAAAGAAATGTGAACTATACATACATAATGGAATATTAATCAGTATTTAAAAAGAGGAGATTCTGTCATTTGCAATAATATGAATGAACTTAGAGTTCATTATGTTAAGTGCAATAAGCCAGGATAGGAAAAGAAAGAAAAATACCACATGACCTTATTTATGTAAAACATAAATAAACATAAAACAGGTGAACACATAAAAGCAGAGAGTAGAATGGTGCCAAGGGTACAAGGGAGGATTGGGAGATGTCAGCCAAGGGATATAAAATATTAAATTCAAGAAGTCTATTGTACAACATAGTGACCATAGTCAATAACAAAAAGAAAACTAAGTATATGAAGTAATGCATATGTTAATTAGCTTGATTGAGCTATTTCATGAAGTATATATATTTGAAAGCATGAAAAAACCTGGGGTAGTTTATTTGTTGCAAAATTAAGACAATGCTACTAATAAAATGATAATTTCTAGTTGAGAATATGTTTCATAAAGAAGAATGTGTTTTTAAAATTTTGTGTTAAATCAAGCTTTAATGGTAGGAAGTCCATTCTTGAAAAAAATAAGCAAATAAACAAACGATTTGCTTAAAACTTGTTAATAGAACTATTCCCAGAAATATGGGAAATAATCCTTTATCATTAAAAACACAGAGCATTTTTACCCTTGAGGGAATTTACCATTAAGTTTACTAAGGCAAGGCTGGGGCTACAGCTCAGTGTCAGAGCACTTGCCTAGCATGTGTGAGGTACTGGGTTCGATCCTTAGCACCACATAAAAAGGAACAAATAAAAGCATTCTGTCCATCTACAACTACAAAAAAATTTTTTTTAAAGTTTACTGAAGCAGATAATAGCTTCTAAAATTCCAAGGGGAAGAGAATAGAGGGAATCAGTTGGGGGTTGGGGAGAAGGGGGAAAGAGCCAAGTGGATGAATAAGGAACGGAAGAAGAACAGAAAAGATCAACATGTGTTGCACAACTAGTTCCTGAAAAATGTGTCAGCAAGTCCCAGGCCAGCTGCAATTGGCAAAGAACTGGCCAAGCTCCTTTGGGTAAGGGATGTAGTGACACCAAGTCCAATGTGAATGGCAAGATGGATTTATCTATTTCAGAAAGGCATGTTGAGAGCATCAAGTTCATAAAATGTACTATATTCAAAAGCTACTAAAAATGCTAAAAACCATCACAAAAATCTAAATGTATTAGCTTAAATGTAATCAATTAGAAGTTGCTTAAAAGAATCATGGTTTTCAATCTCTTGAAGTTTGGAGTTTGTTTTTTCTTGTATTTTTTTATAGAGAGCCTGCATTTCATCAAAAGTAGAAAAATACTCTCTGGCTTTTACAGTCTTCTTGATAGTTGGTCTTTGGTGTATTAGTATGAAGAATACAAAATAAACCTGAGTCTGCCATATTTATTTGAAAGTGAAGATACAAATATTTTCATACCATCTCCCACACCATGTATGTTTACCATGTAAAAAAATGTATGAAGACATGTCAAGATTGCAGGAAGAAAAATATGGAGATTGAAAATTACGGTGAAGAAGAGAAGGGAGGAAAGGCCATCCCCATAAGTTGGACCTTTTAAACAATATAAGCATTTACTGACACTCAGTTTGTCCTAGGATTCATTTGGGAAAACAAAAGGCTTCTGATGTGATCTGTGTTCTCAGGGGCTCATACAATCCACTGAGAGATAAAAGGACAAATCTAGAAATAGAATTTAATCCAGGAGTTATGTCTTATAATGGTATAAGAAGTTCATTAATTACTTTAAAATTAATTCTATAATATTTACAGAATTGTATCCATGTACCGCGCACTATTCTAGGTTCTGTGAAATATCTAAAAATAAAACAAAGGCATTATATATAACTTAGATACAACGGACGTAGAGTGAGTTGGAACAGGCTGTGAATGGATGAAAAAATATGGTATAATATGTAAAAATTAAAAAAAATACAGATAGATACAGGGACAATGGAGGGAGAGAGCAGTGATGCTTTTTATGCATGGAAATCAGGAGCTTCTCTGAGAAGGGGACTTTTGAGTTGGGCATTAAGAAAGTGAAGAAGTGAGGTATATTGATATTTAAGGGAAAATCTTTCCAAGTAGAGAGAAGAGCATTGTGCAGAGATCCTGCAGTGTGGATGTTTTATGGTTATTTTAAAAAGGAGGGCCAGTGCGTCTAGGAAGTGAGAATACATGTAGTCAGAGTGGTATCAAAGGAAGGTCAGAGGCAAAAGCCAAGACAAGAAAAGCAGGTGTTGTGCTGAGGAAATGGAAATTCATTGAGGAATGTTGAACAAGAGAGGTGGTATTCTCTGTGTCAGGGTTTTAGAGGGAAACTGCTCACTTGAACAAACTTTTTGAAATTCCAAACTCTGTGCTAAATAGTAGGCACAAAAGAATAAGTAAAGACACAGACCTTCTTTATTACTATTATTAAGACACCAGCATGAGCACTACCATCAACATTATCATCATTACCACTACCATCATCATCACCATGATCATTCTCAAACTGCTATTACTTACTACCCAGTCGGTGTTTAGTATACTCTCTTGAGTAGTGGACCAAGATCCAACACTTTTTCTTTCCAGGAGAGCTGGGTGCATGGGGCCAGAGTTAGGAGTTCATGTAATTTCTGTGCAGCAACCAGAGTTTACAAGGTGGTATGAATTAGAAGGAAGGCCCACAAGACCAGGACACATGCCATTGTACATTAGTCAACTTGCAACAAACTACAGCAAGGCTGCTATCTGACTAACACCCAACTAGGATACCTCCCATAAGAGACTCATTCTGTGTGGATAACAGAGTTTCTTAAAAAGACTTAAAAGTACTCCACTCTCAGAGTTTCTCATTTTGGGTCTCCCATCAAGGTGGGGCTCTTTGAGAACTAAAGAAAAGGAGTTCCTCTGGGCAGGAGATCACTTATTATTAAGATAACTCACTGAAGCAAATTATGTTATGATATGACTCTAGGTGTGCCCTGTTGTCAGAAATTTAATTTCTGGGCCAAAGTTTCTTCTCTAGAAATAGAAATAACTCCACTATTAGAGTCTTTGGTGCTTTTAGAGTATCCTATTTATTGCTTCCTATACTACATTAAAACATTCTATTTACATGACTATCTCCCTACTAGGTCCTGAAATTCACAAGGACAGAGACTGTATCTTATTCATGTCTGTAACCAAATATCTTACCCAGGGCCTGGCACGTAGGAGATACTCAGTAAATCTTCACTGAAATAACTTGTGTTTTTCTGCTTCTTTGCCAACAGCAATCATATTTTCTTTTTTTTTTTTTTTGTACTAGGATTGAACCCAGGGTGCTTAACCACTGAGCCACACCCCCAGCCCTTTTTGAATATATTTTATTTAGTGATAGGGTCTTGCTGAGTTGCTTAGGGCCTCACTAAGTTTCTGAGGCTGGCTTCAAACTCGTGATCATCCTGACTGAGCCTCCCAAGCCGCTGAGATTACAGGTGTGTGTCACTGCACCCTGCCTTAACTATCATATTTTCTACCCTCAGAAAGTCATTAATAAAGAGTGCAAAAATATTGTAATATAAAGGAAATAAAGTTACTGAAAGTGGAGCTTTTTAATAAGCTTTTTTAAAAGTGAAGAAGGAAAAGAAGAGAAGGAAGAAATATTGTTGTTTGATAGTTGCTCCTTCCAAAAAGGTAATACCTATCATTCAGTTGACAGCTTCCTCCATAAATCCTATGATCCTTGTAAAAGTACTTTCTGGAAACAGATCATGGTTTTGAAAATATGCTGCCAGAAGCAGCATGTCAGGTATAGATAGAATGCAGCATGAATGCTGTATTACTCATGATGAGAAAGATAGCAGTCCTGACATGGCAACAGGAATAAAATGCTAAAAGCTGGTAAGGGTCACAAGGGACAGCATCAATAATCCCTTGATTTCAACTTTCTTATTTTATCTTTACTAAAAAGCATACACATACATATATACATATACATTTACATATATAAACATATATGTGTGTTTATATATACTTGAGTGTATAAATATATGTGATGAAAAATTTCATAAAAATTAAAAGATACATTACAGGAGGCAATGCAAGAACAACAATTTCAGAAATATTATCTTTTTTCATTTTTATTTATTCTTTTTAGTAGTACATGACAGTAGAGTATATTTCGACATATTTTACAAATATGAAGTACATTATATTTTAATTAGGATCCAAGTCTTGTGGTTGTATATGATATTGTGATTCACTGTGGTGTATTCATATATGAACATAGGAAAGTGATCTCAGAGTTATTCCACTATGTTTTCTATTCCTGTCTCCCCTCCCTTCCCTTCATATTCTTTGTCTAATCCACTAAACTTCTATTCTTCCCCTCACCCCCAGTTGTATGTTAGCATCCACATATCAAAAATAATTATCTTTGTAGTATTCTGCTTTTAAGTCCTTTGGGTATAGGCCGAGGAGTAGGATAGCTGGGTCAAATGGTGGTTCCATTCCAAGTTTTCTAAGGAATCTCCACACTGCTTTCCAGAGTGGCTGCACTAATTTGCAGCCCCACCAGCAATGTATGAGGGTACCTTTTTCCCCACATCCTCGCCAACACCTATTGTTGCTTGTATTCTTGATAATCGCCATTCTAATTGGGGTGAGATGGATGGTGACACATAATGGGGGGGAGGGGGCAAGAATGGAGGAATGGAGGAGGGAAAAGAGGGGTGAGAGGGGTGGGGGGGAAGGAAAAAATAACAGAATGAATCAAACACCATTACCCTAGGTAAATGTCTGATTACACAAATGGTATGCTATTACTTCATGTACAAACAGAGAATCAACATGTATCCCATTTGTTTACAATAAAAATAAATTAAAAAAGTAAAAAAAGAAAAAGAAAAAAAGAAATAATTATCTCTAAAAAGAATGGATGCTATTTCCAGAGATGAACCTTATGATTCATCTCAATGTTCATTATGATGAAAACCCCTAAAAGCACAAGGAGCTTCCTCTAAAAGCCATCCCCATGGCAAGTAGCATCAAGCAATCCTTATTAGAAAACAATTATAGTTGCAACTACATAAAATGGGAATTTAGGATCAAATCACAAAAAAAGTTTTTAACCTAAAACCTGCTAATGAAATTCAGGTTTGCTTTTGAGCAGATCTTAATTCCCAAATTACACATCGGTTAGTATACCTCCAATGTATGGATGAAAAATAACCCAGACCAGGAATGGCCTAAGTTATTCTAGACAGAAATGGCAGGGAGACTCTCTATAATACATACTCAAATTACCAAGCTAAAGAAACCTGGAATGGGACTATCCCCAGGAATCCCTGGGATGGAACTACCACTCACAAACCAATGTACTCCATGTTATTTGCTGCCAAAATTAAAATCCAAGCAATTTGCCTAGGAAATGATGAAACCTGAGCATCATGACACTTTAGAGGGAGCCCCAGCATGACCTTGAGGCACTATTTATTATTAGTGTTTGCTTACTTTCCCCCCAAAGCCTGTAGTTTATCCATAACATCTGTGCTTCATCGTTGACTGGAAAGCTTATGAGAGCCCTCGTGCTGAGTGAGGCAATGGAAACAGAAAATGATGTCGGCGGATTGTCAACAGGCATTCGGACATTGCCAAATGTCATGTTCTTTTCCAAGGAACATTCAGGATGCAAATAAAAATCAAATAACACTTCTTCTTGGCAAAAGAATGGGCTTAATTTGCTTTTGTTTTCTTCTTCTTGGTTTTAACTTGAACTGGGCTGCAAAGGGTCAGGAAGACTTTATCGACTCTAGTTACTCTAGTAAGATAAAGAGCTTCAGCAAAAGTTTGAAAAGAAATGTTGCTCAGTTCCATGGAGATGCTCACCACCCCCATGGAGACTTGTTGAGTGAAGTTATATGAAGTCCCTCCACCTCCAGATCAACTGTCTTTCTGCCTCTGGAATTGTGTCTGCTTTGTCCACAGCAATCTTTAACTCGTGGCCCCTTGGTGGCCAGTGGTAGTATGCAAGAGGGAAGATAATGTTACTTTCACCTCTTATATCAACCATGCTCTTGATTTTTCATGATAAAATTTCCTTCTTTCTCAGTCACCTCTTCCTCCATTACCTCAGGTTGTTAAAAGGCATTTAAGGACTCAATACCATGATACATCCTAATGGTACCCTCTGACTGCCTGGAAAGATTTCTTCCTTCTTTGTCAAAGTCCATTAAAACATTACCTTGCTATACTGGCAAGACTTCACTGTCCTCCAGGATGATATAGATGACCCCTCTCCTCACAGCAGTCACTCACTTCTCTGCCACTCACAATAATCACTGATTAATTTGTCTCTGTCAACCATTGACCCCCATTTTTTAGAACAGGAAATCAGGCTCTTCCCAGCCTTGGGTATGGTAAATATTCAATTGCTGTCTGCTCAAAAAACAAAGTGCATCAAAAGTCGAATCAGTCGAACAATAGTAATTTTTTTTAAAACCTAAGAACAGTTTGATATCAAGGTCTCCATTTTGAAAAATAATAATAGACCCCACACTCAACTTCAAAAAGAGAGCATCAAATTCTCAAAGTTGGGGAAAAAATCAATGCAACATAAAAGAGGTGTTGACAAACTTTTTCTATAAATGATAAGCTGGTAAATATTTCCATCTTTGTGAGTTCTATGGTCTATGTCTACTCAATTACTCAAGCAGACTATTGAAATGTGATGGCAGTCACAATAATATGTAACCAAATATCATGTCTGTATTCCAATTGAAATTTTTTATTTCCAAAAACAAACAGCAAGATAGATTTGACCTTTAGAACTAGTTTGATGACCCAAATCTAGAACTTAAAATAATCAAAAATTATCAGATTTAATGGCTAATGAAAAGGGAGGTGCTATCACGTGAAATCTAGAACAGCTGACAAAAGTCAGAAGGAAAAAGCCCATGTGGGACATTCATAAGTGGACACTAAGGGAATGATACTCATTTTCCCGAATATACACTCATCATACAAAAACAAATGGTTTTAATAACCATGAACTTCTTTACTGTACTCAATTTTGTAGGCAAATCTGAGTTTAATGATGAGACTTATGGTCCACAGGGTAGGTAGCAAAACTTCAAAGAGTAATACCACTAGGAAGAATATTATCATACAGTGCAAATTAGAATTATTCCTCCATTATATAATTTTCTTGTTCCTGTATGCTACACATAAGAAGAAATCAAAGGATCACCTTAAATTTAAAAAAAAAAAATTAGAATGCTCTTTTTTGATTTTTATTTTTTTAAATTTTATTTGTCCTAATTTGTTGTACATGACAGTAGAATGCATTTATACATTTTGATAGATCATACATAAATGGAATGTACTCTCATTTTTCTAATAATACATGTTGCAGGATCACATGGGTCATGCAGTCATACATGTTCATGAGATGATGATGTCTGTTTCACTCTACTATCCTTCCTATCCCATATCCCTTCCCCTCACTTCACTCCCCTCTGCCTAATCTAAAGTAACTCTATTCTTCCCTATCTCCCACATTTTATTGTGAATTAGCATCTACATATCAGAGAAAACATTCAGCCTTTGGTTTTTTGGGGGATTGGCTTATTTTGCTTAGCATGATATTCTCCAACTCCATCCATTTACCAGCAAATGCCATAATCTCATTCTTATTTAAAGCTGAGTAATATTCCATTATATATATCTGTATATAGATATAGATATATATTTTCTTTATCCATTCATCTGTGGAAGAATGCTCTTACAGTCATATATTTTTTCATTTAGCTCTTTTCTGATACCAACAAGTATTTTCCGAAATACTTGATTTTTTAGCATTTTCCTTATTTCTAATGACAAATTTCCAAAAAAATAATCCATCAATCACTCAATAAATCTTCATTAAGCACATGCTATAGGTAAAATCACAGTGCTAGGGGCTATAAAAGTGCTTTTCAAAGTCTTGTGATCATCCAGAGCACGGGCTGCATCCAAACTGCTGCCCGTTCTGCTAATAAAGTTTGATTGGCACACAGCCACACCCATTCATTCACATATTGTCTCTGGCTACTTTCTGAGTATCATAGCAGTGAAGTAGTTTTACCACAAACTACATGGCCTTCAAAGCTTCTGATATTTATTATTTAGCTCTTACAGAAGATGTATGTCAATGCTTGATCCAAAGTAAAGAAATCTAAGCAACATAAATATCCATCAGTATGTGACAGGCTAAATATGTTCTTTAATTTAATTATTCTATGATTAATTTCATACAATAGAATACTATAAAACCCTTAAAAAGAACGAAGATTATGTACACCCAAAGATATGAAACTATCTTCAATGTGCTTTAAGAAATTATGTATAGGTAAAATGTTATAGATATAGGCATAGATATAGGTATAGTCATAAATGTTTATAAATACATATAACATCCCAGGAAGAATAGAAATGTATGCAAGACATTGGTACCACTTGTTCTCTTAGTAAATGAAATGACAATCTAAGAACTGAGATGGGGAAGTGGCTTTTTAAAACCACATAATTTTTGGAACATTTGGATTTTTTACTAAGTATTTATGATATATTCAATATTAACAAGTATATCATAATGGAAAATATTTTTAAAAATTGATACATTAAATAAAATCAAGTTTGGTTATTACTTCAAAGGAAATAAAGTAATATTCAGTCATATTAAATTTTCTGCCAGCTGTGAACAAAAATGGACTCGAATTTTCAACTTTTCCAATCCACCTTCAGTTTTTATGTCAAGGAAGAAAGCTGCACAAGGTGAATTATTGGTTGTCCCATATGAACACTATGGATGCAACATCCAGAAGTCCAGGTGTGATCATACATTAACAAACTCAAGTGAAGTCCAGTGGTAACACCTTGGGAAGAAAAGTTCTGTGGTTGTAGCCCTAAAGCTACAGGGACAAGTGACAGAGCATGTCCTTAGAGGCATTGGGGGCAGTGCTAACTCTATCCATGAGCAACATAAAAAGTGTTGCCCCACCCTGGGGAACGGAAAAGGAAGCAGGAGCTCTCAAGGAGGGCAAGAAAGCAAGGGCAGCAGGAAGATTAAGTCATCTCCAGACTAGCCCTGACCTGAAGGAAAACAATAACAACAAAATGAATACCAGCCACACGGGCAACTAATTAAAAGATGTATAATTCTTTTTAAGAACAGTCCAGAAGTTATGTAAGATGAAAATTGCCTTTCAAAACAGAAAATCTACCATAGTACTTTGGGGAACTGCCTGAGATCTTCATGAGCAGTCTGTGAGATACCAGTCAAGCACTTTGTTATGGATATGGCATGATCATTCATTCATAGCCCTTAAAATGCCCGTGTATAGATTTTCAAGCCTATTGTAATATAACTAATATACTCAGACAACACCAAACATAGATCCAGTGATCCCACACAATAAGGTTATTATTGGGGGTCATTTTTTTTTTCAAAATGAAAATGATCTTATCATTACTTGAATGTTAAGAGGATATAAATAATATAGAAAACTACAAAAGGATATAGTTTTAAAAACTATCTAAAGGGGCTGGGGTTGTAGCTCAGTGGTAGAGTACTTACCTTGTACATGTGAGGCACTGGATTCACACCACATACAAATAAATAAAATTAAAGGTATTGTGTTCAACTACAACTAAAAATATTTTTTAAAAACATCTAAAGCTCCAAATTCCGGGATTATTTCACTTTATTTCCATAAAGGAAATGAAAGAATCTCTTTATGGCATATAACTAAAAATATGAAGAAAGTTTAACATGCAGGACTCTAGCTTGATTCCAAAGTAAAATTTCTTCTTTTTTTGTCACTCCAATACCAAAAGCGACCTACCCTCTGGCTTCCACCTTTGAAATGCAATGTCACTCAAGGTTCACTGACTATTTTGAGAATAAGCAAATCTAATTATCCAAGACTTTTGCAAACTCACGCCACCCAGAAAAAGTTAATGACTTTATGTTAATTTGATTCACTTTCTTTTTTTGGAACTTTATTATTTTGAACACAAGCCAGCTCTTACATTTCTAATTAATTACCTCATTGTGAAATTGCTATGCTAGGTGTTATGAATTTACTTTTGCTTTGGGGAGAAAATCCGCAACAAATAAAATTTATTTTAAAAAAACCTATAAAGGCCACTAAGTACCTGGGTTAAGTAAAAAATTATAATCACACATTAATACTATTTTTAAAGAGGCATTGAATTGAAAAGAGAAAAGGAAGAGAAGAAAATGTGCTTTTATTTAAAAACTCTAAGCAAAAGATGACATTGAAAGAACTGTGACGATATTAACTACCAACTATAATTACTGAAACAAATGTTGGAATATCCACTTATGAAAATATCATGAGAACTTACTAATAATTTTTAAGGTTTCATTGTACAAATAGCATGGATAAAGAAGAGCCATTATGGAAATGTGTTATGGAGAAAATTGAGTGCTACTATTCTTTCTAGTTTATTTTCAATTTTATGAAATCCCACAATGTCTATAATAAGAATCACATTAATCTAATAGAAATTAAACATTTCTCTTTTTTATATGCACACATATGTATACAAGTATACATAGCATGACAAATCAGAAAGATACTCCCATGCGCCAGAATATGAACCAGAATCATCATGCATTTACACAAAGACTGGAATCATTCACTGCATATATTCATCATTCATAATAATTATGAACCTTGTAAAAACTATGTTTCTATATTCATGTCCGTGACCTAAGTCTAGAAGGAATGGGTAAAAATTCACATTTATGTTTACATTTAAAATCAATATGAAGTTAAATTCTAGAACAAACGTTGGAATTCTTAGTTTCTTCTACATTGTAAAAAAAAAAAAACCTTTGGATAAGCAAGTGTTGATTAACTTCAAATGATTACTGATTGGCTTTACATTCTATAACAAGTCTCCTAGTGATTTTAGATTTGACTTATCTTTTTATTAGTCTAGAGGTATGAAGCATAATGGGGTTAAAGATAATACAAGGTTAGATGTAGCCTGCAAATCTACTCTTATATGAAATATTTTGCTGGCATATTATTAATATAAACATTCACATAAGTTCTAAAAAGGGCCATTATTCTAAGAAAAACAAACAATAGCTAGAACAGATGATAAACCAGTGTTTAAAACAATGAAGAGAGATTTCTAATATAGGCAGATGAAAGAATTCATCTTCCAAGAATTAAACTCTGGCATTTGCCAGTAATGGATGGTACTAGAAACTATCATGGTAACTGAAATAAGCCAATCCCAAAAAACCGAAGGTCAAATGTTCTCTCTGATATGTGCATGCTAACACACAATAAGGAGGGAGGGAATATAGATCACTGGATTAGACAAAGGGGAATGAAGAGAAGGGAGGGGGATAGAAATAGGAAATACAGTAGAATGAATGGGATGTAACTCTCCCATGTTGATATATGAATACATAACCAGTGTAAATTTACATCATGTACTACCACAAGAATGGGATGTTATACTCCATGTATATATAATACATCTAAGATACATTCTATAACTAAAAGGAACAAATAAAAAATTTTAAAAATTCACATTCAAATTAATTAACTGTATTTACTTTGGAAAATAATCTTAAAATTTAATATTTTCATTATTAGTTTACTATGCCTTGCTAATCATTATCAAAGAAAAATGATTTGAATATTATATATAGTCTTTATATTTTTCCAAATAGAATTTTACAGAATCTATGGAATAATATCGATTATAATTTCCAGTATAAATTTCCTAGAAGAGATAGATTGTATTAGTTAACAAGGTATTAAGAAATTTGAAGTTAATATCTTGTTTGGATTAAAGCCAGGGTCCCTTTGTGCTTCAGTGTAGTGCCTTTTATTTGACTTATCTAAGAGGACAACTATTTTATAGAGTTCTGGCTTTATAATGTATTCTTGAGGGGAAAAATTCATTACTTGATATACACTATTAATCTAAATAGCAAAAAATTCCTTCACAAAACATAATAATGAGTGCACAAAGACTATTTTACATTATGATGAAGAGAAAATGGATTGCTAGGATTATATGAGGAATAAATCAGATGTTATGACTTGTAACACGCTGTAACATTTTTATACAGCATTAGGTCAATTTCACGGATACTTCAGCCTTCCAGTTTTGTACCCATGCCAAATGTAGAAGCTTCTAGAAGCAAATATTGTAAATCAGATGACAAGTAAAATATGCCACTAAAAACAACCACAACAGTAGTCCTAGTATTCCTGGTCAGGTCTCATGTGCTTTGGGACTGGTTTGATGGAGCAGGTGTCTAAGAATAACTTTTTGGCTAATCCCTACTGCCTACTAGAGACTATTTCCAAGGTTTCTCTCTAGAGGAGCAGACTTATCCAAAGACTCTGCCCTTGGCATACAGGAGTAGATCAGATATTCAGCCAACTGATTAAAGTATTAAAAATTTTTACAGAAAGCAAAAAATACAGAATACAATTATTACACCAAATGTTGTAAGTATGTGGATATAGATTTTCCCAATATTCCTGGTAGCTATGTGTAAAGCATGGGTCAGGATCTCTTTCTATTTTGCATCAACAATTATCACAACTATTAATAAAAATAATTCTATTTGTATTAATAGAAAGCATTCCAGGTTGAAAATTAAATCTGAATGATATCATGTCCCTAGTTGCTATTTCTCCCTAATTTCTATCTGGACTGTCCCTGATCAGAAATTTTCTTAACACCTTCCGTTTTGGAAGAATGAATGGCATCCTCTTCTTTAAACACCCCAGGCTCAAAATCAGTTTCAGAAAATTTCCAAAGATATAATATGGCCTGAAATACTAGGAGAACGCTCATTACCATGTTCTTTCTTTTATGCTTTTCCATATATCCTAGGGCCTAGAAGATTGGGAACTACATTTTACAGACTCCTTGTCATCACAGTTCAGGATTAGGTCATACGAATAAGACACAAAAGAAAAAAGAGAATCCAAAGCCAAGTATGGTGGTGGCAGACAGATGTGCTCTGGCAGATGGTGAATGGAGGTGGTGCTAGGTACTCTCAGGTACAACACATAGCTGATATATCAAGTGTGCTTCCTGCTATTCTTGAATGATAGTTGCAGATCTTTTCCAAACTTATGTAAGCCTCTAATTTTCATGTTAAATATCCTTCTTGAAATATCCACAGATTGTCTGCCTTCCCAATTGAATTCTGGTCAGCAAAAATGACTTAGTCATAACTCTTGGTCATTGTTAGTGGAAGCACCAAAGAGGGTCATCTGGTTTCCACAGGAGAAGCTCAGGTACCAATAACAGGCAACAGGAAAAGGTTCAAGAAATTAGACTGAGTCCAACATCAGGGATGGTTATTGTTGGTAGGAACTCTGACTCAGAGTTATATATCGCAAGTAAGTCTTTAGTTCTTGGAAGCATCTACTAGCTTTGGACCTGACCTTAAAATTCAATGTCAATATTTGAGATAGTGATGCACTTCCTCTTCAGCCCATGCACATACTTAGTACAAACAAGTTGAAGACTGTTTGGAAACCAACACTTTGATACTCATAGGTTCCTGACTGGTGATACAGGAAAGAGGAACTATCACCTTTATGGTGCTGATAATTCACTGAGAACTGCCAGAGTGAGTGAAGGAGAGTTCCTGGAAGGTGAGAAATGCAGGATGAAAAAATTGTTTTTAGTCTCTGACTCACTAGTGTTCATTTTATAGAAGAATATTAGCACCTAGAGAGTGTTTGCTTTTCTACCCTGCATAAGAATAAGTTGAATTAACAAATACACATAAAGAAGAGATCTAGGTCTGTTTGTGAGGTCTGTGCCCATTCATTTCAAAGCACTCCACAACTTACAGCTGTGCTAATACCCACCCTGTTTCCTTGGAAAACACTTCCTCTTTGTTTTCTTTGCGAATTTACTCATCACCTTAATGACTATTTAAAAACTTTATGTTAATTTGTGACAAGATAAATTTGCTGAACAGAAACTTGATTAAACTCTCAGGAACTCAGTTTTCTCTTATATTAAGCTGTTATTATAATCCTAATATTCAGGGGCTTTATAAGGATTAAGTGGGATAGTATATATATAAGAGCTTTGCAATCATATCTATACAAAAACATATATGAAATACCTCCATAATCATTGTGCAAAGGCATGCACTAGACAAAATACATTAAGGTCTTTAGAGCAGAAAAGAATTGCAAAGCATAAAAAAGCCAAAATTAAAAACAAAACAAAACTTTTTTGTTTCTTTAAAAATAATATCACCAGCCAAAACTTTTTGACTTTCAAAGTCATGGCTTAGAGCATGCTCAATTTCTAAAATGTGGAAACATTTGTGGATCTTGTGGGAAAACACAATTTCCAAAAGCTTTACTCAGAACAAACCCAAGAGAAATAACAATATTCAAATCATCACAAACATACCCATCAGTACACATCCATCCCATACAGTCTGGCCCACCCAGAGCGTAGGCTTTAGAACACTTGGTGACACCACTGATCAACAGAATTTCCTGAACAAATCTTTGTGAATTAGCTCAAGATTTCTCTAAACATATTGAATTGCCATGTTGGCAACATGGAGTCTCGGTTTAGGTTCTCCTATAAGTGGACTCTGAGAAAATGATTTAAGTGTAAGCAGTTTATTTGGAAGGTGAGACAGAGAAGGGAAAAAAGCAATAGAGTCATGTCATCCAAAAAGTTACTTTTGTGGGTAACCTGAGGTCTATCCCACTGGGCAACATTGGGAGACAGTATATAACATGCCTTAGAATTGTCCTGATTGAGGGACTAGGAAGAGGGGACAACTATTCACCAACTCTCCAACCATCAATGATTGAGAGCTGCTTTCATGGCCCACCACTTCTCACTGTTGAAAAAAAAAAAAGCCCTCAGGTACAGAGTACAAGGTGTTCCCAAGAAGACTTCCAGGGAACATGGAAATACATGATAGTATCTATTAGACACAGGTTCACAAAATTAAATCCAAGAAAGATCTCAAAAAAATCTATCAATTTTATGCAAAATAGTTGTTCAAAATATGGCAAAATAGGACACATGTCACATAGTTGAAAGTGATGGTGGTCCAAAGCATATGGGGGATATGTAATCTAGAAATGAATTCATCATCAAATGAGTATATTTGGGCCTCCATATTAACACGTTCTGCATCTACAGATTCTACAAACAAAAGATATAAAGTATGTTTATCTAAATTTTATCTGTACTGAACAAAGACTTTTTCCATGCCCTTATTCACTATACAATATAGTACAGTATCTACTTATATAGCATTAGCATTGCATTAAGTATTGTAAGTAATGTAAAGATGATTTAAAGAGCATGGGAAGATGTGTATAAGTTACATGCAAAAACAATGCCAGTTTATATAAGGAACTTGAAATAATTTGGTATCCTATAATCAATCCACTGCAGAAATGGAAAGAAGAGAGTACATTGGAAGTTATTAGTAAACTGAAACAAACCATAATTTTTTGTATCTTATCTAAATGAAGATTTAAAGATTGTCTTCAATCCTGAGGCACTTTAGTAATAGTAGATAAATAAATATCAAGCAAAATAACTGGCTAGTAATGGAAAATTTTAGTTCCACCTATTGAATCAAAAATTTATTGTGTTTATATACCACAGTTTCTTTATCCATTCATCTATTGAAGGGCATCTAGGTTGACTCCACAATATAGCTATTGTGAGTTGAGCTGTTATAAACATTGATGTGGCTGTGTCACTGTAGTATGCTGATTTTAAGTCCTTTGGGTATAAACCAAGGAGTGGGATAGCTGGGTCAAATGGTGGGTCCATTCTAAGATTTCTGAGGAATCTCCATCTTGCTTTCCAGAGTGGCTGCACCAATTTGCAGCCCCACCAGCAATGTATGAGTGTGCCTTTTTCCCGACATCCTCGCCAACACCTATCGTTGCTCGTATTCTTGATAATAGACATTCTAATTGGAGTGAGATGAAATCTTAGGGTAGTTTTGATTTGCATTTCTTTTATTACTAGAGATCTTGACCATTTTTTTTTCTTATATCTGTTGATTGCTTGTAGATCTTCTTCTGTGAAGTGTCTGCTTGTTTCCTTAGCCCATTTATTGATTGGGTTATTACTCTGCCATAAGAAAATAAAATTATGGCATTTTCAGGTAAATGGATGGAGTTGGAGAATATCATGCTAAATGAAGTAAGCCAATCCCAAAAAACCAAAGGCCGAATGATTTCTCTAATAAGTGAATGATAATTTATAACAGGGGGTTGGGGGTAGGAAAGAGTGGAAGAGGGATGGATTGTATAGAGGGAAATGAGGGGTGAGGAGGGGGGGAGGAAAAATAATAGAATGAGACAAAAATCATTACCCTATGTACATGTATTATTATGAAAATTGTGTGACTCTACTTTGTGTACAACCAGAGAAATGAAAGTTGTACCCCATTTGTGTACAATGAACCAAAATAAAATAAATAAATATATATTGAGCCCATGGTATGCAGAATATACTTTTGGAAACTTTGGAGAGATTTTCTTTTAAATGATATTACAATGTACATACAGAGTAATAAAAAATGACTTATTAAAAATGGAAACTATGTTCACACCCTAAATTGTTTCCTTTGTTGTACAGAAGATTTAAATCAGCATACTGCAGTGATGTATTCACTACAACGCTTATAGCAGCACAATTCACAATAGCCAAATTATAGATTCAACCCAGAAGCCCCTCAATGAATGAATGGATCAAGAAAATGTGGAATATATTCACAATTGAGTTTTACTCAGCCATAGAAAAGAATGACATTATGGCATT
Organism: Sciurus vulgaris; assembly: GCF_902686455.1. Classification (NCBI taxonomy): domain Eukaryota; kingdom Metazoa; phylum Chordata; class Mammalia; order Rodentia; family Sciuridae; genus Sciurus; species Sciurus vulgaris. Next base: position 130,701,056 of record NC_136471.1, on the reverse strand, counting down.
TGTTGGTAATTGGAAGAAAATTGAGAAAATCATCCTAAGTGAAGTAAGGAAGGTTCAGAAAATCAAGGGTCATAATATTCTCTCTCATATGTAGAAGCTAGAACAAAATCAGATGCACTTCAACAGATGAATGGATAAAGAAACTGTGGTTTATATAGACGATGGAATATTATTCAGCCATAAAGAAGAATATTATGGCATTTGCAGGTAAATGGATGGAATTGGAGAATATCATGCTAAGTGAAGTAAGCCAATCCCAAAAAACCAAAGGCCAAATGTTTTCCCTGATAAATGGATGATGATACATAATGGGGGTGGGGGTGGGGATAAAAGAAGAATGAAGGATCTTTAGACTACATAGAGGGAAATGAGAGGGAGGAGGGGCAGGGGTATGAAAGAGGATGGAATGAGACAGACATCATCACTCTATGTACATGTATGATTACATGAATGGTATGAATCTACATCATGCACAACCATAGAAATGAAGTTGTACCCCATTTGTGTACAATAAATCAAAATGGAGACTGTAAAAATTAAAAATGAAAGTGATGGAGGGGGTCATATATCATAAAGACATATGAAACATCAGTGGATTAGAAGTAGGAGAATGACAGGGAGTGAGAAGGGAAAGGGAAAAATATGGAAAGAATCAAACAAAATCATGATATATATATATATATATATATATATATATATATATATATATAAATGTACCAAAGGAAATTTCACCTTTAAATGTATGTAGAAACTACTAATCAAAATATATAAAGGAGTTAAAGGAAAATCAGTAGAGTAGAAGAGGGAGCAAAGGGAGAGGAAGAAGGGAAGGAAAATGGGGGAAATGGGGATTAATATTGAATTCTTTGTATATAGAATTTTGTCAAAAAGAATCCAAATATTATGTATAATTATAATGCCCTAATAAAATGTGTGACAAAAAATTAAGCTATGGGAAATATGTAACTAAAACTTATGTCTAGGTGCAAGGGACAGAAGTGGCCCATCTAGCTCAGAGCTAGATGGATTCACTGAAAATCACTTTGTATAGGTGAGCATTGATCTGAATTAGAAAGTAGAACAAGGAAGGACTAGTAGAACAGAAGAATGAAGGAGGTCCAGATTAGTGGTTCTCAAGTGTAGACAATTCTGAACCTCACAGGACATTTGATAACCTCTGTAGACATTTTTGGTTGCCCCAACCTCGAGCAGGTGTTCTAACATCTAGTAGGTAGAGCCCAGAGTTGCAACAAAACATTCTGCAGTACACAGGCCACCCACCCAGTACAAAGACTGGTAGTTTTTGGTCCCAACTTTCAATACTGCCATAGCTGAGAAACTTTGATTTATAAAAAGAAAATATATCAGTGCTAAAAGGTTAGCATGGAAAGCAAAGAAGGCACTTTAATTTGAAAAAGTTGTTGTGGGTAGCTATTTGAGGATTTGTGAGGAGATAGCAGCACTAAAAGGATTCTAGGTTTGGTTAATTAGAAGTTCCTTTCCTTTAGCTTATGTTTTAATAACACATAAGATCCATGTCAAGGGATAAAAACCAAAGCTGTGATTCTAATACAAATTGTAATATAATTGGACCCTCGAACATTTTATTGTTGACTTCTACATAAGTTAGGCTGGGTGAGTGCCTTCATCATGGTGGCCTCTCCCAACTTCACCCTCCATCCTAATTGGTGTTTTGGGAGCCCCACACTTTCTTTAGTGTGAACTTCTTTAAAACAGTTATGGAAGTTCCTCCTAGTACTTCTGTCCTTCATACTTCTTCATCCCAATTTCTACTTAAACCACCCAGTGCTCTCATACTTCCTTCCACAGAGAACTCAACAGACATTTCAGTTGGCATCCAAAGTCTTCTTTCAATGGCATTTCTTTTTCTCACATTTTAAAATTTGGCTTAGCAGAAGCCTAGGAATGTGGTGAAATCCAGAGAGGAAAGTTCTGAATAAAATTTAGAGGGAAAAAAAATCTAAAAATAAATTTCTGGTTTCCAGCAAGCTCAAATTTGGAGCATAAGTAAAACAAAACATGGTTAGAGACTTTAAAATAATGGGTCTTGAATCAAAAAGGAGAAGGATAAGTGGAGTGGAGGGCTTTCAATGTGACATTGAGTCTCATAAGCAACAACATTAAATTTGTATGTATTCATTTAAGTTATTAACAGAATAAAAATCAAGTGGACAAAATCTAAATTTCAGGAAGGGCTGAGAAAGCATACCCTCCCCTTTTATTTCTGAATCTCCAAAAGTTCAAAAAATTACATTTACTAATCCACAGCTGAGATTTCAGAAGCAAGTACAAGTTAAATATTATAACAGAGGTAAATAATTTTTTTCTGCTTATTGAATGAATAAAAATAATGTATTTTATGTTATTGTTATAAAACTATCTGGTTTTTTTACTTAATAGTTATCAACCATCTGGGCTGATGGTGGATGATGACAATGTGATGCTGATGTTGATAATGATGTGGCTGGTGGTAGTAAGCAAATATGAAGTGCTTGCAGTGTCCAAGAAACTATAATAAAATTATATAAGTGTTATCATTTATTTCTCTCAATTCTGCTATAAACACTGTTATTGTCCCCCACTTTTTAGTGTAGAAATTGAGGTTTGGGAAATTGGGGTGAATAAACAGTAGCTCTGAGAATTTATTCAGCTTTGTCTGTATAGCCAACAGTCATAACATCTCTTTGGGGGTGATATTTCAGGAAGAGCCAGTATCGCTTTGCAAAATTTAAAAATACTAAATCTACAATTTTAAGTGTAACAATTATTTAAATTATATACCTTGCAATGGTTTGAATGTTTTTGTCCCCTCCAAAGTTCATGTTGCATCTTAATTCCCATTATGATAATATTAAGATGTGAGTCCTTTTGGGGAGGTAATTAAGACATAAGGACAGAACCCTCATGGTTTAATGCCTTATAAGAGTGCTGGAGGGGAACAATTTAGGCCTCTTTTTGCTCTTTTCATCCCTTCTGTCAGTATTTCTACCTTCCAGAAGATGTAGCAACAAAGTGCCATATTGAAGCTTACAGCAATTTTTACCAGACACTGACCATATTGGTTCCTTGCTCTTGAACTTCCCAGTTTCTAAAAGTGTAAAAAATAAATTTCTGTTGTTCATAAATTACTTAGTCTGTGTGTTTTGCTATAGCAACACAAAAGGAGTAAGACAAGCCTGTAGGTAAATTGACCTTGACCCTTCTTCTAGGACATTCTCTTGGTATGAACATATCTTATAGAGTAATTAGGAAGATTAAAATAGGATTGGTCTTAATATGTGGAGAGTACTTGGACAAAGAGTACATAATCAATAAATGTCACTAATGACCCTTGGAGTCAATGTTCAGGGGCAATTTGACTTTAAAACAGACAAACATGAAACTAACATAAAACTGCAAACCAAAAATAAATTTGATTTACAGTTTAAATAAAATTATGATGAAGTTGAAATTAAATAAAAAATAAACATGCACTCACTAGGTGCAGTGGCACATGCCTGTAATCCCAGCAGCTTTGGAGGCTGAGACAAGAGGGTCATTAATTCCAAGCCAGTCTCAACAAAAGCAAGGTGCTAAGCAACTCAGTGAGATCCTGTCTCTAAATAAAATTCAAAATAGGGCTGGGGATGTGGCTCAGTGGTTGAGTGCCCCTGAGTTCAGTCCCCAGTACCAAAAAATAAAAAATAAAAGTAAAAATAAAATAAATGAACACTCTTCAAAGATTATGAAATAAGTTTCAAGAGCTGATTTTTAGGTTAGGGTTTTGAAATTGGAAAGGCATTTTCCCATAAGAGCAATGTCAAGACCTGCTGATTAGGTGTCAACTTCATTAACCCCCTAACCTATAAGCATCAACTATATGAAATACCAGGAAAATCCAACTTGATGGATAACGAATTTTCTTTGAAGAAAAAATTCCTCCCGTTCATATCACGCTTTTTACTTTAAAAAGAAATCTCAACCATAAAGAATGATTTCATGACATTTTCCAATAAATGAATGGATCTGGAGACTATCATGCTAAACCAATCCCAAAACCCAATGATTGAATGTTTTCTCTAAGCCACAATAAGGAGGGAGGGAAGAATATAAGCTAATTGGATTAAATAAAGGGGAATTAAGGGAAGGCCAGGAGGAAGGAATTAGGAAATACAGTGGAATGAATCTGACATAACTTTTGCTTTGTACATACATGAACGTACCACAATGAATTTAACCATCGTATACATCCACAAGAAAATATCAAAAAAAAACTATGGATAAATGACAGAAATATCAATAGCTGTAAGGAAGCAGAGATGGGGACAGTAAAGGGGAAGGAGAGGTACTGGGGTCTGAATTAGAACAAGATATATTCCATGCTTGTATAGTTATGTCAAAATGGATTCTACTGTCATATATAACTAAAAAGAACCATTAAAAAAGAAATTTCACATTAATTTGCATTTTGAATACACATGGCAACATTTTGAGGTAAGCAGAGGGAGGCAGAGATGGCTAGCAAATGACCAAGAATGTGTGCTAAGCCAGGATTCACATTTCCCTATTCCCCTTGCAGCTAGAATGGGACCATGTTATTGATCTCTAGTGAACAGACTATTCAAAAGTCTGGGCAAAGGTAGGAGAGGTTTGTGTCATCTCCAAGTCAGGCCCATGGATCTGCTTTTCTCTTGCCCTTTTCTATGGAGCATAGAGATTGAACTTAGAGGTATCATGAAATGGAAGAAGCCTAAATTCTTGAATTCTTGCATGAAAGGTTGCCCATGAAATGCCTGATTCAATTCCCATGCAAACAAAAACTAAACTTGTATTGTGTTAAGTTGCAGAAATGTTCAGGTTGTTTGTTCTAGCAATTAGCTTTTTGTTGCAGCAACTAGCCTACCCTAGTAAAGATATTTGAATATTAAACAGATGCTGTCGTCACCCATGCCTAATAACATATTTAGAACTAGCTTAGTCATCAAATGACAAGCAAAGGGGGACTCCATATCAGAGGTGAGACAGACAGGTGACTCACATTATGCAGCAGTGTAACACTTGTTAAAAATGTGATAACCCATAAAGTTGCCCATAAATCTTTGGATCCAGTACCTTTAGAATTATAATAGTAGCTTGTGTTGGCTACTCTTGTCTGTATTTAGCAAAGGATTGCAAGTAAAGGGAGGGGGAGTTTGGAGAGAATTGGACCATTTTGCAAAAAGAAATGAGAAGAGATTCCAGAATTTGAGACTAAAAGCTTGGCAGAGCTTACTCTTCTAGATGACCAATGATATAAAATAAAGTCCTCATTTAATACAGTATTATGAAATGGTCTCCCCTACCTGATTGGTTTTTGAGGCTCCCATAACTGTCAGTTATTTAACAGTTGCAGTTTAGAACACATAAATTGTTGTCTGAGAACACATGGCTATATGAAGTAACAGACCCACGATTTGAACTCACATCTTGTGAGTCTGACCTCAACTTTCTCTTAATATATTTCACAGCCAAAACACTGTACTAAATTATCATTTTTTAAAATGTGCTGATGGTTCAGTGGCTAAACAATAGAAGATTTCCTTGGGAACAAAATAAACTTTCCATGCTTTTTACGGGAATCTAGAAGGTGAAATGAGTGCTTCAGTTCCCTAAAAGGGGATCCTTGCATTGTGTTCTTTTAGAACTCCTTGTCCTCCTTCCTTTTTTCCTACTGAAAAAAACAGGATTGGTTTCTATTATGGTGATACTTTCATTTTATTAAAAATTAGATTTGAGAATCTGTTTTTTTGTTGGCAGTGACGATGCCATATATTTATAATAATATTACAGTGTATGACATCTTTGTAACTCATATATTTATATATTTGATGTTCTTATCAAGGTTCACAGTAGATGTTTAGCAAATTTTTATGGTTATGAGATTATTGGGAGAAAAAAGCACTCAATAGCAAAAGACACATACTGGATTTTTTTATGGCATTTCTTATTTCCACTGTTAGATTGTAAGTTACATGCAAGCAAGAACTGAGCTCATTTTATTTTTGTGACTAGCCATAGAACAGCATCAAACATACAGGAGTACACAATAAATAATTGCTTGCTGAAGATTTGTAAAACAATGTTATTTTAATTGTGATAGAAACAAACATATGATATCAGATTGAGAAATGTCTTAATTTGGGTTCTCCCAGAAGATGATGCTGAAGGAAAGATTCATGTACAAATAGAATACTTAAGAGGAGTATTAGTTTCTTGTTACTGCACTAAATATCACAAATTTAGTGCTTTAAAACAATATAAATTTATTTTCTTACAGTCAAGGAGGTCAGAAGTCCAGAATGGGTCTCTCTGTGCTAAAATAAAGATGCCAGTAGGGCTACTTTCCTTTTGGAGGCTCTAGGGGATAATCAATTTTTTAGTCTTGTCCAGCTTCTAGAAGCCACCTTTATTTCTTGGCTTGTGGTCTTTCCCTCTGTCTTCAAAGTCAACAGTGTAACATCTTCCAGTGTCTACTTGTTTCTATCATCATAATCACTTCTCTGAATCTTCCTGTCCTACTTCCTCCTATTATCTACAAAGACCCTTGTGATTACTTTAGAATTCCATCTGAGACAATCCATGCTAATGTCTTCATTTCAAGATCATTAATTTAATCCACACCTGCTAAATCCCTTTTTCCATGTAAGATAACATATTCACAGGTTCCAGGATTTGGATGTGGACATCTCTCAGGGGCCCTTACTCTGCTAAACATAGGAAATGATACCAGAAAAGAGTAATTGGGGTATGAAGAAGTGAGGAAAGGGAAAAAGTCAATAAAACATGTGCTAAGAAGATATATATTACAAAAGGCAACTGGGCTCAGGCTTGCAGGGGACTATGCAAGAAAGGATGGATAGAGTTCAGACTTATCCTGCAGTTATCCACCAACTCACCTTCCCAATACCAATTAAAGGCAGCTCCTAGGGTCCTTAAATTTCTGCCACTTCTAAGACGTGCCCTGTGGTGGTAGCATGTTCTCTCAAGACCAAAAATAAAACACTAGGAAGAGAACTGCAAGTTTTCTTGGCAGACTCACGCAATTGGGAGAATGGCCAGAAGAGGTGTAGAGGGCACCAAGAGCCTCTGCTGGAAGAAGTGGCTTCTGTGATCATCTTATTCAAATGTATCCCTTTTTTCTTTTTATTGACAACTAACATTAAGATTCATTTATAGGGGCTAGGGACATAGCTCAGTTGGTAGAGTGCCTGCCTTGCAAGCACAAGGCCCTGGGTTCAATCCTCAGCATCGCAAAAAAAAAAAAAAAAAAAAAAAAAAAAAAAGATTCATTTTGAAAAAATTATAAAATAATGGAATATAATTTGTTTTAATTAAGTCCCCAATACTTCCCCTTCCCCTCCCTTTTCCCCCAACCTCATTCCCTTCCCTCTACTCTACTGATATTTCTGCTATTTACTTATTTTTTTTTTAGTTTCTTGTGGATGTACATGATGGTGAGATTCATTGTGGCATATTCATATATGTACATAGGAAAGTTAGGTCAGATTCATTCCACTGTTCTTCTCTTATCCCATCCCTCTTCCTTCTACCTCAATCCTCTTCCTAGATCTACTACACTGATCTACTACACTACTTCCCCCACCTTATGTTTTGAATTAGCTTCCACATATCAGAAAAACATTCAACCTTTGACTTTTTGGAACTGGATTATTACTAAGTCATAATGAAGAACAAACATATCTCTTTTTAGAAGAGCAAACCAAGGCCCAGATGGTGCTGGGCTTGACCAAGTTCACATGACCCAAGGAGAACACTGAGTATGGTTTCCATTTAGTTAGTATCTCAGGCTATTTTGCATCAAGCACTATACTAAGTGTTTGACATGCACTCCCAGCTCTACAAACTCAGTGCAGCCAAAATGAAACTTCTCACCTTTTTGCCTGTACCTGTATTTCCTTCTTGATATTCCCCAGTCATATCATAATCATTTCCTCAAGAGACCACTTATATTTATTCTAATGCCTGATGGACCATATCATAGTCATTGCCTTAAGAGACGACATATATCCTAATGCCTGGCACACTTTCTAGCATGGATGAGTGCATTTGTTAAATTTTGAAGGAGAAAAGGAAGGAAGGAAGAAAAAAGGAAAGGAAGGAAGGAAGAATGAAGGAAAGGAAGGAAAAGAAAGCATTTTGTGTTTTTAAAGAAGTAGCTAAAAAAAAAAACCCAAGGGTCTAAAAAAAAAAAAAGAAAAAGAAGTCACTGAATGGAGGTTCACAATTTTAAAAAAGATGTAAAACATCACCACTTAGCTCATGAGAGATGAAGTTCCAGGATCCCAGAAGCCAAGCATGGGCAATCTATCCCCTAAGTTCAGAAGAGATCAAAGCAGACACTATCTACCTAAAGAACATGATATTATTTCACAAATGGAAGTTTATCGCTCCTACTCTTACTGTGCACCTGGAACATATCTTTTGCTTTCAAGATTGAAGAATCAAGTCTCTTCTATTCAAGGGAGTTTTCTTTAGACAAACATTTGGAATATCATGGGCCCACTGGGAAAAATAAAGCAATTTCAAGGACTGATTAAGTAATATTTCTACTTGCTTTCTGAGTTAAGAAGTATAGAGAAAATAACAAACTAGTCTCATAGTTTTACCTGTATACTAATCCTATAGTTTTATCTTAATATAATGTTATAAATAACTTCATATTTAAGCTAATTTTTAGAAGTTATAGCACCATTGCTTCAAAATCAACACTTTGTAATTTAATCAATGCATGTATGATAAATGTTAACTATTAAAAGGTACAAGAAATAAGGTCTTGATTACCTATCAATAAACTCATTTCCCATAGTGCCTCTCACCTTCAGTTGTGGCAAATTTCTGAAGGCCCACTAACTACAGGCAGAAAGTTCTTCAGCCTGCTTAAATTCCCCAAATCTATAACCCAGAAAATTCCTAGCAGTTCCAGCTGCCTAAAAGGTATCTCTAAATGAATTATGATTCTTCACAGCTAGCTTGTGGGCTTGCTATATTTTCTGAGGGAAATCTCAAATTCCAAAGGAGATGACTTCATCTGGGAAAATATTTTACTGTAAAAGGTACGGGGACTCAGCACTTGTGAAACTGTCATTCAAAACTGCGTCAGGAGGCAAACTCTCCAGAGGAGGGGCAGAGGATAAGATGTTGAAAGATCCATTATGAGCCATAACCATGTATGTGCATCCCCAGAGAAATCACTATGGGCTCATATTTTCCATTTTAATGTTTCAACAACAGAATAAAAAGTGCCACCAACCAGTGTAACTAGCATTGACTACTACTATGATTCAATAATGCTAGAAAAATATCTCCTTGAAAGTTAAACAATATCTCCTGTAGGGTTGGTGATTTATCTATAAGGATTATGGTTACCAGAAAAAGGAGAAGGAGGAAGAGGAGGAAGGAGGTAGAAGAGGGGACAAGAAGAGGATGAAGAAGAGGAGGAAGAGGAAGACAATGCTGCCACTGCTGATCCTCATAAAACAACTTAGTTAAACAAACTCCTACTGTTCAAGATTGATTTTTGTAATTTCCAGACTCGTTTCCAAACTTTTCTTTCCTATGGCTCTTTCACACTCTGGAAGGAATTAAGTCCCTGGAAATAATACCACTGTATTTTATTGGGAGTTTGCCAGAACCACAGTCAAATACATTTATGAGGCATATATTGGTCACTATTTTCACAAATCCAGCTGACTCAGCCAATGTCTGTCCGTCCCCTTCTTTCATGCCCCACCTCAACATAGTTGCCTTCTGAAGATGCACAAAGAAGATGACCTGATGGAAGGATTGCTCTTCTATTAAAAGGAAACTATACGTCAAGCTGTTTTTTTTTAAAAAAGGCAAAAATTTATAAACAAGACCTATAAAGTTCAAACTGACAGTTACATCTGTTGCCAAACCAATTAAAAATTCAAAATCAAATTCAGTTGGTCACTTGGCAAATATTGTTTCTTGGTGCTTGAATTGTAATACAATTATTTGAAAGGAAATTTAAAGTATGCTAAATATATCTTCAGTTTCAGTCACTAAAAATGTAAGCTACCTTAGAAAATGGTATGAAATATTATATACATTTTACATTTCCCTAATATTTCCATTTTGGGAAATGAAGAGGAGAAAGAAGGGATGAAATATGGGTTTTGTTTTTCTCTCTTCCAAATACTTTTCTGATTAACATATTAAAAAGTCTCTTATAAAGCATTTAACACAGTGTCTTTACTACTCATACTACATTTCATGGACCACCATCTGGGACTACTACAAAATGCACACCCTCATGCCCCAACAAGGGACCTAGTGAAGTAGAATCTGCATTTTAGCCATTATCTAGGAGATGTGCATACATGGTCAAATGTAAGTAGTACTGATCTACCAGAGAGTAAACACTCAAAAAAGTTTATCAGTGTTAAAACTCAATCATTGAAAAGACAGCCCAATTTTAAAATGGTCAATAGATCTGAAAAGATATTTTCCCAAAGTAAATATACAAATGACAATTAAGCAAATGAAAAGATGGCCAACAGCATATTCATCAGGGAAATGCAAATCATAGTCACAATGAGATACAACCTCACACCTAGTAGAATGATTATAATAAAAAAAGATAGATGACAATAAGGTTGGCTAGGATGTGGAGATATTGGAACATATACTGCTGGCGGGAATGTAAAACTGTACAGTGACTTTGGAAAACAGTATGACAGGTCCTCAAATGGAATATGTACCAACAATAGCACTCCTACATGTATAACCAAGAAAAATAAACATGTGCATACACACAAAAACATGTAAATAAGTGTTCACTGAAATATAATTGCATATAGCCAAATGGTGGAAATAACCTAAATGTCAATTAATGGATGAATGGATAAACAAAATGTGATGTATACTTATAGTGGAGTATTATTCAGTAATAAACATGAAGTATTAACACTATAAGATGAATGAACTTTGAAAGCATTAAGCTACATGAAAGAAATTAACCACAAAGGCTAAATATTATATGATTCCATTTTTATTAAATGTCCAGAATTGGCATTTCCATAAAGATTAAAAGTAGATTAATGGTTACTTAGAAGTATCTAGGTGGATGGGGAAAGTAAGAGGTAAAGTTATAAGGTTTCTTTTTGAGTTAAATAAATGTTCAAAAATTGACTGGAGTGATGGCTGCACATAAATTGCTTAAAAATTATTTGTGGGAATGCAAACTGGTGCAATCACTCTGGAAAGCAGTATGGAGATTCCTCAAAAAACTAGGAATGGAACCACCATTTGACCCAGCTATTCTATTTCTCAGTATATACCCGAAGGACTTAAAATCAGCATACTACAGTGACACAGTTACATCAATATTCATAGCAGCTCAATTCGTGATAGTGAAAAATGGATCCAACCTAGGTACCCTGCAACAGATTAACAGATAAAGAAAACATGGATATATATATAATGGAACATTACTCACCCATAAAGATGAATGACTTCATGACATTTCTCAGTAAATGGATGATCTGGAGACTATTGTACTAAGTGAAATAAGCCAAGCCCCAAAAAACAAAGGTCAAATGTTTTCTCTGATATGTGGAAGCTAACCCACATTATGGGGGAGGGGTAGAAGTTCAGTGGAGTAGACAAAGGAGAAGGAATGGAAGGGTAGGGGATGGGAAAAGAAAAGACAGTGGATGAATCTGACATAACTTTCCTATGTACATATATGAATATACCACATGAATCTTACCATCATGTACATCACATCAACAAGACACTAATTTAAAAAAAATAACTGGGTAAATGGCAGAAAGATCAATTGAGGAAAGGGAGCAGGAGTGGGGTGAGGAAAAGGGAAAGAGAGGTACTGGGGTCGGATTTAGAACAAAATGTATTCCATGCTTGTACACTTATGTTGAAATGGATTGTACTGTTATGTATAACTAAAAAAAAAAAAGAAATAAAAAATTAAAACACAATACACACACACAAACTTTCATTATGATATCCTGCCTAGCTAGGGATAGGAAGACTTACAGACTAGAAGGAAGAAAACTTCCAGATAACAAATGCTTTGTGCTAAATGACACATTGCTGATTGAGTATTTCCAGGGTACAGGAAGGATCCTATGTTAATCCTGCACAGGGATTTTCCCTCATATTTATCCTTACAACCTTGTGAGGTAATTATTATTCTTATCACCATTTTACAGATGAGGAAACTGACATGTTGGAAACATAACCAAGGTCAACTTGTTTGATGACCAATAATAGCAAAATTAAAGTTCGACACCAGAAAGTCTGACAGCAGAGTCTGCATACAATGATCTCTCTCTGGTGTCCTCCAATGAGATACTTTTGCTATTTATGTACTAGATAGTCTACACACAGATGAACACAAGACTGCATGAGAGCAAAGAGAGGTGTGAGGAACCACTGTATTGGTTTTTGATTGGGGTAGACCAATGTTTAAGGGCTTTCTCTTTGTGTCATTGTACACATATTCCCTTATTCTAGTAATTAGCTTTACTCTCATCACTTAGGATTTTCCAAAATGTAAGCTGTTCTGGAAAAATCAAGCAGTTTTGTTTTTAATTGAAAAATCCTTAGTTGAAAAAAAAATGCCTGTTTTAAGAAATGCCAAAATGAGGAAAAGACAAGCCAAATTTCACATGGCACTACCTAAGAAAAAAGAAAGACATTTCATCTATGATGGTAAGACTCTGGTATCTGTAACAAAAATTCCAGCAAATTGACAACATTGACTTGATTATTTAAATTATAATTAATAATCAATCATATTGTATTGTATACTTGAAAGTTGCTAAGAGAGTAGATCTTAAATGTTCTCACAACAAAAACATGATAGTTGTGAGGCAATGAATATGTTAATTAGCTTGATTATGGTAATCATTTCACAATGTATACACACATCAAAATATCTAATTGTACACCATAAATACATACAATGTTTATTTGTAAACTAAACTTCATAAAATAATTTCATGAATTGGATTTGATCACAATAGAAGGATGACTTCTTTACTGTATGAGCCATATATTTATGGAAAGAATTTTAAAAAGAATAAATTACATTCAAATCAAAAACAAAAAGAAATGATAACTAACACATAACATATTTAAAATGCACTGGGTCCTATTTCAAGTGCTCTACATTTATTTACTTAATATTCATAATAACTCACGAGCTACTTGAAATCCTAGCATGTTTAAAATGATGAAATGGAAGAATTAAGGTTTTCATGGTTAGTTAATGGCAGAGCTGGAAAGTGAAACCAGACAGTTTACACTTTCAACCACTACATCTTATTAACTGCTCCTTGGAATGACTGATGAAAGAAATGGCTATAGTCTATGCAACTAGAGATTACTGGGAAAAGATTAATGCAGTACATTGAAATCAAGTCCATTTCACAATTGTAATAATTTCTACAGGCTCAGAAAAGAGTTTTGACATTAGTGATATGTGTTGCCAATTAGGAAATCTTGAACAGGTTGTTCAAACACACAAAACAAACCATAGGGCTACTCAATATTGAACATCAGATGAAACACCAGGAAAAATATGGCTTAGAAACTTAGAAGTCATCCCTCTGTGGTGATCAGACCCTGTTTCTCATGTCTGCATGAAATGGAATTATTTAGAAGAAAATGAACAGTATGACCAACTAGTCTATTTGTATGATTTGCTATAATTTCAAATGATTTCATTAGATATTCTGGTACACTCAGCCAATAAGTATTTTTTACATGGAGCATGATTATAAAACTAAGTAAATAAAGAGCTCCATAATAATAAATCATGATCAAATAGGCTTTATCCCAGGAATTCAGGGAGGATTAACATTAGGAAAGCTATTAATGGAATTCTGTATGTATTTATATTAAAGGAGGAGGGAAAAATTATCATTGCAACAGATGCTAAGATATGTTTTACAAAATTTAAAAGACTTTGCAGAATTAAACAAAAACATAACTATTAATAAGGTAGAAGGAAGTTGTTTTATCTTGGTCAACTTAAACATTATCCCATTAAACTCAGGAGCAAAGCAAAGATGCTCACGTTTGATATCACAACAGAAATTTTCACTGAAATGAAAAGTGAGAAGATAGAAAAGAGCCTTAAATATGAAAGGATTATGCCAAACTGTTATTAGTAGATAAATAACTTCTGGGTTAACAAATTACGAGTAATAAGATCACCATATACAAGACCAACATACAAGCTAATAGATTTTCTATATGTCATTAATAAACACATTGAAAGCATATTTAAAAACTAAATTTCATTCAGATAAGCAAAATCAACCAAAGAAAAATAAATCTGTAATGTGAAATAAAATAACAAGAAATGTGAGATATATGTATGGATATATAATATATATTCCAGAAAATTATAGAAATGAAAGACAGTTAATTGTGGGGATTATTTTCACAAATAACTATCATCAAATGGGAACATTTTAGCCACTAAAACTCCAGAGTGGGAGATGATGAATTATTCATTTTGGCCATCCAGATCTAATTTGCCAAGAAATTGATATTTTACCAGTGTGGTCAGCTTCAGAAGCAAAAGCTGACTTTATCCCTTGGGTATTTATCCTTATCCTCTTGAGTGAGAATAAGGATATCAGACCTTTGAGAGAGAAGGCTCATAATATCTTGCTGGCCAGCATCTATAGTAGTACCCTATACAACCTTGAGCAGGAGCATCTGCCCATAGGCTGTTGTGTGTTTGAGTATTGTGAATTTTCATACTGTTTCAAAGAATATAAACAACTTCATATATTGAGAAAGCATCCACTTGTGTGTCTATTCAAACCATTATGAAATCAAAATGGTCTTAAAGTGCCAATTCTCATTTCTGTCTATGTGTGTGTGCGTGTGTGTGTGTGTGTGTGCGTGCGTGTGTATGTAGCTCTAAAATATTATGATTGTAATGATGTAAATGTAAAAGCATAAAACTCTGCATAAATTTTAAAGCAATGTGTTTGGTAATGCATATGAAGAATGCATTCATATCAAAGAAAAAAAGATTCTGGATTAAAATTTGGGAGATAATCATAGGCATAGAGGGTAACCTGAAAAAAGATCCCATGTCAAGACTAGTTACAGGATTCCAAGAGCCAGTGATAAACCAGTGATAATCTTTAGATTATGATGACTTCAAAGGCATATTTTCAACATATTTATCATTTTCCCTCACTTTCAAGGTTGATATGTGATCACTGTAGAATGAATTAACAATTTCTATTGTTAAAAACAGAAGTGTGGTTTTTGCGATGTGTTTTGCTATTTATGGAATTGCCTTTGAGATGTTCAGACTTTGGGAAGTAGACATACTCCTTACTGATGTCCCTGGTTCACGGTTTCCATTGTCACTGGACATTCTTAAAGAGATCTAATAGGGCTTCACTTTTGGAGTCATTCACCATTTTGAAAAATATGGTTTTACCTCATTATTTAGGGAAAAGTTATAAGTTCTTTGGGCCAGCACTTCCTTGTCTACAAATGTAGGTAATCATCAATTCTCATGGTTATTACCAGTTTTGAAATGGGCTTTCAGTTCATCAAAAGCTTAAGAACACAGAGTTACTGTATTACCTAGTAATTTTACCTCCAGATATGGACCCAAGAGAAATGAAAATATATTTCCACACCAAAATTTGTACATAAATATTACAGTAGCATTATTCATAATAGCCGATAAAGTAGAAACAAACCAACTGTTCATCAGCTGATGAATGGATGAACAAAATGTACTCTATGCATATAACAGGTGATTATGAAGCATCAAAAGGTATTGATACATGCTCCAACATGGGTGAATACTGAAATATTTTAAGTGAAAGAATCCAGTCTCAAAAGACCACATGTTGTATTATTTAATTTATATGAAATGTACATAGCAGGCAAATGCATAAAGAAAGGAGATTGGTAGGTCTGTGGGGCTGGAGAGGATAGGAAGAATGAGGAGTGACTGCTGAAAGTCAAGGAGTTTCTTTTTTGGGTAAGGAAAATATCACTAGATTAAATACTGATGTTAGTTGCACAAACCCATAAATATGCTAAGACATGCTGAACTGTACATTTTAAAAGATTGAATTTTATGGTATGTGAATTATATCTCAAAATAGCTGCTATAAATGTATAGGTATGTTTGTTCCAGTTTTTCAAATCATTGATAATTAACACATATCAATCCATTACTTTTCTCCTTTTTATATTAAAATTTGTTAGTAAAATAATTCTGACAAAAAAAGAACAAATAAAAAATTTAAAATAAATAAAATAATTCTGATTTCTATGGTTCATCTGTAATTCTACTCTCAGTGTCTATATGTAAGATAATGAGATATTTGCTGTACTGGAATTTGAATTAGCCTGTTCTACTACATCTTTAAATAATGAAGAACTTCTAAAAGTCAAATATTTGACCCTTTTTTTTGGTAGTTTCTTATACATAGATGCCAGACAGAAGACTGCAAAGTAAGAGATACACTGTGCTCTTCTAGAAGTTTGTGAGTAGATTAAACTATAAAAAGCCTGAAAAAAAACAGTCATTTGGAAAATGTGCCTTTAAGAAGCATTTCAGCAATCTCTTCTTGTTTTCTATAAAAACACAGAGCTTTTCTGAGTGAAGGAAAGAAGGTATTTGGTTACTATCTGCTGAAATGCTGAGTTTGAACAAAATTATCTAATGGGAAACCTGATAGGCTGGTTTGGAGAGAAAGCCTGATACAGAAAAGTGACAAAATCCAGACCAGCCCACTCATGTGGTGATGTCTCCTTAAGAGACTTGCAGAAGAAAATTGACCTCATTGCAAAAACTTGCCCATACTTCCCAAGTTCCCTTGAATTCAACTGTGTGAACTCTTACCTTATCACTAGATTATGAGAACCCTGAAATGCAGCAATGAGACACATTCATGCATGTTCCCATTGGAATCTAAAAGGTAATTAGGTAGTTGCTGTTGGGGAGAAAAAAATTCAAGACTAATGAGTCATGTCTTTAAATACTTCCTTATATTAAAAGAAACAGAGGAGTAAAGAGAGAAATGAGAATGAAAAAGGAAGGAGAGGGAGAGGAGAGAATACATAAAAGAACACACAATTATACTAGCTTTCTGTGTTCTGAGCTTTCTATGGCTCTGAGTAGGAATCAAATATTTTAAAAATACAATGTAATGATAATAAGGAGGTTTTAAAAATCCATTCATATTTGGAAAAGATCTAGATCATAACTCCACAAAGACAGTCTCCCAGAGGACAACTACTATATTATCATTCTCTGTACCACCTCCATTTCATATGATCTACATTATTTCTGGCCAATCATTATTTTCCAAATGCTATCTGATCATCCCTATAAACACATTTGTAGTTGTTAAATCATATCCTGAAATTTGGTTTAGAAAGTAAAACCATATATTTCTAGTACAAAACAAAATGCCTGATACAACAAATACTTCTTAAAATATTGCAGAATGATTAAAAATGAATAAATACATGAATGCAAATAATCATTTGATTTAAAAGACTGATAAATGAGAACAAAGACACATCATATCAAAAATCTCTGGGACACTATGAAAGCAGTACTGAGAGGAAGATTTATTTCATGGGGCACATTCAACAAAAGAAGTAGAAATCAACAAATAAACGACTTAACATTACAGCTCAAAGCCCTAGAAAAAGAAGAGCAGACCAACACCAAAAGTAGTAGAAGACAGGAAATAGATGAATCAGAGCTGAAATCAATGAAATTGAAACAAAAGAAACAATCGGAAAAATTAACAAAATAAATAGTTGGTTCTTTAAAAAAATAAACAAAATTGATAAACCCTTAGCCACGCTAACAAAGAGAAAGAGGGAGAAAACTCAAATTACTAAAATTCAGAATGAACAAGGAAATATCACAACAGACACGAGTGAAATACAAAACATAATTAGAAGCTATTTTGAAAATCTATAATCCAACAAAACAGAAAACCTCGAAGACATCAACAAGTTTCTAGAGACATATGAATTACCTAAACTGAACGAGGAGGACATACACAACTTAAATAAATCAATTTCAAGCAATGAAATAGAAGAGGTCATCAAAAGCCTACCAACAAAGAAAAGTCAGGGACCAGATGGGTTCTCAGCCGAGTTCTACAAAACCTTTAAAGAAGAGCTCATTCCAATACTTCTCAAAGTATTCCATAAAATAGAAGAGGAGGGAACCCTCCTAAACTCATTCTATGAAGCCAATATCACCCTGATACCTAAACCAGACAGAGACACATCAAGGAAAGAAAATTTCAGACCAATATCCTTAATGAACATCGACGCAAAAATTCTCAACAAAATTTTAGCAAATCGCATCCAAAAATATATTAAAAAGATAGTGCACCACGATCAAGTGGGTTTTATCCCAGGGATGCAAGGTTGGTTCAACATCCAGAAATCAATAAATGTCATTCACCATATCAACAGGCTGAAAGTTAAGAATCACATGATTATTTCTATAGATGCAGAAAAAGCATCCCTTCATGCTCAAAACACTAGAAAAAATTGGGGTAGTGGGATCATTCCTTAACATTGTGAAGGCCATCTATGCTAAGCCCATGGCCAATATTATTCTAAATGGTGAAAAACTGAAAGAATTCCCCCTAAAAACTGGAACAAGGCAGGGATGCCCTCTTTCACCACTTCTATTCAACATTGTTCTTGAGACTCTAGCCAGAGCAATTAGACAAACCAAAGAAATTAAAGGGATACGAATTGGAAAAGAGGAACTCAAACTATCCCTGTTCGCTGATGACATGATTATATATTTAGAGGAACCTGGAAATTCCACCAGAAAACTAAGTAAAGTAGCAGGTTACAAGATCAATGCTCATAAATCCAATGCATTTCTATACGTAAGTGATGAATCTTCAGAAAGAGAAATTAGGAAAACTACCCCATTCACAATAGCATCAAAAAAAAATAAAATACTTGGGAATCAATCTCACAAAAGAGGTGAAAGACCTCTACAATGAGAACTGCAGAACACTAAAGAAAGAAATTAAAGAAAACCTTAGAAGATGGAAAGACCTCCCATGTTCATGGATAGGAAGAATTAATATTGTCAAAATGGCCATACTACCAAAAGTGCTATATGGATTCAATGCAATTCCAATTAAAATCCCAATGATGTACCTTACAGAAATAGAGCAAGCAATTATGAAATTCATCTGGAAGAATAAGAAACCCAGAATAGCTAACGCAATCCTCAGTAGAAAGAGTGAAGCAGGGGGTATCACAATACCAGATCTTCAACTCTATTACAAAGCAATAGTATCAAAAACAGCATGGTATTGGTACCAAAATAGACAGGTAGATCAATGGTACAGAATAGAGGACATGGATACAAACCCAAATAAATACAATTTTCTCATACTAGACAAAGGGGCCAAAAATATGCAATGGAGAAAAGATAACCTCTTCAACAAATGGTGCTGGGAAAACTGGAAAACCATATGCAACAGAATGAAATTAAACCCCTATCTCTCACCCTGCACAAAACTCAACTCACAATGGATCAAGGACCTCGGAATCAGACCAGAGACCCTACATCTTATAGAAGAAAAAGTAGGTCCAAACCTTCAACGTGTTGGCTTAGGAGCAGACTTCCTTAACAGGACTCCCATAGCCCAAGAAATAAAAGCAAGAATCAACAACTGGGATAGATTCAAACTAAAAAGCTTTCTCTCAGCAAAGGAAACTATCAGTAATGTGAAGAGAGAGCCTACAGAGTGGGAGAATATCTTTGCCACTCATACTTCAGATAGAGTGCTAATATCCCGAATCTATAAAGAACACAAAAACTCTACACCAAGAATACAAATAATCCAATCAACAAATGGGCTAAGGAAATGAACAGACACTTCACAGAAGAAGATGTACAAGCAATCAACATATATATGAAAAAATATGAAATATTTTGATATATGATATCATATATATGATATATGAAAAAATGTTCAACATCTCTAGTAATAAGAGAAATGCAAATCAAAACTACCCTAAGATTTCATCTCACCCCAATTAGAATGGCGATTATCAAGAACACAAGCAACAATAGGTGTTGGCGAGGATGTGGGGAAAAAGGTACACTCATACATTGCTGGTGGGGTTGCAAACTAGTGCAGCCACTCTGGAAAGCAGTATGGAGATTCCTCAGAAAGCTTGGAATGGAACCACCATTTGACCCAGCTATCCCACTCCTTGGCCTATACCCAAAGGACTTAAAATCAGCATACTACAGAGATACAGCCACATCAATGTTCATAGCTGCTCAATTCACTATAGCCAAATTGTGGAACCAACCCAGATGCCCTTCAGTTGATGAATGGATAAAGAAACTGTGGCATATATATACAATGGAATATTATTCCACCATGAGGAATGACAAAATTATGGCATTCACAGGCAAATGGATGAAATTGGAGAATATCATGCTAAGTGAGATAAGCCAATCTCAAAAAACTAAAGGACGAATGATCTCGCTGATAAGCAGATGAGGACATATGGGGGGGGTAGGAGGGGTTAGTGTTAGGGTTAGGGTTAGGTTTATGGTTAGGGATAAGGAGGGTGGTAAGAATGGAGGAAGAAAGGAATGTATAGAGGGAAAAGAAGGGTGGGAGGGGAGGGGGGAAGGGAAAAAATAACAGAATGAATCAAACAACATTGCCATATGTAAATTTATGATTTTTAATTAAAATTTAAAAAAAGACTGATAAAATATGTAAAAATAAATGTTAAGTAGATATTACATAATATATACTATGCCATGTTAATATATTTGTAAGTAGTTTTAGGATACAAAAGATGCATTTGTCTCATAAATAAGTAAAATAATACAAAATAATATATAATATCTAAATTAAGTTAAAATTCATAGAAGTGCATAAAAAGATGCTCAACCTCATTAGTCATCAGGGGCCTACAAACTACAATAAGATACCACTCCACACCTGAGTGATTATAAGTAAAGACAGGTATCAACAAGTTTTGTCAAGAATGTGAAAAATTGAAACTGTCATACAATGATGGACTATAAAATGATTATTATGGTTTGAATATGGTTTTTCCCTACCAAAACTCATGTTGAGGTTTGGTCCTCCAGAAGGTACTATTGAAGGTGGAAGTGAGGCCTAGTAGCAGGTATTTGAGTAACTGGAGCAGATTCCCCATCAATAAATGAATGTCTTTCTTGTGTGAGTGTGTTCTGCCTCTCACAGAACTGGATTAGTTACTATAAGAACAAGTTGCTATAAAGGAAAGCTGCTCTTTGTGTTTTCTGTTTTCCACATGCACCTACATACCCCTCCATTTTTTACCATGAGTTGAAGTAGCACAGGGCTCTCACCAAATACAGCTATGTTATCTTGAACATCCCAGTCTTCAGAAATGTGAGCCTAATTAAAACTCTTTATAAAGTACTCAGTCTCAGAATTTTGTGGTAACAACAGAAAATGAACTAAGACAATGGTACAATTACTTTGCAAAACAGTTGGGCAGTTCATTTAAAAAACATAGTTACCCTATTACCAAGCAACTTCATTCCTGGATATATACCCAGGAGCAATGAAAACATATAAACATGGACTTATAGATGAATGTTCATTGAAGCATCATTCCCTATAGCCAAAAGGTAGAAACAACCCAAATGTTCATGAAGAGATGAATGGATAAACCAAAGGTGGCATATCTATACAATTAAATATTATTTAGTCATAAAAGGGAACAATGAACTGATATATACTGCAACATGGACAAACCATGTATTTGAAAATATGCTAAATTAGGAAACACATGAGAGAACACATATTTTCTGATATCATTTATATGAAATGTCCATAATGGGCAAATCCACAGAGTCAAAAAGTATATTACTGGCTGTCTTTGGCTAAGATAGAAAAAAAATGAGGATTAATGTCATTTAAATGGACATGATATGTATTGTTGGGTAAAGAATAATTAGCAAATTTACTAAAATGATCATTGAAATGTATACTTGGAAGGGTGAATGATATGACAGGTAATGCAAGCCTCAACTAAATTTTTAAAAATACATAGAGAAAGATCAATAGAGGGTGCCTTAGGGTAGAGAAGTCATGAATGATTTCTTACATATTATTAATACTTTACAATAATTTGAAAATTTTTATGTGAGCATATTCCTATGTTAAAATCCCCCAAAAGTAGAATTGAGATGAAGAATTTGTGAAAGCAATTAATAAGAACCATTCCTAGGGGAAAATCATAAACATTGAGAAAGTAAAACATAGAATGCAAGTCAAAGAATGCAAGTGGCACAAAGATTGCCAAGTAAAGATGTGGTATTAAGCAAGAGCTCTAGAATATTAGCTGTAGCTCAAGCATGCAGAGGAGGAAGCTGGGAGAGTGGAATTGGTTTAATTTTATAAGAAGGATAAAGGGGACTGTGACCATACTGCCCGTGCAAAGGAGATCAGCCATGCTGTGGTCCCTTAGCTGTCTAGGCCAGCCTCCATCTTGGGATGCTGCAACTGCTACCATGGCCCCACCCACATGGTAGCCTCCACCTTAGGACAACAGACAGGCCTAGAGGCAACTGCCCACCAGAACAATGCCCACCACAGCACTGCATATCCGAACAGACCACCAATACCACCACAGGGCCCACCCTCGTAGCCCCACCTTTGAAAGAAGAGACCTCTATCATAGGTCACCTCTGCTGCCATCTAGGGTTATCTCTACTGCTGCCACCAACATCTTTATTTGGGGCAGCTTCTATTGTGGGACTCAGGCTAGTGCCTTGAAACCCAAAACGAAGGTACATACAGGTTTGATGCTGTCACCACCAACAACTAGAGAGTTAGATGCTTTCATCTAGGGACAAGAGCCAACAGGCTTCATTACACATGAGAGTCCCTTTCTTCTCTCCTGCTAACAGTCAACTTCTATTGATTCCTCTTTCTCTCTTCCTATGATCTAACGCCTCTTATATTATCAATTCCTACCCCACAAACATCAAACCCTACACCCCCATTCTCTCCTTCTTCACCTTTAGAAACTGTAAACACTATCACAAATCTACTATTTATATTGCAGATAATAATCGAAGCAACATTTCTGTTTATTATGACAAAACAATAACATCTTAACAGGGGCTAATTGATTTAAATTGCATATTGTTTGCATTGGGTGTTGTTAATAGTGATGTCCCTTTAAAGGTGAGGTGTTGGAAACATGCAGGGACACTATAGATCTATAGGGTAGAGACTGTAATACCTCAGATCTGCACTGCTAGAGGGGAAGAAATGTGAACAATATGAAAAAACAAGGCCAGAAATTACACCAAAAAATAAAACAAGACACTACAATAAAAGAATTCATTGACAGCACAGAAGGTAACTTTAACACCCCTCTCTCACCACTGGATACATCTTCAAAATAAAAAGCTAAACAAGGAAACTATAGAAGTCAATAATGCAATCAATAACTTAGACTTAACAGACATATATAGAATATTCCATCTATCAAAGGGCAAATATACCTTTTTCTCAGCAGCACATAGATCCTTCTCTAAAACAGACCATATGTTATGCCACAAAGCAAATCTTTGCAAACACAAAAACAGAGATAGTACCCTGCATTCTATCTTTTCATAATGGAATGAAATCAGAAATCAATGATAAAATAAAAAATAGAAGCTACTCCAATACCTGAAACCTAAATAACATGCTATTGAATGATGCATGGATAACAGAAGACACCAGGATGGAAATTAAAAAATTCTTAGAGGTAAATGAGAATAACAATACAAGATATCAAAATCTCTGAGACACTATGAAGGCAGTGCTAAAAAGAAAGTTCATTGCATTGAGCTTAATCATTAAAAGAACTGAAAGTCAACAAACAATTGACCTAACATTACATCTCAAAGCCCTAGAAAAAGAAATCAACACCAAAAGCAGTAGATGACAGGAAATAATTAAAATTAAAGTTGAAATCAATGAAATTGAAGCAAAAGAAACAATTGAAAAATCAACAAAACAAAAAATTGGTTCATTGAAAAAAATGAATAAAAGTGATAAACCCCTAGTCATATTAATCAAGGGGAGAGAGAAAACTCAAAATACTAAGATTCGTAATGAAAAATGAACTATCATGACAGACACTATTGAAATACACAAGATAATTAGAAATGATTTTGAAAATTTGTACTCCAATAAAATAGAAAATCTCCAAGACAATGACAAATTTCCAGAGACCTATGAACTACCCAAGCTGAATTAGGAGGACATATACAATTTATACAGATCAACTTCAAACAATGAAAGAGAAGACACCATTGAAAGTGTACCAATCAAGAAAAGCCCAGGACCAGATGGATTCTTAGTTGAGTTCTACAATACCTTCAAAAAAGAACTAATACCAACACTCCTCAAAGTTTTCCATGAAATAGAAAAGGAGGTAATCCTTCCAAATTCATTCTTTGAAGCCAGTATCACCTTGATACCAAAACCAGACAAAGACACATCAAGGAAAGAAAACTTCGGACCAATATCCCTGATGGACATTTATATGAAAGTTCTTAATAAAATTCTGGCACCATGATCAAGTGGGGTTCATCCCAGGGATGAAAGGTTTGTTCAATACACAGAAATCAATAAACATAATTCATCACATCAATAGACTTAAAGATAAGAATGATATGATCATCTCAATAGATGTACAAAAGACATTTGAGAAAATACAGCAGTGCTTCGTATTCAAAACACTAGAAAAAATAGGGATACTAGGAACCTACCTCAACATTGTAAAAGCTGTCTTTGCTAAGCCCAAGGCCAACATCATTCTAAATGGAGAAAAATTGAATGCACTCCCTCTAAAAACTGGAACAAGACAGGGATGCCTTCTCTCACCACTTCTATTCAACATATTCCTTGAAACTCTAGCCAGAGCATTTAGACAGACAAAAGAAATTAAAGGGATACGAATAGGAAAGGAAGAATTCAAGCTATCACTATTTGCTGATGATATGATTCTATATTTAGAGGATCCAAAAAACTCCACCAGAAAACTTCTAGAACTAATAAACGAATTCAGCAAAGGAGAAGAATATAAAATCAACACACAGAAACCTAAAGCATTTCTATGCATCAGTGACAAATCCTCTGAAAGAGAAATTAGGAAAACTACCCCATTCACAATAGTTTCAAAAAAATAAAAATAAAATACTTGGGAATCAATCTAACAAAAGAGGTGCAAGACCTCTACAATGAAAACTACAGAACACTAAAGAAAGAAATTAAATATGTTAGAAGATGGAAAGATCGCCCATGTTCTTGGATAGGCAGAATTAATATTGGCAAAATGGTCATACTACCAAAAGGATTATGCAGATTCAATGCAATTGCAATTAAATTGCAATTAAAATCCTCATGAAAATACAGAAAGCAATTATGAATTATTTGGAAAGATAAGAACCCCAGAATAGGCAAAGCAATCCTTAGCAAGAAGTGTGAAGCAAGAGGCATCACAATTCCAGACCTTAAACTATACTACAGAGCTATAGTAACAGAAACAGTATGGTATTGGCACCAAAATAGACAGGAAGAGTAATGGTACAGAATAGAAGACACAGAGAAAAACCCACATAAATACAGTTATCTCAAAACAGAAAAAGGTGAAAAAACCATACACTGGAGAAAAGAGAGCCTCCTGAACTAAGGTGCTGGAAGAACTGGAAAGTCATATGCAGCAAAATGAAATTAAACCCCTATCTCTCACCCTGCACAAAACTCAACTCAAAGTGTTTCAAGGACCTAGGAATTAGGTCAGAGACCCTCTGTGTAATAGCATAAAAATCATCCCCAAATCTTCATCATATTGGGTTAGGACCTGACTTCCTTAACAAGATTCCTAAAGTGCAAGAAATAAAAGCAAAAGTCAATAAATGGGATGGATTCAAACTAAAAAGCTTCTTTTCAGCAAAGGAAGCAATCAATAATGTGAGGAGGGCGTCTACAAAGTGGGAGAAAATCTTTACCACACCCACATCAGATAGAGAACTAATTTCCATGATATATAAAGAACTTAAAAACCTTAACACCAAACAAAAACAAAAATGAAAACAAATAACCCAACCAATAATGGGCTAAGGAACTGAACAGACATTTCACAGAAGAAGATATACAATCATTCACTGAATATATGAAAAAATGTTCGACATCTCTAGTAATTAGAGAAATGCAAATCAAAACTACTGTAAGATATCATCTCACTCCAGTCAGAATAGCAATTATCAACTATATCAGCAACACTTACAAGTGTTGCCGAGGATATGGGGAAAAAGGTACACTCATACATTGCTGATGGGACTGCAGCCACTCTGGAAGGCAGTATGGAGATTCCTTAGAAAACTTGGAATGGACCCACCATCTGACCCAGCGATCCCACTCCTCAGTCTATACCCAAAAAACTTAAAATCAGCATACTATAGTGATACAGCCACCTCAATATTTATAGCAGCTCAATTAACAATAGCTAAGCTAATCATTACCCTAGGTACTTTTATGATGGCATGAATGGTATGACTCTATGTCATGTACAAACAGAGAAATGAAAAGTTGTGCTCCTTTCACATACAATGAATTGAAATACATTCTGCTGTCATGTATAACTAATTAGAACAAATTAAACAAAGAAGGAAAAGGGAAAATACTTTAGAAAAAAATCTTACAACTATCCGTGGTACATAATATATACAAAAATATATGTGATCAAATCCACTTATACATAATAACAAAGGTTTGACAATATTTCTGAGACAGTTTATAAAATTTGTGGAAAAGCCAAGATATGTGGTTGCTTTCTTTGAAGAAGAGAGAATTCAGATTCAAAATGGTCCAGAAAGCATGGCATCATTACCTCAATGGCATCTCTTGGTGAGCAGAGGTACCTGTGGGAGAGGCAAGGTTTGAAGAACCACTGGTGAATTTCTGGCCAGGAGAAGATGGCCCTCACAGCTGAGCAGCATTCTGTTTTAGCATATGTGTACCTTCAATTCTTGACAGACCCCAGGACTGAAGCCAATAATTACAAAACTTGAGCACACAAAATAACTTTACTGTCTGGGATCAAAGGAAGGATATTGAATGTGTCTCGTTGGCTAGTTTCTAAAAAGTTCATTTCTCTGGGATTTGGAATAAATGATGAGTCAGTTGATAATATCTGCCAACTTTGAAGATAACTTGAAATAATCTGAATACATGAAATGCCTAAAGAAATTGTTGGAATAAAATTTCCCACATTAGTCCATGCTTTCTTCACATTACAAGTGAGGAGCATCATTACTGGTGGCATGTTTATTTGTCCTCTAACCCTCTAAAGTTGATTGCTCCTACAAAACCTTCTGTTCCTGTGATTATTCCAGAGGGAGTAGAAATATGAACTTTGACTCTTTTAGTGGCTTTCAGAATTATATAAAGCTATCAGGGGGAAAAGCAGTGAGAAGAAGCAAATCTATTAAGGCTATATATCTTATATTTCAATTACATGACCTTCTGGAAAAGAGAAAATCAAACAGTAAAGAAAGATCAGTGGTTGCAAGGGTTTATCAGAGAGAAGAATAAATAGGTGGAGCACAAAGGATATTTAGGGCAGTGAAATTATTCTGTATGTTACTAAAATGGTGGATACATGTCATTATACATTTGTCCAAAACCATGGAATGCATAATACTAAGAGTAAGCTTCAAGGTAAACTATAGATGTCAGGTGACAAAGATATGCCAACGGAGGTTCACCAATTTTAACAATTTTACCACTCTATTATGAAATGCTGTTAATGAGAAAAGGTATTTGCCAAGGGGAAAGAGTGATATGGGAACTTTCTGTATCTTTTTCTCAATTTTGCTGTGAAATTAACACTGGTCAAAATAAAGGGTATAAAGAAAAAACAGCAGGAAAATATGGTCCTCTCAGTATCCATTCATTCACTATGCCCCATTTACTTGAAGCATAATGAGCTAGGTCAGCTAGGTATCTGAGGGAACCTACTACAAAATGAAAAAACCAAATACCTTGGTCAGAAATTAAGAATTCCAAGACGATGGAAACAGTGTGTTAAATCAATTTGAGGTGCTAGATACCAGGCCTTGTGCCATTGCCCAGGTCTCATACTGATGACACTGCCCTGGCTTTGGCATAACATTGTCATTCCCATACTTCAATGTTTTTGGAGTCTTCTGTAAAACTGTGAGGAATTTGCAAGTCCTTACTGAGTCTGACCTTCCCTTCATGATGCTTGCTGTGGTTTGGTTTGGGTTTTTCTTCCAAAAGTTCATGTATAGGGGACTTGTGCTCCAGGGTAGCCATGTGGGAGCTGATGGAACTTTTAAGAGGTGGGGCCTAGTGGGAGGTGATTAGGTCACTGGGGATCCTGATCTTGGAAGGGACTAAGGTAGTTCTCTTGTTACCTCTTGGTAATTCTCACAGGAGGGTTGCTATAAAATCCTTGAGGCCACCCTACTTTCTGGCTTCCTGTATCAAGATGTGATCAATTGCTTCCTCACTGCTCCATCATCACTATCCACCATATGGTGATGTAGTTGAAAGGATCCTCACCAGAAGTGAGCCAGTATAGGCACCATTCCCTTGGATCTGCAAAACTGTTCACTAAACAAAACTCTTTTATTTACAAAGTTAGCTGCCTCTGGTATTTCATTATAGAAATAAAATTTGACTGATATGATCATCCAATCCCTTTTTCTTCTTCTGCTTCATTTATCACTTCACCCTACTCTGTATGCTCTAGTTACCTAGAGCTTCTTTTAGTTTCTAGAATTTTTCCATGCTCTCTTTGCCTTCAGGCCACTGCATGCACAAATGCTCCATGGTTTATGTCCTAATAAATCTATCATGAATTGAAAATATCCTAATTCAAACTAGCATTTAATACACCTAACCTACTAAATACCATAACTTAGCAAAACAGCACACTGTAGAGTGTTGTTATTTGTTTCTCCTGTAGCTCCTGTGGCTGACTAGGAGTTGGAGTTTGCTTACTCTTACTGACCAGCATCATAAGAGAAGATCACAAATATAGAAAAGGTCCAGATTCAAATTCAAAGAGTGGTTTCTATGGAATGTGTATCACTTTAACACCATGATAAAGTCAAAAATCCTGTCAAGAAACATTGGTAACCCTCTTACCTGGAATATAGTTTCCTCAACTTTTCAACACTCTGCTATTGATCCTGTAGATTTCAGTTGAGAAATAACAGCTGAGTAAATCAATGCTCATATATTAAGTACTATTTTAAGTATTTTAATACTGCTTTACAAAACTAATATAGAAGTGAAAAATAATTTCTATATAGTAACCTAATTTTTGTATATATAAATCTGTATTTTTCAAAGTAGCTTCACATAAATTAGTTTTCCATAGGGCTTGTCATACTGCTAATGGACTAAGAAGCACAAATTTCTACAATCTTTTTGTTTATTTAAAAAACACAAGATGATGCTGTCTTTTTCATTAATAGAATTTCCTTTAGATTTTTCCATTCTCTTAAAAATAAAAGATAAAAACGGGGAGAGGGCTCATACTACTTCTCCAAAAGCACCACTTTTTTGAGAATATTATTCTGGTCACACTTGCTAAAATTTATCCAAAATTAGCATCCATGGCCCTTAGAGTATAAAGTCCATCCAGACTTGGAATTTTAGGATGTTCAAATTTGTCCTCTTTATAATTTTCTGGTCTCCCTACCCACACTTATCTATGAGACCAGGCAATCGTAGTTCCTGTGATACTTCTTAAGGTATCACAGTACTCTATCTTTGATCATGTCATTTTCCTGTGTTGTGAGTGCTTTGATTTTTCTTCTTTGTTCACCTGACCCAAGTATTTAATGAAGCATTTTTTGTTAAAACAAATGTGTGACACTTTCCATAAAACAATTTGTGTTATTAAGTTAGTTTGGTAAAAAGTTATGGTGATCAACTAGTTATGGTTTCCCGAAGACTTTCTTATTTTCCTTCTGAAAATCCTATATCTCAGAATTCCTCCCGCCACATTGGTCCTAGGCAAGCCAGGAAGGTTGGTTGCCTTTTACGCTTTGATGTAAATTACAAGCTTATCTGTGTCTTTCACAGGCTTAACATGGGGCTTTAAGTATGACATTTACTCAAAAATATTCGGGATTAATTTCAATTGCACACATTTTTGTTATTGCATTTTTAAAACAGCCATTTCCAAAACAGTGATTTTTCTGTACATTCATCATGAAGTCCAAGTACAGTTATAATTAGACAAAATGGTCTGTTGGTTCCTGGCAACCTAACCATGAAAAGAAAAAGAGAAGTTCAAAGCCGAAATGTTAATAGCTTTTTTAAAAATATAGTAGAGCTAAAAAAAATCCTTGTTAACTAAGTTTACATCTAACTGCAACCACTGATAAGTCGATTGAGGTTTATGGCCAATTAATATAGTTG
Organism: Sciurus vulgaris; assembly: GCF_902686455.1. Taxonomy (NCBI): domain Eukaryota; kingdom Metazoa; phylum Chordata; class Mammalia; order Rodentia; family Sciuridae; genus Sciurus; species Sciurus vulgaris. The sequence continues at coordinate 130,670,472 of NC_136471.1, read as the reverse complement.
ATTAACATCTGTTCTAACACCTTTTATCTTTGGGGTAATGGTAGGGTGTAGAATCTGTCCTTTTGTTCCTTATCAAATACATTACATTAAAAATTACTTTTAATCCCCATGGGGGAAGCAAATATCATTCTGTAAGCTGTAAGGAATTATGGAGTTTATCACTGTTAATATAAAAAGCAGAGCCAAAATCAACATTTTTAATCAAAAACTGACAGCAGGTCAGGGCTTGAACTTGACTCTTAAGAAACACCAGTCAAGACCATGCAATATTGTTTCAGGCAGAGGGAAGTGCATGAGTAAAGACATAAATGAGATTCATGAAACATATTCAAAGAGCTAAAAGAGTCTATTTTGTCTTTGATTTAATTTGAGGAGAGGATATATAGTTTGGGTTGGTATTGAAGGAGAGAGGTGGATTCAGATCCTGGAAGGTCCTACAAAGAAGGTCTTGAAGTTTGATATTGATTCAGTGAACAATGCAGAACCATTAAACAATTCATAGAGGAAGGAAATGTTTGATTTTCATTTTTGAAAATTCACTGTAATAACAAAAGGAAAGAGTACACGGTACATAAGTCAAGCTGGAGGCAGTATCTAGTCCTAAGGCTGTCTATATGTCATGGTATTATCCCATATAGTATACTGGAGGTACAAATCTGGTTGGATGTGATATAGGTATGTAAGAGAGAAAGGCTGAAACTGACATTAAAACATCTGACCTCAGTGACTTGTAGATCTTGTGCCCTTCTTTCACAAGAACATAAACTTTGGAAGAGATTTTAGGTGGGGTTGGGAGAGAAAATGAATTCTGTTATGTCATAACAGAATATTGACTCCTAAATTGACAAAATACCTACAAAGACCACTGGTTTACAGTGCTAAGTTTACAATCCAAATAGTTTCCATTTGAGAACCAGGGCCAATTTTCTTCTTTTTTCAAGCTAAATTATATCCACTGTATGTTTATATCACATTTTCTTGATCTATCCCTTCATCTGGAGACATTTCTATTTCTTGACTATTATTAATAATGCTGTCATGAACATGGCAGGAGGTATATCCATTTAAGATCCTGATTTCAATTTCTTTGGATAAATATCTAGAAGTGAGATTGTTGGGTCATATGGTAATTGTATTTTCATTTTTTTGAGAAATATCCATACTGCTTTGGAAATTATGCCAAATGAAATTGCCAGAGACAGAAAAGACAAACAGTATGGTCTTACTTATAGGTGGAATCTAAAATAAGAAATTAATGCAAGCAAAGATCAGAATGGTAAGTACCAGGGTCTGAGGGTGGAGGGGAATGAAGAGATACTGATCAAGAAGTACAAAGTTTCAGTTATGACAGATGGATAAATTCTGGAGATATAATGCATAGCATGGTGACTTTAGGTAACACTACATACTTGAAATTTGCTAAGAGGGTAGATTCTAACTGTTCCAAACACACACGCACACACACACACACTGACAGGCATGCACACACATAACTATGTGAGGCATGGATATGATAATTATCTTGACATTTGATTATTTCACAATGTATAGCAAATCATCAAGTTGTGTATATAATGAAAAGTAAACAGCAGAACAACCAAATGCGTAGTTTTCACTCGCACAAAATAAAGATTGAAGAGAGTAAATGAAACAGAGACATTAATTTTTAATAAATCCAGGCTTTCAGTGACACAATTTCCTATATTCTGGGCATTTTACCCCTCTAGAAACTTTCTTACAGACGGGTGGCTTTGTGATGATAGTCAAGATACGATGTACCACTCTGAAAAGCCGTTTGATCAGAACATAAGCCCAGTGTGCCTGAATTCCTGGGACTTGAAGTTAAACTAAAGGAAAATGGCATCCAGAAAGACAGTTGTTAATTCTGACTATATTTGAATCCCAGAGTATATCTGGATGATAACACACCAGTAAGATTGTTCAGAGCCAGATACCCTCATCATTTAACATGTGGGGCAGGAAACAGTCTTGCCTTCTATTTTATAGATTACAAACCTGGAAACAAATAGGGGAAGCCTCAGTGCTACTACAATATAACATGTTTTATAAAATTTCACCTTGTAGAGCAGATATTGTTGATGCCCCACCCTTGACCTTCACCTCTGCCTGTTGATGCTTGCCTTCTGGAAACACCTGTAAATCTCTGCCTGAGGGCTTTTTTTCTGGCTGAAAGAGCAAGATGTCCTTATGCAGGGCTAGCTGGAAATACCAGGAAATTAATGCCCCTGGAAGCAGACCTTACCAATGACAAAGAAACTGTTGGGGGATAAATATGTCAACTTCCTTAGCCCCCAGCTGGGATAACTCTGTCAGGTATTCTACACTGTTTCAATCTGACAGAATTGAAACCAGTTATGGGCAGTGGACAAGGTTATAAGTACTTGTAGTTTAGTTTGGTGATGTTCCCAGGAAACTCTAGTAGAGGAATGTGAGTGAGAAGGAGAAGGGAAGGAAGCCAGTAGCACAGATTAGCATTGTGGGAAACTGGCGTTTAAGCCTGCTGGGGACCTGTGAGAAAATATGTAGAACACACCTCAGAGATATCACAACAAAGTTAAGCTTCCTCATGTGCCAATGCCCATTGGACATGAGGTGAGGGGTCTTTCTGGCAGGTGTGGACTATTTGACTACTAGTAATGCAGTATCTACAGAAGCATGTCCAGAGAGTAGCACTGCTGGTAGATGGAAGCTAGCAGTCATGGTGCACAGTAATGGCAAATGCTAAGGGTCCCAAACAGCATCTACTATAGACACACACAAATCCAGAAGGAGGATTCCTAATGACTGATGTAAGTTCTGAAAGACTAATAGAAGCTAATAGGGTTTGCAGGAGGGCTGAGAAAGAGAGGCAAGAGCAGTACGTGAGAGAAGAGTTGATCTGAAGGGAGCCCCATTAGGAGAGAGGCTGTCAAACCTATCCAAAAGAGCACTGGCACACATGTGAGGCCAGGGAGAGGAAGGAAACCTGGAAAGAGGACATGCTAAGTGACATGAGGATAAAGATTCAAGAAAAGAGGATGATTCTGAGACGTCTTCCTCAAGAGACCAGATGACTACACAGTTCACCATGCATGGAACACAGAGGGACAGATCATTTATGTCCTAGAGGGAGTTTTACAATTGGATTTTTTAACATGTAGAGTTTGAAGCCTCTAGGATATCCAAGTACAGATATTCTATGAATACTACGGGTGGGAATTCAGAAGCCATCTGTCCTAAAGACAGAGATTTGTTATCATCAGATCTATGAAGCAAAACTAATTCAACAGAATTTTTCATAAAGCCTACTATGTGCCAAGCACTGTATTAATTCCAACAGCTAACACTGCAGTGGTGACTACAAAGAACAAAGTTCCTTCCCTCTTCAATGTGATGGTACGGTAAACATCTATGGTTGGCAGAAACCATGATGGTTGATAAGATGGAGAGTGCCAGTATTGGAAACAGAAGAACTCAGTATTCCCAGCATCTGAGGGGGAAAAACAGAGGAGAAAGGTATTTGAAAGAAATCAAGAACAAATGGCTAGAGAAATACAAAAAGTAAAAAGGACAAAGACTGAAAAGAATCTATAATTATTGTATGGTGTTACTGGTCACAGAGATTTTGTGTGTTTTAAAGTAGGCAGGGGTGCCCTGCGGAGATGCAAATGTAGTGAGTTCAAGAATAGATTAAAGATTTTAAAAAAAGAACTTGGAACATTCATAGTTTTATCTCTAGGCAAAATTGTTCTCTACCACTAAATATTAAAATATAACTGAAAATTTTAAAATAAGTTTTATCTTGGATCTTTCCTAATATTTCTAACTTGTCCTTTAGATCATGACATGTTATAGTAAGAAAAGTAACACCTCCCACTAGCAAAGTACTTTAAAGTTTACCAAATAAAACTTGTGTCAAAGCGTCTTCCATGATTCTTGTTTACAAGCAAGAGAAATTTGAGTATGACTTTAAAAGAAAAGTGATATACTGCGATACATTGGAAGTATAGTGGCATTTTCTGTGAGTCAGGCTTAGAAAATACACAGAAGTAAGAGGTGCTAGGTAACAAAAATGTCTCTTCTGGACACTGACACTCCCACAGTGCCTGCATAGTGCCACTGCCATGGGACCCCCTTGCCACTGCAAGACAAAGTCTCTTTGCTTCTGTAGCATATACTTAAGATTCCAGGCTCAAGTAGAACTATCTGATTGACTGAGTCTATGTCACATGCCCTCATTCTACCCACCTGGGAGCAGGAGAGGGAATATCTTTCCCCTTAGTCTCTCACAGAGGGAAGTGGGATCTGCTTTCCATCACAAGTCACAGAATGGGTATTACCCAAATTGAAAAGAGAGGTTTTGAAGGGCTAGGTACATAAGAAATGGCCAAGGACATGATATTGGTTCTGAAATATGGAGTGGAGTTCCTACCCTGGAAAGTAACACTAAGATAGTCAAAATTGTGAACTTTCTAAATTAGTTTTCAGGCAATTTAATCTGTTAACAGTATAATTTCTAAACTCAGAAATAGCAAATGCTATTCAGATGAAGAAAATCTATAGATAGAAACATTTTACTCTTATTTTTAAGTTGTTTTGAATTGAGAGAACTTTGATATCAAAGTCCTTTGGTTTCTCACATAAAATGAGGTACAAAATAATGCTCTTAAGTGTTTACCTTCCATTAACTGCTACTTTCTTTTATAAATGCATGGGTGAGTATGTGTGCAGTGTTTATAGACTGTGTATGTGATGGGGGTGGGGAATGCTTTAAATATATCAGATTTGTGACATCAAATGCTATGTGGTTTCTTGACTCAGATATTGTCTGTGATTTACTAATGGAATGTTTCATCTTATTTGTGTAGTGGGAAAAGGGAGATTACATTTTTAGTATAGTTTATTGAGAAAAATAGCACAATTTATACTTAAAGAAGAAAACAAGATTTGGGGTATAGAACATTTAGTTTTACACATAAAAACAAAATTGCCTTAAAACTGCACTTTTCTGGTCTGAATGCATATTTCTCTGATTTAACAAGATGAAAGAATAAATAAAAATGGAAATGAAAAACTAGTGAAAATAGTCACTTTTTATGAGGGAAGCCATTAAAATGTTAAACCAAATTGTTGAGTTACAGCTATGCATGTCGCAGTGATGAACATTATCCAATGCAATTCAGTGGCTCTGTGTCAGGCTTCAGTCAGTTGGGGTCAGTGCTAGGTTTCAGGTTGGGTCCTGATTTGTTTCATGAAGTCAAAAGGAAAGGGTACTAGTTACCTGAGGCATGCTCTAACCCAGGCAATTTTAAGAGACCAAAGGCGAAGCCTAACCATGTAAACATATCTAAGATCTTTACTTGCATCACAGCTGCTAACATTCCATTGACCGAAGCAAGTCTTATGGCCAAACCCAACACCAATGAATAACTCACACTCTCTCTCTCTCTCTCTCTCTCTCTCTCTCTCTCTCTCTCTCTCTCTCTCTCTCTCTCTCTCTCTCTCTCTCTCTCTCTTTCTCTCTCTCTTTCACTTTAGTGCTCTGGAATATCATACTGCATGGGAGGGAATGAAGAACTGAGCATTCAAACAAGCTACCACACCATACAAGTTATCACTGTGGCTCTGAAAGAGCTCAGCTCAAGCAACCCTAAACACATTTTGATGAAGAAGAGTTTTGTGAAGAGTTTTGTGTAGAAGAGAGATACAGGAACTTTGTCACTGAATTTATAACAGTGGGAAACTGCCACTTAAATCACAAAGCAGCTCCATATTTCATGTGTAAATTAGGAGACTGGGTTCCACAAAACTCTAGAAATTTCCAATTTCCACATGAATTCTACATACTCCTTGTAAGATTACAGCTGCTATTTATTGTATAACTGGGCTCAAACTTAGCTTATTTGGAACCTGTCCAATTCATTATCCCCTGAAACACTAGTATTTGTGGGGTCTTAAATTAGGTTCTCTGAGAGAAGACTGATCTATGGAGTAGTATGCAGAAGGATTATTACAGAATCCTATAGGGAGACGAACCTATAAGGAAGTAAGTAAAGAATGATCAGACATAAGGAAGAGCTGACCTGCAATGCAAATGCAATGGAGGCATAGGTTGACCTAACAAGGAGCTCTGGAGTTAAGGTGGTCCTTCAGTGTCAAGAAACTGAAGCCTTATATCTTTAAATCTGCAATTTATGGCAATGGGTTGCCTTCTCAAAGGTAGCATAAACTTGAAAGAGTCAGTTCTCTGGGGTTGAGGACAATTCCGTTGGGGAGAACAACTCAGGCCTTCAGCAGATAACATTCTTAGCATCTGGTTGTAAGTTGGTTTCCTTGAAGAGGGACCTGGCCTGAGCTACATAATATCCATTACAGTTGCTATCTACTGATCTGCTTGGGAAGCCATGCTAAGTAATTTGGGGTAAAGAGAAGAGCTAGTGATTGCACATAGGGGACAGAAGGAGGGAGGATGAGCATGGGGGCAATGTTCTCCAGTTTGCCCCCCAGGATTGTGTTTGAGTTCAATTGTTAAACCCTTAGATTTCCATGAGAAACTCAGCACCAAAGCTTCTGATCAGCAAAATGACAAAGCCTGATTTGGAGCTGGGGAGCTGTTCACTATTCTCCACTTAGCATGGAAACCAGCACTATGCTGGTATGTAAAGGACTGGTAATTTGAGAGCACCTTGTGATAGAGGCACTAGTATTCTGGTCAAAGGCAGGACTTGGGCTGAAACTTTACCAAGTAGCTTTGGACAGGAAAGGAGAAGAACAGGGTGATTGGCAATGGTCATGGTGGCTAAATAGTCTGTGGTACTTGTACAACATCTGTTTAGACACTCCCCTCAAATAACAAGAACACTGTTCAAATTATGTTGCCATGTGTGCAGGGTGGGGGTAGGTAGACATTTGGTTGCTGGATACCTTCTATTAAATGATTCACTGAAACTTTGAAATTTGAGATTTTTCTCTAATCCTGAGAAATTTCAGATTATATCCATCAAAAATATTCCATGAAATGAATGGGACAACAAACATAATAATACCAGTATTTCAATATTTGCAGTTCTCTTTCCTTTTTCTCTCTTTTTATAGTGCCAGAGATCAAACCCAGGGTCTCACCTATACTAGGCAAGCACTCTACCACTAAGATATAACCTCAAGTCAATGAAATCTCTTCTAATTGTTGAGCACAGGGTCTGGATTTGGTTTGTATTAACTGGGTAATGGGTAGAAAGAAAATCTGAAAAGGTTCAGAGAAAACAGCATGGTCTATATGAAGCAAAGAATTATCTCAACTCAAGGGGAAAAGAATGGATTTAGAAAGGAAGTTGAGGAAAGGCAATGGTGTGAATGAGACAATGTCCTAGGATGGAGATGTAGCTCAGTGGTAGAGTTCTTTCCTAGTAATCATAAGACCCTGGGTTCAATTCCCAGCACTATTATCAGAAGCAGGGATTCTGAGTAGGGAGAGGAAAAGGAAGAGAGGAGAGGGAAGAGGAGCACAGTTGAAAAGGAAGAAATTATGTTGACAGTTACCACACTGTAATTAATAAGATTAGAGAATTTAGATAATTAAAAATTTGCAGGATGACTTTCTGTGTGTTGAGTAATCTAAACTCACTTTAAAAAGAAGACTACAAGAAAGATTTAACTTGCTTTTCAGCTTTTAAATGTGGTTGGATTTGTATTTGTTTAAATGTGATGCTTATTTGGTCTGGACAGAAAGTAGCTTTGCTTTACCCAAGTTATACAAATGAAGTAAGAGTAACAATAAAGATGGAGATGCTATAATAAACTTCTTTGTGATTGTTACCAGAGGGTTGTCTTGCATTTTTATTAATCTCCTTGTTATGCCATTTACTTATGAAAACCCCTAGAAAGTTCTCTTGTTGTAGATCCCCCTTATTCAGAGTGTGTGCATGCTTTAAAAGCAAGGGTTGTCCATGCAGATACAAGGTTCTGAGCAGGCCTTGTGGAGAACAAGATCAATTTAAAACTTTGAGTTTAACCTTTGAGAGGATTCTGATTGAGTCACATCATAAGTAAAAGTAAAAATGAAATTGCTGGTTAGGATTTCCCTAGGCATAGCCTAAGAACACGAAGGGGAAAGTGCAGAGGGAGTATTTTTTTAAAGAGTGAAAGACACCATTTGTAAAATTACATTTACATCTCATTTTACTTCTTTTAAGTCTAAAAACTTCATTTGGATTGTCATTGTTAAATGTAAGAGCCACTTGCACTTTCAAATGAAACCTATCAGGAGTAATTTAAAATCTTAAATAATTTAGGAAGATCACTTAGCAAAACATAAATGTTGCTTAAATTGTACTGATTACAAATACCACATTGTGAAACTACCTCATTCACTCCTTAAATTTCTCGTGTGTTTCTTATTTCCTTTTTTCTTCTGATCTCATAACAACATGTTCAAATACTTCTCCCTCAGCCAGTATTAATTTGATTAAGTGGGATTTTGTGCTTACAGTTGATAATTCATGAACCATAACTGTAATTCATATGTTTTTATATTAAAATTGCTGTAAGAATCTTCATTATGATCTTTGAATACTGTCTAGCTGTTACTCACAGTGAGTATATATAATAATCTGTATATACATGTTCCTGGTAGACTACTCTTTTTTGATACTTTGCATTTTGACAACCAAAAACGCTAGCCTCTTCTGTATTCAATACTGCCTTATAAAGAACCTGATTTCTCTTGTCAACATTTCTGAGAACTCAGTGGTGGATAGGGAACATGCAGTTCATTTGTAGGTAGAGTCTTATGTCTGGAATTAACTTAAAAAGCCAGATCTGGAAATGAGTGGATATAAAAGAAAATATCACTAGTGGCAATTAAAGCACAATAATTGATTACATACATGTTTAATTAAAAACAAGATGAGAAAATACTTCTGCCATTATTTAGTGTTCAGAGACAAGTGAGGTAATATTTGAGTTACTCAGAGGAAAAATTCATGAAGCTAATTACAGGCAAAGTAACTAAGAATTTGAGGTTATGTTCAGGGTTTAAAATTTCTATTTTCCTTCATAAATATTTTAATACTACTGTTGTATTTTCTATTGCTATAATAAAATACCTGAGGTTGGGTAATATATAATGAAATCAGGTTTGGTTTGTGGGTATACCACAGTGGTAGAGTACCTGCCCAACATGTTGGAGGTCCTGGGTTCTGCTGACTTTGGGGGCAGGGTTGGGGGAGGGAGAGGGAGGGAGGGAGGAAAAGAGAGATAGGGAGAGAGAGAGAGAGGAAGAAGAAGAAGAAGAAGAAGAAGAAGAAGAAGAAGAAGAAGAAGAAGAAGAAGAAGAAGAAGAGGAGGAGGAGGAGGAGGAGGAGGAGGAGGAGGAGGAGGAGGAGGAGGAGGAGGAGGAGGAGGAGGAGGAGGAGGAGGAGGAGGAGGAAGAGGAAGAGGAAGAGGAGGCGGAGCAGGAGGAGGAGGAGGAGGAAGAAGTTTATTTAGCTCATAGTTTTGGAAGTTTAAGAGCAGGGCACTAAAATCTGCTCAGTTCTGATGAGGGACTCCTAGCTACATCACAACATGACAGATGGCATTATCACAGGAGTGCATGTAAAAGGGAGAGATCACATGGAAAGACAAGAAGCCACAGAGTGGGGAAGGGCCAGCCTCGAGCTTTCCTAACAACCACTCTCATGGGAACTAAGTACTGTACCATAAGAACAAGAACTATGTTAATCCTTTCCAAGGGCAGAGCCTTTGGTGATCTTACAACTACACTAAGTCCCACCTCTTAAATGTTCTAACACCTCCCAATATTGCCACACTGAGGACCAAGTTCCTGACACATGAAACTTTGGGAGACAGGTACAAACAATATCAGCTATAAAGGAATGTGATCAAGTTCTTACTGCTAATTGTTTGGTTATTATTAATTCAGGGAATGTATAAAAGCATAGCATATCACAGTGAGTATGCAATCAACTTCAAATTTATTCTCAATTTTAGCCAAAGAGTAGGTCAAACAAACTGTAAAGTGGATTCTTTCAACAAAGTTTTGAGTAGACTCATGGAAAACTGACAGTATACCTGAATCTATAAATGACAATGAAAAATTAAGGGAAATAACCACATTTTGGTTCTCAGGGTATTTTCTTCAAAAACACTGATTTAAGAATTAAGTCAATAAGTGTGTATGCAATTGTACCTTGTGGATGCAAGAGAAAATTACTTAAGAATGTTTTGCCCTCCTTACTGGAAAAATAAATATGCCTTGTTTTCCTTACTTTCCCATTTACTATCATTTCATAAATACATTTTGGTTTTATAAAGTGATATTTCTAGCTACAATTCTAGAGTAAGTACCTGTAGGTTGATCTGGCAAAAGTAGCAGGACTTTGTGATCACAACTGAAATGATATTCTTCCTTCAAATGCAACTGAATTTAAGTAACAGAATAATATTATCAATGAGAAAATAATGGTCCTGGCAATTTTAATGTTCAAAATGTAAAGACATATCATTTTTCTTTCCTATAAAATTGGACTGTGGAATGTATTAAATCCGATTATGTGGTCATAGTACGTTGCACACCACCAGACTAAAAATAAACACCTCATAAAATTTGGCTACCAAAACCACCCCTGCTATTTTCCACAATATTATCAACATCGCCACCAGAATTCCCAAGGAGAAACCTGGGGTTCTAAGAGATGGGAGCCAATCTTTGGGAAGGGACAAGTCTGGCTGTGATACAGCAGAATCTGTATCCTTTCTGCTGTGTGCCCTTTGTCCATCTGAGGCATAGCTAGATAACTGCATGGCACTGTGAATGGGAGACTACATCACAATTATTAATGTAACCCATGGCCAATAGTAGCAGGCAATGCAATGACTAGAACAGAGAATGTCCTTTGATCTAACAGCTGTTTTGTAAACCTGCTCCATTATTAATGACCAGTGGGCCTAGGGCAAGTTCCCCAAATTCTCCTGAGCCTTAGCTTTTATATATTCAGGTGTTTAATCTTAACTTGAGTTCCATAGAAAAAAAGAGTCAAGAAAAAGAAAATCAGTGAGTAGATGGCTGCTATGGATAGGTAGGGCTGATTCTTGTCAAGGTCTCACTGATAGCACACCTTGGAATCTTTCAATAGAAATGGAAAGTTGTGGCATTTTTTCTACTCCTCTTCCATTTATTGAGGACCTTCCCCAGAGGTGTCAATCCGCATGGTACTCAGAGGTAACCAAGCTAGCTCCTGGAAATGCCAGAGGAAACCCTCAGACAAATGTTAAGAAGGAGAGGGAAGAGGAAGTGGAGGGGGAGGAGGTATCACAGCAGGGGTGCTGGTGGCAGTGCCTGTGGCAAAGGCAGTGGCAGGTCATTGCAGTGGAACCAATCCCCATACCAAAACTGTAGCTACAGGTGATATTGGGTGGTCAGCGGGATGCAGGAAAGACAGCAACAATATCTGCTGCACTCAGGGCAACAGGAGTCACCTTTCCAAGAGATTGTGAGGAACAGATACAGGAAATGTGAAGTGCCTTGTCCATAATAGTGACACAACAAACAGAAGCAATTGTGGCAACCAATGCCCCAGAAGAGGATGGGCACTACTAAATTTAAAAACCTGTCATAAACCCAGTCTAGCCAGCTCAGTGTTCCTTCATGCAGGTGAGATGTTCTGCATAGTCTGCCTGCCTGAACTATTAATATATTGCAAGTTCAATTTTAGAGGAAGTTTTTGTTGAGTTTGGAAAGCAAATAGGGAGCTGACAAAACCACAAAGCAATTCCTAGTTCTTTCAAATCTGACCTACCCAGTGAAAATACCCATCTCTACTTATTTTTAACTCCCTTAGGCCAGGGAGTTAAACAAAACACTTATAACACTCTGTCCATGCTTAATGCAACCATCATAAATATTGCATTTAAAAAATAAGTCAAATATTATGAGCAACATCAGTACTGAAATATCTGTATTTAACTTCAAAGTTCTGAACATGAATAAAATATGAATAAAATATGAACAATGCTGAGTTCCTCTTGTAGAGTATTTATAGTTCATAGAGTTATTTTAGCTACACTGTTTCTTTGAGGCTCAAGCAACCTAGATAATACTTTGCACATTCGGAAGAGGATGAAAATATTTTAACAAATTCAAGCGACTCCTTTAAGTTCACAGGGTAATGTATGGAGAACAGAATTGAAATCAAAGCTTTCTTTGCCTAGTATACTGGTTCTCAACCAGGGGCAATTGTGGATATTTGACAAGTTTTGGTTGTCATGAAAAGGTGGAAGGAAGGAATTATTTCTGACATGTAGTGGTTAGAAGCCAGAGATATTGCCAAACATCCTTTAATGCAAAGAAAAGCCCTCATTAACCAAAAATTACCTGGTTTAGAATATCATCAGTACTGAAGTTGAGAAATCCTGGTCTACTCCAATGTGTTAACCATCATATCATATACTTTTCAATGGACAACCTGTTAAATGGGAGCTATAAAACCGCTGGCTATAGAGTTGTGCTTCCCAGTGTAAGAGCCATGAACCACATGCAGTCAATCAGCACATGAAATGTATCTAGTTCATATTGAGTAATCATTTTATTTTGTGACTGTGTGTGTTTTGTGAGTTTTTGTTTGTTTGTTTGTTTGTTTGTTTGTTGGCAGAACTTGGGATCAAACCCAGAACCTCATGCATGCTAAACTAGTGCTCTAGCACTGATCCAGAGTCCCAGCCCCTTGTAGTTCATATTGAAATATGCTATAGGCATAAAATATATTATGGGTTTAGAATACATAGTACAAAATAATGCATATAAATGATGTTATTAATATTTCATATTGACTACATGTTAACATGATAATATCTTACATCTACTGAATTAAATAAAATATATAATTGAAAATAATTTCACCTGTTTGTTTTTTATTTTTAATGTGGCTGCTGGAAAATTTAAAATTATAGATTTGATTCACACCTGTGGAACCAAACGGTTTCTATGACCATTAGTACTATAGAGACTGTAGAAGCTCCTGATATATTTAAAATACTCTGTGTCATATCCACCATACTCAGTATCATGAGAATGCTATTTCAAAGTTGCCCCCCAATTTCATATGCATTTTCAGTAGGCAAAATATTGCTTCACCCAAAGATGATCACACTGTAATTCCCAGAACCTATGGTCAGGGGGACTCCATGGATGGAACTAAGTTGTGGACTTTGAGATGAGGACATACTCCTGAATTATTTAGGCAGGCTCAGTATAATCAAACGTGTCCTTATAAAGGAAAAAGGGAGGCAAGAGAGTCAGAGAAGATTTGATGACAGAAGCAGTATTAAAACTAGAAGATGGTACACTATTGGCATTGAAAGTGAAGGAGGGAGCCATGAGCCAAGGAATGCAGGCAGTTTTTAGAAGCAAAATAAGCAATGGAACAAATTCTCCCCAGACACTCCAGAGGAAGCAGTACTTCCAGCATCTTAGTTTTAGACTAAGGAAACTTATTCCACACATCTGACCTCTGGAACTGTAAGGTCATAAATTTGTGCTGTTCTAAGCAACTAAGTTTGTGGTAATTTTTTACAGGAGAAGGAGGAAATTAATACATGTACACACATGGATTATGGTTCACATCAACTTTCCTTCAAAATTTAATATTTCAAAATACATGACTGTTTTAGTGAGTAGAAATCTCTATGGCTCTGGCTAAAGACATTCACTAATAACTGATATATTCTTGGTGTCTATCTATCTCTAATTTATAATACAATGCTTTCCCTAAAAATACTTAACACAATGAACCATTATAAATTATACTGAGCTTATGCATAGTTAATTAATTTTTACAAGTACATGGTGCCACATATAGAAATCATTAAAGACAAAAGGAAGAAGGTGGTAAGAAATAAAAATCAACTGTCCTTTATAATAGACTTTATCCACACACAATACAATGTCCCATAGATAAATAAATGGATGGTCAAACCAAATCCATGCTGTTGAGATACTAAAATAAAAGCAAATTGATGTATGTTAACAATAATTACACAGAGAAAATATTTTATCTAGTCACCAAATTAGAAGTAGTAGAGCCACTATAATTCCCTATACTTCTCTATAATATGTAAACTCGCATGATTATTGGGTAAAAAAAGATTTTATAAATGCAGACAATCCCTATTCATAATACTTTGTGTTTGAGGGCTGGAGAGTTAGTCCTTCGGGAAATATCACTTTTTAAAAAAGGCACGTTTTAGTAAAAATACAAAAGAAAATAGGATGGATTAATAAACACTAATCTCCTTAGTAACTGAAGCTTGTTTATGAGAAATGTAAACTTTACTCTATTTACAACTTTAAAAGTAGAGAATATAAAACAACCGGAAAAGTACATAGCTAACTACCAAAATTAAAATTAATTATCTTTTGGGAAAAAGTAGCAAGAGCCTTGGATTGGGGAAAGACATAGAATTTAGTCCCTGTTCTGCATCCAAAAGATTTGTGCATCTTTAAGCAAGTCCTTTGAAATGTTCAAAGTTGGTTTTCTCCTATGCAATATTAAAATGTTGGACCAGCTAGTAGACTCTAAAGCTCTTACAATGTCAAAACAATCTGTGCTTAAGCATTAATGCAGGCTCATTTTATTGATTTCATTTTGCTAATATACAAAGGTACAACTGTGAAGACATTTAAATCTTGGGTTGTGTCTGTGACAATGCATGCTGTGGGACTCAATGAAAGAGGGCAGTATGATTTGTCTTATAGTTTATTCAGTGTTTGGGATTTGATGTCTTCATTTGGATTGTAGGGAAATGTTGACATGGATTACTGCACTCTAATAAAAACTAATTTTTATTATGTTTGGCAAGGAATCCATGTGCAATGAAGAATAGGTCCCAAACAACACATGAGCACATCAGCATCAGCAGCTTTGCCTCCTCCTTTCCTCCTCACAGTCCCTTCTCCCTTTCGTATCTCTGTCCAACATCATTAATCAAACTAAGGCTTAACTATAAATAGGCACTGGAATTGACTTAACTAATATTAACATGGTGGGAGAGAGCTGGGGTAGGTTCCAACTTGGCTACATTTCACTTCATTCCTGAATATTTTCCAGCAAGGTCTAAGCCTCCTGCTGCCCTCCTCTCTACACAGTCTTCATCATTCTTCTGCATTATAACTACAGGTGGCACCTTACTTTACTCTGACTTTGTCAGAAAATCTAATTCTCTTAATTAGCCAGATGCAATGTCTGTGCTCAGTCCCAAAGAGATGATAGAGGGAGTCATAAAGAGATGTCTGTAGAAGTCATTCAAAAATATCTGGAGGTTTTAATTAGACTGACCCAAATATAGAATTTGGCTAAAAACAAAGGAGGTTTATGGAAGAGTTTGTTATCAATAGAAGAAGTCCTCATCATGGAAGGAAAGAAGTAAGAAGACATTTAAGGGAGAACAATGAAAAACACTCAAAATTTTTGGAAAACTTTCCTCTAGGACTTGTGATTCTGAAAGAGTTTTAAGTTCATGTTGGATAATGCCACCAATGCTCCACACATGTTGTTGTTTAAGTAAAATAAAATCAAAGAATATAAAAAGTTAACACAAGGATATAAGTTAATATATACATCTCCAAGAACTAGTAGTGTTGAGTGTTGTTGCAGTGACTGCAAGCTGGATCCCAAAACAAGCAGTGGGACCAAAATGTTTACTTCAGTGGGTCATTAAATCTTCTTCATTTAATAAAAAGGTATGAGTTTACGCTCTAGGCTTAAATTTGGACTGGATGTTAGATCCCCCTGCTTTTTAAAGGAAGTTAAAATCAGAAAATGTCAATTGATTATGGGGTTTACAGATTATATTACTAATTGACAGGGGCACAAAACTACTTTATTCCACAAGGAACATTTGGCAATACCTTGAGGCATTTTGGGTTGTCATTACTGTAGGGAAAGCAGTGCTACTTATATCTAATGAGTTGATGCCAGGGATGCTGCTAAACATCCTACAGTACATAAGACAATCCCCCAAAACAAGTAATTGTCTGGTCCAAAATGTCAACAGGGTCCCAAATGAGAAATCTTGGGTTATATGAAGCTGAATGCCTACAGTGGTAGGAAGCTTCAACACAGCCTCTATTCAGAAAGAAAAAAAATATGAACAAAGCTGCTACTGGTTTGGTGACTAGCTTTGCATTATTTCTAAAATGACTATGGAGCAAGAGCTCCAAACATTACTCAAGATGTGGTTTGTCCTGGGGCCCAGGTGGAAGTAACTGAAAAATGTCAGATGTAAAAATATGGGGGAGAGAGGTGGGGAGAATACACATGAAAGTACAAAAAAAAAAAAAAAAAAAAAAAAAAAAAAAAAAAAAAAAAAAAAGACAGCAAGAGAGAGAAAACAAAACAAAATACAAAAGATCTACCTAATATTCACCTATGAATCAAAATAATGAGACATGTGAAGAAATATAACATTGTCTGACTCATAAATTCAAAGGATAAATGTTTTCTCTCAAATGCATAAGCTATACAAAAATAAGGGAAAAAAGAATGAGACACCCCATGAAAAGGGAAGGGAGATCAGTGGAATACAGGAGGGAATATAGTGGAGAGAAGAGGGATAAGAAAAAGAAGAATAGTGGAATGAACTGATCAAACTTTCCTATGAACATATATGAATATACCACAGTGAATTCACTTACATGTATATCCATAATACATTAATTTTAAATGACCACAAAAAAATAGGACAACATCCAGTAGAGTAGAGGAAGGGAAGAAGGAAAACAGTGAAAGAGAGGAAGGGAGGAAAGAGAAGTACTAAGACTGAAGTGTGTCAAATTAAATTTCATGTATGATTATGTCAAAAGGAACCTCAATGTTATGTTTAACTGTACTGCAGTAATAAAAACTCTTAAAAAAAAAGACAGCAAATGACATCAATGTTCAGAAATTAATATGGTGAAACTAATTTGAAAATAGCTTGACAAAGACTTTAAAATAATATGATTGAAATGTTCAGCAAAATAAATTATGAAATCACATCTACAAAAATAGAACAAATTATGACATAAAACCAGGCAGAAATAAGAGGAAATGAATATAAAATGAAATAAAGTAAAACTTTAAAAAAGCAGTCCTTAAAATTAAAAACTCAAAGTATAGAATAATTTTCAGGTTCAAAGCACCTGAAAAATGATTTAGTAACTTAGATTTGGGTGCCAATAAATTTACTCAGATGCCAGCAGAGAAAAATTCAAAATTGTGAAAGAAATGTTAAGAATCAGTGCATAGGGTTTGACACACTCCAACTTCAAAGACTTGTTTGAGATTTAAAGTTTCTTATTCTAGAATTTTTTAAATGAAAAGAATTATTTGGACATACATATCGAAAAGTTTTCCAGAATTAGAGATAAATGAGAACCTTCAGTTCAGTGTCCTATGAGTAGTCATCCACATAAATACAAATACATCCCACACCTAGAAAAAAATTAACAAATTTTAGTAAAATTTCAAAATATTAGTCTTAAAATCTAGCATAGATAAAATATATCTTCACCTAAAAAGAAATGACTATCAGATTCAGAGCCAATTTCTGATGAGCAACAAAAGATGGTAGAAGAATCTGGAAAAGTACGTTTGAAGTGTTGAGGGAAAATAACAGTCAATATAGAATTTGATTCCCAGCTAGACTATGCTACAACAGTGAGGGCAAAATATTGACTTATAAAACATAAAATATCAAGTGTGTATTACCACTATGGGCCCTCACTAAAAGAACTATTACAGGATTTATTTCAGTATGGAGAAATGTGAATTCGGGGGAATGGCATGGGACAAAGAAAACTGAACATGTATTTATCAATGAAAAATAAGTACTAACAGGAGTATCAAATGCCCTTGAGTCTGAAATCATAATTTTTTACCTTTATTATCCTTATGTTAATGTGTAGCATTTTGTTATCATGGAAGAAAATTTTATTGACTAGTACAGAGATTAAGAAAAAGCAAGCACAAGAATTTAAAAACTTTAATAGAACAAATCAACTATACATAGAAACAATCTATGTGCCAAAGAAACATAATGAATATTCAAATAAATAATCATCACACCTGGGAGGAAATGTATAGGTGGGTGAAGGGAATAGAACCATCAAAAATGAGAATGATGAGAATTGTTGTATCCTAGAACCTGCTATGTCACAAAAATGACTGATTACTTCAATTGATAAATCTACAAAAGGAGGGATTGGGAAAAATCAATATATTTGATCCTTGATCAGAGGAGTTGGTTAATATAAAAGATTATTAAAGAGGTGTTTCAAGATGGTGGACTAGAGGGTGGCTGCATTTCATGTTGCTCCAGGACTCAGGATTCAAGAAAAGATTATCAAAGTATCTTCTACATGTACTAATTAGCATAAATTAACTAGCAGGCACAAATACAAAATATTAGCCTTAAAATACATAGGTGGATTAAATTTTTGACTTTCCATCAAAAATATTCTGCATTCTCTCAGTGACTCTATATCATGTTTTTCAGAATAGATATTCGATAAAGATCATGGAAACAAAATGAAAATTTTATCAAAGACCCAGGCAAAATATTAATTTGTAAGCTAGAGAAACCTATTGCTTCATCTAATATTTATTGAATAAATTGCAAAAATATCATTGAACCTTGAGCTATGCAATTTATAATCACACTTGAAGTTGTGTACTAACTGAATGAAAAACATTTAAATTGTTTTTGACCTATGCTAAATTCTCAACATATTTTTATGAATAAATAAACTCCATGAAAAAGTAAAATATGATTAAAAGGCAGAAATTATGAAATAGAAAACAAGGTATAATGAAACAAGCAAAATCAAAAGTTAATTTTATACTAAAAAATAAACTAGTAAAATGGAGCAAATCTTATATAAGCTATACAAAGAAAAAACACATAGGCACAATAACAAGAATGTAAAAATGCAAATGCAGTTAGAATTTTAAATTATGAAAAAATAATATGAATGTAATGCACTAAATTTTAAATCTTTGATTATATAAATTGTAAAAATTTTTCACAAGGAAACATAAAACCAAAACAAATAGCCATCCAAAAACTTTTTAAATTTATTTGTTTGCTGTTTTTACATACCCATGATAGTAGGGTATATTTTGACATATTCTACATACATGGACTGAAACCCCTTCAAATTTTGATCCCATTCTCGTGGTTGTACATCATGTGAAGTTACACTGGTTGCAAATTGATATGTGAAAAATTAAAATTGGAGACCTACCTGACAATTAATCTATATGCCAAAGTCTGAAAGAAAATATAGTAGATTATTTTTCATCTATCATGCATATTGAGAATACAAGGATATTAGGAACAAGACAAGAATGTCTACTCTCACCACTCCTATTTAATAGAGTATATGAAATTCTAGCAGAGCAATTAGATAAGAGAAGAAAAAAAAAGGATTCAAAGAGATAAAGAAGTCAAATTATATCTGTACAGATGATTTGATCCTATATTCATAAGACCCAAAAATTCCACCAGAAGACTTCTAGAGCTCATAAACAGATTAAGTAAATTAGCAAGATACAAGATCAACACATAAAAATCAATAGCTCTTCCATATACCACTAATGAATCCATGAATCCTGATTTCCAACAGAATCAGGAAAAAAATTCCATTCACAATAGTACCACCCCTCAAAATAAAATACCTAGGAACAAATCTAACCAGGGAGGTTATAGTCCTCTGCACTGAATATCATAGAACGCTGAAGAAAAAATTTGAAGAAGACATTAGAAGATGCAAAGATCTCCCATGTTCTTGGATAGGCAGGCTTAATATTGACAAAATGGCCATATTACCAAAATCATCTACAGATTCAATTGCAATCTCCATCAAAATACCAATGACATTCTTCACTGAACTAGAAAAGAAACAGTCCTCAAAATCATATGGAAGAATGAAAGACCTAGAATGGCCAAAGCAATTCTGAACAATAAGAGCAATGCTGGAGGCATAACAATCCTGATCTCAAATTATACTACAAAGATATAGTAACAAAAACATCATGGTATTAGCATAAAGACAGACAGGAAGACCGGTTGAATAGGAGACATAGGGACAAATACACATAGATACAGTCATCTGATCCTTGACAAAGGTACCCAAAATGTACATTGGAAAAAGATAGCCTTTTAACAAGTAGTGTTGGGAAAGCTGGATATTCATATGTAAAATATAATTAGACCTCTACCTCTCACTCTGCACAAAAGTCCACTCAAAGTGGATCAAAGACGTGGGAATTAGACCAAAAACTGCAATCACTAGGAGCAAACATATGGTCAATACTCCAACATACAGGCAATGCCATCAACTTTCTTAATAAGAATCCTAAAGTTCAAGAAATAAAACCAATAATTAATAAGTGGAATAGTATCAAATTTAAAAACTTCTGCACAGCAAAGGGAATAAGAGCACAAATAAAGAGTCTAATGGATAGGAAAAAGTATTTCCCAACTTCTCTTCTGATGGGGGATCACTATCTAGAATATTCAAAAACCCAAATACCCCAACCAATAAATGGGATGCAGGAAAGTAGAGGGAACTGTGGAACATCATGCTATGTGAAATAAGCCAGACTAAGAAAGTGAAGGGTTGAACGTTATCTCTCATATGTGCAAGTTAGACAGGAAAAAGAAAAAGAAAGGAGACAGTGGATTTCATGAAAATCAAAGGGAGACCAGTAGAATAGAAGAAAGGGACTGAGGGATGAAGGAATGGAAGGAAAGGGTAAATACGGAGGAATTATATTAGCCAAATTATATTGCTATATTCTGCACACACATGAATATGTAATAATGAATCCCACTATTATGTATAATTAAAATGCAGCAATGAAAATGCCCCTCAAAAGAAATCTCATGAAAATAAAGTAGAGAAAGGGGATTGGGAAGGAAGGAGAAGAGGAGAGGAAGAGGTACTGGGGAATGAAATCAACCAAATTATGCTGTGTCCATGTATAAATATATAACAGTGAATCCAACTTTTATGCAAAAGTAGAATGCAATGATTAAAATACAAATAGAAGGGACACAGTAAGAGTAAAGGAAACGGATTGGGGGAGAGAAGGGAAAAGCAGACACTGAGGAAAGTCTTCAAATTATGTTAAGTGCATTTATGAATATGTCACAATGAATTTCACTATTATGTATAATTGTAATACACAAATAAAAACCAAAAAAGGATAGTTTAATGGTAAAAAACTAAAAATCCAAAAACATAACAAATCACTTTAGTAAATTAAACATAAAAACCATATCAGAGTCTCATGGTGTTCAAAAAAGTTCATCACTCATTCATTATTTTTAAAACACTTCACAAACCAAAATTAAAGCACCTTTAATGTTGAACTTAATAAAAATAATTTAAAACCTAAGATAAGATATTAGATCACCATTTTCACACCAGACTTTTCTGAAGGAGGTAATCAATTTAAATAAAACAAAATTCAAGGAGTTATAAAACATGAGAACTAGAAAGGAAAAGATAAATCAGCCCATAATGGTAAAGAAATGATGATCTTCCACAGAAAATCTGAATCATTTATAGAAAAACTATTAGAACAAGTAAGATAATTCGGCAAGGTAGCTTAATAAAGATAAACAAAAAATCAACAGCCTTACTGTATAACAGTAATAAGAATTTAGGAAGAAAAGATATCATATCAAAAAATTGATGATAACCCCAAAGTTCCTAGAAATACACATAATAAAGTCAGTATATAGAATTTTGAGAAAATTTAAAAATATTCCTAAGAACATAAAACTTTAGTGAATGGAGAGATCTACCATTTCATGATAAAAAGACTCAGTATCATATAAAAATCAATTTTCCTAAAGTAATATATAAATTGCAAGTAATTCCAAACAAAATTTCAACATGATTGCTTAGTAACTTGGTAAATATATCATACAATTTATATATAAAAGAATAAATGTTGAAGAATAACCAAGAAAAATTTGAAGAATACCCTGTTATCAATAGGAAATTAGATAAGGGATTGATAAATACACTCATAACATAGAACACTACATAACAGTTAACATGGATAATCAGAAGTACAATGAACAAAAAGAAAAGATGTTGCAGGATGATACCTATCAAGTACTTCTTCTTACAGAGCTTTATAAAAATATACAAAGATAACTTTAGTCATCAATACATAAGTATACAGATCACAATAAATTGTCCTTTTTATTATATTTCTTCCAGCTTTAATGAATAATAATAGTGGGAACAACAGTGGAATTGGATCAAAGTGATTAGCCATGCCTGGCTTTAGTTCTTGATTCTGTCCTTACTGATTTTGTGACTTTTAAGCATAATATCTAATCTCTGGGCCTCAGTTTCCTCATCAATAAAAAAGAGGATTAATGTTATTTACATAAAATTAAACAGAGGGCAAAATAAAGTTACTAATCTAATTCATTCAGTGCTTGAACTGAGAAGTAATAATCTCTTATTAAATGACTGCTTTTCTTATCATAGAAAACATTTCCCTTGTGGACTGTGGAGACTGTGGCATTTTCAAACTTTCTGCCGTAAGGTAGCATGTATCGATCATAATAAAGCTACCACTTCCACACAATTCATATTCTAATTATTAATTTCCCAATCAACTCACTGCCTTTTGTGTCTATTTGTCCCTTTAGAGGTAAACATTCATTAACAATACAGTATAAAAGTGTACCAATTGTCACTATAAATTTGAGAAAAAAGTGAAAAAATGAGGAATTTTATTTGCAATGAATCACTTGACTATCCAATTGCTTATTAAGCTACATCTTTATAAAGGGCTAGCTTGTATAATGTTAAAGATTTTAGAAGAAAACAAAATGTACTAGGTGGATCTGACTGTCATCTAAAATGTTTGACATGGGGAAGAACATTTATGATTATGCTGTCAGGGCTAAGCTTTTAAAATAGAAATCACAGAATGGTTTCACAGACTATTTGAAAGGTACAGAGAAAATTATATTACTCTCACATTTGAAAAGCAACTCTCTCCCAACATCATCTTATGATTCAGTAAAGATACAAGAGAATCTGTAAAAAGGCAATTGCATTATTATCTACTGTTGAGGACTTAAAGGAATCCTTATTGAAAGCCTTACTGCTCTAGTTTTACAAAAGCTTCCTTTAAAAATAGTTACATTCTTTGTATATTTTGCATCTGTACAAATGGAAGCAAGACTGTATTTCTTTGATACTCTAAAGCAAACTGGATCATTGGAGCATAAAATGATTGTAACCATACACAAGTTTAGTTACTACTGTGAATTGAAAAAATGATAACCATTTTCCCCCAAGTTTCCCTATAACTGCCTCCAAAAATTTGCTATAATCAAAGCAAGCAGGCAATAAACAAATCAACTCCTCTACCCTAGTTTGGAGCCTTTCCCATATTAGAATAGTTTGGCAAAGTTGGAATGATTTTCTCCCTGTTTAAATATTTCACAGGACTATAAATATTTGCTGGTTTCCTATTAGCAGATAATTTGTGGACTCATCATTCCATCACTTCCAACTATAGCTATTTTTGGTCATGTGCCTACAATAGGTGTTTAGTTATTACTATCACAAAATAATCCTGATACTTCAGGTGTGTGTGTGTGTGTGTGTACATGAGTTGAAGGGCACATTTTGAAGGTCTGATGTCACTATACATCTATACAAAATTTCCTAGTTCATTCCAAGAGAGTGCTAGGAAAAGAGAGGTCTTCACTACTTTCCCCCACCTCCAATACTTTCTGCTGTTCCCTTTGATGGTCTTCACAACAGAGAACCCCATGACATCACAGTTGCATAATTTCCTCGGGTTCAGAGAACTCTGTATTTATTCCAACACTGCCATGCATGAATATGGTACCTCACCTAGGATATTTGCCATCATTTGGAAGGACTGGACCTAGAGATATTCTTTGAGTACCAACTTCTATTCTTAAATGTAACATATTTCTTGAATATTTCTAAACTTGTTTTTTGTTGCCATTTTTACTCATTCACTCATTCAGTATTTATAATTATTATTCATACCAAGCATTGCACTTGGAACTGGGAGTAAAATGATGAATAACGTTATTGCTGGCCTAATAAAGTAATCAAGAATATGAATATTATATGAATATATTTTTTCATTAGGACAGAATGCTGAATAAAATTTTACTACAAGTCACTCCTAACTCCTTAAGGCAGTTCCCACACTCCCACAAATCAGAAAGCAAAGTCCTTCCTTCTGTAACCAGGAATCAGCTGCTCCCCAAGGTACCTAGTGGCAGCAGGAGGGCTAGGCTGAGGCTGGCCTTTGCACAACCCTGAAGAGTTCCCTGCCAAACCTGACCTCATGTTGCAACCACAAGCACACAGCTAATAATAGCTTCAGCTCTTAACTTACAAAATATAATTCTTAAAGGAGATTTTTGAGAATCAGCCAGACATCTGAAAGAAAAAATATGTAAAGCTTAACTGGTAACTACTATCAAAATCAAACTTCTCCCAATAGCCACATGGCACTTCCAAGTCACCAGCAAAGTCCTCTGAAAAGAATTCAAGGTTCACCCAACCAGTGGGTGTGTCTATTTAGCCTAAAGGTCAAGTATATTAAATACCCTTGACCAGTTTCTCTTCTCTTCAAATAACAAATGATAGGTGAAAATCTTTTGGTATATGATTGAGAAAAGTGTACTGTAAAACAAATTTGTGTATATATTTATGTATTTTTATTTGTGGATACATGCATATGTACATAAATAGAAAATTAAATATTTATATATTTAATTCATATATATATATATGTAATAAAATTCATCCTCTGCATGGTTCAGGCATGTGCAAAGAGAATGTAACCCCTATGAGGGCAGGGACCTTGTCTCTTCTTTTCACAACTATATTCCTACTGCTTATGCAATTGGCATGATGGTTGACATGCATTAAGTGCTCAATAAACATTTGATATTTGAACTGGTGATAAATGAGAAGACAAAAATAAGGATGTATAAATGGATGGAAAGGCAGATGAATGCATAGTTGTTGTCATCTATTTGGATGGGTACAGGAGGTGTTAGGAGTTGAGAATAATCAATGACTTAGGAAAAATATTCTTACTTGCATTAATGACACACTTCCTTTGGCAATAAGATGAAATACTCTTAACAAAGCTTTGAACTTAGATAAACAAAAGTGTGGATCCCAGAGTTCCCTTTGATTAGCTAGGCAGTACTAGTGCACATAACATCACCATTTTATTTGGCCCATTTCCTCATCTCTAAAATTGAAATATATAATGTATTTGTAGGCTTCTTAAAAGGATAGAATGAAATAACAAGGAAAGGAGCCACTGAACTGCCTAACACTGTTTTAAAACGTGAAAATGAGTACAGTTGTCATAAATATAATATACATATTCTCCTCCTAATGATCTAATGGTAAGAGATAAAAATATAATATTTAATAAAATACCTGAAAATTAAGAACTGTACCAACCTACTATTACTGAAGTTTGGAAATGCTTAAAACAGGCAGACATTTGTTGTTGAGCACAGATTGGATAACACCTATGTTTCATTGCAAAGATATTGAGGACATAAAAGTAAAAGAAAAGGATTTTCTTCTGGTTTATGCCTAATCAACTATTGAAGTGTGTTTTAGAGTGATGACAATTGGAAGGGCATATTTCATTTCTAAATAATATGTAACAACATACTGTCCTGCTGTTAGAAAGCCTTTGGAATTACTATTTCTATGTTTTTATTAAAGTCTGCCTTAGGGGACAAAGAACTATTCCTATTTGCAAGATTTCAATTTGAATTTGAACACTAATCCTGTAGGTTAGAGACTTGGAAATGTTTGTTCTCTTCTTTATTTTCCTCTAGAAAATTGCATTTTTAATTGATCTACTTCCAACTCCCATGAATTCTCATAAATGATCACAGTGTAAAGAATTTCATATAATTTGTATTTATGTCTGGGACATTAAGTCACAGCAGGAACTGAGTTACTACACTGTCAAATTAAAAAAAAAACTTTCAATTTTCAAAAATACATGTATTGAAGTGGATGTGTGGCCACACATAGTTTGGATCACACTATAGCCGGTATTGCTTGTACCCACTTAGGGTACTGCTGGGACCCTAAAGATCCCTTTTTCCAGCTGTATGCCCATTCCTTGGCTTTTGAATGTCTTGCTACTAGCAGTTGACATCTGTCTCCTAGGGTGCTGAAGCCAGCTCATTCAAGCCAGTAGTGACTAAAACACATAGGCATTGACTGTTATGGGAGTATAAAAGCCCAGAGCCTTTGCTTCTTAGTGAAACAAACTCTGAGCAACGGTGGGAACAGGATATGTCTGGAACAACACCCAATATTGTATCCTTGTGTAGTTTCTTCCCCTTTCTGCCCCACATCTTTCTGAAACTCTTCTCTAAAAAATCATTATCGTCTAAGCCCTGGAGCACACTACATTGTCTCTACATTGCTGGTGATAGCTATGGTCACCTAGAAAAACATGCCCAGTTTTGAAACAGGGGCCCTCTTCTGTAATACTGCCAGTACATCTTCCTTGTCCAAATACCACAATCCCCTTTGCAGAAATAGTTATAAGCTCACCTATGAGTACTATTTCTTTAAAAAAATGTGCTCTCTCTCCCTCCCCCCACTCTCTCTAACCTCCCCAATTCCTTCTCCACACCCTTTTCCAAAGTACCTGGCCATGGGTTTCCTGTGACCCTCCAAGGTGGATCCTTCTCATAGGGTAATGATGTCTGTCTCATTCCACCATTTTTCATACCTGCCTCCCTCTCATTTTCTTCTACATACTCTAAAGTTCCCCCATTCTTCTCTCCTTCCCCACCCCCCCCACCCCTATTATATATCATTCTCCACTTATCAGGGAAAACATTTGGCCTTTGGTTTTTTGGGCTTGGCTTATTTCACTTAGCATGATATTCTCCAATTCCATCCATTTATTTGCAAATGCCATAATATTATTCTTCTTTATGGCAGAATTCTTGCTATGACAAGAAAAGCACAACTTGTTATCAAGAGTTCACTGGTAACTGTGAGATACGAAACCCAAATTTTGATCAGGCCAAATTTAACAATAACTTCAGTCAACCAAACACGTTGTAGCAAATTTTAAGCAATGGATAATTTGATACAATATTTATACAATTTCACTTTGTAACAAGTGAAACTAAAAGGGTCTATAACATTAAGTTTAACACTTTTTATTTTTTTTTTAGTTTAGATGGACAAAACACCTTTAATTATTTTTATGTGATGCTGAAGATCGAACCCAGTGCCTTATACATGCTAGGCAAGTGCTCTACCACTGAGTCACAATTGCAGGCCAAGTTTAATTACCTTTCAATAATTTTTTTATTCCTGGTAGAGTTTTATTCATAATTTATAAGCTTTAAATTTACATGAAAAATTTTTATCCAAAGGTTAAAGATAATCTATCAATGAATGGGCAATTTGAAATTGCAAGATAGAGGTTTTATTGTTTTTTGAGGAGGGAGAGTATTGGGGATTTAACCCAAGGGCACTTTACCACTGAGCCCCATCCCCAGCCCTTTTTATTTTTTATTTTTATTTCTCACTAATTCGCTTACAGCCTCTTTAAGTTGCTGAAGCTGGTCTTGAACTTGTGGTTCTCCTGCCTCAGCCTCATGAGTCACTTGGATTACAGGCATGCACCAATGTGCCTGGCAAGAGGGATTTTTGTTTTTTTGGTTTGTCATTGTTACTGTTTTAGAAGAACTATAAAAGAAAAGACCCTTGTTGCACAGTTCTCAATACTCAGCATATCATACATTTTCTCATGGCCTAAATACTAGCAGCAGACCTAAAATGTAGGATTGAAATGGCTAAGATGATGTGAAGGGCAATTCCATTAAAATTTGGCAAAAAGCAATAATGATACTATCTGACATAAAATCTTGCCATTTTCCAAGAGTCTGTGGGTCTACATCAATTAACAACTTATGAAATTTTTAATAAAATATTCTAAATTTCACTTTTACTTTCATTCTATTTGTATTATTACTCTAATCATGAATGGGAGCAAAAACATTAGCCTAATTATTTGAACTCCTACTCAAGTGTATTGCATTAATGAAAACCAAAGATAAAACTGGCTCTTAATAATAGTGTTTGCACTTAAGTGTGTCTATATGAAAAGTTCAAAGTCACTTTACTGAGTATAAAAAGATTTCTGTTTCCTAACTTCTTCCCAGGCTTAATTAATTGTTTTAGTAATTGATTTTACCTTTCCTCTGAAGCATTAACCATAATAAAAGCAAAGTTTGATAATGTGTTTTTTGACATTTTAAAATCTTTTACATTACCAGTGATTAGGTAGTTCAAATGAAAGTGATTCTTTTGGAACTCTATGAAGTTAATTTTTAAGCAGTTTCACATGTAAATAGTGATGAATTTCTCCTAATAGAGGAAATGTTCTTTTGATAAAGGATGTTTATAAATATTAATAGGTTGGTTTTCCTTTCAAAACAATATGGTCAGAGCTAAAAGAATGGAAAAATTTAATGACATCAAGAGAAGTCTAAATCCTTTAGGAAGCAAACCAGATGCTTAGGCAGATAGAGACAACTAATAACCAAATTGTGTTATTCAGTGGTAGGGGTACTACTTGTTAGCAAAGTGCAACCAGTATCACTAGAAGGAACAAAAGTGGGATAGAAGAGGTTGCTCTTAGTGATTTTCTATCAAGGAATATATACTGTAGTCTAAAATAAACTTCAAATAAGATTTATGGCTGGACTGAAGAAAATGGTAAAGAAAGAGCAAGGATGATGCTGAAAAATGTAGATAGAAGCAATGCATGTTTAGCAGTCTGAGATAAATTTGCCTGACCTATATCTTTGAAAATTGTCTTCAAGTCAGCATGCATTAAAAATTGAAACCTGAAATAGATTTCAGGCTCTGTGTGCAAATAACTAAACTTTAGGATGAGCTGTTCACATGACACAAAACTAATTTGACTGACGATTTAGACATTTTAGGAATAATTGTCATCTAAAACTCATCCTATACCCTATGTTAAAATCTTTGTTTTTACTTGCAACAGCAATTTTTCCTGGCATCCATCCTGAGAACAAGGAGTTAGCAAGCATACACAGAAAACAGGGCCAAATTATACTCTCATATTAAATTCAAGTTTTAATCCCCAAACCAAAAGAAGAAAACAGGAATTTCTAGCTGATAAAAGAAAGCATATGCAGCAACCAGACTACTTATTCATTACAAAATCATAAATTTCCAAATTTATTAGCTACTGAGAAAAAGAGAGGTCAAATTGCTAAATTTTTATATTAAAACAAATAAGGGGGCTGGGGATATAGCTCAGTTGGTAGAGTGCTTGCTTTGCAAGCACAAGGCCCTGGGTTCAAGCCCCAGTACCCAAAAAAAAAAAAAAAAAAAAAAAAAAAAAAACCCAAAACAAACAAACAAACAACAAATAAGATCTAATGGATAATGAACATCATTTTCAGATAAATGGTAGATTGCAGAGGATGCCACACTTGTAAATGAGAAAGTTTATAATTTAAGTATAATATAGTTTATATTAAACTGTAATAAAGTTTATAATTTATAATATGAAAATTAGAGGACTCAGGAAGCTTGAATTGACATTCTCATCCAGAGGGATTTGTGACTGCCAAAAATTATAAATGGAAATCCAGAGTGTAAGGAATGTGAATGGGCAAAAAATGGCAAGTCAGCAGGAGTAGAAGGGAACAGAAGTCTTAAACAAAAAGGACATTGGGGCAGATTATGAAAAGAGGACAAAAAAATTTTCAAACATTCCTCCTGGATGAGACAACTCTACTGTGGCTTAGTAACAGACTTTCATAGGACTTTATTTTTGTCATATAATTGATGATATGTTTGTGTGTGTATGAGAGAGAGAGAGAGAGAAAGAAAAGAAGAAGAAGAGGAGGAGGAGGACGATGACAACAACAATGATGACTAGAGAGAGAGAGATCGTCATCAACCTGGTTCTAGTTCTGAACCCCAATCAGTTCCCAAGCCCCATGTCCCAGGTCACATTGAATTTTAAAAAGTAGATGAGAATCATACTTAACAATTTAAAGCTTTCTTTTTAAGTTTAAGCCAATTTTTATTAAAATTTAAGCGATTTTTAGTAAGAAGGTCATTCCACAGCTATGATTTTATGCCAGAAAACAACATATTTGGGTGACTGCTGATGTTAATAAAGAATGAATCACCTCTCCACTATTTATTCAACATATTTGCTTGCAGTAATAACTTTTGATCATCTTTGATTCTTTAGTTTTAAAATCAAACCTAAAGTAGTTGTAAGAGCAACACCAGGGGTGGGGAGAATGAAAATTCCACTCCCTAATTCCCCTCACTATTCTCTGATCTGGCTGCTGATTCCATATTTGTTGCTCAAGAACACATAAACTTGGCATTTGTTTTATTTTTAGGCTCCAGATTTTGTTCCTCATTTGAAAAAGAGCAAAACCCGGAAAATACTCATTTTTTTTCAACGAGTTGAAGGAGGAAAGTTCCCTGACACTAGAATTGGTGTTCATCTTTACTTTGGTTTGCTTCTGGAAGTTATGGAGATTTTAAAATCGAATACATCAAGGCAAGCCTACCGAAGAATAGTGCTGCCTTCACTTTAAAGGCTCTTCCACTCTAAAGTGTACAAAGGGGCAAACCAGGATATATTAGAAAAATATAGGGTTTACTCAAACCTACACCACATGTTCTCTGCTCTCACTGCTTTATCTTATAACTAGGACTGATGGTAACTGCTCATAGACAGTGATTACGATGTCTTCCTTGCAACTGTTCTTTAGGCTTCTGTCTCAGAGGCATTGCTCATGTTTCTTCCCCAATCTCAGCACCCTGAAGTGTCTCCACATCATACATGGACATTCCATCTATTGCAGAGGCAGCTCAAGGTCCTCCCTTCCATGAGATATTCTTGGATCTCTCCCAACCATCCCCGATTCTCCCTTCTCTCAATTTAGACAGAATTGTTAGATTCCCCATACCCTTTTCCCCAAACTTAATACTGGCATATTATTCTATAATCTGTGTAGTACCTAATTAGAATGGTAAGCTATAGGAAAGCTAAGGCATTTTCACATCACAAAGCTGTGGACTGATTCAGGGGCAAAGAATGTTAAAAAAAAATCCTGCTAGTAGATGGACTGACTGATCAGTTTTTCTCCTGACTAGTAAGTGGGAAAAAGTGTAGGGAGAAGAACTATCCATGGGACAAATGGTCTTAATTAATTGATTTCACAAGGATAACAGCATAAGAACCACATTCTGCCTTGAGGGAAACAGAAAAAAATGGTACCTCTTCCTTTGACCTTTATCACATCCTTCAGTTTGTCCTGTATTAGCTCACCCATCCCAATTAAACAATGACAATGAATTGGAAAGATGATACTCAATAGAGAAGGGGATAATCAAATCTATTCCCTCTTACAGAAGTTGAGGGATCTATGGGACCAAAAAGATTACCCAAATGGAAGAAAATGTCTTCCAAAGATATTTATCTTGTACTTCGAAAAAGAGCAAGTAACCTGGGATTTCCTATTCCAGCAACTGTGGCAAGTAGCTCAGACTCAACAATTATAAGGAAGAGGACCTTTTCATTGCAATGTGCTGAACTGCCACTCTCAGCCTGAAGAAGGTTGTGCCACATGTATCACCTTAGGTGAACAGGTGATGTAATAAATTTGGTCATATAGACATTGACAAACTTCAGAGAAAAGTAAAATTTTAAAAGCATGTATTTAATTATGTGAACAAACATATACATATTATATATATATATATATATATATATATATATATATATATATATTTCCACAAACTATCTTAGGAACATTTCAAAAACATATACGTTGGCATGTTTTAATAGACTCAGGAGAGGAACAAAAAGGTACTATTCTCCTTGTTTAAATGCCCTTATGCTGAAGAATCTTAATCCCCAGGGAAGAATTCTGCTTAAGCAAATTATAAGCATGCCCACCTTATTTCTGCTCAGTTGCATTTAATTACTATCATATCAATCTGGCAAAAGGTTGGAAACATCAGTTGCTTTCTCATTTTTTTTTCTCATCATGTGCTTACTCCCTATGGAAAAATAGCATTTTGAAAAATAACAAAGATTCAGAATTTTTCTACATTGCTCAACAGACTAATGATAGTTTGTAACTTTATGCTCTCTTTTTATTTATTTTCAGTCCCAGGCATGGATTTATTTCATATTTTCCAGTTCGCCTATATATGCATGCTAATACCCAGTATATGAAATATGCCATATTTTTAATATTAAATATAAGATTTAGTCTTTTATATATGCAGTACATCTTGGAAACAAGCAGCAGAATTTACACCAGCACTTCAAAACACTCACCTACAGATATTGGGCACCTATTCTAACTTTGGGACGGTTGCTTCAAAATACCTACAGAATTGCTTTGGGGGGAACTCTGCTAAGATGTTTATTTATAACATGCCTCATCTTCACACTTCGTTTAGGAAAAAAAAAAAATACATTACCAGCAAAATTAGCTAAGCAATAAATTAAGCCTAAGCAATAAATTTAAACATTCAGTGTTTAAAACACACTGGTTAAAACTCAGTATGCTCAGTTTCCATTCCTAGCTATATGCAGTAGTCACCCATATCCACAATTTTACCTTCCACAGTTTAAAATTACCTGTGCCAACTGAAGTCAAAAAATATTAACTGGAAAACTATGGAAATAAATAATTCATACTTTTTAAATTGTGTGCCATTCTCAGTAATGTGAAGAAATCTTTCACTGTCCTGTTCTATCCCACCCAGCATATTCATGCTTTATGAACTACTCACCCATTAGTCACTTAGTAGTCATTTAGGTTATCAAAACAACTACTGGGTACTATAGTGCTTTTGTTCGAGAATACTTATTTTACTTAATAATGGCTCCAAAGAGAAAGAGTAGTGATACTGGAAATTCAGATATAACAAAGAGAAACAAACAAAAAAATGTTTCCTTTAAATTGAAAAAGGGTAAAGTTCTCATCTTCATATAAAGGAAAGAAAAAAGCATATGTAGAAATTACTAAGATCTATAGTACAATAAGATATTTTGAGAGAGAGAGAGCATAATTGTGTCACTTTTACTCTACATATTATTATAATTATTCTATTTGGTTATTAGTTATTATTGTTAATCATTTACTATTCCTAATGAATAAATCAAACTTTATCATAGGTATGTATGTATAGGAAAAATCATAGGTTCACTACTAACCAAGGTTTCAGGCATTTACTGGGGGACTTGGAATGTATCCTCCAAGATAGGGATAGGGGAAATACTATACCCAGGAGTAGTGAAAACATGTTCACGCAAAGACTTGTATGAGAGTGTTCATACCAGCATTATTCACAATAGCCCCAAAGTGGAAACAACCCACTGCCATCAGTTAATGAATGGACAAACAGTGATATATCCATAAAATGAAATATTTATCAGACATAGAAAGGAATAAAGTACTGATACATTGTACAATGTAGATGAACCTTAAAAACTTTAATCCAACTGAAAGAAGCCAGACACAAAAGACTACATGTCATATGATTCCATTTATATGAAAGTTTGAGAAGAGGCAGATCCATAAAAATAGAAAGTAGATTTGCGGTTGCCAGGAGCTAGGGGCAAGGAGGAAGAATGAGGTGTGACTAGGTAATGGATACAGGCTTTCTTTCAGGAGTGAAGAAAATGTTCTAATTTTAAATTGGTGAATTGTATGCTATGTGAATTAAATCATAAAAATGTTTTAATGGTTTTATTACTGCATTGGAATCATGTGTAATATTGGAGTTCATTTTGCAATTGTCATACATATATGGAATATAATTTGCTCCACTTCTGTCCCCAGTGTTTTTTTCCCTCCCCTCCTCCCTCTTCCTATTCCTCTTCCTCTTCTCTACTGGTCATCCTTCTATTTATTTATAGTTTTTAAAAATAGTGTTTTATAAATATACATAAAGGTGAAATTCACAGTGGTATATTCATATATGTACATAGCTTTTTAAAAATGAAAGAGAATAAGAGCTATCACTACTTAACAAATGAATACTCCTGTAGCATGTCCTTCCTTTTGTCCTTGTTGCTGTTATTATTGGGGTTTTACATTTTTCCCACTCTTTTGCTTTTGTAAAGAGCACATTTGAGGTTTTTCAATAATAACTGGGGAATAAAAATAGTTATCTATAGTCACTGCCACATTCATAGGTCCACCACCCAGCTGTCCACTCAATAACAAAAAAATTCTGGACATAAAAGGATAAATACATTTTTGGGGATGAGAACCTCTGATTCCCAATACCTTCATAGTATTTAGTCTTACTTTTCACACTAGCTTTCTTCCAACAATAAAGAATGTAGAAAGGAGACATTGTAGTTTTATCCTGTTACATTTGGAAGACTATAATCATGAAGGAGAACAGAACTCCATAGTGGGGACTTTGGTGTTTGTCATAGAATTATACCCCAAAAGAAAAAGTCTAAAGTTTTTAGCTATCACTGATAGTAATATAACCTACTCAATACTCCAAACATCTCATACACAGCAGTTACCTGGGTGAGAGGGAGCAGAATTAATTCGTCTCTAAAGAAGAGAAACCATGATCCAGAAATACTATAAGTGGCTTCTGTGATTGCCAGCAATTCTCAATTAACCAACTTCAAAGGTGCTATCAAAATTTACCTAGAAAATCATTCTATTTTAAGTCATGCTCTCAGGAATTAGACAAATCACATTTATTTTTCTCTAAAACTCTTTTCAAATAAAGTACTTGAGTGCTTTCTTTTATTAGTTTTAGAGCCAAGAAGATGAGCAAGAGATTTGAATGCCATCTCTGAAGAGTACAAAGAAGCAGCGTGGAGTTAGCAAAAAGGAACAGGAGAGGAAAGGGAACTAAAGGAAGGATGGGCGAGTGGGGGTGTCTGAGTGACAGATCAGACAGGAAATTCATAACAGGAAATTAAATGATGATATTTGTTTTTAAGGAAGAGGAGAGAATAGGTTACAATAAGGGGAGCCTATCAGCCATAAACTAGATATAAGACCCAGAATGAGGAATGAGGGTTCCTGCAGAGAAGGAAAGTGTGAAAGGCTAAATATGGGCATTGCATTGAAAGAAAGACAAGTCTTTGGAGTCATTTGAATACAGAACATAAAAAGAAGGAATAACCAAATACATTTTCAGGGTTCCAATGCTGTGAAAATAGTTATTGTAGAAGAAAGTAGGAAAATTTAGATAAAGAGCTAGTTGTGTTTTGTCTACTCATTGATCTATATTTTCCTTTCTTGGGGGAAAGGACCATTGATATTTTGAACATTTGAATTTGAAGTGATGACTAAATCTACAAGTAGGTACATTCTGTAGTCAAATGGAAATATGTAACTAGGATTCAACCAAGCAGGAAAATAATAATTTTTACCTCTAAAGGATAGAGATGATAATTGAAAGAAACTAAGATATGATATAGACCAAATGAACAACATTGTTGAGAAAAATCCATTTCTTCCATTTGTTTAAAATTACTTTTGACAAACATGAATATGTGATTTAAACTACAAATTACTACCACGAAAGAACATTATGAATAGCTGTCCTAGTACCACTCAGTTTTAAAAGAAACTTTGTTACGTTTACCTTTTATAACATACATATTTGATTACTGAATATCATATAAAATGACATGAATTTTTGTCAACCAAGAGAAATATTTGTTAAAATCAAGTTATAGGTAGCAAGATCAGTATAGTCCAGGAATGCAGTAAACACTAGATCAATGTTGCTTGTCTCTGCAAAGCACTTCCCCAATCCATACTTTATTCTCTAGAAATATTCACATAATTGCTGAGAATTCTGGCCAATCATGTTTTTTCAAATGGTCTTTAATATAAAATAATCTTGGCAAGTGAAAGAAAACAGCACACACTGCTAACATTTTGGTAGAATCGTGTTTGTTCTGGCACTGTTAACGAGAGAGAAGTAAGCATCCAATCAGAACAGAGGGATGTTGCTGATGTAAATGAATATTTACTCAAAGTTCAGATCTTCCTCCCCACTCTGATAGGGGAAAGACAAAGAACATTTTGATCTTGGATATCTCCCAGCCTCACACACCAAAGAATGCAGCACCCAAAAACATACTTTTGATAACCCAGGATAGCAATAAGGTCAGTCAAAGCCGCAAATGGCCTATGAGGGAGCTTTTCATGTAATGGGGAAGAAAAGCAGATAAATCCAAATTGCAGAGAAAGAGAATATGACTGAGG
This sequence comes from Sciurus vulgaris, assembly GCF_902686455.1. Taxonomy (NCBI): domain Eukaryota; kingdom Metazoa; phylum Chordata; class Mammalia; order Rodentia; family Sciuridae; genus Sciurus; species Sciurus vulgaris. The sequence goes on along the minus strand of NC_136471.1, from coordinate 130,634,061 downwards.
GACCAATAAAGTCAGCTGGCTGCTAGTGAGATCGCTGATTTTGTTTGTTTGTTTGTTTGTTTGTTTTACAGTGCTGAGAATAGAACATGGGGACTCATGCATGCTAGGTAAGCATTCTATCACTGAGTTAAATTTCCAGCCTGAAATCAGTGTTATGAACTGGTTTTCTTCAGTCCCTTAGCCACAGTCTATGCTTTTAATATTGCTTCTTCCCAAAAAACATGGACAATACTACCAGTCACACAGGACAAGAGGATGCAGCTGATTAAATGAAAAGCATCACCATTATTAGAAATATCAAATTTTACTAATGTAGATAAACAGTGACATCAAATGTTTTGTGTTTTCTTCCCATCCCCTCATTGTAAATCATGAAAAAGAATCAGAAAAAAAAATTGAGGGACATTCTACAAAAAAAAAAAAAATATTTGACCAGTACTTTTCAAAAATGGCAAGATCATGAGAAACAAAAACTGACTGAAGGAGGACTAAGAAGCCATTCCAATTAGATGTAATGTGGGATCCTGGAATAGAAAAAGGATATTAATGGAAAAATATAAAAATCCAAATAAGTTCTGCATTTCAGTCAAAAGTATTATTAAGATTACCTTGGTAATAAACCTGTTATCAAAGTTAATTTCTCAGTTTCCATGAATGTATCATAGCTATACAAGATATTAACATTAGGAGTATCAAAGTGAAAGATATACAGGGACCCTTTGTATTGTCTTTGCTACACTCTTTCTGGAACTTAAGGGTCGAACCCAGGGGTGCTTTACCACTGAGCCACATCCCTAGTCCTTTTTATTTTTTTTATTTTGAGACAGGGTCTCACTAAGTTTCTTAGGGCCTAATTTGCTGAGGGTAGCCTAAAACTTGAGATCTTCCTGCCTCATCCTCCTAAGTCGCTGGGACTATACTATCTTTGCTATTCTTCTGTAAATCTAAAATTATTTCAAAACAAAGAGTTAAAAAGGTATTGTATAATTATCAGTTGTCCTGCTCTTCAGATGTTAAGGGCTAATGAGGTAATAGGTTGACTCATATGCAAAATAATTCCAGAATTCATAACTCAGCTTCCAATTTTATTAGGCAACTTTTTGTTTCTAGACCGTGCCCTGATTACTGATGCTTACATGACTTTGCTCATTCTGATCTTCCATTTTTCTTCTGCCCATTCTTGTTCCCCAATCTACCGCTTTTAATACTGACTTTGAATGCCACCTCCCTGGCTTCCCCATGCATAATTAAACATTCCCTCTAACGGATTCTTAGACACCCTTCTATAAACCTCTGTTTTAGCCTACATAATAAGATACTGAATATAGCCTATATAGGGTGATGGCTAAAACCAGGCTGTCTGGATTGAAATCCTGGCCCCATTCCTCACTAGCCATGTAACTTTGAGCAAATTACTTAATACTCTGTGTCCATGTTTCCCCCTCTAGAAAATGGAGCTGATAACTTATGGAGTTGATATGAAGATTAAATGAATTCATGCAAACAAAGTAATTCTAAGAGAGTCTCACTGCAATAAGTGCTCAAGATTATTCGTTGTTTTGGTTATCAAATGTCTCTCTGGACTCTAAGAGTCTTCAAAGTATAGAACATCTATATTTACTTCTCTGGGTGGAATTCTCAGAGGTGGATTCAAATCCTACCTTTGCCATATATTGGCTTTGGATTTCCTTGACTTATTGTGAGAATTTAATGTCCTTTAAAACATTGAGGTTTAAATTAGCTCAAGGAAAGTATTCAATAAATTACTTATAATTATTATTGGACTAATCTCAGAGTTCAACACTTATATGCTGAACTGCTTAATGAATGAATGAGTGAATTAACCAGTCAGAATGATGGATAATACTCCAGTAGCTGATATACATAATCATTAAAATATTATAGCAAAAATTTTCATCATTTGTCATTCCTGCCTTGGAGCTTTAGAATTCTAGTTTTAACTGAAGATGCCTGTTTATATTACTCTATGTGTTGTTAACATGCATCAATTTGAATCTCCAAAGAGTAGAGAACAATGTTCTAAGAACAGGCACCCTTGCATGATGATACACTTACGGCATGTGGGGGTTAACTGAACTGCCATTGCCAATTGAAGAATATTTGTAAATTTCCTAAGGGCAACAGATAAACCACTATAACAGCTCTCACCTAAAAAGCAATTACTTTAGGAACAAGATGTGTTGTCTTCATTACTTTTTTGCCATAAGTATGCATATAATAAAAAGAGCTTACTTTGCCATTTATTCATGGACATAAACATTTGACAAGAATCAAACAACATTCTTCTGATACAATTAGAAATACAGTACACAAATTTTAAACTTAAATGTAGAGGAAAAACTACACTGTATCATAATTCCTCAATGATTACATATTTTCCATGCAATTTAAAAAACCAAAATTGCATCCTACAATTGTTGTTTACATTTACCAAGTTACTGTTGCCTTTTTCCCTGGAAGCATGATAAAATGTATGTGCATTGTCCTATGACAGCATTTTAGAATGAATTAAATAATGAACAATAGATACATCTGCATACTCCTCATAACCCACTGGTCTGAAGTACACTCTCCAATTGATTTCATAACATTTTAGAAAGTGAGTACAATTACATTCCTCCTCAGGCCAAAGAAAATGAGATTCATACCTCATAAGTAGCAGTACTGGAATTTGATCCAAGGCTTAGACATCTCCAAAGTCTATGATCATATTGTGCATTAGTTATGCTTTTAGTTAGTAAGGATTGTGGGTGACTAATTCTAAATACTGCACCCCATAAATCTATGCTAAAATTTTTGGGTTCAGTTGCCACTCTGCTGGGCAACTTTGTGCAAGCTCAGGCAGATTTTGTACTGCAAGTGATCCACCTCTAGTACACATTCAGTCATGTGCCAGAAGTGTGAGGTAGTCAAAACCCTGGAAGTGATCTCAACCAAAGGAGGATGGAAATTACTAAAGAAAATCTCCAACTTCTCATTCTTTAGTTCATGGCACATTAAAGATGACAACAAACTCTTTGTTGTTTCTCCCATCAAGGTGTATAAGCTATTTCTCTTACCTTTGAATTGGCTGGCCTGTGACTTTATTTAACCAAATGCCACAAGACAATCATGAAGAAAAGAAGCATAATTAGCTATTTGGAAGGTGAGGGGCTACATGAGAAGTATCAAGGCACCAGACATGTAAGTGAAGATAGCATGGACTTTCCAGACCTCCAAGACATCAACTGAAAACAGATGAGTGAACCCAGCTGATGCCACATAGAACATCTATGCACCTGAGCCTTGATCTGATTTATAACCCACATATTCTTGCCACTAAGTTTGGGGGTGACTTATTATGCAGTAATAGATAACTGAAACACAGGTGGATCATCCTGAGAGACAATATATACATTTTCCAGAAGTCCTGGTAGAACTTCAGTCTTCCCTTTATTCATTTCTGCACCTTCATGACCCAACACCATGATGGCATTTCCTCATTTCCCATTTCATTCTCGTTTCTTCATTCCTGCTTCTTGGGATCACCTCCCAAGAGAACTGCATTCGCCCAGGACCTATATTTAAGGTTATTCAAACTAAGACACAGTTGTTGCCCCCAACCCCTCATTTTTATATGAAATTTTAAAAACTTATGTTTTTAAGAATAATTTGTCCACACTGCTCCAATTGTATATGGTAATGACCAATCTTTCATTTTCTATTTCTAAAGCAAGATGTTTTGAAGAAATTTAAAGTTATATGTATATACATGCAGAGAAAGAAATTTCACTGATAGATTATGGCCTAAAAATACAAGTCTTTTCATATAAAATAGAAAAATTAACCTTTGAACATTGCAAAAATTTTGCATATAAATGTTTAATAAATTAATTGGGAGGGATCTTTGTATTGTACTAAGTTAATTTTCTTTGTGACCATTCAACTTTTCTTATTCAATGAACTTTTTGAAAAGAACTCTTTAGAACACTTTTTGTTTCACTCAATGAGCATTTACGTAACTTTCATCTATCATATTTTTATGTAACATAGAAACCTAATGAGGACAGCCAAATGCATAGCAGGATTTTAACCATGAAAATCTGAAACTTGAACATGAACCTAACTACTTGATCACTTCCATAACTCATCTTTTACCATGTAAATTCAGTATGTGAGAAAAAATAGTATATCTCCAATGTAATGAAAAATTTAAAAATTTAAATGTTGCCATTACAGCAGTACAACAATACATTTACTGAGTTCATGCCTCAGAACTTTTGGAGATAGTTTGGAACCTATATCAAAATTCTTGACCTTCAAGTCTAAGAACAACCTTCATATTATCTTTTATGTTCATTTTATCAGCACTTTGACAAACACATTTTTTTCAATGCCATTTGTTAACAACATATTAGCATTAGAAATTAGATTCAAATGCTTATTTAGGAGTTTGATGGAAGACCCAGGGCAACTCTGACATAATATGAAAGCTGCACTTGGTTTTGAGCTTTCACATGAATGATGAAGAGAAGAATCCTGATTCACTAGGTTAGCAACAAGAACCTAGCGACGGTTAGTTCTAATTCTGTGTTTCTAAACGTAGTTTGCAAAATGTCATTGGGCCAATAATTTAACTTTAGTTAACTTTATATTAAACTTTAAACTTTTCTTCAACTTTGGTTTGATATATTCACAATTGTTATCTGCCAAAAGGAAAACATGATGTAACATCTGTATTAGTGTTCAGAAGGACAACTTTGCCAGCCTGTACTTCCTTAATATCAATAATAATAGAGTACTGTTGACTATCTCTATAACAGGAGAAGAACTTTTTTGTAGCTTGATGAAAATCATAGTTAAGACTTATCTGTAACGCAATTCCAGGAAGACTTTCTGTGTCCATTATAATATAAGGGGAGAGTTATGAAGGTCTTCATTTAGGGTAGGGGTGATTAGACATAGACTGGAAATATCACAGATAGAATCTAGGTGTCACATTGATGTTTGGACTAGATAAAAGACTTTTGAGGGCTTTTCCCTCGTAATATTCTATTTTGTTCATATGATACTAATATCAGTGTAGAAATACTAATGGGAATTACAGTCAGATTTGGGGTAAACCAGGCCTCTGATTGTAAATGGTACTGTAATTTAGTGATATTGCCTTGATACCTTGAAATGTTAATGAGATGAGGCATGAAAGGCAGTTAGCTTAGTCTCATTTGATAATGACAGCATGAGGAAATAAGGATACACCAGTCTTGAAGTGCAAGGTGTACCATTAACTAGTTAGAGATCCAGTATTGAACTGGGAGCTATCCAGTTTTCAACATTCTAAGTATTCTATAAGCAGAAAGTGTCTGATGCAATGAAAGTTACTCTGAACTGGAATGAATGCTGCCCCTTGGCCTGTTGGCATGTCTTGGGTTACACCAAATCCACAATGCAAGTCTGGCAAATTCCTGTGTTCCAAGTCACTAAGCCAAAATGCCTGGGGTGACAGCCTCTTGTTGCTCCAATACTTATCATAAAAAATATACCTTACTTAACAGCTTGCAAAACAAATTTCCAATTGCCTTCTGCTATTGTCCAAAGCAACTGTGCCAATTCATTCATTTGCTGATCACCTAAGCCTTCTTCAACTGCCATAGCAGAGAGTTTCTGGCACAGCAGTGGGTACATGATAAATATCTTTGACTAAATTTATTCTTTATGTACTGCTTTTCTTGCTTCCTAGTTCTATGACTGGACAAATCTTCAATTTGATTTAACCTTGCCATTTTTTTTGCATCTTTTACTACTTTTTGCTTGTTGGGTACTTTCCAAGTAATCATGTCATAGCTCCTCACAAAAACATTTTTGAGGTAGGAACTTTCATTACCTTCATTTGATAGGTGAGGAATCTGAGGCACAAAGAGGCTTAGTAATTTATTTATGGTCACAGGGCAGAGTGGGATTTTTAATCCAAGCCGTCAGGTTCACAGCTTAGCTTAACCCATTCACTTCATTCCTCCTCCAGTTAAGTATGATTACCTCTTGAATTGAGTCTCAGTGTCCTCATATAACACAGAGTTGCCCTAATGACAAAATCTGGTACACATTCTACAAGTTGTACAAATGCTAGTTGCTATTTTGTTTGTCATTATCAGTATAACCCATCAATTATGATTAACTAAAAGAAGTAAGAAAGGGATTAATTGAAAGTTCCAATTTTTGCAGAATTACACTTTGCTCAAAAGTCAAATAATCTGGTAGTCCACTCCATGATTTTCCTGGGTCAAATTATTAACTGTAGCAGAGGTCTTGTTGTAATAAGTCTTAAGGTGGCATGGCTATTGTCACCTAAGGCTTATCATTCCCCTTCCCTATCCACATTTGGGTCTCAGTGTACCAGCTGGCTCATGTGAAAGGTGAAGTTATCAGCAAAGCAAGCTGAGAATTGATCCAGAGCTTATTCACACTTCAGCCCCTGTAGTTGATATTGATTCCCCTATTTCCATGAGTGGTCCAGAACTACAGAAATGAAAACATATTATTTTCTTGATTCATGAGGTCACACAATTCAATTCACTTCCAATTTCTCTAAAAATCTGTTCAACTTCTTAGGCTCAGGACTTTCCTCTTGGGTTCATCAGCATATCACCTGATAGATGGTTTTTCAAATTGTTTTTAGTTCTAATGGCTCCTGAAAATCTTTTGACCATTTAATAGCTCTGGTGAGAAATGACCAGGTAATTTTTCAAGATCATAAGTAGTTTTTAAAATCTCTGCCTTTTCTGAAAATAACCATTTTAATAGATTCTCTATGCTTGATTCCAAAGTGTAAAAATCAGGACATAGAATTTCCATAGTAACCAATCTCAGAAAATCTCAGGGCTGACTGCTAACTCCTCTGTTGAATCTTCCAGAGCTGTTACTACCTCCCTTACTTCATCTTCAAGGAAGGCAAGTAAAATATATTGGGTCTGTACCAGTTAAATAACTGCTCTTCTACATTCATGCTTACATTATATTGAAAACATGATATAGAAATAAAATTCAGCATATTTTCTGAACGTAATAAACATGATCCTTTTTTCTTAGTTGAAATAAAATTCACAGACCATAAAGTTCACCCTTTCAAAGTGTACAATTCAGGTTGTAGTGTTTTCATAAGGTTCTACTACCATCACCTATATCTAGTTTCAGAAGCTTTACTTTACCCTAAGAAGAAGTCTTGTACCCACTAGTACTCACTTCCCTAACTCTCTTGACTTCCAGCCTCTGATGACCACTAATCTACTTTCTGTCACTATGCATTTGCATATGGTGGACATTTCATATATGTGTAATCATACAACATATGATCCTTTGTGACTGACTTCTTTCATGTATCATGTTTTCAAGATTCATCCATGCTAAAGCGTATAACAGTACTTTGTTTCCTTTTTTAACCAAATAATCTTCCATTGTACAGGTATACAATATTTTGTTTATCTATTCATTAACTGAATGTACAATCTCTGGTTTGGACTATGTTTTCATTTCACTTGGGCATATACCCAGAAGCTAAATTGCTGAGTCATAGGGTAATTCTGTTTAACATTTTGAAGAATATCCAAAGAGCTTTTCCAAGATGCTGCATCAATTTGCATTCCTACCAGCAACGTATGAGAATTCCAGTTTCTGCATATTGTTGTCAACACTTGCTGTTATCTGTTTTTCTTATTATAGCTATCCTAGTGGAATCTCATTGTGGTTTTGATTTTTACTTCCCTAATAGTTAATGAAAACATCATTCTTTACCAGCTAACACAGCAACTAATCTCATGTTTTCACAATGCATTCCAAGTCTTTTAGCCATATTGTGACATAGTTGAATCAATAGATTTGCTCTCAAAGAAGAAACAGTAAACTTCAGAACAAGATGTCATTCCCCAATGGCATGTATTTATCTGGGATACAGGAAAACTGTTGTCAGCACACAGACTCCCTCAGTCATTGACTAAATTTTGATATAAAACACACTTTCCCTTATTTGGGCACTAGATTGGAAGAATCAGAATCACACCATGAAATGGAATAAGTTTTTGTTTTTACAAATTTTGAATGCATCATGATGTATCCCAGAGTTTATTTGGATATGGCAACTGGCTGAGCCACAAAGTATTGATGGACCCTTGTAATATACATATGGGACCAAGTCATCAAAAACAATGTGAGAAGCCAGGCATGGTGGTGCATACCTGTAATCCCAGCAATTCTGGAGGCTGAGGCAGGAAGATCACAAGTTCAAGGCCAGCTTCAGCAATGTAGTGAAGCTCTAAGCAACTTAGCTAGACTCTGTCTCAAAATAAAAAGTAAAAAGGGCTGGGGATGTGACTCAGTGTAGTTAAGTGCCCCTGGGTTCAATTGCAATACCAAACAAACAAACAAACAAAATCAATGTGAGGAGAGAAAATAATCTTATAATCTTTCCAGGGAAACTTTACATTAAATGACAAAATCCCTCCATGCTATTCAAAGACCTTCCAGATCTGTACCTCACCGTCTTCCCACTCCCATACACAATTCCAGTTCTCTAAGTTTTCTAAGTTCTTCAAGCATACTGTTTCCTCTTAAAGGTGATTCCTTCTTCCTATAGGGCCGTCCTTCTTGTTTGGAGAAAAGCCTCCTTATTCACCAGTTTCAGTTGAGACATTGCAGACTTCCTTAGTTCTTGTGTCCATTTCCACCACTACTGTGACAAATTATCACAGTCAGTGGTGTAAAATAACACACATATGTTCTATTATGGATCCTTACTTGTCCACGATCAAGATGTCTGTAGAGTTGTATTCCCTCTTTGGGTTTTAAAAGAGAGTCTCTTTCCTCTCCTTTTACAGCCTCTGGAGGCTGACATATTCCTTGGCTCAAGGCTCCTTCCTCCATCCTCAAAGAAAGCATTGGAGCATCTTCAAATTCTCTTCCTCCCCCACCTCTTTCTTCTCTCTCTCTCTAACTGACCTCTTGCTTTCCTCTTATAAGGACCCTTGTAACTATACTGGCCCCACTCAGATAATCTACAATAATACCCCATCTGTGGCATAGTCACAAATATGGGGGATTAGAATATGGACAACTTTGGGGGCCATTATTCCATCTACCACAGTCCTGCCACAATGCCTGAACACTGAACAAGTGTAGAGATTTATTGATTTGAAGTTATTGTTTTCATAAGCTGTAACACCTTACAGGGCCATTCCTGTTTGCTCTCCATGCATTGTTAAGGTTGAATGCTTAGCTGGCATTTGATAAATATTTAATGATGACCTAGCTGAGTGGCCAGTTTGGTTTTGCTAGATCAGAGTTCTGGGAGAAAGGAAGGAAGCAGACTCAGATTATATTTTAAAAGACACTGGAATGACTAGCTAAGCAGTTTAGATTTCATTCCATACACAGTGAGGCTTATTGAAGGTTTTTGATTAGTGGCTTAACATAATTACAATGCTGTCTTTGGAATAAAGGTCAAAATGAGACTAGGATGCAGGGTGACCATGCACAGGGCCACAGCAAGTGAAGACTCAATGGAGGCAATGAAAATGTGAATAAAAAGTCAGAGAGATATAAGGACTTGGATTCATTTCACCCAAATTCCTTCTGTACTTACTTTTCTCACAGGTTTGGCAATTTATTATGAGAATCAAGAAGGATTTCTGAGTGGTTCTGAACTTGTTGTTTGATTTTGAGGTACTTATTGTTTTCAGATTTTCTATTTAACTATAAAATAAGGAGGTCCAACCCTCAAATCCAAAAATTCTGGTGACAGTTCAATTCCAAAGTGTCTTAGAAGTTGTGTTCACATTATTCTCCATTTAAGTTAAACACCTTTGAAAATTCTGGCAGAAAGAGAGTTTGAGAAAGAGAAAATATGAAACCTAATTTTTTTCCTAGTCAAAAAATCATGAAAGTATTATGTTAATTTCCAGACATAATTCTTATGTCAATTTCCTGTTTGGAATTGTTTTACTGTAATTAATTCCTCTTTGGTGATATGAATGAGACTATTTTTAATCACAATATTCCTCTCATCACATTTTCATCTAAAATTCCAATTTCCATCATTATACATTTATTATTCAATTGTCTCCTAAAGATACATTTAGACATTCATATCTTTTCATATCCTCAATAATTTTTGAAGGTATATTTTTTCCATTCCAAAGCTTTGGTTGACATGTACCAGGTAAGAAGAAAGAAATTATAAAAATGGAGCCACAAATGAAAGAAAAGATGGTACTAGAAAGCAAAAGTTTCTTGAATCCAGGATGTCTCAACCTTGGTACTATTTATACTTGTAAGATACTTGTTTATTATGAGGGCTTTCCTGCACATTATAGGATGTTTAGCAGCACTTCTGGCCCCTACACTGTCCAGTTCTGGCAATAGAAAATACCAATAGGTATTACCATATGATCCCTGAGGTGCAACCTCTATCCAGGTTTACCACTGGCCTAAACCCTTGGAGCATAAGCTAGATTTTTAATAATACAAAGATGAGGAGAAGTTCAGCTTTCAAGTACTTCAATAGTACAAGAAAATTATTTGTGAGAATGGAGAAGATGGAAATACAGAGTCGTTTGTTCATATAGAAATTCCCACTTGTTTACAGGATTCTTGGCATGATTTCCCCATGCCTGCCTTCTCTGAGTATCTATCTGTTTCATGTTTCTAAACTATGGTCCCCCAGACACCATAGTGATCCCTCTAAAACACATATCTGATCACTTTATACCCTCAAACTTAAAAATCACCAAGTCCCCCATTCTCCACAGCAGTTTCTCAGCTCTGGTATTGATTGACCAGATGATTTTCTTCATGAGACTGTCCTGAACATTGCAGGGTGTTTCAAAGCATCCTTGACATTCCAATTAGATGCCAGCAGGTACTCCCCTGTGGTATACTGAATAATGTCCCATCAAAAGGGTTCATACCCAATCCCTTGAACCTGAGTTCATCGTGGCAATGGGGAATTAAGGTTTGAGATGCAGTTAACAATTGTTAATCAGCTGGCCTTAAAATAGTGAGATTGTCCTGGATTATTCAGGTAATAAAAGAGTCCTGAAAAAAGTCAGAGAGAGAAATACCAGGGAAGAAGGGTTAAAGAGACAGAGCATGGCCAAGTTTGAAGATGAAGGATGGGAGCCACTAGAAAAGAAAGGCAACAAACCCTGGTAACTTCAAAAGGAATACAGCTCAGTCAGTAACTTGAACTTAGCTTAGCGAGAGCTATGGTATTTCTGATCTTCAGAACTATCATAAGTTTTTATTGCTTTAAGTCACTAAAAATTTGTGGTTAGGTGTTACAGCAGGGATAGGAAACTGATACATCACTACAAGTCATGATATCCCAAAATGTGATCAGACATTGCCAAATGTACATGGGGACAAAGTCACCTCCAGATTGAGTCATTGTTTTACACAATACAGAGTACAAACTCCTGAAAAAGTGCACAGTATGGTATTTTGTAAAAAAATACTACCCTACCTGGTAAACACAGTCACCAACAGATAGCAAGGTAAGTTTGATACTCCAGTCATATGAAATTTCTCACTTCAGAGACACATCTACATCTTTTCACCTCTTTGCAGATGTGATTCCAAGGTTTCCCTTAAAGGGTATGGTATATACTTTGGCCCTTATGTCATTTTTATTCCTGCCCATAATTACCCCACCACACACAAAATGCCTGATTTCTAGTTTAATCAGGTTACTACCTGGAAAACCCTTTGATTGCTACATATATTAAACTACAGGTGTCCTATCCTCCCTCTTCTAACACATTGTTGCACTTAAGCCCTTATAAATCTTTGTTGGACACTCTGTCCTTACCAACACCTCTGTGCCTTTGTACGTCCACTCTTTTCTATCTCATCAAGAAATGACTTCCCTTCTTCTCACTGTAAATAGCAGTCATCATTGAAGATCAAGTTCAAATGTTTCTTAAATAGTGAAGGCTTCTAAGACCTCCCAGAGGACAGTGATTCATCACTTGCCCCCGCTGTGATGTGCCATGGTGCACATTCACCATGCCAACTTATTTGTTCACATGTCCCCTCATTACACTGGGAGCTCTTTAAGAGTTGACCCCATATTGAAGCCTCTCTGTATTGTTAGTATGTAGAGAAATACTTCTGATCAAGAAATGCCTGTAGTGTGAATGAGGAAAAGTAAAAAAATTGGGGATATACAGAAATCATTTTAATTATGGGTTATAGAAGATTGCAAACTCCCAGTTATTGGCAAAATCCTAGCTCTGGTTCACATTAGAAGGATCCCAGGATTGAAATGAGAGGTTTTTTCATCTTATCTGTGATCAGAGACAGGAACAGAACCTGGCTGCTAAGACAACAAAATGGGAAACATGTACCAATGGAGTCATCATATACCATATATCCCTTTGTCTTCTCTTTTTCTACTAAATATATATTCTCCCCAGCAAGTGCATAAATCAGATTATGTTAAAGCAATCCTGAAACACAGGGTAAGGATATACTAACAGAGTTATACCTTACTTTGTTTAACACCTCCCAGGTTTAGGCCATAAAATGGTCATTTATGAGTCTTAAGTGAGCACAAGTAATAGAGTTGCTGGCATTTATGAGAATCTTGGGAGTGGGAGCTGTTATGTGAACAATTTGGTTTAAAACCAGAGAATCTGCTAAAAGAACTAAGTGGAAATGGATGTGCTCCATCACTGCATAAACCTGAAAGCGAAATCTCAGGTTTTCTTATGGATTCAGGAAGAGAAACAGAAAATTTGAACAAACAATTAGAAGAACATGAAATCTGCAGGCATGATTCCAGAGGGATCCTCATGGTTTGGGAAGCAGAGGACAGCCCTGGGAAACTTTAGACCAGCTGACAGCCCTTCTGTGGGTACTCACTAGATGACCAGTATAGGGCACTACAGTCAAACAGCAGCACAGCTATTCTCAACTTGGGTGGTTTTCACCCCCAGAGGATATTCAACAGTATCTAGAGACATTTTTCATTGTCATACTGGTAAAGAAGAGTGCTACTGGCATCTAGTGGGTAGAGGTCAGGGATGCTGCTCAATATCCTACAATATCCAAGACATCTCCCATGGCAAAGAATCTCTCAGCCCCAGATGTCAACTGTGCCAAGGCTGAGAAACCCTGAGCCAGAAAACCAAGAAAATTGTAAGAATCAAATCTGTATGAGCCAGATCTCCCTTCTAGGGCCTCTAAGCAACATTGCAAAGGACTCATTTGCTGCCCATTTGACATCATCAGTAAAAATTCTCTTTTCAGACAAAAGACACAGCTTGTTTGCAAGTGAGAAGGACAAACAGTGCCCAATAGGATGAATTTCTTGGTTTTGGAGAGGATTCCAGGGTACTAAACCTTTGAAAGGTAATCCAGGCCTTTAAATTCCAGACTCAAGGGTTATGTTAGGATATCTTGGCCTCTACTAAACAAAACCAGTGTTAGACCTTCATGCCAGAATTCCATCCAATCACTTCATATCTTCCTGAAGCATAAAGGGATTTCCGCTTAACCCCCTCCACATACACACACACACACACACACACACACACACACACACACACACTCACATATACACATAAACCTTTTATGAGAAAATTTTGTTCTTTTGCTAGATGGCCACATACTTAGTTTTAACCACTGCAAAAAGGTGAAAATATGGAAGATGAGCTCCATGCAGATGGTCCAAACACTACATGGAACAGTCAGGAGTCATCCAGTATTGCTGTTCAGATACATGCCCATCAATTATGACATTTTAATAGGTAAAAAGATAATTTACAATAAAGGGGTGCATAATTTGCAACAAGTGGGATCACCTATGATCGAATGACTTTTGGTCATAACAACAATGAACAGTATCTGTATCTATATATCAAATTCCATGTATGCACAGATGCAAAGAAAAATCAGGAACATTCTTAATGATGCACTTGATTTTAAACATAAATGTCAGTGACTAGCTTATCCAAAAAGTTGACTTGTTTTTGCATTTCTCTCTTGCTCTGAACACCTATACATTAATCTGACAATGTGTGCTTCTGAAACAGAGCAGGAATACAGCTTCTCTTAGAAATCAAGAGTTCAACATTTCAACTTTTGGTCCTCTAATACTGAGTCTCCTGGCTCGGAGATAACATCCATTCTGTTTCAACTTTTCTTTTGACTATCTCTTTTACTCAAAAAAATGGGTAGCACAGTTAGTAAAGCTTGTTTTTTTTTTTTTTTTGTTTGTTTTCCATAGCCCTTTCAGCAACAGCAGCAGTTAAATTGAAACATTAACTAACATTAATAACATGTGATGCTAATATTTGATACACGATGCTCATTTTTCTAAGGTGGTCTATTAAAGCTGAAATCAAAATTATCTCACGGTAACAGAACTGCATATGATCTTGAATGTAATTTTGCTTGGTTGTGCTTCCTTTATTTAGCCTAAATCTCCAACAAATACATTGTATTTTATTTCATTTCTATAATGCTAACTGTGCTTTAAAATTTTAATTACAACTGATGGGCTCTCCCTTCCCTTATGGAACCAGATCCAAGGCAAACCTATAGAGTTTGTGAACTGAAAGGAATAGGAGTTGGTCATTTTTAAACCAACTATTTATTCTCTAAAAGCAAGCTGCTTTCCAAGTACCCATCAACCACAGATTCCCAATAGTTATATTCTCCACTCTTAACCAGAGAATGAACATTTTAAGGGTATCAAATAACTTTGAGTTCCCTATTATTGATTCCTGATTCATGTCTATTCCACTAACTACTAATTGTCCTTAGTGGAATTTGGGCATATTTCCATGATATTTCATATCCCTGAAGCAGAGAAACTATTCAGTATCGTATATTTCTGAAATTACACCTTTAGGGAAAAGAAATCAAAACTAGAGAATTCTAGTAGTTACTGCACACTGCCGCCCAAACACACAATCAATAACATCTTTCAGAATAATGTTCCTAAATTCTACAGAACAACCGATGGCAGACATATATCAAAATATATTTCATCCAATCATTACAAACATCAACAGATCTTTTGAGTTCCAAAAAGTATCAGCATGGAGTGAAGGGATAATACAATCATTTGCCTGTAGCACAAACTGGAAATCAGAAAACCATCTCTTCCTCCAGCTCCCTTGACTGCTCCAAAGAAGAGCCAAGGAATCCTGCAGGACATACATATGTGCTGAGTGGCCACTAGGGATGTCCCATTTGCAGGCACCATTTAATCAGCCTAAGTCGAAACAGTTACACCATGCAAACCCCTCAGCTGGTGCCTGGCTCTGTAAATGTGATGGAATTAAAGGCAGTGGCCTGGAACTGCCTGCGGCATCCAGCTTTGGGCCATGAGGACGCATGGCGTTGGTCCCTACCTCAGACTTCCACACGATGTAGGGGTGGCCGCGACTGTTGGGTGGGGACTGGAACTTCCTCTGCTGAAGCCACCTCCTGGGAGAAGCGAAGATGCCATTGGGGCCTCCCGCAGAGGAGCAGAGGATGTTCACAGAGCTGCGGCTGCTGACTGGCCCAGCCAGGACAGAAGGCAAGTCCCAGGCCATGCTTTTCTTGAGACCACTGCGACCCAAGGGGACCTCGTAGTCAAAGTGGAAGCTGCCCGAAGGCGACTTCTCCTGCGGGGTGCTGGGCATGGAGAAGGACGAGCAAAGAGGTCTGGGTTGAGGTAGCCGGGTGGCCCGGGATGGTTGACTCCTGGAAGAAGATGCTGAGCGGGGACAGAGACCCTCCGCTAGGGGTTGTGGAGAATAAAGGCGGCCTGCTGTCGACCCCTGCGTAACACCCTCTGTGACCGTTTCGCCCCCACAGCTGCCGATCAAGGCTGGGTCCAGGCTGCGGGTCTGGCGCAGCTTCCTCTTGGAGAAGCCCTTGGCTGAGGCCGCACCGCCCGAGGCGGGTGAAGAGCAGGAAAAGACGCTGTGGAGCAGGCTCTGGGCGGACATCTCGGAGAGGCTGTGCCTGAGGGCCACCTTCTCTCTCCCTCCTGGAATGTTGGAGGCTTTAGGCTGGGAAAGTAAGGCAGCTAGGGAAAAGCTGCCAGGAGCGACTGGTTGAGCGCGGTGGAGGGTAATTCCCGGCTCATGCACCACCCGCGCGCTCCAAGTGCTCCTGCCGGGACAGAAGCAGAAGATCCATCACCAGTCTTCTAGGAAAAAAGGGTCCGGGTCCTTCCTGAAACCTTTAGAATCTTCCCTTGGAACCCCAGTCGCAAAGACGGTAAGGAAGAAGAGGAGGGTCAGGCGTTTGGTTCCCAGCTCCAGCCCGCCAGCGCCACTCCCCCTTCCAAACCAGGCGGGAGACTCGGCGCTCAAGCTCGCTAGCTCTGGACAACCTCGAAGTCTCCAGAAAGCTCCTCCTCGTGGCCAGAGGACAGTCCTGAGGGTCGGGGAGGAGGCTGCCTGCGTGTGTGCCAGGGCGCGTCTGCTGCGCTCACCGCGAGGTGTGATCTTCCCTGGGCACCAGAGCTAAGCGCCCCAGCTGCGCCTTTAGGACACCCTCTCGGTGCACTAGCGCTGGAGGCTGTGCTTTTGGGCTCCTCTTGGTTGCTGCGACTGCTCTTCCTACTGGGAATACTCAAGAGTGTCTCCAAACCGGAGGTTCCCGCGGAATCTGGGTCTTGCTGCAAAGTGGGACACTGAGCGCAATGCGCCCAGGGCCTTCCAAGGACTATGACCGTAGAGAATTCCCCGCTGCCCTCAGCACTATTCAGAAAGGGGGGAGCTCCAGAGACAGCCTCAGAAGCCGGTGCCCATGTTCCGCTGTAGAGCGACACTTGATATTCCCAGTCAGTCGTGGGCCCAGGGCAGGCATGGAGATGTCCCCGCAATGCTCGTGCTAAAAGCAGGAGAAAGGGGGTGGCTGGGACGGGTAGGGCCAGAGGAACGCAGGGTCTGGAGCCAGGGCGGAGCCAGGAGCAGGAGAAATCAGGACGTGAAGATTTCCAGACGCCAAACCTGGGAGCAGCGCACAGAACGAGCAGCTAGCACTAATACGTGGTCTCTTGGGGAGAAAGTCGTGAGGACGGAAACGCAGACCTTCTCCCACCCACCCCTGTCTCCCCTCCCCCACAGACCAAAAGGAGCGCCAGCTCCACTCACGTTTCTGGAAAGGAAGGGAAGTGTCAGATTGCACCCCACCCACTGGTGTCAGATGGGCAGCCCAGAAGGTTGCTCTGAAGTTGAAGTTGCAGTTAAATCTCCTGCATTTCCTCTCCTTCCACCCCTGTAGTTTTTGTTTTACAAAAGGTTAGAGATGCAGGGCAGACTCGAGGTCCTGCATTGGACCAGATGTCCAGGAGATTGGAGCTGACAAAGTCATCAATCACCAGGTTCCACCCCGGGATGACGGCACAGTGCACAGCAACTACAGTCCTGGGTAGCTGGAAAACACCACCAAAGTAATATTCCCGGCTTGGAGATGTTTGGGTATAGTTTTTTTTCACTGTCTGAGCTCTAGAATCTCTAAAGCAAACTTTACCTGGCTCATGTAGGACTTTTTGATGAAACACTTTTAAGTTTTGGAAGGCAGCTTACAACCATCTCAGCAGCAAGCAGACAGGACTTTATAAATGCCTGTGTGCTGTGTGTGTGTGTGGTGGGGTGTTAGTCCTCTTTCATCACTTTGGGGTGAAGAGAATTTTATTTAAATGGAAAGGTGACTTTACCATTTCTTTAATTAAGAAAAAAACTTACAATTAAGTTATAAATACAGGTGCTTGACAAAAACATTCCTCTGTTGCAGATACTACAATTGTTTAAGTTTGATTTTGAAAGACTTCTTTTATTCTCTATGACACTTTCGAGGAGGGATAATTGAATCATTTTTTAAAAAGCATGTTTGGTGTTCCTAGGTGTTGGACTACCTAGGAGAAGGAAGGTTATGAAATCTAATTACTGCAGGAGAAATTATTGTCTCCAGAAGTGTGTGTGTGGCACTTGAATATGGCTGTAGAGAATAGTTGTAGGCTATACTCATTTTTGTAAATGCAGGGGAAAGTCAGCACTGGCAATTTCCTTCCTTGAGCGCTAATGTGCTGTGGGTTACTTGAACACAGCAGACAATGAGATTCTAATTTCTCATCTCCCTTACCCACCACTGTCCCTTTCTTCTCATCCTAAAACTTCCAAGAATTTTCAGTGGCTTTCAATCAGATGTACCACTAACAGGCACAGAATTTAAGACCTTACAGCCCTGCCTGACTACACAAACCAAATTACTTTTGGGGGTTGGAGATGTTTAGCTTTCCTCCTTCCTTCAACAAGTCACATTAGAAGAAAAAGTGGGTGGGTGATTTTTTTTTAAATTATAGTAGTCTGCACTACTAGGATATCATAGCCTGGTTATGCCTCCTTGAATTTTGATGTGGGGGGGTAGATGATTAACAGAGCCATATTTCACAGGACTACTTATAATTCAAGGTGATTAAGCAAATATAATTTATTATTAATATAAATTCTATTTCTGTAAGCCCCTAGGATGACTATAGGATTGAAAATGCAACCCTGCCAGGATTGTGTAGGGCTAATACAAAAGCCCTGAAGGCACAAAGGCATATATTCTTGGTCATGGAGGAGCAGAGGAAGTCTTCTGTTGGGACACCCAGGGCTTGCAACAGACATATGGCAGTTAATAAATCATCTTATTTCCAATGGATCTTGACCCTCCATTATCCTGGAATTTGTTTCCTGGTCAGTAACATTGAATAAACTCTTTTAAATTCATTCATGTATGGCTTAACGATGGACATGGTTTAAGAAGTACATTGTTAGGCAATTTTGTTATTGTGTGAGCATCATAAAGTGTACTTAAATAAACCTAGATGGTACAGATCAGTCATTCAACATGAATGTTACACAACCAAGAGATACAGTAAATATGAGATGTATGAAGCTGATGCCAGTATAACACAAAATGCTATTTTACATTGAACTGTGTTTTTATAAGTAGAGATAAACTCTAAAATAATAAAAATTAAATACATAAGCCAGTAACATAGTCACTTAAAATTATCAAGAAATATGTACTGTATATAATTGTGTGTGTTTTCTTTCATACTAAAAACAGGGCAGGTTTGTTTATACTTACATCACCACAAATGCAATAGATTGCACTATGACATCATAACAGCTAGGACATCAGTAGGCAATGGGAGTGTTTCAGCTTTATAAATAACTTATGGGACTGTGGTATATGCCATCCATCCTTGACTGAAATGCCCTTGGGCAACAAATGGCTATATTCATTAAATTAAACTAAAGCTTCTTTAAAAATAATTAGTCTTTGCGCCATGTACAGAGAGGCAACATGTATCCCATTTGTTTACAATAAAATAAAAAAAATATTTAGTCAATATAAATATGTGTGCTTTTAAAACACAGGTAGAAATGTGGTGGCTCTCCTGGAAAGATTTTGTAAGAAATTTATTTGGATTTTTTTGTGTGTATTTTAAGGAGTATTGTGCTTTCCAATCTGGTTGCTATTAGATTTATATTGCAGTCACCATGGCTTACAGCATTCCCAGGTAGGGAATTATATTTTGTTTTGTTATATAATCCTTTTGTTTACATAGACTCAATTCACATTGCCTGTCTGATTGACTGCCAGGTTATGCCAAATTCGTTTAAGGAAGATCTATAGGTTTCACTTACCAATTTCAAAACCAGCTTACTGTGTTACATTGATACCCAGAATATTTCTTAAAATTCATCAGCTAACTTCAGAAGCAATATAACTGGTGGTTTAGTAATAAATTGTTTTGTGTATATATAAACAGATCTCTAAGACTTTGCTTAATTATTAGGGCATTTGCTATTGAAAAGTAGTGCCATGCTTGTTTATGGTTTTTTTGCTCTCAGAGCTTCAATTAAAGCCTTGGGATAGATTTTACTAAAGAGCAGAATACTCTGTTTGCTATCCATTCCCATCATAATTATCAAAGTAATTCATCATTTTAAAAAACTGATGCTATCTATTCCATCTGCTCAAGAATATTCCAGTGAAATTTCTAGAATACTTGGTCTGACATCAAGTTATCCTCTTATCTGAAATCCTAGAAAACTCATCAGTATTTTTTTATATTTTCTTGAGAGTCTATTCTACAAACACAAACATCTTACCATCAAAGGATATATTCTGATGCTTAACCTAAATTTTCCTTTCCTTAACTTTATCCCTTGAAACTTTTTATATCTCCAGCCAAAATTCCTCTTTACCCTTGGTGTTTAGACCCCCAAGTTATTTGTAGATTTTTATCATGCCCCTTGGGTCTGACTCTGTGGTTTGGCTACACTATAAAGTTCATATTTTGCTTTAAAGCCATCATTGTTCATGTTCTTCTCTGGATTCTCTCCAGTTACTTATTTCTTTTCAGTCCCAAGGTTCAATATTCCAGGTTAAGGCATCCTATTTTGCCCTTGTTTGTTATATAATCTCATTTCTTAAACAGTCCTAAATCACACTGAACTTTCTGATTGAGTGCCATATAATATTTCAGATATATATCTGATTGGCTCCCAACTCATAGTCAGCATCACTGATTTTTGTTTCATCCTGCCCATGTCTCTCAAACTGATTGCAATTCCTCTGATATCATTTCCCTGTTCTTCGTGGGCAAACAGTTCACAGCATCTCACTCACCCAGAGAAGTCAAGTGTCCTGTCTCCAAGATCCTAAAATGTGAAAATGGAGCTTCATTTTAATCATGAAAAATGTGTGGAAAACTTTTAAAAGACTTAAGAATACTAATTAAAGTGCATAGACTGCTTTAAGCCTAAACCACTTGATTCTAAGTTAGGAATTTTTGCAGCTGAACTGACAATGTCTCTTTAGATTTCTATTTCAGAATCTCCTTGAATTGATATAATTGTCGAGGCATCTAAACAACAATTGATAAGTATCTGTGAAGGTTAGTCAAGAGTCTTTGAATACATGATTTTTTTTTCCTTGTATTACATGTATATACCAATAGGAAAGTTTTTGGCTTAATATTTTGGATCAAGTTCACATTGGCCAGGATTGGAACCATGAAGTCCCTAGGAACCCAGTTGTAGTTTTCATATCCATTTAGTTGACATCAAAACCTGTGACCAAAAAAAAAAAAAAAAAAAACCAAAGAGGGAGTTGGAGGTATAGTTCATGGGTAAAACATACACTTAGCATGTACAAGGCCTTGGCAAGAAAGGAAAAAGGAAAAGAAAGAAAAATGGTCTATGACAATTTCTTCTAACAGTTTATTTAGAAACCCAAATAAATACTCTTATCTATCTTTCTCAGTTTTTCACCACTTGTGTATTGAATTTCACTATCCCTCACCAAATGTAACCTTAAAAATGCAAATGCAATAAAGAGGGGAAAAAATCCTGTCTTTCTCAGCATCTTCATTGAACAGAAAACAAAAAAGCCATTTGCAACACTGGTCATCCTCTCATTTTCTGTGTATTAGCAACATGCTGTATGTTTCCTAGTGTTTGGTTTATCTTCTCTCGGACTCTAGAAATCAGGAGTTTGGAATAGGCACATTTTTCACTTGCATGTTTATTTCTTGAGCTGGTGTGAGTACAATGTTTCCAAATGTCAACTATTCTGCTTTCATGTTACCCAAGTTAGCAGGGAAGGTGAAAGGTAAGGTTGGCTAAGAATCTTAAACCATGTTGCAATATGGATGTGGTTAGCAGGGTCCCATGAGCCATTCCTAAAACAAACCCCTGTTGCTGTTTAGCTGTGGCATTTGAAAGAAGCTTCCAACATCAAATCCTAAATGCATGTGGATCATCACTTTTGTTTTTGGCTTTGAAACTTGATCTCAAGAGACTTTTAGGAATATAAATTGGCTGACAACCAAATTCAATTATGGTTGATAAACATTCTTAACACACTGTGCTGGTGGCATTCTTTCTTTGCTGGATTTACTTTCTTCTTTGTGGGTGAAGGTGCACTTAAGTCTCATACTAAGTTAATTTTATTAGAACTCAATACATGGTTCAACTATACTAGTTACATAGAAGATTTTTAAAACTGGTTTAGGTAGGTAAAATACTGTACCCCATAAATATTTACACATGTCAATAAAAATTTAAAAATTAAAAATATTCCAGGTGGGTGATCTTCCATAGCATGTTTTTGAACTACTTTTGAGGATGAAGAACTGTGTAATGTAAATAATAATTTTAATAGATATTTTGTTAATTGTTCATAATCTAAACATTCTTCAATACTTCTATCTTTTAAAAAGTAATAAATATGGGGTTTTTTTTGCTGAAAAGTTAATTTACCCCAGAAATTTCCCTTCTCAAATGTTGAATGGAAATGAGAGGATCATTTTGCTAAACATGTTTTCTGGTAGCAAGGGAAAATGGAGTATGGAAGGGACAAGGGAAAAAATCACTGGTACTCTGCCTGGTGGAGGGGTGTTTTTTTCATCAATTTATTGAAGACTAGTTTACATGCAAGGCACTGTATAAATGAGTTGAGTGCCACAGGTACCCATGAAACCATCACAATCAATGTATAGAACATCCCCATCACCTCCTCAGTATGCTTTTATTAAAGTTTGGTGAATATTAACAACTTGATTTTTGCACTGTGTAATGACTGAATTGTGTCTTCAGTCAATATAGAAAGCGAGGGAGGGAAGACAAAATAGAGAGCAGAGGTTTTTCTTCCTTGCCTTGGGCTGAAGTATGCCCCTCCAAAAGGTATGTTCAAGTCCTAACCCTTGGTAACTCTGAGTGTGATCTTATTTGGAATTAGGAGGCTTGCACATAGAATCAAGTTAAGACAAAGTCAGAATAGGCTAGGATGAGCCCTAAATCCAAATACTGGTGTCTTTTTCAGAGAAAAGAGCAGAGAAATTGGACAAACACACGCACAGAGAGAGAGAAAGAGAGAGAGAGAGAGAGAGAGAGAACACCACGTGAAGGTAGAAATAAGCTATGAGCTAAGAAACATGAAGGATTGCCAGGAACAACCAGAAGCTAAGAAAAAGACTGAACAGATTACCTCTCAGAGCCTCAGGAAGGAACCAGCACTGCTGACACCTTCATTTCGGACTTTTAGTGTCCAGAACTGTGAAAGAATAAACCTCTTTTGTTTTAAGCCACCCCGTTTGTAGTGATTTGTTATGGCAGCCCTAGGAAAATTATACTTTTCTAAAGTACAGCATACCACAACTTGGTTTTCCCACTTTCAAACAATTTAATGAAACCCAGAGCCGAGGAATTCATTAAGCAAAAAGCAATCCTAAAGATTTTTCAAATAAGGCAAGAATATGATTAAGGAATATATGCTTCTGAGCATTTCATTTGCAAAGAAATTGAAAGATCAATCAATTGGATATCCTGCCTCATGCTAAATACAGTGTCACTGTCGTGTCAGTGGCCAAGCTGAAGTCTGGTCCCTAGCATGGCTCTAATCCTCTTTTAGGATGGAATTTAACTTTATCATAAGACTCTTCTCCTCATCTGAGTATTTGTTTCAAGAAAGGTATTTTGGGCTTGGTTTTGTAATTGGTCACCACATGCAGGAGTGTATTGCAGGTTCAAGTCAGAAAAAGACTCAAACCCAGAGGGCTATTCTGGTTTAGTTTTCCTTTTTCGGTGTTCAATTCACTTGGCCTTAAAACGGTGTGCATACACCTGAGACACAGATGCACTTAAGTGTCAGAACAAACTGGAGAAGAATGCCTTTAAAAGGACAGATGGGAACTGCTCAAACCAATCAACAGGCATAGAGAACCAAAGCCTGCTAATGATTTCTCCAGGAAAAATTTCCAGAGATCCAGTTGAAAAATCAGAGCTGCTTAAGTTCATAGCTGCATGCCCTTTGCTTGCCTCCTCTATGATTTATTGGGAATTCCTTGGGTATTTTTCACAGTTCACTGCTTCGTGGCATGACACAGATTAGAGACATACCAAAGAACTCCCACCCCCCTTTAAAGATATAGGAATGAAAATAAGACACTCAAGATTGGATAAAGCAGGTTGTGAATCAGGGAACTAAATTCAAGGGGTTTTCCTTCTTTAAAGTTAAAATGGCTTTATAAAGCAGTGAGATGGAGTTGGCAAGTGCAATCTCCTGCAAGTTGGTAGAGGTCTATGGAGCAGTGTGATTATGTGTGTTCAATCTCTAATGTTCCCCAAACCATGAGCTTCATGAAGAAAGAGCCATCAATGGTTACTTTCCTGGGGATTCCTAGTGCTGGAAAAGTTCAGATCTCTAAGAAGATTGTCTCCATCAATAACCACATGTTGACCTCTCCACCCTGTCTCCTCATGGGGAACCTAACTCTTCTGGTCCCTGCTGGGTCCCACTTTCTGTGTCTCAGAAACCTTGAAATTATTCTTGGCATCAGTGGGAAGGCTCTCTGTTGGTTTGACTGTTGCAGCAGGATTAAAAGGAGCAATAACAACACAGGTGTCTGCTTATCAAAATTATTGATGGTATACTAAATGCATGACCTTTAGTTGGACATCTCCAAGCTTGACTTGTAAGTGTGTGTGTGTGTGAGAGAGAAAGAGAGAGAGAGAGAAGGACCCACCAACCAGGAGTTTGAGAGATAGGGAGTCAGAAACCAATCAACCAACTGACCTTGAGTAAAGTTATTTAATATTCAGAGGTTCGGTTCTTCCTCTGATACATAGAACTAATAGCTATAAAATATAATGCATTTAATATGTTTGCTGGCATAAAACAAATACAAAGTAACTGCTACTTTTTATTTATTTATTTATTTTTATTACCTGGAATTGAACCCAGGAATGCTTAATTACTGAGCCATATCCCTGGCCCTTTTCATATTTTATTTAGAGGCAGGGTATTGCTAAGTTGCTCAGGGCCTTGCCAAGTTGCTGAAGTGGGCATTGAACTTGTGATCCTCCTGCCTCAGCCTCCCAAGCCACTGGGATTACAGGTGTGTGCCACCACATCCAGTTCTATCTATTATTAATACAATTTATGAACATGAATTATAGAAATAAGAAACCTTATGGCTTATGTAAGCTTTACCTGTACATATCATCAAAATATTTTAAAAAATATTTAGTTGTTGATGGACTTCATTTTATTTATTTATATGCGGTGCTTAGAATTGAACCCAGTGCCTCAAACATGCTAAGCAAGTGCTCTACCACTAAGCCACTATACCAGTCCCTCATCATAATATTAAACACCAAATAACAATGACAGTAATAACAATTTCCAGCCCTTAATATGCATCAGGCACTATGCCAAGTACTTTACATGGGTTATCTTATTCAAGTTTCACAGTTCTATAAGGTAGTTCCTATTATCTTTGTTTCCTGAAGAAGGAAACTTAGTCACCAAGTTAACTTACTGAAGTGAGCTAGCAAAAGGTGGAGCCAGGATTTGCACAAGTAAGCTAAGAAATGATGGAGCCAACAAGCTAATCCCCACATATTATACTAGCTTGAGTTTTAAAATTCATTTTCCAGGGAAAGTGTGTGACAAATAGAAAAGCCATGCTAATCTCCCCAATCACATGATCTGGACCACAATCCCCGGATTGGGGGGTGTCAAAGTGAGGGGGTCATGGATGGAGGAAGGATGATTGGCATTTCCCAATCACCTACTCTATGCTAAGAACTCTACATACATTGTTTCTGCACTTTACTATGAGGTAAATATTCTGATTCCTATTTTATAAATCAATGATTCATGCCCATATCTGTCCAATGTGAAAACACATCTGCTTCCAAATACACTTCTTCAGTATCAAGTCTTACTAGCAAAGATAAAATATCAGAGTCATCATAAAACATGAACCTGCAAAGGAAAATCATACCCCTAACTTGTTCTTTCTCTTCTACTTTCAGAGAGGAGGTGGGAATTAGTTGTAGCTCTGTGTTTCCTGTACATATTTTAACTTATTAAAAGAGTTTTAACTTTCTTTCCTCTAAGGCAACTCTACCTTTTTTTTTTTTTTTTTTACTCTGGCATTTCTATCTAGTGCTTTCAAGATGCTCTTTGGACATTTTTCAAGTACTACACGCTCTTATGTTGTGAAGCCCCGAATTGGAAAGAGTGCTATCATCAGTGATACAGTTTGATTTTGTGCATCAAATAAGTTGTGTAAAAGGCATTTATTCACTCTTTATTACCTGATTGCCGTTGGGTGATAGTAAATAATTCTATGAGGCATTGGTTCGAAGATACCCGAACTACCAAAATCTGCAGATGCTCATGTCCCTTATATAAAATGGCATGGATTTTGCATCTTCCTGTATACTTCAAATCATCTCTAGTTTACTTATAGTATCTAATACAATGTAAATGCTATGTAAGTAGTTGTTATACTCTATTAAGACATAATGACAAGCAAACAGTATACATGTTCAGTATAGATGCTGTTTTTTTTTTTTTTTTTCTAATGTTTTCAAATGGCAGTTGGTCAAACTCACTGTTGTGGAACCCTCAGATAAAAAAGAGATGACTGTATATCCAATTCTTGCTAGCTATAAAGAGAAGGGAGACTAATCCTGATTAATTGAGCTGCAAGTAATAAGTTGCTGTTACCAAATTCCCTTTTATTATTCAGAACAATTTCTTTTGCCCAAATGAACTCTCATCAATGGAAAGTCCAGATGATAACTGGAGCACTCCCAAATTGACTGCTGGAGCAAATGGTCTCCAAAAAGAGATTGATCAGATAAAGCAGGATCTATTTGGCCCAAGCTTATGACATAATCTGGATCATCAATATAATGGGAAAAAATATGTTTAAATTACTTGATAACTTGATTTTAGGAAATACTTAATCATCTTCAATTTAATTACATAAACCTTTTATTCAAAAGTCCTGAATTTAAACACACACACACACACACACACAATTCTTTATTGATAGCAAGTACTTCTGTATCAGCAACTGACCGCAATCTTTTATGCATTTTGTATGTTCTCATGTGTATCACTTTCTCTTTGACCTCATTGTTAGTACTGATACCATAGTGACTGGTTCATTTACTTAAGAAATAGTGAAAGCTGTCGTACAGGAATGGCAAAAACACAATGAATAAAGCTGGGTGAGTTAATGTCACAGATGTAATTGAGAGTAAATTATTAACAGCTTTCTAGATCTACAATTATTATCAACTCACACTCTCTCCCTAATGTCATTTGAACTGCATCTGTGACATTAATTTGCTCAGCTCCATTCATTGTTTTATAATATCTTCAATGAAATATAATTCACATACTATAAAATTCATCCATTTTCAGTTCATTTTCACTCAATTTAACATAATAATGATAAGTTATAAAAATGTCTATATAAAGATTTATTGTGAGACAAGGTGAATGTGCACAGTTAAAACAAGTTTTGGAATCCATCTCTTGATTTAATACATCCCTTGAAATCATCAGTTCAGAACTGAGTATATTTTCCAAACTATATACTGGCTATACCTAAGAGAGTTTTGATGTACATTTTTAACTCCACAGAAAACCTGTTACAATGATGAGGATATTGTTTTTTGAGTCAGCATCTTACTATAAAGAAGAACTTCCAGAGGAGAGTCATGGGATTCTCAGATGATTGACCAAATCCAGACTTCTAAGGAGAAGTCAGAAGGATTTATTATTACTGATTTGCAGCAAGATAAAGCATCTGTTTTCACAGATTGTTTCAGTGTCCTGGTTTGACATTTGCTGTTGTTTTAAAAGGCAAATTAAAAACACTGGAAATGAGAAGTCCAGATAAAACACAACTCCAAAACACCCTGGAGGGATGGAATAATTGATAATGGTGACCTCCAGCCCCTTCTGCAGCCCTGGATAGCCCAGAACCCAAAGACTATTTGGATGGTTCTTCTCTTTGTTTGAAAAGATTTAATTCATCATCATCTGATATCTTTCTCTTCCAGGAGTTCAAATTATTAGTCTAATGTGGAACATCATCAACTTTTTAAAGCAAGGCATTGAATACAATGGGACCCTCATTCAGTAAGAACAAAAGTCAAAAGAGTAAACTCACGGAAAGAAAGACATTGTCTCTTTCTCTTTTTCTCCTTTAATAAGTAGACCCTGTGATATGACAACCACAGGATACCTTAGAAATACTGATTTTCATATGTGACCTTTCAGGAGAAAGAGAAAATTTGACACAGATCTCTTGTCTAAACTGATCCAAATGAGACCATTTTGTCCAGTGTGTTTGAACCTGCAAATACTAATCAAAGCATCACTTGAGGTATTTTGCTCCATAATAAGTGATCACAGTTTGTCCTTAGTCAGATGGTCATCAGATATTTACTGAGGAACCACTATGTGACAGGAATTCTCCAAAATACAGGAATAAACACAGTGTCCCTGCTTTCAGAAAACTTAGGTAACTGTGAAAGGGGCATATAATAAGCACATAGGGTGATTGATACACAATTTCAAGAACTGATAAGTTCTACGAAGAGTAGGAAGCAGAGGGGATGGTGGGCAGCTCTAGCTACAGTGGTAGAAAATGATCTGAGGAGGTAATACTCAATCTGATTTCTATTTGGCTTTAGTGATCTCAGACAATGCTCCTAAAGACCCATTATAGTAACCCTAAATATGCAAAGCAATCAAGAAAACCTAAGGTGAAAGACTAACTACTCCTGAAGCTTTCCTAAAATCTGGTTTCCCTGTCCTGAAAAAAGACAATTCTGCCTTCTCTCAGGAGACATAAAAAAGTTTTCAAGATTCCCCTGCCTTGGGTTATTCCA
Source organism: Sciurus vulgaris (assembly GCF_902686455.1). NCBI lineage: Eukaryota > Metazoa > Chordata > Mammalia > Rodentia > Sciuridae > Sciurus > Sciurus vulgaris. Next base: position 130,605,301 of record NC_136471.1, on the reverse strand, counting down.
GTGGCTTGTTCCCTTAGGAGGCCAGGTGTTCCAGTTTAATCCACAGATCTACAATTCCCTGAAAATACAGTACTTTAATGATTTAAAAAAAAAGAAAGAAAAAAAAAAACTTTATAAAAACACTTGACTTACACTCAAGATACAGTTTCCAGAACTAAATTTAATTTTGGCCTGCATGCCATTGGCCGACTTCCTGCATTGCATTTGCCTTTAAGGGCATGTTCACGTTCTAGTTCTCATGCATTCAGAGGCTGCTGCCAGTTGAGTTCACAGCCCTGCAGGGGTGGTGTTTAAATGACCTCCCATGTTTTCATTAATTCTTAAAAAACCTTATACAAACAATTCTGTTCATATTAGGTTTTGCAAACCTTTGCCCTTGTGCTTTTTTTTCACAAAACCTAAATTTGGTACTTAGACTAATTTGACCTCGTGATATATCATCTTTTAAGTAAATATGAGACTTGACAAGAACCAGAATTTGGTGATGAAATGAAAATCAGGATCCTCTGCAGTTTTCAGAGCCCAGGTCAATGGAGTTACAACTACCCCCATAACTCAAGGGGAAAATAAAATGCTCTAATTTGGGGAGGGAAAGTAAACAAACATTCAAGGGGAATACCTATTTTGGAGGGAATTGATGACAGAGGTCTCTATGTGTGTTATCTGAATTCATCGATCTGAGTCTTTTGTGTTAATTTTCTGGAGTCTTTGTCACAGGCTGTGAAGATTAATCCTACAGTCATGGTTTTGTAGTCATAAACATCCAAAAGGACTCAAATGATCAACAGTGAAGGGACAAATTAAACATGACCCCAAAATTCAAGGAACTACTCCTGACCCCAACTAACCACATTCCCTTGGTCAAATCTCTAAACAATTGGAGCCAATCCAACTTCTTTGTCTGATGCTGAGAATGAGAATAAAAATGTACTAAAGTGTGTCAACCATCATTGTTCACTTGCTTGTCCACAGTGAATGCTATACCCCACAAGTGGCTTTGTACTAGAATCAGTTCTCTCTCATTTTAAAAGAAAATAAATGTATGTCTTATGAAGCAAGGCTTAAATACTTTCATACTTGTTAGGCTTTGAAGGATGATTTTTTGAACAAAATATTTAAAACTTTTACTTCATTATTTCCACAGAAACTACAAGGGGAATTGCTTGGCAGAGTTAGACAGTTAAACACGTAATTCACAGGGAAAAAATAGCAGAGATTTTTTTTTTTGCCATTTTTTAGGGGGGTACTAGGGATTGAACCCAGGGGTGCTTAACAACTAAGCCACATCCCCGGTCCTTTTTATTTTTTGAGACAGAATCTTGCTAAATTGTTGAGGCTGGCCTCGAACTTGTGATCCTCCTGAGTCACTAGAATTACAGGTACGCACCACCACACACAACAAAATAGCAGCTTTTGAAAAACTTTCCCAAGTATCACAGTACCATAGCGATGACAGAAGAATGTTTTGTCAAAGTGGGGCTGGAACAAGCAAAATCAACTAATTAAGATAGTGGCTCTTGGAACACATAGTTTATGCACATCAGTGGATTTATCCTAGGGCTAGACTCTTCAGACCAATCATCAATGAAACTCAGATAGATAAATGTATAGTTCCCAGAAAGAAAATTATTTATAATACAGACTGAGAGCTTAGGAGTTAGGGGGAAGAACCACATCAACCAACTGTTTCCTTTCTACCCAACTGGGCTTTTAAAAATAGAAACAAGGGAAGGGAGGGAAACAAAAGCTTACAGGTTGCAAAGGGGTTGTACCCACTTAGGAGGGAGGTGGAGGGATGCAATAAGACATGACAAATGGGAAAGTTCTCTCAGATCCCTGTCACAAGCACCTTCAGCTTTTGAATGATGCAATACACATGCTTGTAATCCTAGCGGCTCAGGAGGCTCAGACATGAGGATCACAAGTTTGAAGCCAGCCTCAGTAACTTAGCAAGACCCTGTCTCAAAATAAAAAACAATGCAGATAATTGGCATTGTTTTCCTTTTGCAAGGATCACCATTCCAGCAAATAATAACAGTAAAGGTATATCTGAAAGGCATATAATAAATGAGGAGAGAATAGATGCTGAGATTAGAATGGAGTTTGAATTCAGTCTCTGCTTCTTACCATCTCTGTGCCTGTTTCCTCCACTGCAAAATAGGAAAATAGCAGTCATGCTCTTAGTTGTTATAAGAATTTGATGAGTTAATACTTGGAAAATGCTTAGGACTGTGCCTGATACACAGCAAACACTGAGCATTTGTTAACTTAATAAGGGCAATTGCACCCAGCATTCTTTTTTATTATTTGTTCTAATTAGTTATACATGACAGCAGAATTCATTTCAACTCATTGTACACAAATGGAGCACAACTTTTCATTTCTCTGGTTGTACAGGATGCAGAGTCACACCATGCATGCAATCATAATGTACATAGGGTAATAATGTTCATCTCATTCCACCCTCATACCTCCTCCCCTCCTCTCACTCCCCTCTGCCTAAAACAAAGTTCCTCCATTCTTCCTCCCGCCCCATTATGGATCAGCTTCCACATATCAGAGAAAACATTCGGCCTTTGGTTTTTCAGGATTGGCTTATTTCACTTAGGATGATATTCTCCAATTCCAGCTAAATACCTGAAAATGCCAGAATTTCAATCTTCTTTAAGGCTGAGTAATATTCCATTGTGTATATATACTGCAGTTTATCCATTTATTTATTGAAGGACATCTAGGTTGGTTCTACCATTTACCTATTGTGAATTGAGCTTCTATAAACATTGATGTGACTGTGTCACTAGAGTATACTGATTTTAAAACCTTTGGTTATAGACAGAGGAGTGGGATAGCTGGCACCCAGCATTCTTTATTCCATGTTTTGGTAGGTTTACCAGCTGATAGAAAACAGGAAGCATTTTTGAAAGCTCACGAATCATATTTCAATTTCTATCTTTCCAGCTCTTTCACTGTAAAAAAAAGCAGGTAGTTATAATATTCCATTTAGTTTTATAATTTCCGGAAAAAATCTTTAATAGAAACTTCCACCCCAAATTAATTTTTTTAAATGAATTTGGCCTTCAGAAAGTTGAATAATGGCATAATGACCACACAATACGTTTCCCCTGTATAGCACATATACAATAGTGCACTTTAGGAACTGAGGAGTTTTTCTTCACTGTGTACAGCTCTTTGTTTTCATACTGGAACTTTCAAATAATCCATTTGTGATTTTATGGAAAATTTTCTCATGCATGGTGCTGTTTTGAAGTTGTATACATTCATGCTGTGGAAAATATAAGTAACACTTGCCATGGCAAAAAGCAGAAAAAAATCTCAGAAGCCAAAATATTTACATATTTTTCCACAAAAGATGTGCACCAATGATCTTAGGATCTATAGGAAAATAAGCTTTGCCTTCAACACTAACATAAAAGATGTCATAAAACTTTCCCTTTGTTACTGGGTCACCACAAGAATGTGAGTTGGGTCAACTGACTGTGTCCTCCACACTATCTTTAGCTTCAAAACTGGTGGTCTTTTGGAGCCAGATTTCCCTTGTTAACACAAAACTGTTTCTGCAGAATGTAAAATAGCTGTTTTATTGTGCTTCATATTTCTGAAAAGTTAGTTTCAAGTTAATACTATTTGAATTGATTCTGTTTCTTACACTACTTTGCCAAATGTTCTTGCAACTTTAGTTTGAATATTCTGTTCAACTTGATTTATATTTGGCAAATTTTATTTCCTCAAATACTTTAATGCCATTTTTTCCTAAAGAAAGTACTTCAGGTGAAATAATACTGAATTTTGGCAAAGAGACAGAACAAAATTATTGTATCAGTTCTTAATTAAGTGATAAAATTAATTCTTACAAATTTAATTCTAGGCTGCTAAGTTATTTAAGGGGAAAATAAGAATAGATTTATCTTCCAAATAATAACTCTAAGGTTTCCCAATTGTTTTTCTAAACATAAACATACACACACACACACACAAACACATTTGTATTGGCATATAAACACATATACACAATATGACTTATAAATATGTGTACCTTCTGTATACAATATTTTCACAGCGAGTTTTAAAGTAAAGTACTGTTTTGTCACATAATTGTCACCACATTAGCATATATTTATGAATATGCCAAGCATTCTAATCTTGTACCAAAAATAGTTTAGTAATAAATCATCTTGGTGTAATACCAGCACAATTAAATTTTTAAAAACAAGTTTACATAATGGTTGTACCTTTTATTGCAAAAAATAAAATGTTGGCATAAAATCTGTGATGATTATGTGGTAAAATACAGTAACATCTCTTCAGTGAACATGTCAGAAGACTTGCTCACAGACACTTTAAAAATTTACCCTTGACTCTCAATGATATCAGTGGTCACATAAGACACTGAAGCTGGTTTTGGAGTTTTAGTATATTACTTTAAAGAAAACACAAAGTCTACTTAAAAAGCTGCGGTAAACATTGCTGAGGAAAGCAAGCTAAGGCATTTCAACTAGTCAAGTAACTTTCCTCCCAAAGAAGGCATATATTCCTCGTGGGAGTTAACATATATTTGTGGTTAAAGGTATACTTTTCTCCAGGCAGTTAAATCTCTATCTTATTGCTGTGGCCCAGAATCTGGCATATGAAACCTAAGAAGCAAATCACACAGGCTTTGACACCAAGTACCCTGAGAATGTACTTCCAAGGTCATGACCAACAGCCTTTCCTGGGTCTTAGGAGTTCACTCTCATGTAGATATTCCCTAGCTTTTTCCTTACAGAGCTCACCATTCCCTTTAACTTTGTCTTTGTACAGTTCATTCAAGTATTCCAAACTACATGTTCAGGGTTCAGTTCAATCAATTTGGATCTTAAATTTTGACTAGAAATGCAGGCCTTTCTGACACCCATCAGTGCATATAGCAATGATCATATTCTAGGGAATATAACTACTAATGAGAATTACAGATGTCAAATAAAACCACATTTTCTTTCATTTCACTATCTGCAGGCCTACTTCAGTATTTTCAAGGGTTTTTGTCCGTGTTTGTGGTAAACTAGTGGACACCTATTACTCTTCACCTGAATTCCTGGCCTCCATTCATCCTAGATTCCCTTCCCAAGCTTGTTATACCTATGTGCTCAACCACTTTGCCCCATAAATCTATTTGGATGCACATAAGCTCTTCTTTATTGTCAAGGTACAACTGAAAAAAGTGACATGCTGTGTAACAAAGTCTACTAAAGATTGAAATAGATGAAGAGAAATTATGACTTAATCCCAAAAGCTACTTAAAATTGGGCCTCAACACTCATGAACTTCCTCAGTTTCTACAGGAGAATCTCTTTATTGATTCTCTTTCCTTAGGCTGCAGCCTATGAATGTATTTCCTTTCCTGTCCTCCCCCAATTCTAAGCCCTCAACTCCATTTCTCCCAGGACAAAAATCAGGTAGCTCCAACTTCCTCAATTTCTGAGTGACTAGTACCAGGGACATGACCTCTGCAGACCCTCAAAGAACAATTAAGTGGTTTCCTAAATCAAAGAGAAGTTATTTTCCTGAATTTTCCTCCTGATAACAGTGCACTATGAATGTAGTACAACATGAGTACAATTTTTAAACACATCAGTTTTTCTTAGGTCATGACTGTGATAAATCAAATGAAACTCAAACCTAGCCAAATCATCAGTCCAGAAGCCTTCTTCTCAACTTTCAAAGCTATTGGTGATTTAGAAATTAATTGTTCTCCCTGAATACCTCTTCAAACCATCCCCTCCTCTGTACCACCACTGCCATCACCATGAACCAGGCTTTTACATTTGACCCTAACCACAGCCTCCTAAACTTGTATCCTCCAAACCATTCTCTTTCTCTTCCATTTACCATTCATCTGGCCACCAAAACTTTGTTTCAAAAAGTCAAACTATCATGGCATGTATCACATTGACAATCATCTGTTTTTGGAAGCATGCATGACTTTCACCAGTCATAATCTAGCCCCAATTTAGCATTCCATTCCCACCGACTATTCTCCTAATGGAATTACCTGAAGGGTGTTAAAACACACCGCTTTTCACATTTCAGTACCCTAAGGAGGCCTATTCCTCTTTTTGAAATACAACTTCCTTAAAAAATGAGACAGACATCATTGCCCTATGTACATGTATGTACATGAATGGTATGAATCTGCATCGTGTACAACCATAGAAACGAAATTATGTACCCCATTTGTGTACAATGAATCAAAATGCAGTCTGTAAAAAATTAAAAGCTAAATAAACAATAATAAAAGAAAAAAAATGTCTAGCACTTATACCTGCTTCAAGAATCAAGTTCCAACTTACATGAAACTTTCATAAAGTTTCCCTCTTGGTTCTCATACTCTTCAGTAAGTGTCTTCATTATTGTAATTCCACATTATGTTGATAATGTGGATATTCTACACTACTAGACTGCAGAGTAAAAAAAGGAATACCAGCTTTAATTCATCTGAGATTCAGCACTAAGTTCCAAGTAGGTACCTGATAAATATTCATTTAACTGAATTCTACAGGATTAGGGTTGATGTAGCATATCAAGAAACAAAACATATTTAAAAATTTTAGACATTTAAAATTCATTGCAACTCACTTATTTTTCAAAATAAGAGAGAAGACTTATTTAATTCAAAACTAAGGACAAACATGTTCACTGGATAAAGTTGGAAAATTGGCTTAATTTAGGAAGGCAAATAATTTGGAGAACTATCTCAAACTACTGGGCATAAAGGACCTCACAAGGAATCAAAAACAAAAATGAAAGTCATCAATCACTAAAGTAACAAATTAGTAAAATGTAGTTCAAGTATAAGATGAAAAGCAAAGCAGGAATCAGAAGCAATGAATTTAAGCATATAAAAGTACATCTTGAAAACATAGGGTTAAGGAAAATGGTGAGAGAATGAGATCATGATGTTATAATAGCATTGTATAAGTTAAAACAATACATTAAAAACACAAAGCAACAATGAATATTTTTCCAGGATACATTCTTATCCAAAGACATCATATCAAAATGTATGCCTCAGATGGACTATGGGATAAAGAAGAAAATTAACAAAATTAGAAATGGTTATCTTTTTACATACATGTTTTTGTTATATATTTTATTCTATTATATATTTTATTCCTGTATATTGTTCAGACAGGTGATAATACTGCACTATGAATGAGGATTTTTCAAGGTCACATTCATACCAAAAGACATGCTGAATTAAGGCAGCATAGTCTCAGAAGAAAAAGAGGGGAAAAAGAATACATTATAAATAAAATCTTTAAATGGATATTTAGATGATGATCTATTATGCACTGAGGAATATAAGTAAATTGGTTGTAGATCCAAGGTTTAAATAATGAAAATGAAAACCTATATTAATGCAAGAGAATATTCCAAGTTTAGTCTCATGAAGCTTTAGGGTTCTTAGAACAACAGGCCATCTGTCTTCAGGGTGTGATGTCTCACTCTGGCATCTGAGATCAGTTGGTGGTCTCCTTGTGAAGGCAGTGATGTAGAACAGACTAAGGGGTGGACACAAGATGCTAATGCTTGTTTTGCCTGGGACTTGCTGTGTGATCCCAAGAGGCCACACCACTGGCCTGGGCCTGGCTTTCTTATCAGAATGTCACAGATAACAATTCTGACACCATCAGAGAGGGCTGTGAGGGGAACAAGCCGAAGAGTCCGCACCTTAAAAATCACTACTTGTCCTCTAAATAGTGAGTACAGCTTACTGAGGGACAGTAGTATCCATTGTTAGAAGCCTGCAGCCATTGAATGGAAATTAGTGGAGGGCTGGAGTTAAACAATAGAACTGGCCCGCCCAATTAAACCCACCTAACTTCTGTCAGCTTTTGTCTTTAGATCTGTTGAAGCCCACTTAACCATATGTACATGTTTGGATGATCCTTTAGACTCTGGAGATGTACCATAAAACCTGGACTCTTGAGTTAATGGACAGCTCTCCCATCCCATCTCTGAATAATAGTGATGGATAACAGTCACATAACAGCCTGAAACTCACATTTTAAGGGCCTGAGGATAAGGTGATCTCTAGGCAGGAGACTGCCCTCAAAATTTCTTTCTTTAAATGATGAGAAACTGTTAACCATTTTTGTGGAAGCAAATGGAAGGTTCACCTGTCTCCATCATCTGCCAACATAAACAAGGAAACCCTCACTCTTTTCTATAAAACAGTGCATCTGGGTTTATTGCATATTATTGCTATTTTGACACAATTTACAGTAACTGTGTCCTCAGTTTAGACTGAAGGCAAATATTTATAAAATGTGAAAAATAAATTTTAAAAAGAAGTCCAAAATTACTTGTATCCAGAGAAAAGAACTATAATTTTAATTAGGCTTTAATAGTTCAATTGGGTGCATTAAAAACATGAACTCATCCAAGGCATTTAATCACAATGAGGTCTTTTCATGAGCTATTACTAGTAATGTCCTAATTTGTTAGCTTTCTTCCTGGGAACTTGGCATTATTTGCAAACCATATCTCTTTTGTTTGTTTTTAAATCATAAATTGACGAATTACAGTTGTATATATTTATGGGCTATGAAGTGATATCATGAGTTATGAATACAATGAAGAATAAATAAATCAATCTTATTAACATATCCAATACCTAAAATGCTTATTTTTAGGGCGAGAACATTTAAAATTTACACTTCCAGTGATTGTGAAGTGTACAATGCATGTACTATCTCATATAGCTGTATAACACATTAATGGAAAAATCCTTGAATATCAACTGTGGGAATTACTCATGATACTTGACCAACATAAGAGCATGGCCTAGAACTTGCTTTGTAATTCCAATTTGTCAACACAGGAACAACCATGATGATAATTTATATATTTATATTTTTCTTGATGTAAAAATTCCTAATTAAAAATGAAAAACTGGTGTGGTGGTCTCTATATTGGCAGATGGAGCCAGCAAACTGCCAGCTACTCTGTCATTGTAGTGTGTTTGTTTGTTGTGACACAGTTTCAACATTATTCATGTGAACACTAGTCAAGCAAGGAGGAGGAGCTAATTAGAGAAGAAAAGTAACTTTATCTTTGACCTATTGAATGGCTTTTTGAAACCTGAGTCATCAGTTTGGGGTTGTCCCCGTGGGAAAGGGCCAGTAAGTGATAAACACAATAAAGGATGGAATCCAACTGGAAAAGCACTGCTCTGTGAGCTATTGGCTGCATAAAGAGGAACACAGGATACAAATGTTTATCCTACCAACGTGCATACAGTACTTGGACAAAGCAGTTTCTAGACTGAATGTACAATTATGTGATGTTCTGTTCATTCTTTCTGAGCATGGGCCTCATGATGCCATAAACTTAAAGTGATTAATAAACCAGTTACTTTCCACTCATTTTACAGTCACGTTATGACAGTAGAAAACATTTTTGTACTAAAAGGCATCAGGAAAGGAACAGTGGTGACATAAATTTAACTAGATAAATCTGAAGGCTCTAGTATCATTGACGTCATTCCTTACTGACTGTCAGTAGGAAACAAACTAAACCATTCCCAGCCTATTCAATATAAACTCATTGACAAGATGTTACAGTAATCTGGGAAGACAAGCACACAACAAGCTCATAAAAACAATGGGATTTATCATCTTATTGGACCATGGTAAATCTTTTATGATTATTAGAAGTATGTGCACTTTTTTAAGTAGCAGTCTGATACTAAACCCTAAATAATAAAGACAATCGTGTATATCCCAGTCTATTGCTCTTTGTTTGATCAAAAATATATTCCTGTGCTGGGTGCAGTGGTACATTCCTGTAAACCAAAAACTCTGGAGGCTGAGGCAGGATTACAAGTTCAAAGGTAGCCTCAGCAATTTATGGAGGCCCTAAGCCATTTAGTGAAAACTTTTCTCTAAATAAAAAAAGAGAAGGGTTGGGGACAAGGCTCAGTGTTTAAGTGCCCTTGGGTTTAAATTTTGGTACCAAAAGAAACATACAATTGACTATAGAAACCATATTTTCTTTAACATTATAGATTATATTCATGATACTCACTATTAACAAAATAGCTACCATTTATTGAGCTACCATTTATCACAAACTATAAAGTCAGTGGGTTTGTTCACCTGTTTCCTCAATCCAACAAACATTAAATAAGCAATTATCATGAGCAAAGTAATCTAATTTTCATCTAAAAACCTGCCAGCTGAGTGAGGTTACCAACACAACCACCTACTGAGGAGAGACTTGTAGGATTATGCTGTTATTGCTGAAAATATGTGAAAGCCCTCTAAACAAAAGGCCTCCAATGTCAGTTAAGAGCCAAATAACACCTATCTCTGTACTTTGAAGTTTTATATTATTTTAGTTCAAAATATGTTTTTCATCTCTATTCATCTTTCTTATCAGAACTGATGCAAGGGTCTTTACTCTGACACCAAAACTTAAATGCATTCTCCAAGGACACAGCACTGCTGTGCTAAGCACTATTTCAGAAGAGGGGTTCCCATATTCTCAGTGTAAAGGCATCATCACTGGTTAAACTGGTTAAACTGGTTAACATCACTGGTTAAACATCCCTGACATTCTTCATCAAAGGGAATACTTGTCCTTCTTTTACAGGAGTAAATTCCAACAAGACTGCATAAAGATTATCAGTTGCAGGACTTTAGAGGATAGGCCCTTTACTCCTCAGTGCCTTTTGGAAGCCTTGTTTCCTACTTTCAGTAAGAAAATCCAGAGTGTCTTGCATAAGATACACCACGCTCTAAATCTAGTGAATCTTGTGTTTTGTGTGTGGGGGGGGGGGGGGGTGGGGGGGCGGGGAGTGTTAGTTACTGAGAATTGAATCCAGAATTACTTTTTCACTGAACCACATCCCCAACCCTTTTTATTTTTTATTTGGATACAGGGTCTCACTAAGTTGCTTAGGACCTCACTAAGTTGCAGAGGCTGGCCTTGAACTTCCAATCCTCTTACATCAGCCTCCCGAGTAGCTGGGATTAAGGCATTTGCCATCATGCAGGGACCTTGTATCTTTTAAATCTGTGGTACCTGGACCTATATGTTTTTATATTCCCAAGTATTTTGTGGTTTCATTTGTTTTGATTTGGGTTTTGTCTTCTCTATTTTATGAATTTATCCAGTTGTCACAACTTTCCTTTAAAGAACTTGGCTTTTATTTTCAACTACTCTATCATATCTTTTCACTTAATTATCTTTATTATTCTCATCTTTCTATATTTCTCAAATTTGTTCTATGTTCCTTTCCTGACTTCTTAATATGGGAGTTTAATTTCTTTGCATCTTCTTTTCTAATTGAGCATTTATGTCAATAAACTTCCTTCAAATACCACTTTGGCTGTACTCTCAAAACGTGATGGGTATTATTTTAATGTCTTTAAATTAAGAGTGGTTTCTAATTTCCAATATTACCTCTTGAACTATATATTTTTATTTAATTTCTGAAAGTGTGGGATGTTTGTTTTCTACTCTTCTGTTTAATCTTGATTTCTAATGTAGTTGTGATCAGAAGGAATGAGATATTTTACAATCTTTTTGACATTTGTTAAGACTGTATTAGGTACTAGTATGCAGTCAGATTTTGTAAAGTTCCACATATGCTTTAAAAGTATATTGTGTATTTTCCAGTTCATTTGGATCATGTGTATATACACATATATACAAGAATAAGTAATACACATTACTTTTTGAAATACCTTTTAACTTAAGGTCTATTTTGTCTGATAAACTATGGATATACCAACTTTGTTTCATTAATATTTGTCTGATAATCCAGGTGCAGTCGCACATGCCTGTAATCCTAGTGGCTCAGGAGACTGAGACAGGAGGATCACAAATTCAAAGCCAGCCTCAGCAACTTAACAAGACCTTGTCTCAAAATTAAAAAAATGAAAATGGCTGGGGATGCAGCTCAGTGGTTAAGTGCCCCTGGTTCAATCCCTGGTACAAAAAATAAACTCTCTGATATGACTGTCCCAATCATCTAACTTTCCATATTTCTGTGATCTTGTTATTTTTTTAATGTTTCATGTGAACAACACAACTTATAAGAATCTTTTTAAAAAATTAAGGCTGTGGTCCTTTCTTTTTCACTACTTTAGTCATAAAACTAATTTGGTTCACTTTTTTTCTATCTTATTTTATGCTTTGCCTTTATCCTAGTTTTTGGTTTTCTTTCCTGTCTTCCTGCTATTCTTTGGATTGTTTAAGGTTCCCCTTTATTTTATTTTTTTATCATTTGTGGGTCTGATACCTGACCTTGCTGGATTGCTGTGTAGTGTCCTAGAGTATTGGGCACTGAGTTTCTGCTTCCTTGAGTTTTCCCCAGTAAATTGCCCCAACAGGCATGAGGTCTATCTGCTTAGGCATTGCTCATATTTGCATAGTAGCAATTCTAGGTAGTGGGAGAAATATCTGACATGAATTCATCTTCATTAAGATGGATAAGCAGTCCTAATGTAATCTGTATTTTGAGGATATTGTGGCTGCCATGAATGCTATCAGCTGGTATATTCCCACTAGGGAATGAGTACATTCTGTGCTGAAAACAATAAACAAGAGCAAGGTCTATGACTAAAGGCTAAGTTGACAGTAGAAGGCTGTGTAACAGATGTTCAGATATAGGCATTGTGAACTGGAGGAGTGGGAATGGCTTTAAGAGATAGGTAGAAGCCAAGCCCACTGAGTTGCACTTGAATCATACATTTATCCACTGAATAAAGTGCCATTCTATTTACCTATCATTTCTAATTCTACAGTGCTGTTCAGACTTTGATATGCATGTGAATCACCTGGGAATCTTGTTAAAGGACAGATTATGGCTCACTAGATGTGGGGTGGAACCCTAGAGTCTGCATTACTATCAGGTGATGGTGCTGCTCATTGAAAGATGACATTCTGAATAGCAAGGTAATGCATTGTAAGTTCTATGAGGCAGGGATGATGTTTCATTCACTTTGCATTCCCAAATGCTAGCACATTGCCTGGCACAGAGTATGCTCAATAAATCATAAGTTTGTGGGGGATTAAGAACAAGGAGTGTCCTTCCTGATGAAAGAAAGTGCATTGTTTATGCCAGGACAAAGTGTCAGTCTGACAGTTGTAAAGAACTGAGTCAATTAGGAGTGAATTATGAAACTCCATGAAAACCAATGCTAAAATTTTATATTTGAAGTCTTAAAATGTGGGATTAATTAGTTAAGACTTTGGACAGAGGACAGGGGTGATGAGAGTAGATTTTGAAGATGAATTTTTTTCATTAAAGCATAAAACCTAGAGTGCTCTGCCAGTAATTGCATATTAAATACGAATCTTATTACTCAATTACAGAATTTCCATAACACAGGTGGCAATCAATGTGCACATTTTTATATACATCTGTCTTTATATCCAAGGCTGGTCTAAATATTCTGTAGCCCCATGTTTTTCTACTTCTGGAGTCTTTCTTCTACATTTATATAAAACACATTAAAACAAACTCACATTTCACAGAAAGTATAAGTCAGTATTGTAAAAAACTTCAGGATTTTGTAGTTATGTTTTACGATATTTTGCTACAAGTAACTTTTGATATGTAAATTGGTTATAATTTCTCGACATTCACTATGCATGCACACCTAGTCTGACAAGGGGAGAAAATATAACTTACAGATGGTTTTTAAATGTAATAAAATGTTTATAGATACTAAATTTATTAATTATTGAAGTTGACATAATGTTAGGCTTTGTAGACATTCAGTTAAACATTTATTCACTTCTATTTTACAGATCTCATGTTGTACTTTTGAACCCATAAGTTGGATTGAAAGTCTCAAATATTTTTATATCCCTGAAAAGCCACCAAAGCCTTGATCAGATGCTTAATTAAGATGTTTTAATTAATTAATTGGCCCCACTACATCTCCTAACTCCCCTAATTGTGCATCAGAAATATAACCAATCATTCTCATAACCTTAGCAAGGAGGATCAGTATTATTTACAAGAAGAAATAAGTCTATGCAATGTTGCTATAACAGTGAAAGTGCCATATTGGGTTCAAAATAACAAGCATGAAATGGCTTCTTGTTTCTATATTCTTGATATTCCCACTTTATTTGCTGCTCAAGTTCTGTCTGCCATAAGACTTCATAATGTCAGAAATTAACTAACATGAAATTTTTGGCGTTTGTGTTTCTGATGGAAACAAACTGTTGTCTCAAACTTATGGGCTCAAGTGATCCCTGTATCTCAACCTCCCAAGTAGCCGGGACTATAGGTATGTATCACACCTGACTCAATATGAATTTTTTAAAAGATGTTAAACTATGAAGCAAAATAAGCTATCACTGAGCCTAATCTGGTCTATGGAATTCATCAATTTTTAACTAATTGTACTATGCAAAGTTTGCTATGCATTGAGACTTCCAAATGATGAAACAGTGGAGAATTGCCAAATCATCCATATTTGCCATTAAAGTGTTATTTTAGTCATTATCTCAGATGTCTTGGGGCTTAACAATATTTTAAAATAACAGAATCACCCTGTTAGAATCTCATGCTCTTTTCAATTATGCCTTCCCTCGAAGCACCTATTGGATATTCTAATGTCAGAAAACCAAGCAACAACAGAAAACAGAATGGGTGTTCTCTGAAAGTACAGAGGAGGAAAGGAGGATTTCCTTTTTCCTTTGGTACCAGGGCTTAAATCCAGGGATGCTCAACCACTCAGTCACATCCCCAGCCCTATTTATTTATTTATTTTGGTATCAGGGGAGTTTAACCATGGAGCCATATCACCAGCCATTTTAAAATATTTTCTTTATAGATAGGGTCTCACTGAGTTGTTAAGTGCCTCACTAAGTTGCTGAGCCTGGCTTTGATCCTCCTGCCTCAGCCTCCTGAGTTGCTGGGATTAGAGGTGTGGGTCACTGTGCCCAGCAGAAAGAATTTTGAGATCTTACAACATATCTACTACCTTGCCAGTATCCTCTCACTTAACTCTCAGAACAAACCTGTGTGGTTTGAAAGCAAAGTTAAATAGTCCGGGATCAGATAGTTGATAATGGTGGCTAAGTGGATTTTAAGCTCAGAGTGGTATCCAAAGCCAAAGCTATGTCTTTGCAGATCACTTCTGCATAGGGAGCTGTTGTTGCTGTTTATGGCCTCCTGGGACATCAAGGTAATTATTTTGACTGAAAATTTTAGTATACAGAGATGTTCCTGCTGCCCAGAGGTCTTCTCTGGAGGAAGGACACGGCTGCCCCTGAGACCGCTGCCACAGGTTCCTGGAGATCTTTTCTCCCGGTGCTGCGGCTGCTGAGGCTGTCACAGTTGCCATAGTCTGGAGGTCTGCTGCACTCTATGCGACCTCAGATGCCCCGCTGCCCCCACTGCCGCAAACACCAACACCACTGCAGCCAAAGCCACTGCCGTTCCCTGGAGGTCACCTGGAGGTCTCCGGCTTTGGTCACGGATGATGCTGCCATCACTGCTGCCACAGTCCTCCCTCCTGCTGCCAACACTACCGACATCTGCTGCTGAACACCTGCCTGGTGTCAATGACTCCTGCTACTATGCCATCCACTACTGTTCAGAGGTCCGATGCCAAAGAGACTCCAAGTTTGGTTTTACGTAGCCACATACATTTTGAGACACCAGTCACCACCTGAGATTTGTTTGGGGTTCTGGTGGGTTTGTGGTCACTGCCATCTTGGGATGCAGTTGCTCCTGTCTGTGGAAATCAACCAGGACCTGGAGGTTCAGTATCAGGGTCTTATGGGTTTGGTTGCAAAGGCGGTCTTCCTCCTAGGAGTGCAAGTTGCTACCATCTAGTTACTGTCTCTCAGGATTGCTCATCCCTGGTGGTCTCCCTCCAAATTCCGCTGGCATTGAGATCTTGGGATTGCAATGTGGCTAAACCCAGGACATCTGAGGCCAAGATTGGTAAGATAGTGACTGGGTCTGCCAGGGCCTGTCTGGGCCAGGCTATCTTGTGGGAAGTCAGAGACAGACTGAGAAACTTTCAGATGCTGGCAGAGACAGTTGTTCAATTTTCCACCAAGATATATTTTATTTTTATTTTTTTCTTTTCTGGGATCCCTCTCCACCATATTTGGAACAGGGTGTTTTCTGTGCATCAGTTTGTTGAGGACAGTGATATATGCATGGCGTTTTGCAGTTCTGCTATATATTCTTATATTTTTATTTTTTCTCTTTATATATATCTTTCCTCTCACTTGTCTGTTTTCCTGGATTCCCTTTCTACCTTTCCTCCACAAAACAAGCAATCTCTGTTGGTTCCTCTCCCACTCTTCCTGTGGATTTTTGCTTCTGGCTTCTGTCTTTCTCCCTCATGAATACCATGTCCTGCACTGTTTCTGTTCTTTCTTTGTCCACTATTTGAGATCATAAATCAATTTGCCAAATTTTCTGTTTTTATTTTTCTATTTATTTATTTATTTATTTATTTTTGCAGTGCTGGGGATCAAACCCAGGGCCTTGTGTTTGCAAGACAAGCACTCTACCGCCTGAGCTATCTCCCCAGCCCTTCTGTTTTTATTATGGACAGTGATTGAACTCCTCATTGCTGTTTATAGTGAGAGGGAAGCTGACACCTTGCTGGGAGCTATTAGTGGTGAGGCTGTTTATTGTTTGCACTGATGTTGTTGATGTTGGTTTCCCTCTTAGGGGTTGGATACTGGAACTCTTCAGTGACAATATAGATCTACAGGGTAGAATCTGCATTGCCTCAGATTCATACAACAAGATGAGAAAACACACAAACAACATGAAAAAACAAGGGAACAAAATAATACAAACAACGATGCCCCAAAAGAGAAGCCACTGACAACACAATGGAAGAAATGTCCAAGAAGGAGTTTAGAATGTACATAGCTAATCTGATCTGTGAAGTAAATGATGGTATGAAGAGTAAAATCAAAGTGAAAATACAGGAAGTGAAAGATCATTTCAATAAACACTTATTGTGAAAAAGCAGAAATTCTTGAAATGAAGGAATCAATAAATTATAAATTCAGTGGAGTGCATCACCAACAGACTAGACCATTTGGAAGACAAAACCTCAGACAATGAAGACAAAATATTTATTATTGAAAATAAAATTGATCCACACAGAAAATGGTAAGAATCCATGAATAGAACTTCCAAGAATTACAGGAAAATATGAAAAGACCAAATTTAAGAGTTAACAGGATAGAAGGAGCAGAGATGCAAACCAAAGGAATGCAAAATCTTTTCAATGATATGATATCAGAAAAATTTCCCAAATCTAAAGAATGAAATGGAAAATCAAATACAGGAGTCTTACTGGACCCCAAATGTACAAAACTACAGCAGACCCACACCAAGACACATTACAATGAAAATGACTAAAATGTAGAAAAAGGATAAAATCTTAAAGGCCATGAGAGGGAAAAAAAAAAAGTAAATTGTGTGTAGGGGAAAGCCAATTCGGATTTCAACTCCTTTCTCAACCCAGACCCTCAAAGCTAGGAAGACATAGAAAAAGATATTTCAAACTCTGAAAGAAAATGAATGCCAACCAAGAGTTTTATATTGAGCAAAATTAAGTTTCAGATTTGAAGATGAAATAAAAATCTTCCATGATAAACAAAAGAATTCACAATTAGAAAGCCTGCACTACAGACTATTTCAACAAAATTGTCCATGAGGATGAAGTGGAAAAAAGTGAAAATCAGCAAAGGGAGGAACTATACTAAAGGATTAGTCAAAAGAAAATCTAAATCAAATTAAAAGCCAGAAATAAACCACAATGACCAGGAATACAAGTCATCTCTTGAATATTAATGGATTAACTTATCAATCAAAAGACATAGACTTGTGGACTGGATTAAAAAACAATACCCAACAATATGCTATCTCCAAGAGACTCACCTCAAAGCAAAAGACATCCACAGACTGAAGGTGAAAGGATGGGGAAAGACGTATCACTCACATGGACTGCACAAACAAGCATGGGTTTCCATCCTCATATCAGATAAAGTGGACTTCAAGTCAAAGTTAATCAGAAGGCTTAAATACTGTCATTTCATTCTACCAAAGGGAATTATAAAGCAGCAAGACATAATGATTGTAAATATTTATGCACCAAACAATGGAGCATCTATGTACCTCAAGCAAACCCTTCTCAATTTCAAAAATCAAATTAGACCATAAGACAATAATACTGGTGACTTTAACAGACCTCTCTCACTACGGGAGAGATCTTCTAAAGAAAAACTAAATAAAGAAACTATAGAACTAAATGATTTAATCAATAACTTAGACTAAAGACTAAACAGACATATACAGAAAATTTCATCCACCAATGAGTGAATACACTTTTTTCTCAGCAGCACATGGATCCTCCTCTAAAATAGACCATATCTTAAGCCACAAAGCAACCCTGAGTAAATACAAAAAAAATGGAAATAATGCCCTGTATTCTATCAGATCATAATGAACTGAAATTATTAATAAATGATAAAATAGAAAGAATCTAAAGGATAGTAGAAGAAATGGATAGTCATTGAAATCAAGGATGAAATAAAAAACATACTTCAAGGTAAAAGAGAATACCGATACAACATACTAAAATCTCTGTGACACTATGAAGGCAGTACTAAAAGGAAAGTTCATTGCTTATTTATTAAAAGAATAAAAAGTCAACAAATGCCCTAACATCACAGCTCAAAGCCAAGAAAAAGAAGAACAAATCAACACCAAATGTAGTAGAAGAAAGGAAACAATTCAAATCAGAGCTGAAATCAATGAAATTGAAACAAAAGAAACAATTGAAAAATTGACAAAACAAAATTTAGAAATTAGAAAATATCAATAAAATTGATAAAACCCTAGTCACACTATAAAAGAGAAAAATAGAGAAAATCTGAATTACTAAAATACATGATGAAAAAGGAATTGTCACAATGGACACAACTGAAATACAGAAGAAAATTAGAAACTATTATGAAAATTTATACTCCAATAAAATAGAAAATATTGAACACATTGACAAATTTCTTGACACATATGACCTAGCTAAACTGAATCAGGAAGTCATACCTGATTTCAACAGAACAATTTCAAGTAATGCAATAGATAATGTCATTAAAAGCCTACCAATTAAAAAAAGCGCAGAACCAGACGGATTCTCAGCTAAGTTCTACAAGACCTTCAAAGAAGAATTAACACCAATATTCCTCAAATTATTTCTTGAAATAGAAAAGGAGGGAACCCTTCCAATCTCATTCTATAAGAATAGTGCCACCCTGATAACAAAACCAGACAATGACACACCAAGGATATTTCAGACCAATATCCTTGATGAACATAGATGCAGAAGTTCTCAATAAAATTCTGGCAACTCATATACAAAAACATATTAAAAGATAGTGCACGATGATCAAGTGGGTTCATCCCAGGGATGCAGGGTTGGTTCAACATCAGGAAATCAAAAAACATAATTCATCATATCAATCGACTTAAAAACAAGAATCATTGGATCATCTAAATAGATGCAAAATAAATTGACAAAATACAGCACCAATTCATGTTCAAATCACTAGAAAAATTAGGGATAGTAGGAACATACCTCAACATCATAAAAGCCATACATACTCAACCCAAGGCCAACATAATTCTAAATGGAGAAAAATTGAAAGCATTCTCTCTAAACACTGGAATAAAATAAGGATGCCCTCTTTCAACACTTTTGTTCAACATTGTCCTTCAAATTCTAGCCGGAGAAATTAGAAAAAAGAAATTAAAGGTATACAAAAAGGTAAAGAAGAACTCAAACTATCACTATTTGCTGATGATATGATTCTATATTTGGAAGATACAAAAAATTCCATCAAAACACTTCTAGAACTAATAAATGAGTCCAGCAAAGTAGCAGGATAAAATCAAAACCCATAAATCAAATGCATTCCTATACATCAGTAATGAATCCACTGAAAGAGAAATAAAGAACACCACCCCATTCACAATCACATCAAAAAAATAAGATACTTGGGAACCAATCTAACAAAAGAGGTGAAAGACCTCTACAATGAAAACTACAGAACACTAAAAAACAGAAATTGAAGAAGACCTTAGAAGATGGAAAGACCTCCCATGCTCTTGGATAGGCATAATTAATATTGTAAAAATGGCCATACTACCAAAAGCATTATACAAATTTAATGCAATTCCTATTAAAATCTCAATGACATTCTTCATAGAACTAGAAAAAGCAATCAGGAAATTCATTTGGACAAATAAGAGATCCAGAGTGGCCAAAGCACTCCTTAGCAAGAAAAGCAAAGCAGCAGGCATCACAATACCAGACCTCAAACTACACTACAGAGCTATAGTAATGAAAACAGCATGGTATTGGCACCAAAACAGACATGTAGACCAGAGGTACAGAATAGAAGACACAGAGACAAACCCACATACATACAGGTATCTCATGCTAGACAAAGATGCCAAGAAAATTCACTGGAGAAAAGATACCTTATTCAACAAACAGTGCTGGAAAAAATGGAAAGCTACAAGTAACAAAATGAAATTAAACCCTCATCTCTCACCCTGCATGAAACTCAACTCAAAGTGGATCAAAGACTTAGGCAGTAGAATAGAGACCCTGGGACTATTAGAAGAAAAAGAAGGCCCAAATCTTTACCATGTCAGTCTAGGACCTGAATTCCTTAACAAAAACCCTAAAGTGCAAGAAGTTAAATCAAGAATCAATAAATGGGATGGACTCAAACTAAAAAGCTTCTTTTCAGGGAAAGAAATAATCAATAATGTGAAGAGAGTGCCTACAGATTGGGAGAAAATTTTTACCAAATGCACCTCAGATAAAGCATTAATCTCTAGGATATATAATGAACTCAGAAAACTTAGCAACAAAAAAACCAAATAGCCCAATGAATAAATGGGCTAAGGAAGTGATCAGACACTTCTCAGAGGAGATATACAATAGATCAACAAATGTATGAAAAAATGTTCAACATCTCTAGCAATTAGAGAGATGAAAATAAAAACTAAGATTTCATCTCACTCCAATCAGAATGGCAATTTTCAAGAACACAAGCAACAATAAGTGTTTGGTGAGGGTGTGGGTAAGAAGTACCCTAATAAATTGCTGGTGGGAATGCAAATTGATGCAACCATTATAGAAAGTAGTATGGAGATTCCTCAGAAAATTTGTAATAGAACCACCATTTGACCCAGTTATCCCTCTTCACAGTTTATACTCAGAGAACTCAAAACCAACATGCTACATTGACACAGCCACATCAATGTTTATAGCAGCTCAATTCACAATACCTTAACTATGGAACCAACCTAGATATCCTTCAACAGATGAATGGATAAAGAAAATGTGGCATACATATACAATGGAATATTACTCAGCCATAATGAAAAATGAAATGATGGCATTTGCTGGCCAATGGATGGAGCTGGAGAATATCATGCTAAGTGAAATATGTCACACCCAAAAAACCAAAGGCCAAATTTTTTTCTCTGATATGTGGATGCTAATTCACAATAAGATGGGGGGATAGAGAAGAACAGAGTTACTTTATATTAGGTAGAGGGGAGTGAAGGGAAGGTTAGGGGTATGGGGGTAGGAATGATAGTAGAGTGAAGTAGACGTTATCTCATGTACATATATGACTGCATGACCAATATGATTTTACAATTTGTATAATCAGAAAAATGAGATTACATTTCATTTATGTATGATCTATCAAAATGTATAAATGCATTCTACTGTCATGTACAACTAATTAGAACAAAAACTTTTTTTAAAAAAATTTAGTTTACAGCTTCTAATTGACTACTTAAATATCCCATATATATTGATTCACTGATTCATTAAATAACATTTGTGGAAATGTGTCTCATGGTCTGTTGCTACAACAATATACCTGATACCTGGATAACTTTTGAGGAACAGAGCTTTATTTGTTCAATGTTTCTGAAGCTTGCCAAATTCAGAGATCATGATGCTGGCAGCTGCTTGGTATCTGGTGAGGGCTCTCTTTCTACAACATAACCTGGTAGAGGGCATCACAAGGGAAACAGAGGAAGCATGCCAGAGAGGACATGAATTTCCTAACAAAGCCACTCCAGCAACAGCCCACGAATCCATTAATCCATGACTGGAGTAACCCATTCATGAGGCCTGCCCTCATGACCCAACCACCTTCCAAAGCCCCACTTTTCAATGCTGTTGTACTGGGAACCAAGATTCCAACACATGAAATTTGGAGGACACATTGAAACTATAGGAAATGTAAATAATCAAATAATGGAAATCTCATCTTATTAATTTCTAATTTGACTGATGTGTGAAATGTTCATTTCACCCATTTCTGCAAAATATATTCAAATTTTTCATAAAGTAAATGTGTTTATATTTTCCTGTTAAGAATTTTTTGTGCAATAATTTTATTAGACATCTACTTATTTATCTGCCATTAAATATATTATGTAACATGTGTGATTCCTTAAAATAGGAACTAGAGTTATTTTTACTAAAATAATTCTTCCTTAGAAGCCCCATTTGTAAATGTCTATTTTAGGCATGCCTTTTGAACTTAATTTTGATCTGTTTACTGTGTATTACTAGTCTTCTATTTATAGCCAGGGGATTAACATTCCCATGTTCCCTTTGACCTATTATGCTTGACATCTAATTCCTTCACGGAGACCCAATTTAAATGTAAATTGAAGTATTTAAGAGCCCAAACTACTTAAGTGAAATAATGTGGTCCGCAGTCAGTAAGAATGTAAACATTTTTTCAAGAAATTGAAAGCTAACTCTATTAACTCACACTTTGTGCAGTGATTAAGATCATACTAGTCCTGTGTGATATAAAAGCTGTGAAAAGCAACTGATCCATTGGGGTTAGCTAAGTAAATCTTCAAAGAGTCAGTAAGTATTTTTTGAGTGTATAAGAAAAGGATAGGTAGCAGAGAAAAGCTAGATAGTAGTCATTTAATGAAGGTAGGAATAACCTAAATAGAATACACCCTGATAGTTGCCTACTCAATATTCACTCTCTGCTTCTTCCCAGAAGATTCATCTTCCCAGTCTGTCTTGGAGTGAGGGTTGGACAAGTGACGCCAAGTTGATAAGGGTGACCTAAGCAAGCCAAAGCTTTCAGGGGACTTTGAAAAAGCTTTTCCTCTTCTGATAAAAGAATATCTGGCCTGGGCCATGCTCCTTTTCACTACCTTGAATGTGGGCATGAGACCTGAAACTACAGCATCCATTTTGTGGCCATTCACAAACAGGAAAAATAAAAAAGCGTATCACAGATTTCTAGGCTTGCAAACATGGAGCCAAAACAATCAACAGTAGCAACCATTTACCATCTCTAGGTTGTTTTGCGTGTGAAGAAAAATACAGGTAAGACACAGTCACCTGGTGTCCTGTTATGTGGTGTTGAATGCATTCCTGATGCTAAACCTGTGAACTTTCTAGATTTTTGCCAAAGTGTGATCCTTGAACTAGCAGCCTCAGTGTCATGAGCTTGTTAAAAGTGCATAATTTCAGGCCCGCCTCAGTGTCTACATTTTAATGACATCCCCAAGTAATTTGTAGCATATTAAAATTTGGAAATCATGGTTGCCCTTGATTTTCCCACTAGAAGCAGTGAGAAAAATAGTCTCTCTAAATATATAGAATAACAGTAATTTTTCCAGAGTAGGAATTAGGAAAAGGCGGGGCCGGGAAACATTTTTCAAATATTTGTATATCATCTTCTGTGTGTCAGGCCTTTATATACATATATATTAACTGCAGTTTATGTTCATTATTTTGTTTAAACCTCAGATATGCTAATCCTTTACTTTGTCAACCATTCACATGGTACAGGGTAAAGAAATGAAGTGATTTCCAAAGCCATCCAGGCAGAGCTGGTTTTCTGAACGAAGATCTTGCCAACATGGAAGCCCACTTCTTTCACTATACTACATTGACATTCTGGCTCCAGCTTTTGGAAGGGAACAAAGATGTGCTTTAGTGGTGAGGAACCAATGGAATATACTGTCAAGGTGTGCATCACTGGACAGAATTTAGGAGAGTAAGGAGAGTAATGACTCCTGGGAGAAAAGGGAATAAGATGGGAACTATGGCAAAGCAGGGAGTTTACATTTTGAATGCCAAATTAAAGGTACACAATTCAGTCAGACAAAAATTAGAGCTGTTTAGGACAAAGAAGCAACAGTGTTATGAATTAACTTGCTTCAGATATCAGTCAGAATTCTCAACTCATCAGTTATTTTCTGGCATGAAGTCCAGGAGATCATTTCTTGTCTGAAACATGCATTTTTGTTCATATTCATAGAGTTCTGTTGACCATGTTGTTGGTTTAGCATTGCACATCTTGTCAGATGGCCTCATTTGGGCAAATATGAACTGCCTAAAATGGTTTTCATTCACATAACCTATGAAAACACAGACTCAAATAAACAAATTTTAGGGCATATTTGTTTTTCCTTTATTGAAGAGCAATTAGGTCCAGTACAAGCAACCATGAGAAAACATCTGGCCTGGATGTAGTGAACAGTCAGCCACTCCATATTGATCAAAGAGACATCCAAGACATTACTCTTCCCTGCCTTTTATCCAAAAGGTCTGAATCCTTCAGCAGCATTGTTACTTTCTTCAGAATTTTTACTTGTTT
Source organism: Sciurus vulgaris (assembly GCF_902686455.1). NCBI lineage: Eukaryota > Metazoa > Chordata > Mammalia > Rodentia > Sciuridae > Sciurus > Sciurus vulgaris. The sequence continues at coordinate 130,580,560 of NC_136471.1, read as the reverse complement.
TTATTAGTGCACTAGTCTTACATAACTATGGGTTCCATGTTAACAGTTTTAAATGCACATAAAATTTACCCCAGTTCAATTGCCAGAACTTCCCCCTTTCTCCCTTGTCTCCCCTGATCCTCTTTCTCTACTGTTGATCTTTCCTTATTTTTTAATTGACACATTATGGTTACACCTAAATTGGAATTCATGTAATATATGATATATTCATACATGCAAATATCATAATTTGGTCAATTTCACTCTTCAGTTCTTCACCTTTCCCTTCCCTTCTTCCATTCCCTGTCTTTCCTCTATTCTACTGTTCTCCATTATATTTGTAGATTTCTCCACCCAAATTTTTCTCACCCTTTTCCTCTCTAGCATCCACATATGAGAAAAAACACCCAACCCTTGATTTTCTGAGTCTGGCTTGTTTCACTTAGCATGACATTCTCCATTCCCGTCTATTTATTGGCAAATGCCATAATTTTATTCTTCATTATGGCTGAATAAAACTCCATTGTGTATATATATATATATCACATTTTATTTTTTAATTTTTAAAATTTGTTTTAATTAGTTATGCATGACAGTAGCATGCACTCTGATATCATACATAATAGAGTATAATTTCTCATTCTTCTGGTTATACATGATGTAGAATCCCACCAGTCATATAGTTATGCATGTACATGGGGTAATAATATCTGATTCATTCTACTATACTTCTTACCCCCATACCAATCCTCTCCCTTCACTCCCCTCTACTTAATCTAAAGTAACTGTATTCTTCCCTAGCCTCCCCCATTGTGAATTAGCATCCACATGTCAGAGAAAACATTCAGCTTTTGGTTTCTTGAGACTGGCTTATTTCACTTAGCATGATATTCTCCATCTCCATCCATTTGCCTGCAAATGCCATAATTTAGTTCTTCTTTAAGGCTGAGTAATTTTCCATTGTGCATATATACCACATTTTACACACACACACATATAGATAGATAGATAGATAGATAGATAGATAGATAGATAGATAGATAGATAGATAGAGCTGGAGAATATCCTGCTAAACAAAATAAGCCTATCCCCCCAAACCAAAAAGCTGAAAGTTTTCTCTGACATGTGGTTGCTAATTTACAATCAGGGGAGGCTAGGGAATAATAGTTACTTTAGATTACATAGAGGAGAGTGAAGGGAGAGGATGGGGTATGGTGGTAAGAAGCATAGTAGAATGAACCAGACATTATACATATATATATATGATACTTTTTTATCCATTCATTTGTTTTGTTGAAGGGCACCTATTTTGGTTCCACGGTTTAGCTATTGTGAATTTAGATGCTATAAACACTGATGTGCCTTCATGATGGTAATATGCTGATATTAAGTCATTTTCTTGATCCATTATCTACTGAGGTCCACCTAAGCTGTTCCATAAAGTGACTATTATGAATTGTACTGTTCTAAAACATTGGTGTACAGCAACATTGATATTAACAAAAAACAAAAAAGAAATTTCCTGTTGACCAACGCAGGTAAGGACTAAGTTCCCTGGAAATGCCTTTATATTTGGATCAAAAAAATCTCTTCTAGTTACTCATAAAATATATATTAAGTCATCATGAAATACAGATCACCATAAATATGTATGGTTATTTATTAATTAAAATTTCTCTTAATGTTTAAGGGAATGGAAATGTCAATGACCCTAATTTGATTATCATATGCTGTATACATGTGTCATATTTTGCTGTACCCCATAAATTTGTGAAATTAAAATAACTTTTAAATCTCTATCATCAGAGATCCTAGTTAATTTCAAAAACAAAGTTAAGGAACTATCCCCAGAAAAGCTCCACTCAGTAAGTGTTTAATAAAACTAAGAGGAAGAAAGAAGCCAGGAGACTGCATTTTCTTTTTAATATATGGTACCCCAGCCTTTAGTCACCCTCTTTCTCATCATCTTGTTTTTATTATTTTCATCATCATTGTCATTACCTATCTTGTTAATTTGTGTGTTAGTCATTTCTCTATTATTAGTTCTTGGTACTGTGCCTGGCTCTGCATAAATACTTGATGAATGAATTAATCATCCAGTATACAGAAGGTAAACTCCAAATTCTTCCTTATCCTGCCATCCGGGACCTTCCATGGGTTAACACCAACCTTACTTTCCCAGATTTTCTAGTCCCCTCCTTTAACTTTGTACTTCAGTCCCACTTGCCCTGTCATTGACTTCCAAGTAGGGAGACTACCTCACTACCACTGTTTCTTTTTAATGAGTGTTGACATGCCTGCATCTTCCCCTCTGCCCACCCAAGTGTTGTCCATGGACTGTTGATATTTTTCCCTGTTTGTGAAGCCACCCACACTGTTCCTGTCTATACCTGCCTTGTCTTCTCTGCACCTCCATGAAATGTGGCTACCCCATGTACCAAATATCAAGTATATTCAGCTTGCATTCTCCTTCCCTCCTCTTATTAATATTTCATATTAACTTGTTATTTTCACTTTCATGTGTTTCTGCTTTGTTATACTACATGTATATACTAAGCAACCATGACTTCCCTTTACCTCTCAAATAGGAAGCTGCATAGAGATTGTCATATATGAGATATTTAAATAGATTGTGTTAGTGATTAACTCTTAGAAGGTACAATGATAAGGGACTGAGGAGGAAGTTCCCTGTGACCTCGAGAAAGTTAAGAGAGCATAGTATATGTGAGGCCCTGGGTTCAATCTCTAATAACACAAAACAAAACAACAAGAACAACAACAAAAAAAAAAAACACACCACTTTTTAAGAAAGCAGTAAAAGAGCAATTGTCTTATGATTAGTGTTTCCTATACACCAGGGAAAGAGAATATATTTCATATCAAAGGACATACTGAAAAATAAACACTTTTCAAAAAGTGACTTCCTGTGCCATGTATCCACATTGAATGTTAGTACAGTCAATTCCATTTTAAATTCATACTTGATTTTAATGAGACTAGTTTAGAGACTACCAGGTGTATTTCAAACTTCACACATGCCACATTTGGCTGTCAAGACTTCCTTACATGTGTAATACATGGGAACGACTCACAGATATTCAATGGAACTATGACAGATTCATCTATGATTGTGTCCCCCACATTGAAATGTGTATTTTATTATAGATAGTAATCTCAAAATTCAGTTTTAGCTTGGCCAAATATATAATAGTCACTCTACAAATATTTGCACTGATTATTATTCGTGCCACATCATCCGATTTAATAATTGTTCCCCACATTTTGTCATTTCCTTCACAGCAGCTTATAATTTCTAAATGTGCAAAAGACAGTACTTTTTATAAGATGAATAGAAATCTCACATGCTAACTAATAACCTCTTGGTTCATTTTGAAAGGTGGACATTTACATTGCAACTTTACTACAATGTATGAATGCATAAAAACACTGTTTTTAAAATTTTGGATATTTAAATCAAGGATGAATCTAGGATTCATTGGAATAAGACTTTAAAATTTTACTATTAGAAAAAGCTTTCATTTTCCTGTTAAATATGAAAGACTAAATATAAAACAACTTGACCCCTTTTACATGGTTTGTACTTCAATCTGATGTTCTTATTTATACTTTGCTGCAATCAACGGGAGTGTGTGGCCTTTGTTTTCAAAATCTTGACATAAATGCAGAATAGCTATGAATAAAACTTTGAAAACTAAATTTGCTATCATAGAAGGTTTTTAGTTATTTAACTATTAAATGTAATATTATAGAATAAACTCTATTACCTCATTTGAACTTTTTATAAACTTTAATAAGAAATATAACCTCATTTAAAATATTCAAGATGACTGCCCTATTAGTGCTACATATTTTGTATCAGGATGAGTTTTCTAAAGGATATTTTCTAGAAGTGATTTTGGAACCTATAAGTTTCTTTTCTCATTTAATTCTGAAAGCCAAAATATTTCAAACCAGATGTATACTGAGTTGTATATGTGTTCTTTATCCCTGATATTTTAAAGTCTATTTAACTGTGTCATCATATTTTAAAAATCAGATAAAGCAGGAAACTAAATAAGCCATGTCACTTCTTTGGTAGAATACTGTTCTATTGACTAGGGTGTCCTCTGGATCCAATGCACCAATCAATCAATCAATCAATCATTACTTAAAACTACTATTCAAATTTCCTTAAAGTACACAATTCAGAGGTTTGTAGAATTTTTCATCACCCCAAAAAGAGACTCTGTGATCATTTGCAGTCAGTCTCCATTCCACTTTTCTCTAGTTCACTATTATTTTTTTCAATCACAAAATACTCAAGCATAACATGAATTCAAGCAAAACTCAAAACCATTCTTCACTAGCACTTGTGACCAATATTCACAATATGATTTCTAGCAGGTTAATATCTACGATCTAGCTCAGTGTCTGTTCATGATGATGACAATGATGATGATTCTTTGGAGGTCAATCAGAACCCTGCAGCAATACAATGCTGACATTCCCACAGCATCATCAGACTTACTCACACTATGTCTTCACCAATAGGTTCTTCTCACCTTGTGTTCTACTGCTGGTGAACTTGATAACTTGTATGTTTATTATAATAAACACCTTAAAAATCTAGCCATCTTTTTTATATTTTAATTAAAATGTCAAAATGTATTTCCAAACAAAGAGGAAATAGGGAAGGGGGAAAAGAAAAGAATGCCTTCTATTCCTGATGTGTCAAATTTTTTGTATCTTGAATTATCCTTTTCTTTTGCAGAAATTCAAATGCTATTATAAAAACAAATTTTGAAAATTTCTCTCCAAAATAGAGGTGTAAGAATGCAAAGAAAGAGGTTAGCCTGAATGAGAAAATCATTCAACAAATACTTCTTTAGTGCCTAGTATGTGTAAGGCATGCTGTAAAAGCCCTGGGAAGAGAGTCATTGGGGGAAGACAGAAGGTGAAATTGCACTCACTCACTATTTCTTTATTTCTCATTTTGTCAAAGATCTTTCAATCAGCTTTTACTGCTCACACCTCTCGGCCTCTGGGTGCTAAGATTTTAGTTATAATAATGCTAGATAACTTACCAATTCCATTTCTTTCCCTCCACAGTCATTGCTTTGGTCAATGGGTTTACCTTTTTCAACCTGTATAAAGAAATGGCACCTCCCTGGGGTCTCACAGAGCCTCAATTCCCCTTATCCTCCAATTCTTCCTTTTTGTTGCTACAGAAGCACAGACCTATTTGTGTCTGTTCCCTGATTAAAACCATCCAATGACTTCATCTTGGCTACGAAATAAATTTTGTTCCTAGTATGGCATAAGAGGCCTCCAGACACAGCCATAGCTGAAATTTCTAGAACAAATCATTAAATACACATCCCCACTTTCAGTACTCACCTATTTATCCACAGAACATTCTCTTAGACAAATTATACATTTCTCACATCCAACCACCTGACCTCTTGTTTGTGCTGCTCCTATCTCAACAGCTTCTCCCCATCTCATCCACCAAGAACATCTTCTCTCATTGCTCAAGATCCAGTTCAAAATGGTACAGTGTCTTTCATGCCTTCCTTGGATGAAATGTATGACCACTGCACATGTGATGATTGTTCCTTCATCTATTTATTGTGATGTGTGTATTATGTAGCTATTGGATGAAATGATTAGAATGTGGCCTCTTTAAAATTCATATATTGCTAATGTGACAGTATTGATGAGATGGGGCATTTCAGAAGTGAATAGACCTCCACCCTAGTTAATGAAACTAAGGCCATTATAAAAGAGGACATGTGCAGTGTTTAGCCAGCTTGTCCTTCCACCTCCTGCCATATGAGAATGCAGAAAAAAGGCTGGCACACACCAGATATGGCATCTTGATCCTGGACTTCTTAGATTCCAGACCTGTGAGGAAACAAACTTCTGTTATTTTTAAATTACCTTGTCTTAGGTATTTAATTGTAGCAGCACAAAATAAGTTAAATCATTGAGTTATAGCCTAATCTTTTCCATCCATGGCATGAGGCCCTTGAAAGTAGAAACCTTGTCTATGAAAAGTTGTGTTCAGAAAATATTTAAGGACAGTATAGGTGTAGTTGCAGAGTTCTGAGGCTTAACAGAAGACTCTGGGGCAATCAACAGCTAGCCAAATGAATTTTCTGGAACAATCCCTAGTTCCTACACCATTTATTCTTCTCAAATCCTTCCCTTTAATGCCCTCTTCTTTCAGTTCACTTAATGCCACTGAAGGTTTTCATCTTTGATCATCTTCCTTTCTACTCATTTTGAACCAGTCTGACATTAGCCTCCAAATCACCTTCTTAACACTCCAGCAAACAAAGCTAACAGAGGGCTCTGAGTGACCATCACCATTTAGAACAGTCATTGTTAGAAATTACTTCAAGATCATCTAGTTAATTGCTTCATTGTATATGTTTATAAGAAAATAAAAACAGCATGGAACTCTACATAGAGGCACCACAAATATATACTACTATGCCATAAGGCTCCTTCTAGAAAGATTCAAAACTCTCCTATGCTTTCTTAACACTTCCTTTCAAAGTCCTAATATTCAGGACCAGAGTTGTGCTATCCACTGAGGATAGTGTGTTGTTATTTTATGTCTGCTTACTCTAGATGCTAGTAAGGGGTATTTGGGCACCCACCCAGTGATGGAGACACAATAATTATGACCACTAGCCTTTTAATACCTGAAGTTCTTGATAAGTCTGAAAAGGAACTGAAGCAACTCACCAAAAGCACAAAATGATCACGAAAGACTATCCAAAGACTCTCAGTGGTGAAAACAAATGCAAGTGCAAACATACAATTTTAAAAATTCAGATTGACCATGTAAGGTAAAAAACAGCAGACCATAAATCACAATATATGTGAGCTCTGTTATCTCATTAATTTTTTGGTAGCTTTGTTGTTTAATGAACAAAGGCCGAATAGGACTTAAAGTCTTGTTTTTCATACTTCCTCATGTTTTCGATCACCATAAATAACTATACTGTGGGGAAACTTTTCTAAAATGTTTTACATTTTTAAATCTGTGTTCATGTAGGAAAATGAAAATCACATCAAATATTTTAACAGAAAGAATGTAAGAATTTGGTTGGATAACTGTAGGTGTACTGAAGGAACACAAAGGGCCCACTGAGGTAAGACAGAATTAACTTCAAACAACTACTGCTCTAGGGCTAAGCGAATAAAGGCATGATTTGGAGGGATCAGAGGAAGGACCACATGGAACTGAGACCCAGGCCTCTGAAGTGGGGACCCTGGTTGGCTGGTGCTGGTAACTCTGAGAAAGTACATTATGGCTGACTCTGGAAATATGAAAAGAATGGATACTTTAACCAACGGTCACCATCAAGTGAAGAGCTATTGTAAGGATGACATTGTCACGAACAAGAAGAAAACAGTACACCTGCCTCCACCCATCTCCTGCATCCTGAAGCTTTGAAGTCTCCTTTAACTACCTTTTTGGTCAAATCCAACAGGGAGTCAACTGCCAAAAGTAAAGTTTATGAACTTTCAGTCCCTTCATCCAAGAGAAGAGTTTAGAACACTGAGCTTGCTCAGAGACAACAGTTTTCTGATGAGCACACATCTTACCATAGTAATTCTTATTTTTGAATTTGTACTTTTTAGTTATATATGACAATAGAATCCATTTTGATATAATTATATAAGCACAGAATATATCCTGTTCTAATTAGGAACCCAGTCTTGTGGACATACATATGTGGAGATTAACTGGGATAAATTCATACATATACATAGGAAAGTTATGTCAGATTCATTCCACTGTTTTTCCTATTCCTATGCTATCACCTTTCCCTTCAATTCCCCTTTGTCTAATCTACTAGATTTCTACTCTTTCCCTCTTCCCATATTGTGGGTATTCTTTTAAAAATATTTTTTAGTTGTAGATGGACATGATACCTTTATTTTATTTATTTATTTTTTATGTGGTGCTGAGAATCAAACCAAGTGCCTCACATGTGCTAGGCAAGTGCTCTACCACTAAGCTACAACTCCAGCCCTATCGTGGGTACTCTGAAGTCTATGATTTAATATGAGAAAATCCTCCACATATGAATAAATGTATACCAATTTAAATTACAAATTCTATCAGCTTTTATGATTACAAGTTAATTATAAGTAGCAAAGTTCATGTGAAAAATTCCTAGAGGCAGGATTTTAGGGCTTCTAGTAATTAATCTGCAGTAATAAAGACCTTAAAATTCTAAATCATATTTGAGAATGGGATTCACGTAAATGAGATGCATACCTACTGAAAATTCAGAGTTAGTGTTCCTAACCTCCACCCACAAGATGCCAGCAAGCACCCTTACCTCCAGATATCACCAAATATTACCTGTACGACAAATTTACTGTGGTTGAGAACCACTGGTCTACCCACATAAGCATAGTAGGTGATTAAATATTTTAACAATGATAAATAAAAACAAGACATGGGCCTCTTATTTTCACCATGCCTAATTAGAATGGCCTTTCTGCTAACTCAATGTAAAGTTTGTAACTGGTTTTGGCTTCATTTAAGAAAAATGATTTCTCATCTTTGGGGAGACCATTCCTATATTTGTGCAGGAGTCTTTTAATCTATACTTGCAACTGAACAGAGGAAAATCCTGAATCTGAGTGTGTCCTCCTGCATTCTCAGCTACAAAGATAAAACTGCTGAGTTTTTTTTTAACTGTTTCATATTATTTATCTCAGTCTTTTGTGATCAGAAGCCAGAATTCTAAGATGTCTGGGTTGTAAAATCTCTACAACTTGAATTTTAAAATATGATATGTAAAAAAAAAATTCTCTCAATGATCAGGTTTTAGAGTCATTAGTAAAGGAAGCATTAAATACAAATACTAAATATGTAAGAATTTGTTTTCATTTTTTCACTATTTAACTGAAGAATGTTTGACAGTTACATCTAAGGTTTGAAATGTTTATTTCTCTTTTTCCTAAGCTTTCAAGAGAAACCCCAACAGAAATGAACACAGCACAGAAAAAAATTAAGGCTTCAAAAGTTCATTTAGTTAGATGAACTAAGTACCAATGTTTTACTTAGATTTACTCAAATATGGAAAGAGACACGTTGATCCTTCCAGAGTTATTCCACAACTCATGAATAGTCATAATGAACAGTCACAAACAGTTCCATCAAAAACACATCTCTGTTCACTAGTGATGGCAAAATAATATCTGTCCAAACAGATTTGGTATCTTTCTCCCTGGTTTATTTTCTTTCCTCCCTACCACTGTAATTCATAATAAATGCTCTATGTGGACAATTTACATGAATCACATAGAAACTATAGCACCTGAAAAGTATCAAATGTGTTGATATATACAGTCTTCAAATTGCTGAGGATGACAATCTAACAGTTTGGCTTGAGGGTCTGCCTATTAGCAAGTAGTCTGGGCGATTGTATATTACAGTTGGAGACCACGAAGATCAAGCATAGAGTACTTACTCCAGGGAAGCTGCCAGCTCCCCAAAAGCTAAGCTCTGGGACAGCCTGTTTCCTCACCAAGGCTATTCTGAGTCTGGCATTGTTTTGTTGATCTTTAAATTCTTACAGCTCACAAAGTGTTGTTTTAAAATTATACATAACGTGTTCTCCTAAATAAATGTTGGTGTACCATTGAACTATTACTGACTTTGCCATCTGGTGGTCACATTGGGGAATGGCACGTTTTCCTGAGCAGAAACTATGGGTAAGTATGAAACTAGGGGAATTAAAACAAGAAAGTTTTCTTGGTATCTTAAGGGGTTAACAATAATATCCCTTCTTTTTTATATTGTGCGCTCTGAGTTTTTACATCAGCAGAGAATTTTAACACAGCTGTGTGGTGTACTTTCATTTTCCAAACAGGAATGATTTCAATTAAATGACCTAGCCCTGCAAACTTTTTCTTCAAAAGCCAGATAGCAAATATTTTAGGCTTTGTGGGCCATATGGTCTCATTTGCAATTACTCAACTCTGATGTTGTGGGATAAGAGTGATATGCACCCAAATGAACATGATGTGTCCAAATAAATCATTGTTTATACATTTGAATATCATGGCATTTTCATGTCACAAAACATTATTCACATTTATGTCAAGCATTTTGATATTACAATGCAAAAGAGCTTTTTATCTTACAAGCCTTGGAAAAGCTGGCAGCAGGTGGGAGGTAGGCCCCAGTCCACAGTTTGTAGACCCCTCTTCTACAAACTGAGAAATTACGAAGAACAAGAGGAAATGGAAGAATCAGATTTGATCATTAAAATAAAGGAGTCAATAAATGAGTTAAAGAGTTATATAGAGAATTGTGAATTGAGAGAGACAGACACCAAACTATAATACAGAAGGGCAAAGATACAGAAAGTGCTAAAAGGAAGAAATAAAACATAAGATGATAAGCTCCAACAAAATACGAATAGTAAAAACAGTTGGAAGCATATAGAGAGATTGAAGGGATAATGGAGAAGACGTGTAGGAAATATTCCTTTAAATATGTGTAAACTGAATTTTAGTACAGTGGAGTGCTTGAGAACATGTACTTTGGAATCATATTATGGTTCCATCCCTTGCAAGCTGGAATCTTGAACAATGATTAAAGTTTTGATTTCTCATTTGTCAATCTATCTTCCACAAGGAGCCTGTGGCAACTAATGCAGGGGAGGCAGTACAGGGTCCAAGTTTTGTTTGCTGTAGCTGGAAGGAAGGGGAGTACATATGAGACAATTCAGAGTATAGAACTGATTTTGAACTAAGGTGACACCTAAGATCCCCTTCAATGATTGAAATGTTCTTCTCTCTTATTATGTTCTTGCATAAAGCATTTTTGTCTTAATTCCTCTCTTTGCCTTTCTTGTAGATCTGATTTGTTTTCTTTTTGATTTCTCTGAAATCTCATGCTAAGTCCCTATCATGACCACTTTCTCTAGTAAGAACTGTCATTGCATCATGATTGAAGTATCACATTGAAATTGATAGGCTGTATTAATATCCTCTCATGCCACTTAGATATCTGGCTTTTCCTATTTGCATAGAGTTGTTTTATTTTTTTTATCATCTTGTCTTAAAGGCCAGAGCTTGCTGAGACCTTTAAGAAGTTAGAAGCCTATGTCATTTAGCCATTCCTGAGAAATGAATTTTAAAATAAAGAGCAATAAAAAATAAATTTCTTTGAACACCAAATCGTTTCTCATCCTTAAGTGACCTTTATAATACTTTGATTTTTATACAGCTTAGGATAAGGGCACACTATCTTGTCCTTGTTAATTTCATCAAGAAAGTTGCTTGACTTCCACAACTATCCTTGGATTAGCATTTCCTCCTTGATCTGTTTTTCGTATCTGTTCATACCCTACTTACAATGTCCTCTATACCACGAAAGTATTTCTTTGTAAAAAATTTCAACTAAAGTTTTATAGAATGATAATTAGAAAAAAGAACAAGTTTATGTTGTAATATTCTAATGTTAACTTATAATAGGGACATGAGTTTGGGCCAAATCGAAACCATTCAAATCCCTTATTCATTATTGAATGTTAAACTAACAATTAATGGCTTGATAAGCTTGGGTCACAGTTCTCCTTGGCCTTACTTCTTATCTACTCCACCTCACACAGGATAGACCTGGGAAGCACACTATCTTTATCCTATAGTTTGAAAATCAATCAGCAGAGGCCCAGAGAGACTGACAAGCACCTTCCACTTCTCTTCCTCACTTTGACTGCTTTTCCTCTACTAGCACCCTCTTCTCTAAAGATAGCATATTGCAATGTTGCATTCAACAAGGGTATAATTTGGGATGGTAGAGTACTGATTTAGTCTCGTATCTCCTAGTTGACAGCTGTGAACTCTGGGGACCACCGAAACAAAATGAATTATAATAGCAAGTGTATTAGCTTCCTATGGATACCATAACAAATTAGCACAAACTCAGTAGCCTAATACAACAGAAAAAATCATCTTACAGTTGGGGAGGTCAGAAGTCAAAAATAAATCAGCAAGGTCACATTCCTTCTGGAGGATCTAGGGGAGAATTTGATTCCTTGCCCTCTTCCAGAGACTAGAGGATGCCAGAATTTCTCATTTCATGTCCCTGCCTTACACTGATCTAATTCCCTCCTCACATCTATTTTTTTGCTTTTGACTGTCCTGCCTTCATATTCTAAAGACTTTGTCATTACAATGGATCTACTCAGACAATATAAAATAATCTCATTTTGATATCCTTAAATTAATCATGCCTGAAAAGTCCATTTTACTCTGTAAGGTAGCATATACAATTTCTGGAGATTAGGATATAGATATTTTAGGGGGTCATTATTATGCCCAGGACAGGAATATTAATTATACTTTTCACTAATGACATGTCTATTATTAATGTCCTCATGTATAATCACAACATTTTATTGTCATTTAAATTCTTCAAGTATATGTCTTCTCCCCACCATTATTAATTTATTTCTTTGAGGGTGAAGATGATTTCTCAGGAAACATTTGTGCCTTCCAAGATCAGAAGGTTGCACATGGGAGATGCTTGGTAATTTGGGCCCAATACCACTTTGTCTAAGGTTACGTGACTTAGAGGATGATACAGGATTAGATTACAGATATTTTCCTCCATAGAATATATATACCAACTTCAAAAACTTTGTTAGGGACAGTGCCAACAGCATATATTTAAATGGGTATTATGTGTAAAGAACAACATGTAAAATGAATATTCAATCTTCCTTATTAAGCTGCTTCAAATTGGTAATTCTCTACAAATAATCCAATCGACAAATGGGCTAGGGAAATGAATAGACACTTCACAGAAGAAGATCTACAAGCAATCAACAAACATATGGAAAAATGTTCAACATCTCTAGTAATAAGAGAAATGCAAATCAAAACCACCCTAAGATTCCATCTCACCCCAATTAGAATTGCGATTATCAAGAGCATAAGCAACAACAGGTGTTGGCGAGGATGTGGGGAAAAAGGTACACTCATACATTGCTGGTGGGGCTGCAAATTAGTGCAGCCACTCTGGAAAGCAGTGTGGAGATTCCTTAGAAAACTGGGGATGGAACCACCATTTGACCCAGCTATCCCACTCCTTCGCCTATACCCAAAGGACTTAAAATCAGCATACTACAGATACAGCCACATCAATGTTCATAGCTGCTCAATTCACAATAGCCAGAATGTGGAACCAACCTAGATGTCCTTCAATTGATAATGGATAAAAAAACTGTGGTATATATATACAATGGAATATTACTCAGCCATAAAGAATAATAAATTTATGGCATTTGCAGGCAAATGGATGAAACTGGAGAATATCATGCTAAGTGAGATAAGCCAATCTCAAAAAACCAAAGGACGAATGATATCGCTAATAAGTGGATGATGACACATAATGGGGGGAGGGAGGGGTTAGTGTTAGGGTTAGAGTTAGGGTTAGGGAGGGGGGCAAGAATGGAGGAAGGAAGGACTGTATAGAGGGAAAAGAAGGGTGGGAGGGGTGGGGGGAAGGAAAAAAACAGAATGAATCAAACAACATTACGCTATGTAAATTTATGATTACACAAATGGTATGCCTTTACGCCATGTACAAACAGAGAAACAACATGTATCCCATTTGTTTACAATAAAAAAAAAGATTACATCAGTAAATATCTGATATTGGAGAGGCAAGGAGCAATAATGAAACATATCTAATTAAAAATGGTGAAATGAGAGAGATCATTGTCCTATGCACATGTATGATTACATGAATGGTATGAATCTATATCATGCACAACCATGAAAAACAAAATGATGTACCCCATTTGTGTACAATGAATCAAAATGCAGTTTATAAAAAATTTTTTAAAAGTAAAAAAAAAAATTGGTAATTTTCCTTCCTTTATTCATGTGTTTTCTCTATATTCTTTCACATTTCCTTGGACCAGTTGACTGTACATAATGAGTCAGTTCCTCACATACAGAAAACTAACTTTTGTCTTCACTTTTGTCTTAAGTGATGCTTTATGATAATGATTAGGTATGGACAAAATATGACAATCAACATAAGCAGACTGAGAAGTTTTAATTTGTAAAGTTTTTAATTATTAATGCAACTTATTACTCCCTTAAGTGTTCTGAGGTAAATGAGGACAAAATGGAGTCTTCATGTGATTGAAAATGGCCCCAAAGTGTATATGTGAAATAGATTTCTAAACAGACTACCAGTATTTGCAGATCCAGTTAGGAACCATCTGTATGCTTGAGACACACCATTTGATCACTTCTATCATTCTGTGGAACTACATAAAATATCTGCAAAACAGATGAGCACCTAATTATATTTTTGGCCACATAGTATAAGTGACTGATATCAACTCATGATAAGCATCTATTTCCTTTGGGAAGCATATTAACTATATGTGTGCGTGTGTGTTTGTGTAATATATATATATATGTGTGTGTGTGTGTGTGTGTGTGTGTTTGTACATATATATATATATATATATATATATATATATATATATATATATATAAAATGCCCTCCCTTTGTGTATATAAATGTTTTTACCAATCCCTGTCACTGATGGGTCAATTGAAGATCAGTGGTTGCACTGATTCATCATTGTTGTCTTGCTCCTTCCCACTTGCAAACTGAAGTATGAATTGTTCAATGATGAGCCTGAATTCCCAGGTAAGAAATAAGGGAAAGTATATATGACTATATCATATCAAGTATGGTCCTTTAAATTTGCTAATGTAGCTGTGTGTGGTGGTGCATACCTGTAATCCCAGCAGCTCAGGAGGATCACTAAGCAATTCAGTGAGACCTTGTCTCTAAATAAAATACAAAATAGGGCCAGGGATGTGGCTCAGTGGTTGAGTGTCCCTGAGTTCAATCCCTGGTACCAAAAAATAAAAATAAATAAATTTGCTAATGTAATACAAAGTATAAAATAAAAGGCAAATAAGGAAATAAAAATAATATTCAAATTCAGCTGCTAAGATATGACAGAGTGAGTTTGTATGTATTTATATGCACATATACATCTCACAAATCAAATAGAAAATAAATTTTACACTAAACTAAAATACCTCTGCACAGCAAAGAACATTAAGAGTGAAAAGACAACTTACAGAATGGGAGAACATAGTTGTAAATCATACATCTGAAAAAGGGCTAATATCCAAAATATATAAGGAACTCAATTCAATAGCGAGAAAACAAATAACTTGGACAAAGGATCCAAATAGACATTTCTCAAAAGAAGAAATACAAATGATCCATAGGTGAATGAATAAATGTTCAACATCACCAATCATCAGAAAAATTAATACCACAAGATATCACCTCATACCTTTTAGGATAGCTGTTATCAAAAAGATCAAAGATAAGTGTTAGCAAAGATGTGAAGAAAAGAGAGTCTTTGTGCACTTTGGTATAAATGTAAATTGGTACAACCATTGTGGAAAATGGTACTGCACTTCATAAAGAAAATAAAAATAGAAATATCATATGATCCAGCAGTCCCACAACTGGGTATATATCCAAAGGAAATTTAATCCATATATCAGAGACATCTGCATTGACATGGTCACTGTAGCACTGATCACAATAGTCAAAACATGGAATCATCCAGAGTATCCATGAACTGATGAATGAAGAAAGAAGCACACGCATAAATATGCACACCTTGGAATACTATTCAACCTTTATCAATAAGGAAATCCTGTCATATATAGTAACAGGAATTAACCTGGAAGACACTATGTTAAGTGAAATAAACCAGGTAGAGAAAGACAAATGCCACATGTTCTCACTTATATGTCAAATCTACAAAAGATGAAGTCATCCAAGTAGACGGTAAAATGTTAAATGATTCAGGGCACTACCTTCTATAAAACAAGTCTGCTTGTTAGGAAGCTCTTTGTGCTACTCTCAGCAGTGAATTTTCTTTCCTCCTGCTTTTCTTCATTTCCCAAGCTATGTTCCACTCTGGTTCATCTTCCATATTAAAGAAACAATAGAGTTAGTTTAGGAAGTTGCTTGAGGGGAACCTTGCATAGAATATACACGACACAATAGAAGACAAAACTTCTGAAGAAAGAGGAATAACCAGGAAATAACAGGAGTTAGGGTTAACAACAGGACCCGGGTTCCTTTGTAGAACACCTGAATCCACCTCATGCACTCCCTCTTCCTCAGGTCCTAGAAACCAGTCATTAAAAGTTGGACTGTCTTGGGCTGGGGTTGTAGCTCAGTGGTAGAGCACTTACCTAACACACATGAGGCACTAGGTT
This sequence comes from Sciurus vulgaris, assembly GCF_902686455.1. Lineage (NCBI taxonomy): Eukaryota > Metazoa > Chordata > Mammalia > Rodentia > Sciuridae > Sciurus > Sciurus vulgaris. Next base: position 130,564,255 of record NC_136471.1, on the reverse strand, counting down.
CAATCCTCAGTACCACATAAAATATATATAAATAGTGTCTCCTCAGTTCCTTAGCCCATTTATTGATTGGATTTTTGTATTTTAGCTGTTAAGTTTTTTGAGTTCTTTATAAATTCTGGAGATTAATGCTCTATCTGAAGTGTGTGTGGAAAAGATTTTATCACACTCTTTAGGCTCTCATTTCACATTATTGATTGATTCCTTTGCTGTGAAAAAGATTTTTAGTTTGACTCTATTACATTTATTGATTCTTGCTTTCATTTCTTACACTCTAGGAGTCTTGTTAAAAAAGACTGGTCCTAAGCCAACATGATGAAGATTTGGCCTACTTTTTCTTCTATTTGATGCAGGGTCTCTGGTCTAATTCCTAGGTCCTTCATCCATTTTCAGTTGAGTTTTGTGCAGGGTGAGAGATAGGGGTTTAATATCATTTTGCCGCATATGGATTTCCAGTTTTCCTAGCACCATTTGTTGAAGAGGCTATCTTTTCTCCATTGTATTTTTGTCACCTTTCTCTAGTATGAGATAACTGTATTTATGTGGGTTTGTCTCTGTGTCTTCTATTCTGTATCATTGGTCTGTCTATTTTAGTGCTAATACCATGCCATTTTTGTTATTATTGGTCTGTAGTACAGTTGAAGGTCTGGTATTGTGATACATCCTGCTTCAATCTTCCTGCTAAGGATTGCTTCAGCTATTCTAGGTCTGTTATTTTTCCAAATGAATTTCATGATTGCTTTCTCTATTTCCATGAGGAACGTCATTCGGATTTTAATTGGGATAGCATTGAATCTATATAGTGGTTTTGGTAGTATGGCCATTTTAACAATATTAATTCTGCCTATCCAAGAACATGGGAGATCTTTCCATCTTCAAAGCTTTGCTTTAATTCGAAACTGAGCAGACACTTCACAGAAGATACACAATTGATCAACAAATATATGAAAAAAGTTCAACATCTCTAGCAATTAGAGAAATGCAAATCAAAACCACTCTAAGATTTCATCTAACTCCAATTAGAATAGCGATTATCAAGAACACAAGCAACAAGCGGTGTTGGCGAGGATGTGTGGAAAAAGGTACACTTATACATTGCTGGTGAGACTGCAAATTGGTGCAGCCACTCTGGAAAGCAGAATGGAGATTCCTTAGAAAACTAGGAATGGAATCACCATTTGACCTAGCTGTCACACTCCTTGGCCTATACCCAAAGGACTTAAAATCAGCATACTACAGTGACACAGCCACATCAATGTTTATAGCAGCTCAATTCACAATAGCTTGATTGTGGAACCAACATAGATGCCCTTCAATAGATAAATGAATAAAGAAACTGTGGTGTATATACACAATGGAATATTACTCAGTCTTAAGGAAGAATAAAATTATGGCATTTGCAGGTAAATGGATAGAGTTGGAGAATATCATGCTAAGTAAGATAAGTCAATTGCAACAAACCAAAGGCCAAATGTTTTCTCTGGTAAGTAGATGCTGATACATAATGGGGGATTGGGAGGGTAAGGGAAGAATGGAGGAACTTTGGATTGTATAGAGGGAAATGAGGGGAGGGGATGGGGCAGGGGGAGGGAAAGATGGTAGAATGAGACAAACATCATTACCCCATGTACATGTATGATTACATGAATGGTGTGACTTTGTATGGTGTAGAACCATAGAAATGAAAAGTTGTACTCCATTTATGTACAATGAATCAAAATGCATTCTGCTATCATATATAACTAAGTAGAATAAAAAATAAAAAATATCATGGGTAAACCCCAAATTTAGTAAAATTGAAGTTCACAGGAATGCAAGAAAAAAATTCAATTTGTTTTTAAAAGTCCTGTAATATTTGTTTCTCAAATGCCTAAATTATATGTTCCAAAAAATTTTAAGATTTTAATTATAAAAACCATAGAGGAAATTTTAAACTTTTTATTTGTGTCAAGAACAAACAAACAAATAAATAAAGGTATTGTATCCATCTACAACTAAAACAATATTTTAAAAAATGTTGGTCTTGATTTTGAATGAACCTTCTAGGAAAATTTAGTTAGAAGAATTATTTTCTTCTTCAAGTTATATATCAGAAAGTAATAGAAAATTAGAAAGTTCATGTATCTAAAAATGTCATGAAATTCTTTATTCCAACTGCCTTCCTCATTCTCCTGTTGGACCTGTTTTTATTTTCCTTTAAAAGAAAATTATGTCTGTAAGACTAGCTGGCATATGCAAAGTCAAACATCTGTGTGCCAGATTGGAACCTGATGATTTTTATGGATCCTGTTCTGTAGCAAACCCCAGATGGATCCATTTGAAGTGAATTGAACAGAAGGTTCACAAGGAAGTGGGTGAGAGAGCACCAAAGTCCTAGCAAAGGTTAAATGTTTTTTTTCCTCTATTCTCTCCTGTGTTATCTTCTTTTCCTTAAATTTCTCTGCAGTTCTTTCCTCTCCTCAACTTTTGTTTTTAGTTTTAAAGAATATTACAGTTTAGTGACAATGAATATTTTAATGCATGAATTATAGTGGTTTTTCAAATGATTTGTATACAAAATTCTTACCTTCTGAATATTTGCCTTATGTGCACACATCAGGATATGATGGTTTAAACCAGAGCTTCTCAACCTTGGCATTAGTGACATTTGGGGCTGGATAAGTCTCTTGTGGGATACTGTCCTGTTCATTTTAGGATGTTTACTAGTACCTTTGGTCTTCACCTCTAGATGACAGGGGTATGTATCCTCCTCCCAAGATGTGACAACCAAAAACATCTCCAGGCATTGCCAAATGTTCTTGGGGGTGGGGAGAGAAGTGAACGAGCCCTAGTTAATATCCTTTGATTTAGAAGGGTATATATTTCTTATTTGCTCAGGGTTATGATGAATAATTAATTAAACATGTAAAATTTCTTCTAAAACCTTTATAATGCAGCTGGATATTTTTTTTTCTTAATTTGGAAATGGCTTCATATTATTTCAAGTCTTCTTAACAGCTTTCTAGTCAAATGAACATTTAGGTCTTATAATCCTAAGATATTGCCATATAAAGGTCATGGCACTGTCAAGCTTGTTACTTATGCATGAGTGAGCCTTGGTTCCAATGACCATTTCTGCTGTTGCCCATACTTGTAAACCAACCTATGTCACTTTTACAATTGCAACATCCACATTTCCTCCCCTACTCTTTGAAAGTAACCCCATCTTCTATCTATTTTCCATTCTGATTAATTCTCAACTTTTTGTTTTGTTCTCTAGCCAATTTCTCTTTTTTTCCCAGAGTTTCATCAAGAATCCCGCTGTCTTGGGTTTAAGCAGCCCATTATATGGAACAGTATCAAAGGGTTTCTTGAAAATTGAGATTATCCATGTTGCATGAATTACCATTTTCCAAAGTGTCTGTAAGTTGCTCCAAAGTATACAAAAGAGTCAGTGAAGTTAGATAGATAACATCTTTCTACATAAAACCCCTTCGCTCTTTTTCTTCTTGAGGCCAACACCCCCATCTGAAAAGGAGAAGGATACTTTTTGAGTATGTTTTGAATACAGTCCAAATATTTGCATGTTTGGCATCATGTAACTAACCATCTGGAAGACTGATAAAATTCTTCTTCTGGATACTGTGGTAATATGTAGCCAGAACTTCTGTGTCTTTTTGGAATACTGTTGACTGTGGCTGGTTCACAGTTATAATTTACTGAGTCCTTACCAAATAGCATGCAAATAATATCTTCATAAGAATCACATGAGATATGTGTTCTCTTTTTACAGATAAGATAAATGAGTCTCAAAGACTAGAGTCACAAAATGAGTGGTCAACACAAATCCAAACTTCAGTGTTCTGACTCCTACTCCAGTCTCCCTCAACTGAGAGGAACAGCAGAGTCCTGTGCTCAAGATAGAGTTTTAATTCTCATTAAGTAATTCCATCTTCACTACTCAAAATGTGATACTTGAGCAACTTCAGTACCACCTATATTGTTAGAATTGCAGAATCCCTGAATCCCACTCAGATTTCTGGAATCACAATCCTCATTTCAATGAAACCTTAATGCTTCTTATGTACAATAAATGAAGAGGCACTGCCATTAGACTATGAATATGGAGATAATTGTTTCAATGGTCACTATATTGTGTCCCTTTGCAACATCATCTTCCCTAGCAGTTTAGCTTCTTCCTGTTATGCCTACCTACCTCCACTGCAGCACTCTTACATCTTCCTGTGGTACTTTTAAGGCATTCTTCCTCACATCCTAGACCAGAAAAGACCAATAGATTTCAATTCACATGCCAACACTAATAAATTCACAGTTGTTTCCTAAGGCCTTGTGTTGAGAAGGATTGTGAAGCTCTATGTAGCCTAGGCTGGTAAGAGTCTGTTGTTTGCCATGGGATGGGAAGCAGAAGAGGAAAACATGCATGCCTTGGGTTTGCTTTGTCCTGTTTTGTTTGGAACAGGGTCTTGCTATGCTGCCCAGCATAGTCTCAAAATCTCAGACCCAAGTGATCCTCTTACCTGAGCCTCCCAAGTGCTGGGATTACAAGTGTGTACCTCCTCACCCAGCTGGGGTTACCATTCTTATTCCAGATATTTCTTTACTACTTCTCATTATCAGTACTGATGTATTTATTACCCCACTCTCAATGTCATCCTAAGTAATTGCACAGAAAATCTGATGAAACAATTTTGACTCATTGGGTTGTTTGTCATTTCTCAATTCTACTTGATTCAATAAATTAAGGATCATCATGCTGGTGGGCACTTTAGTTTCTCTATATTCCTGTAAACTGGCACCACTGACAAGTAAGGGAACCTTGTGAAAGAATATAATGAATCAGTTCATGTCTGTCAACACCACCAAAAAAAGAAGTTCAGCTTTTGGGGATCACTATGGACACTAGTATGGTACACAAATACTACAGTTACAAAGACTGGCCTCAGCAGGAATGAATTATCAACTGAGACAGTCATGAAGAGCACTGGCAAATCACATGAGACTAATTACAGATCCCATTTGTGTACAGTGCTACCACATATAAAATACTTTGTTTTCTCTATTGATTGATCCTCTGAGTTTTTTCAGTAAGCACTACTTGTAAGTGATAACTTTTAGATTTTCCACACTTTTTTTTAACCAGGTTAGGTTCCAGATAACTGAATGTGATTTTTATAAGGTGGGTTTTCATGAAACAAAAGGATTTCTTGATAGACCAGATTTTATTCTAGGAAGTGAGCAGATAAACAGAATGTCAATAGTAAAAGACACATGTGAGTCACAATGACTAAAACAGACCAAGTAGTGTTTACACATTTGGTATGGTTTCAATTTGTCTTCCAAAATTTCTATGTTGGAAAATTAATACCTGATGCAACAGTGTTGAGAGATGGTACTGTTAGGTCATATGGGCATGGCCCTGATGAATGAACTAGAGTCATTATTTTGGAAGTGCGTTCCTTAAGAAAGGTGGGAGTTTGAACCACTCTTCCTCCTCCTCTTGTGCTCTTACCATGTGATGCTCTTTGACATGTTACGATAAAGCAAGAAGGCCCTTACCAAATGTTGCACCTCAAACTTGGGCTTCCCAGTCTCTAGAACTATGTAACAAAGAAATTTCTATTGTTCATAATTTATCCACTCTGTGGTGTTCTGTTATAACAGCAGAAAATAGGCTAGGACAACATCTCTTTCCATCAGGGATGTGTGAGAATTTAGCCAGGCATGATGGGACTGTGCTATCTGCCCATTTGTCTATTCAGTCAATCAGCCAATAAATATTTGTGTGCATGCACACCTACAAGGAACCAGAACTTCACTAGGACCAGAAGAACAAAGATTCATAAGAGATTCTTCCTTTTAGATATTCATGATCTTCACTATTTCTTCTTCTAATCCTTTTTCTTTCATCATCTGGATGTCATATGTTTTTCTTTCATTGTTAATCCCTATCCAAACTTATCATGAAGGTTTATGTAAAGCATTTGCTTCCTTTTTTCTGATTTGGTTCATGAATGGTAGTTCTGTTTCTTTGCCTTTATTTCATCAACATTAAACCACTAAAGGCCAGAAACTTTCTTCACGAAATTATTTTTAGTTACATAAGTACTACACAAATGCATTCTCATTTGTTTCTCTCCCTCATTCCCCAAGTTAAATTCAGTTACAATTCTCCATTGCCTTATATTTCTTCACCTTTGCGCATGCCTCACTGTCCTCTTTTTCTTTACCCAATATTTTCCTATTTTTCCCTTTACCTGATAATATTTTTCCCTATTTGAGTAATACAAAGTGCTAGAACTTCTCCAGTGTTTGCAGAAAGGTGCTATATGTCAAATAGACTGAAAGTCTAAAACATGAAGAAGGTAAGAACACCAGATGGGACCCAAGAAACAAGGTTCGATGGCAGGCTCCTTCCTTCCATCTCTTTTGATAATGCTCTAGTCACTAAAAATGTATGTAGTTTTAAGGTAATAGGAGAGGGTTTGTCTGTAATTAGACTGTGTATGTTTTTTAATTTTAAAAAACTTTATATAAATATATCCAACTGAGATGGGCTTGAATATTGTATTGTCTGAACTCATGATTCCAGTGGTTACATCAAATTGGGCAAATTTTTTAAATTCATGGGGCTAGATTGTTGCTACCTTCTCTATGTTACAACATGCATTAGTATTATTGTTATCATAACAAACTACCAAGAACTTAGTAACTTTAGCAGGAGAAATTTATTCTCTTATATTTCTGGAGATCAAAAATCTGAAACAAGTAATAAGGATGTAAAAATCAAGGTATTGGCAAGGCTGGTTCGTTCTGTGGACTCCATGGAAGAATATGTTTCCTTGCATTTTCCAACTTCTAAAGAATGCTTATTCCATCTTCAAAGTGTATCACTCACTCCAACCTCTGCTTCTGTACTTACTACATGAATATGAGACCAGTCATGTGGCAGTAGGGTCAGCAATAGTAGCAGCCTCCTGACTTTATAATCACAACAATTATGTCATGATTTTAAACCATTAACCTTTTAGCAACTATCTCAATTCCTCTCTTAAACTGCTTGCAGTAAGTTTCCAAGCATCTAAGTTCTTGTACTAAAATATTCTTTCCACTTAAAATACCTAGAACACCAGGGATAGCTACATATAATTTTCCTTGGCAATTTTTTTATATACCTTTATATATAACCAAATTCCTATTCTCCCTCTTCCTTTCTACTACTATTTTAAACCATGGTGTGTAAATAGTAGTTATTTTTACCATCTAGTCCTTGCATTACAAGATATAAATTTTCTACTGTGACTAATTTAAAAGAGTAATTGTAATCACCCAGATATGGATTTTATAACTGATGGAACTGGTTATATTATTGGGAGAAGAAGAATGTATTTTTCACTTGTGTAAGGAATAATTCCGTTACATAAGTTGTGGCCATGCTAGTGTTGCAATTTAAGGACAGGTGGAAGATTGTGACTTATGCTGAGTAGCCAAAGGGGTAGACAGTGTTGATCAATCATCCTTTGGCATCCATTTCTACTCCTATGTGCACTCTATTTAGGCTATACCAAGAGTAGTTATTTCATAAGAAAGTGAATCCAAGCCCAAAGGTATCCAAGCGCCAAGTGAGACAAGAGCCATCTCTGTGATGTTATGCAGGCAGAGTACAAAGTTGGAGAGGTATATGTGAGAGTGTGTGGCTTGTGGGCTTTCATTCTACAGGATTTACTCACAAGCCTCATAAATATCAGTGGCAATTGTGGCTATGGCCACCACAACTTTTGGATCTCTGATCGATGGCTAAGATGGGGTAACATTGAAATCGCCAGTCCAATGATAACCCCAAGATTTCCATTCCTTCGCCCTTTTTAATTACTTCATTTCACCTAACATTTTTAAACCTCTTTATGTATGAAATCAAGTGAATCTCTACTATATGCACTGAGCTATAATACAGGAAGGCTGGTTGATTATGGTATACCCGGATGTACCATTATCCACATGCATATGAAAGATGTGGTTTACCTATATGTATATGGTACAAGTTACATGATACATTGTAAAAGATGATACATGCACATAGTATTATACAGTGTCTTGTGCATGTGTATGACTTTGTATGTATAGAAGCCAAGGGAGAAGAGTGTTTCAGGGGGCAAGAGGCCTCAACCGGGAAAAAGCTATGAGAGGGTCATAAATATCAAGATGGAAAATTCAGTTATCACTCTGTTTAGTACCAAGGTCATCAGTGGTTTTGAGGAAAACAGCTTAATGGAACATACACTGAATCCCTCTGAAGACTATAAGTGGTTACTGCATTGAAAGAGGGGACACTATATACTTTGTTGAAAATGTTGTACCGCTTGTTTAAATGCTCAGAGTCATTTCAGACGGAATTTAGAGATTTAATTTGAAGACTCCTACACATTGGTGAATTAACATAAAAAGCTGTTGTAACAAACCAGTCTCTATATTGTTTGTGAAATTAAGTTAAATCACTGATTGAACATACCTGCTAAGGTAACTTCCTAGGCAAGAGTTTAGTTATCCAGCAGGTTATGGTCTTGCAGCTCCAAATTATAAACACAGAAAGAAAGAAGTAAGATTATAGCATCCTTAAAAAGATTGACGTTATCATACTAAGTGAAATAAGCCAAACCCCCAAAACCAAAGGCTGAATGTTTTCTCTGATAAGTGGAAGCTAATTCACAATAAGTGGGGGAGGGATAGGGAAGAATAGAGTTACTTTATTTTAGGTAGAGGGGATTAAAGGGAGGAGAAGGGGTCTGGGGTAGGAAGGTAGATTGAAACAGACATTATTGCCTCATGTACATGTATGAATGCATGACTGGTGTGATCCTACAATGTGTACAATCAGAAAAATGAGAGATTACACTCCATTTATGTATAATCAATCAAAATGTATAAATATATTCTATTGTCATGTACAACTAGGTAGAACAAATAACACAAAAATTAAAAAATTGATGAGAGGTAGTGATCTGAAGAACTTGCAAGGCTGCCTTTACTAACATATGGAAAATGAGAGTGAAACGCTCCCAAGAAGTATCATTAGGAGGACAAATATGTCTTGGATTTTATATTTAATTTCTATCACAAAACCCATGAGAAAGCCCACCATATTCATTGTCCTCTAAAATAATTTATTAAACAACTCAGAGTAATATATCAGTTACATTTTTGCATCCTGAAACTTAAATCTAGTATAAACAATGCTGATGTGCATATAAATTGTTGTAGACAACATATAATTTAAATTAGAATATAAGTTAAAGATATGTATATATGTATTTTATTCCATAAGCTTTATCCTCCTCACTTATGAAATAAATTAAAAATTAGAATGTAAATTTTACCTTTTTCATATTCCTTTTGGGATGCCTTTTGTTCCAGGTCTGTAAGAGCCCCTTTGGCAAAAAGAAAAAAAAAAAACAGTACTCATTTAAAAATTGTCTGAAAAATGTTATTGAGATAATAAAAGTGAATTAATATTTAGGTCTTCTTGAAGTGACACTGTTTACACAGTGAGTAAGTGATGCCTGGATTGTCCCAAACACTATTTTACAACATAAGTTGATTATAATCCTAAAAATTGTTTTTTAAACATCATTGGATGAAAATTTTAAAAGATTTCCAAAAAAGGAAAGTTTCCACAAATCTCTGGTTAGAGACACTGTCTTTATAGGGAATCTACTAGCTTTCTGTTTATAAAATTAATCCAGTATTATTTGTATTTTTTCCCTTTGCAATATAAACAAAGGAAAATGGCAAGCAAGATTCAATACAGAACATTATAAAGTTATCACTTTTATGTATTGATCTTAGTGAGAAGATCCAAATTATGTTAAGTGCATTTATATGTTAAAGGACTTGGATTAATCACAGTTCAGGGTAAGGATTTAGGAAACATGGCCAGCTTATATGACATACTTGAGCACATTTTCTCTCTTTTCCACTGTGGTCAGAGGCTATGTGGGGCATTAATCAACGCCTGCAGCTCCCTCAGACATCTAGACTTCAGCCAAAGCAGGCTTTGTTCACATTTTTTCAAATCTTTACACATACTTTGCCCATTTAATTCCATGACCAATGTCTCGCCTCAAACTCCTTTGTTTAACATGCTGTCTCCCTAGGAAACCCTTCCATCACGAGTGAACATGAAGTTGCTTGCCCCGCTATGTGTTCCTATGGGTACTCCATATATGCTTTCTATTTTTTCTTCTTTGTTTGTAAATTCATCTGTCTACCCAACTATTTTGGCTTCATGAGGCTGGGGACAAGAGTCTTATGCTGAGTCTAGTGTCTTCTAAAGACTTTTTGGGTGACTTAAATATCAAAGAAGTCACAGTGCATAATTCTCATCTTTGGTGTCTCTCAGTCATTCTTTGTCTTCCTGTTGCACATGCATCTTTTAAAATGTAACCTTTAAATTACAGATACATCGCAATGTAAACTTTCTCCTTGCTGCAGAGGTACTGCTGGGTAGAAAAGGTACAGGTCTCTTCAGGACTCTCAAATTCTATTGTGTCTGCTATAAACTTAAGGGTTACTTTTAGTATTTTAGTCAGCTTTTTTGTCACTGTGACCAAAAGACCTGACAAGAACAATTTTAGAGGGGAAGTTTATTTGGCACTCACAGTTTCAGAGGTGTCAGTTCATAGATGGCCAACTCCATTGCTCTGGGCCTGAGGTAAGGCAGGCCATCATGGTAGAAGGACATGGAGGAGGAAAGCAGCTTAGGACATGGCAATCAGAGAGCAGACAACTCTGCTCACCAGGGACAAACTATAAACCACAACGAGATGGGTGTGGTGGTGCATATCTGTAATCTCAGCAACTCAGGAGTCTGAGGCAGGAGGATCACAAGTTTAAAGCCAGTCTCACAAACTTAGCAAGGCCCTAAGCAATTTAGCAAGACCCTAAAAAGTGCTGGGGAGGTTGCTTAGTGGTTAAGCACCCCTAGGTTCAATCCCAGGTGCCAAACTACATATATGTATGCATATATACACACACACACGTATATATGTATGCATGTATATATATATATATATATGTATATATGTGTGCACACACATGCACACAGACATGCCCCCAGTGACCCACCTCCTCTAACCATAACCTATCTTCTTACAATTACCACTCAGTTAATTCATATCAGTGGATTAATCTACTGATTAGGTTAAGCCTCTCTTCACCCAATTGTTTCACCTCTGAAAATTCTTGCATTGTCTTATGCATGAGATTTTGTAGGATACCTCACATCTAAATGAAAACAATATTAAACAAGAAAAGTCTACATGCATCACATTTGATACTTTTTTCATGGGTCTACCTGTCCAGATATTGCTACAGAAAAGGGAAGTTTTGAAAATAGTGTTCATTTCTACCTTTTGGGTTTCCATTTGACAACCTTCAGAAGGGATCTAAGGAGCAGAATAAACTAATAGAGGATGAGGGATGAGGATGATGATGGCGACCAACAATAACATTGTTCTGACTAATTTAAAGTATATCCTCATTTAATTCATCCAACAACCCTGAGTTTGACATAAATATTTTATTCAATTGAATGATGAAGAAATTGAGGTGTGTGTTTATACATAGACATCATACAGAATATGGAACCAAATGACTTAGGTTGGAATACAGGCTCCACCACTGGCCACCTTGGTTTGCCTCTTAGAACTGATCCTGACCTACAGGACTTTCTGAGTGCTGACCATGATGTGTTCCTTGAACTCAACTGTAGTTATATAAGCATGCTTTATAATAACTTGTTATAGGCATGTGTGCATTTGTCTACAGTCCCTATATGTGTAATGTATTATTTTTAAAAAAATCTTGAAAGAGAAAAGGGACGGAATAAAGGGAGGGGAGAATAAGAGAGAAAGGAAAGAACAAAAGGAAAAAGGAAGAAGGAAAGAGGAGAGAGAAAGAGGCAGAAAGGTCAGTAAAGAAAGACCTGACATAAAATAGGCATACATAAGCATTAGCTATTACTGACAACAATTTTTCTGTGATTTTCAACACAGTTTTGAAAACAGGAAAACACAACACCGAGAAGTAAGATCTATCCTATAAAGTGTCATCTCCCCTATGAACATACAAATAGTTCATTTTCTGGGGAGGGGTTACTTTTGCAGAAAGTAGGCCAGTGTTTGACCACTTATTCCTGTTAAGCTTTCTTATTATGAAATCTTATGTAATGGTTAATTTGAATTGTCAACTTGATTGGATTAAGAAATGCCAAAGTTTAAGATGCTTCTTGGTGTATCAACGAGGGTGTTTCTATGAAAGATTGGCATGTGGGATGAGAAAATGAAGTGGAGACACTCCATAGGTGTGGGCAGTACTGTTCAATAGGTTGGAGATCTAGATGGAATAAAAGTCAGAAAAACAAGGAAGCAGATGCAGATGCAAGCTTGATTCTTTTAGATTGGGTGTTTAATTGCTGCAGTGATCATCTGAGGACATTGAGACTCCAGCTTCTTTACTCTTCCAAAGTGGACTCTACCAGTGATTCTCCAAGAAGTTTCCAGAAGCCTTTGATCCTGAACTGGGGTAGCATCATTGATTCCTCTTGTTCTGAGGCTTCAGCCTTTTGGACTGCACAGCTACTGGTTCTTCCAGCTTTCCAGCCCGCAGATGGCTATTGTGGACTATCCAGCTTCTGATTGTTTAAACCAGTCTAATAAATCCCCTTTTTATAATTGTGTGTGTGTGTGTGCATGTGTATGTGTATTCTGTTCTTCTAGAGAACCCTAATACATATTACAGAGAAAATTAGAATAACATACCTGTATACTCACTATACAGCTTTATCAAATCTTTGTCATGTCCTATTTCAATTATTTCTAAATAAAAAATAATTATGCAGTTAGAACACTACCTCCCCCAAATGGACCTCTACCTTCACCCTGTTTCTCTCCATAATGGCAACTGCCATTATGAATTTGTTTATTGTTCCCATGAATTTTTTTTTTTTTTACCATGCTGGGGATGGAACCCAGGGCCTTGTGTTTGCAAGAGAGCACTCTACTGACTGAGCTATCTCCCCAGCCCTGTTCCCATGAATTTTTATGCAAACATCATATACAGGTTGAATACCCCTTACTGAAATAGCCTGGAACTAGTTGTGTTTCAGATTTCATATTTTGGGGGTGGGAGATTTTGGAATATTTGTGGGAAATGAGATATCCTGGGCATGTGACTCAAACCTAAACATAAAGTTTATGTATGTTGTATATACACCTTATACAGACAGTATCAAGGTAATTTTATGACTTATGTCAATATTCCAATTGTAATATGATATTGATACTCAAAGATTTCACTTTTAGAGTATTTTGGATTTTGGATTTTTGGATTAGAGATGCTCATCTTGTGTCATATACACTGTGGTTTTGTTTGCTCTTAAAATTATGTTTTATTAAATATTATGGTTTTGATACAATGAATATGATATTTATTTCCTGTATTATACCCTGTTGTATGAACATATGGCACATTTTATCCATTCTCCATTTACCATATGTTTACATAATTTTCTTAATTTTTTGCAATAATAAACAAAAGTAAAAAGAGCATTCTAATATTAGTATCCTATTAAAGAATTTTTCTAGATAGATACCTAAATACAGAATTGCTGAATTCAAGAACAGGTGCATTTCCAACAACCATATTTAGCTAATTCATTTTCTAAAGCAGTTGCTCCATTCTCACTCCCACTAGTTATGGATATGAATTTATACCTCTTGATATATTTTTAAAGGATTTTTTAGATATAGATGGATACCTTTTTAAAAAAATTTTCTGTGATGCTCAGGAGTGAACCCAGTGCCTCACACATGCTAGGAAAGCACTCCACCACTGAACCACAACCCCAGGCACCTTGGTATCTTTACTGGCATGTTGTATTATCCAGCCTTTCCATTTCTGCCAATTTGAGAATGAGGAACATTTTTTTTTGAATACACATTTCCCTAAACCTAACAAGCTTATATATATTTTCTTTCTATATTTATTTTTTTACTTTTTACCGACTGTAATTTGATTCATTGTACACAAATGGGGTATATTGTTTCATTTCTATGGTTGTACACAATGTAGATTCATACCATTCATGTAATCATACATGTACATAGGGTAATGTGCCTCAGTCCACCATTTTTCATACCCCCACTCCCTCCCCTCTTTCATTTCTCTCTATGTAATCTAAAGTTCCTCCATTCTTCTCTCATCCCCCACCCCCATTATATATCATCCACTTATCAGAGAAAACATTCAGCCTTTGGTTTTGTTGGGATTGGCTTATTTCACTTAGAATGATATTCTCCAATTCCATGCATTTTCAAAAACTTTCTTCACTATAGTTTCTCCCATGTAATTTGTCTAGGTTTTACTTATTTCTAATTTTTAAAATTTTATTTGTTCTAATTAATTGTAGATAGTAGAATGCATTCATGCATTTTGATAGATCATACATAAATCGAGGGTAATCTCTCATTGTTCTGTTTATATATATTGCAGGGTAACATCAGTCAGAAGTCATACATTTATATAAGGTAATAATGTCTGTTTGAATCTACTATCAATCCTTCCCCCATATCCCTTCCCCTCCACTCTTCTCTCCTAAAATGAAGTCAATCTATTCTTCCCTATCCCAGTCCCTTATTTTGTGAATTAGCTTCTGCATATCAGAGAAAAAATTTGGCCTTTGGTTTTTTGGGTTTGGCTTATTTCACTTAGCATGATATTCTCTAACTCCATTCATTTACCAGCAAATGTCAGAATTTCATTCTTCTTTAAAGCTGAGTGATATTCCATTATGTATATGTACCACATTTTCCTTCTCCATTCATCTGTTGAAGGACATCTAGGTTGGTTCCACAGTCTGGCTATTGTGAATTGAGCAGCTATGAACATTGATGTGGCTGTGTCACTGTAGTATGTTGATTTTAAGTCCTTTGGGTATAAACCGAGGAGTAGGATAACTGGGTCAAATGTTGCTTCTATTCAAGTTTTCTGAGAAATCTCCACACTGTAATTAGAAGAAAGAAATTAAAGGTATACAAATAGGTAAAGAAGAACTCAAACTATCACTATTTGTTGATGATATGATTCTATATTTGGAAGACCAAAAAATTCCATTTCTAGAACTAAAATGGTTGAACCAATTTGCAATACCATCAGCAATGTATTAGTGTACCTTTTTCCCCACATCCACTCCAACATTTATCATTGCTTGTGTTCTTGAAAATTGCCATTCTTAATGGAATGAGATGAAATCTTAGTTTTCATTTCTCTAATTGCTAGAGATGTTGAATATTTTTTCATATATTTGTTGATCTACTGTATATATTCTTTTGTGAAGTGTCTGTTCATTTCCTTAGCCCTTTTGTTGATTGGGTTGTTTTTTTTGATGTTAAGTTTTTTGAGTTCTTTACATATCCTACAGATTCATGCTTTATCTGATGTGCATGAGGTAAAGATTTTCTCCTGATCTGTAGACTCTCTCTTCACATTACTGTTTGTTTCTTTTGCTGAAAAGAAGCTTTAGTTTGAATCTATCCCATTTATTTATTCTTGATTTAATTTCTTGTGCTTTAGGAGTCTTGTTAAGGAAGTGAGGTCCTTGGTTGACATGCTGAAGATTTGGGCCTTCTTTTTCTTCTAGTAGCTGCAGGGTCTCTGTTCTACTGCCTAAGTCTTTGATCTACTTTGAGTTGAGTTTCATGCAGGGTGAGAGATAAGGGTTTAAATTCATTTTGTTATGTGGCTTTCCATTTTTTCCAGCACTGTTGAATAAGCTATCTTTTCCCTAGTGAATATTCTTGGCACCTTGTCTAGTAAGAGATACCAGTATTTATGTGGGTTTGTTTCTGTGTCTTCTATTCTGTACCTTTGGTCTACATGTCTGTTTTGGTGCCAACACCATGCTGCTTTTATTACTATAGTTTTGTAGTATAGTTTGAGGTCTGGTATTATGCTGCCTCCTGCTTCACTTTTGATGCTAAGGAGTACTTTGGCTATTCTGGTTCTCTTACTTTTCCAAATGAATTTCATGTTTGTTTTTTCTAGTTCTATGAAAAATGTCATTAAGATTTTAATAGGAATTGCATTAAATTTGTATAATGCTTTTGGTAGTATGGCCATTTTTACAATATTAATTATGCCTAACCAAGAGCCTGGGAGGTCTTTCCATCTTCTAAGGTCTTCTTCAATTTCTTTTTTTTAGTATTCTGTAGTTTTCATTGTAGAGGTCTTTCACCTCTTTTGTTAGATTGATTCCCAAGTATCTTATTTTTTTACATGATTGTGAATGGAGTAGTGTTCTTTAATTTTCTTCCAGTGGATTCATTACTGATGTATAGGAATGCATTTGATTTATGGGTTTTGACTTTATCCTGCTACTTTGCTGGATTCATTTATTAGTTCTAGAAGTGTTTTGGTGGAACTTTTTGGATCTTCCAAATATAGAATCATATCATCAGCAAATAGTGATAGTTTGAGTTCTTCTTTACCTATTTTTATACCTTTAATTTCTTTCTTCTGTTGATCTGGCTAGAATTTCAAGGACAATATTGAATAAAACTGTTGAAAGAGGGCATCCTTGTTTTTTTTCCAGTGTCTAAAGAGAATGCTTTCAATTTTTCTCCATTTAGAATTATGTTGGCCTTCGGTTGAGTTATAAGGCATTTACGATGTTGAGATGTGTTCCTACTACCCCTAGTTTTTCTAGTGTTTTGAACATGAATTTGTGTTGTAGTTTTTCAAATGCTTTTTTTGCATCTGTTTAGATGCTCCTATGATTCTTAAGTCAATTGATATGATGAATTACATTTTTTGATTTCCTTATGTTGAAACAACCCTACATCCCATGGATGAACCTCGCTTGATCATGGTACATTACCTTTTGGATATGTTTTCAAATGCAAGTTGCCAGAATTTTATTGAGAATTTTTGCATCTATGTTCATCAGGGATATTGGTCTGAAACGTTCTTTCCTTGATAAGTCTTTCTCTGGTTTTGGTATCAGGGTGACACTATTCTTATAGAATGTGTTTGGAAGGGTTCCCTCCTTTTCTATTTCATGGAATAATTTAAGGAGTATTGGTGTTAATTCTTCTTTGAAGGTCTTGTAGAACTCAGCTGGGATTCCTTCTGGTCCTGGGATTCTTTTAATTGGTAGGCTTTTAATGATGTTTTCTATTGCATTACTTGAAATTGTTCTGTTGAAATCATGTATGATTTCCTGATTCAGTTTAGGTAGGTCATATGTCACTAGAAATTTGTCAATGTCTTCAATATTTTCTATTTTATTGAAGTATAAATTGTCATAATAGTTCTAATTATCTTCTGTATTTCAGTTGTGTCCATTTTGATATTTCCATTTTCATCATGTATTTTAGTAATTTGGGTTTTCTCCATTTTTCTCTTTTTTAATGTGGCTAGGGGTTTATCAATTTTATTCAATTTTTTTTCAAAGAACCAATATGTTTTGTCAATTTTTTCAATTGGTTCCTTTATTTCAATTTCATTGATTTCAGCTCTGATTTTAATTACATCCTGTCTTCTACTACTTGTTGTGTTGATTTGTTGTTTCTCTAGGGCTTTGAGCTGTGATGTTAGGGAATTTGTTGATTTTTATTCTCTTAATAAATGAGCTCAATGCAATGAACTTTCTTCTTAGTACTGCCTTCATAGTGTCACAGAGATTTTGGTATGTTGTATCGGTATTCTCCTTTATCTCTAAGCATTTTTTCATTTCATCCTTGATTTCTTCTACTATCCATTCATCATTCAATAGTGTATTATTGAGTCTCCATGTGTTAGAGTAGTTTCTACTTTTTATTTTATCATTGATTTCTAATTTCATTCCATTATGATCTGATAGAGTACAGAATACTATCTCCATTTTTTTGTATTTACTAAGAGTTGCTCTGTGGCATAAGATATGGTTTATTTTAGAGAAGGATCCATGTGCTGCCAAGAACAAAGTATATTCAATCATTGGTGTATGAAATATTCTATAAGTATCTGTTTAGTCTAACTTATTGATTGTATCATTTTTGTTCTATAGTTTCTTATTTAGTTTTTCTTTAGAAGATCTCTCCCATAGTGAGAGAGGTCTGTTAAAGTCACCAGTATTATTGTCTTATGGTGTATTTGATTTTTGAAATTGAGAAGGGTTTGTCTGATGCTCCATTTTTTTGAGCATAAATATTTATAATCATTATGTCTTGCTGTTTTATAATTCCCTTTGGTAGAATGAAATGACCATATTTGACCCTTCTGATTAACTTTGGCTTGAAGTCCACTTTATCTGATATGAGGATGGAAACCCATGCTTATTTATACAGTCCCTATGAGTGATACGTCTTTCCTCATCCTTTCACCTTCAGTCTGTGGATGTCTTTTGCCTATGAGGCGAGTCTCTTGGGTCTTGTTGGGTCTTGTTATTTAATACAATCTGCAAATCTATGTCTTTTGATTGATGAGTTTGGGCCATTACTATTCAAAGTTATTACTGAGATATGACTTGTATTATAGGTCATTTTTGTTTATCTCTGAATTTTAATTAAATTTAGTTTCTCTTTTGACAATTCCTTCAGAGTAGTTCCTGCCTTTGCTGATTTTCAGTTTTTTACACTTTATCCTCATGGACTATTTTGTTGTGAATGTTCTGGAGTGCAGGCTATTTGTGAATTATTTTAACTTTCATTTATCATGGAAGGCTTTAACTTCATCTTCAGATCTGAAACTTAAATAAAATTATTGGTTGGTATCCATTTTCTTTCAGAGCTTGAAATATGTTGTTCTAAGTCTTCCTAGCTTTGAGGGTCTGAGTTGAGAAATGTGTTGAAATTTGAATTGGCTTTCCCCTACACACAATTTGCTTTTTTTCCTCTCATGGCCTTTAAGATTTTATCCTTATTCTGTAGTTTAGTCATTTTCATTATAATGTGTTTTGGTGTGGGTCTGCTGTAGTGTTTGGGTCCTGTAAGCCTCCTCTGATTTTCCATTTCATTCTTTGGTTTTCGGAAATTTTTCTGATATCATATCATTGAAAAGATTTTGCATTCCTTTGGTTTGTATCTCTGCTCCTTCTTCTATCCTGATAACTTATATTTGGACTTTTCATGTTATCCCATAATTCTTGGAAGTTCTTTTCATGGATTCTTATCATCTGTGCATGGTCAACTTTATTTTCAATATAAAATATTTTGTCTTCATTTTTCAGGTTTTGTCTTCCAAATGGTCTAGTCTGTTTGTGATGCAGACCATTGAATTTATAATTCGATTTATTGATTCAAGAATTTCTGCTTTTTTTTTCATAATCTCTAACTTTTTATTGAAGTGAGTTTTCACTGCCTGTATTTTCTCTTTAACTATTCATACCATCTTTTACTTCACAGATCAGATTAGCTATGTACATTCTAAACTCCTTCTTGGACATTTCTTCCATTGTGTTGTCAGTGGCTTCTCTTTTGGGGGCATCTTCTTTTGTTTGTATCATTTTGTTCCCTTGTTTTTTCATGTTGCTTGTGTATTTTCCAATCTAGTTGTATGAATCTGAGGCAATGCAGATTCTACCCTGTAGATCTATATTGTCACTGAAGATTTCCAGTATCCAACCCCTAAGAGGGAAAGCAACATCGACAACACTCAGTGCAAACAATAAACAGCCTCAACACTAATAACTCCCAGCAAGGTGTCAGCTGCCCTCTCACTATAAACAGCAATGAGGAGTTCAATCACTGTCCATAATAAAAACATAAAATTTGGCAAATTGATTTACAATCTCAAATAGTGGACAAAGAAAAAACAGAAACAGTGCAGGACATGGTATTCATGAGGGAGAAAGACAGAAGCCAGAAGCAAAAATCCACAGGAAGAGTAGAAGAGGAACCACAGAGACTGGCTATTTTATGGAAAAAAGGTAGAAAGGGAATCCAGGAAAACAGACAAGTGAGAGGAAAAATATATATAAAGAGAAAAAATAAAAATATAAGAATATATAGCAGAACTGCAAAACGCCATGCATATATCACTGTCCTCAACAAACTGATGCACAGAAAACACCCTGTTCCAAATATGGTGGAGAGGGATCCCAGAGAAGAAAAAAATAAAAATAAAATATATCTTGGTGGAAAATTGAACAACTGTCTCTGCCAGCATCTGAAAGCTTCTCAGCCTGTCTCTGACTTCTCACAAGGTAGCCTGGCCCAGACAGGCCCTGGCAGACCCAGTCACTATCTTACCAATCTTGGCCTCAGATGTCCTGGGTTTAGCCACATTGCAATCCCAAGATCTCAATGCCAGCGGAATTTGGAGAGAGACCACCAGGGATGAGCAATCCTAAGAGACAGAAACTATATGGTGGCAACTTGCATTCCTAGGAGGAAGACCCCGACACTGAACCTCCAGATCCTGGCAGGTGTCCCCAGACATGGGCAGCTGCACCCCAAGATGGCAGTGACCACAAACCCACTTGCACCCCAAACAAACCCCAGGCTCTGGCTGGCATCTCACAATGGATGTGACCACAGGTAACCAATCCTGGAGTCTCCGTGGCAGCCGACTTCTGGACAGTGGTGGAAGGGATAGTAGCAGGAGTCAGTGACAGCAGGCAGGGGTTCAGCAGCAGCTGCAGATATCAGTGTCATTAGCAGCAGGTGGGAGGACTGTGGCAGCAGTGATGGTGGTATCAGCTGTGGCTGCAGCTGCAGCAGCACCCAGAGAGGAGACCTCCAGGGAACAACAGTGGTATTGGCAGTAGTAGCAGTGGCAGCAGCAGTGTAGATGGCAGCAGGACATCCAAAGCAGCATTGTAGCAAACCTCTGTGTGATGGAAACTGTGACAGCCTCAACAGGCACCCTGAGAAATGACCTCCAGGCACCTGTGGCAGCCACATCAGGGGCACCTGTGCCTCAAGAGAAAACCTCTGAGCTATAGCAGTGGTGCTCGGGAAAAGACCTCCAGGCTTCCACACTAGCATGAGCAGCAGTAGCATCTGGAGAATACACCTCTGGCATCTGGGACAGCGGCCTGTCCCCCAGAGAAGACCTCTTGGCAACTGCAGCAATGTCTGCCTACCTTATTTTTCCTTTAGGTCATTAATGTTTTCCTTAATAATTTCTAGCATTCTCTAAAAATTCTTATTCTATAACATCTTTTGTCCCACTTTAATGAGCAAACTCTTTAAGTGAAAATTTGAATCAACATATAACATACAAACAGAAAAGTACACAGATTCTAAATGCACAATTCAGCAAATTTTCACTAATGTTACCAGTGGCTGTGTCATGAAATCGAACATTACCAGTACCCAGAATATCCCATTTCCCAAGGGTAAACTCTATTCTAATTCCTAACACTGTGCATCATTTTTTACTGGTTTTTAGCTTTATATACATGGAGTTATCCACTACGTATTGCTTAGTAAGTGGCTTCTTTCTTTCAATTATATATTTTTTCCAAAGATTTCTTTTATGTATCTCCCTGGGCACATATGCCTTAAATGTATACACATGCACTATGCTGAATTTATAAAATTTGCAGCACATTTTGCTTTTAGCATGCATTTTCTAATTTAACATTAATTGTAGACATTGTTCTACACCAACCTGCATTCTAGACAATTTCTAATAGCTGCCTGGTGTCCTGTCATTTTGGTATACTATAATTAACCTGGAATTGTAGATGGACAGCATACCTTTATTTTATTTCTTTATTTTATGTGGTGCTAAGGATCAAACCCAGTGCCTCACACATGCTAGGCAAGTGCTCTGCCACTGAGCAGCAGCCCCAACCTTTCAATTCTACTCTTGAGAGAGAGATTCATTTGCATTGATTATTATATTATATTCCATTGTATGAATATATTAGAATTTATCCAACCTGCAGTTGATAGATATTTGGATGACTGACAGTTAAAGGACTATTCCAAAGAAGAATACTATGAATATTGTGGACATGTCTTTTGGAAAATTATGTATGCATTTCTGCATGGCATATATAGCTAGGAATATAACGCCTGGGTTCCAGTGCAAAACAATGGTTTTAGTGTAAAATTTTCACATCTGACCTCATATGGCATGTCATAGTCAAAAGACAAGAATGCTAAAATGTTATATAAAATTACCTTGTGGTTGTGTGTATAAGGTTATGAGACATATGTAAACTTCATGTTTATAGACTTGGGCCACATCCTCCAGATATCTCATTATACACACACAAATATTTCAAAATCTCTGTTATAGCATGATCCAGTCAGCCCTCCATATCCTCAATTTCCTTGGGCTGAATCCTAAGATTCAACCAACTGTGGATCAAAAATATTCAGAAAATAAATTCATCTTTACTAAACACATACAGGCTTTTTCTTGCCATTATTCCTTAAACAATATAACCACCACTTGCACAGCATTTAAATTGTATTACATGCATTTGGAGAGGTATTAAAGCATACAAGAAGTTGTTTATTTGCTATATATAAATACTACTCCAAAAATGGGAATTGGAAAGCATGGAATTAATAGGACATAACTTTCTTATGTTTGTATATGAATATACAACCAGTGAAACTCCACATTGTGTACAACTATAAGAATGGAATCCTAATTAGAATAAGTCATACTCCATTTGTGTATGTCAAAGTACGTTCTACTGTCATGTATATCAAAAAAGAACAAATAAAAAATAAAAATAATGATTTGGCTAGGTATTACTGCAGGAACAGTGATAAGGGGGTTGTCAAGAATGACTCAAAACTTTCCCATCCACTTAGGAAGTAGAACTGATTAAATGTTGGGGGTTAGGAAGAATTGTGACTGGGTGGTACCCAGATATCAGGTCTAAACAATAGGGTGGATGATGATATAGCCACTGAGATTGACTGAGACACAGTGAGAGGTTTAGGAAGAAATGAGATGAGTCCCATTTGGACCTGTTGCATTTAGATACTATAGGCATTCCATGTGTTCAAGGCAATCCAACAGTTTAGAGACAGGAGTCTGACACTTGGGAACAGACTGGAGCTCAGACAGAGGCATGAGGAATCATTTTGTATGCTGTCCACAGAAGCAGAGTTGCAGGGAACACTGGGGAAGCAGCAATAAGAAAGTTTGCAAGTTTGTCCACCTCTTGCATTAGTTAATGCAAAGAGTCCAATCAATGAAAATGCAAATTAAAAGTTCAGCCTCTTTTCAACTGCATATATTTAGAGTCCCCATTTATTTAGATCCTGCATGTTCAAAGTTGCAAAGTTCAACTAAGCCCTTCCTTGGAGGAAGATGAAAACCAGTGGCTATTAAATAGCTGAAATAAATGCACATGTTACATGTTAATTATACATTTTGTATACTGAATGCACAGTGATTGAGAATCAGATTCACTAGTCACATGCCACGCTCAAGTGTACCACTTTCAGGAAAGTATCTGCAACTCTGAATGGGATTAGAATACTCACTATAAGTAATACATATGTAATATAATAATAATGTGACATTTGAAACATTGGCTGCTTCCTTTCCACCTGAGTCACTTTCTCCCCAGGTCCAAGTAGCAAGGACAGGGAATGATTCTGATTGGCACAGCACTCCACCAGGTTGACTGGGTTTTTGTCCAACCACCTTGTTAAGTAGGTGAGACTTTACCTTGAGTCAGGTCTGATTCCTGAACCCAAACTGTGACCAGAAGGAAAGATCTGCTACCATAATAAAGAAGATGGCAAATCTTGCCAAGTAGACCAAATATAATCACTATCACACGAGCTACACAACAATGATAACCAGAATTCAATATTTAGGTGGCATGAAAAAAGATCTGAAATGTACTTTAGAATCATCATTGTGCCCAGGTGCAGTCACACGTGCCTGTAATCCCAGTAGCTTGGGAAGCTGAAGGAGGAGAATCCAAGTGGTAGGCCAGCCTCAGCTATTTAGTGAGGCCCTAAGTAACTTAGCAAGATGTTTCCCCCTCTTAAAAAAAAAAAAAAAAGTCCAGGGCTGTAGTTCAGTGGAAGTATGTCCCTGGGTTCAATCCCCAGTACAAAAAGAAAGAAAAATCATATCATGAATGGCAATTGTCATTGAGGAGTGCTATGTATGTAGACAGAATAAGATTGGGAACTCAATAATATGTCATTAACAACCATGGAAATTTGAAGGTTCTGTAAATACCATATTTGTAGTAAATTATTAATCTCTGAAAATCATTTCTAAGTATTACCATTTTAGTGTAGGTTTTACACATGCAATCCAAATATACTGAGGGGAAACCTATGTCAATATTTAACATGAGGATTGAGCTAACATTTTTATGGTCTATTAATCACCGACTCACATGGTTATTTGTTCATGAGGTTCTGTTTCAAAAACAATGTCAAAATGACACCTTATAAACATCAATTATAGATTTGAATAAGAAAGCAGATATATATCTATATGTAGATATATAAAGATACCTATAGATATTGACACATTCACACACACACACACATATAGATAAACATATATATGTATCAATATGTCCATTATCCCTGGGAAAAATCAAAGCCAATAATAAATATTCCAATGTAACTTCGCTATATCACTCCTTCAAAAACTTTTAAAAAGTAAATTACATGGAACTAAAAGTCAGTTTCAAATATAATAAAAGAAAAATCCACTATTTTCAAGGTTCACTGACTAGAATGTTAATATTTTAAATGACTGAGAAATTAATTTTCAGAATAAGGCTAATAACAATTTAGAGTTCATGTGTATTTTCTTCATTAGTCAAGGTTCACCAATAATTCATAATATACAATTCATATTAGTTTCATTATTTATAATGCAAAGCCATTTTAGGCTGGATTCTGTAGTGTGATGTGCTGACAGATCTGACTCCATGAGAATATTATAGGCCAGACTCTATAAGGGAAATAACTAAACAGACTCCATTTTGCTCTGAGACTCAATGTTATGTAGGAAATAAGCTTCTCCCATGGGAACACCCCGCCTCTGTACCCATTATCAATTACTTGGTGTGACATGTTTAATGATATAAAATGGCAACTCCTATGTAGTAAAGAATTGCTCTCTTTTGACTCCTATTGCTCCTAAACAATGTATCATGTGAACAGTGATTGTGTGGATGTTAGTAACCATTCTTCAGTTTGTACCTAGGGTAAGGGTCATTTTGACCCACTTCCCCCTCTGTCGATGATCTCATGATGTTAGTTTGTAATTTTAAATCATAGCAACAGACACTTATGATTGATGTGATTTTTGGTATAAGAACCCCTACAACCCTGTGGTTGGGGCTGTTCTCCCAATAGCCATTTTTTTTTTTTTTTTTTTTTTTTTTTTTTTTTGGGCATTGTGTGAGACAGTCAGTTGGCCAGCTTAATAAAGACTCTCAAATTTGTACTTCTTAGTGGTGATCGGTCTGTTCTTAAGTTGCGCCCCATAACATGTAGTGTAGCGATTATGTTCACCCCACTAAATTATTTTTACGAAATTAGTCAAGGACACAATCACTCTACTCAGGAACATCATCTGAATCTTCAATAAAGCAAATTTTCAATTTAGAAGTTTTCAATTTAAATACATTGTGTTCCTTTAATACTTACACCAAATGGCTTTAATACTTCAGAGGTGTTGGTATTTGGAGACTTTTATCAGTCAAATTTTGCACAAAGACTGACTTGATTATTTTGGACCTTTTAGCAAATTATTTTCTGTAAATTACCTTGGAATTCTAACTGCAAGGATATTTTTGTAATATGTCTTTGAAACTAATAGACTCTCAATATCACGAAGACAAATGATTGTATGACTGCAAGCTTGGTGTCTTTTGTTATGCAAATAATGTTCCTCCTGTAGTGTTAATTTGATATGCCACAGGTGCAGAGAGCAGAGATTATATAGCAGTACAAATACACATCTATTTGAAACCTTTCACGTTTATAAGCCTCTTTCAAAGCTGTAAAACTCATTGGGATGTTAACAAGTAAACTGAGAAAGCAGGATGTGGGAATTATAATGAATTCTGAAAACACTTTGCTGCTGATGTGTATTCATGGGCCACCTTGGGCAAGTACCTTAACTTCTCTGAGTCTTACTTTTCTTGTTTATCAATGGAGATATGAAGATCTGTTGAGAACTGTTTATAGGTCTAAATAAAATGAACAAAGGAAAACCTGGCATGTAGCCATTTGATAAATAGCTGCTATTGTTATTTGGTTCTATTACTGAAAGTAAGTTGCAGACTTGAACATTTAATCTTGAATAAGAAAGCTGAACACCAAGTTTTTTTTTTTTTGACTCATCAGCAGAGACAAATCTATCCAAAATGACCTTATTCAAGCTTGACAATGGGTGCAAACTATCATCCTCACCACCTTCAAAAGTATCAACTGATCCAAATTAAGTATACTATTGCAAGAGAATATTCAATAACTACATCCCACAGCCCTGAATTCATCAGGACCCAATTATATCCTGAGTGTTGACTTTAATGCTCTTGATCATATAATAGGAAGGCCTGACAAGTGCCTGCTGTGGTCTACTCTTCAAGCAGAATTCTAGGCTAATCCCTATACATGAAAGTTCCAATTATTTGTTACATGGATACCGGAACCCCACCCTAATATATCAATTTGGGGGTCTAAACTTCACGTTTCACAAAGTTCCTTAAGTGGTTCAAGTTGTGTCTTGTAATGTGCTACTGTTGTTACCATATGGTTAGCAGTTTTTCCATGTGAACACCTATCTTTCTACAATATAATTTTAAATACTTTCATAATATAGGTGTACTACTATAATTTGTTTCTGTGATTGACTTCTAGTCCAAGACACACATGTCATATATTATCGTTCTTGCTGTTTACAAAGTGACAGTGATTTGAGTCTTGAGTCACACATAGCTGCCATGTGGTTTAGTGGAGAGAAGTGATTAAAAACATCATCAGACCCCACCTTGGGACAAGTTGGTTACAGGTCCCAGTTTCTACATCTGTTAAATGAGGATGATCCTAATGCCACCTCATATGGATCATGAGGATGATTCAATCTGCATAAAGTGCCTAGCACAGTGATTATTACATAGTAATCACTTGAAAAACCTTGAACAAAGAAGAAAAACAAAAAACAAGCTTCCCCAGACATCCACGGGCTAGCCAGACATTCACAGCTAGGCCTGGCTCGTTTCCTGTTGACCATAAACAATGTCACTGAATATCAGATAAAGCCACTTAGTGACTGTGATGGATCAAAACAAAAACAAGACCACTCTATAATCATGTCCAAACACAAAACAAAACAGAACTACTGTCCAAATCACAAACTCTGAAGCAGTCTCTTTTTTTCAAGCTAATAGGAATAGCAGCTGCTCCCTTACCAACTACAGTTTCTGCTTCGATCTCATCTTTTCTCCTCCTAGGAAAGATAAATACCCAAGCATAAATCATATTCTCTCCTGGAGAGTGTCCTATCCAGAGCAAAGCCCTGCCCTCCTTAACCCCTCCCCAAATCACCTAACACAAGTCCAAATCTTCCAATGAGCCTATTCTAACCCTCCCTGAGATGCCTACAGCTCCTGTGATGCACCTTCTCCGTGGCTGAAATGAGCAGTAAATCCAATTTGCTTATGTAAAACAAGTGTGTTCCTGACCATCTCAGGCTGGAGGGCACTGATGGTAATACTCTGGAAGCCTTTCTTCATTGTAGAACTACAATTTAGGGAACTTGGATCTCTTTGCAACTATGTACTTACATCATTTGAAGAATTTTGGTTGGGAGCCAGGTATGTTGGCATATGCCTGTAGTCTCAGAGACTTGGGAGGCTGAGACAGGAGGATCTCAAATTCCAGGCAAGCCTCAGCAATTTAGTGAGACCCTAAGCAACTTAGCAAGACCCTGTCTCAAAATATAAGTAAGCAAATAAATAAAAAAAAAAAGCAGGGATGTAGCTCAGTGGTACAGTCCCTCTGGCTTCAATCCCCAGTACAAAAACAAAACCAAACCACCATGGATGAGAGCCAACAAGCAATGGAGGTCATTCCCACTTGATTTGAGAAACATCAACAAGTATCAAAAATCATTGCAACTTCTGTAAAAGGATCAATACACCTTTGTATCAGAATATTCATTAACCACAAACATTCTTAAAACAATTGTCTGCATAATACCATAGACAAAAATGTATATAATCATAAAGTTATCTAGGTAGAAGGTAAAGGATTGCTCTTATTTTATAAATGGACTGGCCCAGAAATTAAAGTTTGGGTCAAAAATAAAATAGATGTTCCAATTAAAACCATATCATAAATGGTGATTAGGTTTAAATTTCATTACTGAAGCTTATTTACTCCTGAATATTTATGAAATTCTATCTCAAATACACCATTATGTCTAGACAACCAGAGAAAAATGCATTCTTATTGTTGAGGGTTCAGCTCACTAATATCACTAAAATTAGCAGTATAGTTAACACTAGATGCCAATAATTTAGCTCTTGAAAACTGCAGAAGAGGAGTATTCAGGATATTTAGGGATGCACAGGTATTTTATGCCACATAGCAAGAAGCCTGGAGTTAGGCAGCAGGTTTAGTTAACTCAGTGAGTCAGGGCCTCAAGGATGCATTAATGACCCAGGTAAGGAAGCCCTACCTTTGGTCTCTCTCATCCTCAAAGCCTCAGTGGCGATGGCCAGCTCCATGGTGCCAAGATGACTGCAGCACTTACGTTCCCCGCAGGCAACGATGCTCAGTAAGTAAGAGCAGATATTGCATTTTCTTTTGGGAGTTGGAGGGGAAAAATCTTTTCCATAAATACTCTTCCCCTCCTGTTCTCGCCATGGAAAGTTCTCATTGGCCAGAAGTGTATCACATGGTCACGCCTAAACCAATCGCTGCTAGGGAAAAGGGCTTATTGTGATTGGTTTAGAAAACCGTGTCTGTGCTCACTTATTGACGTCACCTGTGAGATGTGGAAACAAAATTTCAAAGCCTGGCAACAGTAGTGTTAAAAGTCCCCCAGCTGTTACAAATGTATCCCCAGGGGAGTCGTGGAGAAGCCTAATCAAGTTTCACCCAGGCCGGCAGCCTGGAAGGAAGTACCTCGAGAGCAGGGGAAGGCAAACATCTGAACTACACTGGAGCTCCGCTGCTGGGCGCGGGGGCCCATGCCAAGTACGTAGTAGGCTGAGGCAGGAGGATGATCTGAACTCAGGAGTTCCAGGCCAGTCCAGGGAAACACAGACCCCACCTCAAAAATAAAATAAAATTTAAAAATAAAGATAAAAACTGGTGGACAGGGATGGGACAGGGACACAACTGATTAAATGGCCGGTTGAATTCACATTGCTATAGCTAAGAGAAAGGATCACCTAGGTTAGTCGCCCACTAGCTGACATAATGCGAAGTAACTTGTTAAAATAATCTTAATGACTGTCTTAATTCCCTGATCCCTTATGAAAACTGAAAAATGAAGAAAACACCTTCAAGATTTCAGTTCATGAGTAACTTCCTCTCTGAAAGAGACATTGTCCTTCCTCCTAGGAAGAAGTAAGGGCATACCTCTCTTTAATTCACAACAGCTTTATCCTGGTACCCATAAAACTCCAATTTGCTTGCATGCTGCTCTGCCATCCTCAACTATGCCATCTCGGAGGTCAGGGATAATGTATGTATTCTACTTTGTGTGTCCAGCACACAGCACCCAAGAGATCCAATAAATATTTATTTCATGAATGAATGTAGGACCAGGAAAAATAGATGAGAAACACCTAATGTCAACAGTAAATATTGACCTGAACTTATATGCCTGTCACTATACAAAACCCTGTACACTGAATATTTATTCCTTAAACAACCCTACCAGGTAGTAGTCATTATATTCATTTAAAACATTTAAAAAACAGCATCACAGACTAATCACTTGTACAAGGTCACAAACTAGGACAATGACAATCATAGAACTGGATCACATAGAACAAATTATAGAGCTCACCATGTTCTCTACCTTTATGCCCCAGAAGGCAAAGACTGCCCCACTCTGCTAGAGATAGGGACCTCTCCAGTGGATCCTAACCCAGAGAAGGGCTACAGGGGGTGCTGGCATTGGCAGAATGTATATCTTTTAGGCCCCTGGAGGCTTTTAGCTTCTTGGGCTTTGGGCGGGGGGACAGGGCAGAGAAAGAGGCAATGCTCAGTGACATTTAGTGTGGAAATGGAAACAAAATAAAGCATCTAAAGACTTGCATCCAAAAGGATAGAGGCTAGAGTAGAACTTTTCATTTAAGGGCAAGAACAATGTTAATACTTCAGTCATGGTTTACAAATGACATGCAATTAACTATGTGTCAAAACTCCTGCCATTTGTGGGGAACAGGACCATCCTCTCTTCTCATCCCTGAAAAGGAATCCTGGTTCTAGTTCTGGCTTCTATGCTATATAACCTTAGCACAGGTCGTTATTTGGCCATCTTCCTCCAACAGGTCCTTCCTCTCTCCAGCCTTTATTCTGGCCAGTGGAGCCCTCACTCACAGAGCTCCTTATACCAGAAAACCTGGAAATCTCCCAAGATTCCTCCTTCCCTCCCCTCCTTCATATTCAATTGGTCACTGAGTTTTATGCATTGTATTTCATAAATCTGCAATCTATTCATTCATTAAATATTTATTGTGTGCTAGGAGTATACAATGATGAACTGAATGAGATACATCCCACCCCCAGCTTCAAGGAGCTTACCATCTTAATGAGGGCATCCTGCAAATGAACAACCCATTCTACTGCAGAGCAATAAATGCAAGAAAAGGGTAAGTAGAGTGCTGAGAGGGAACACAGGAGGGTTATATTATTCGTTCTGGGAAGCCTGAGGGATTTTCTCTTGGCAATGCCCAAGCTAAAATGTGAAGAATATGTATCCGGAATCTGGGAAGGAAGGAATAGTGGGGAAAGGGAGGCAAGAGCAATTTTCTGGAGACAAGGACAGAGTAGTGTGGGGAAAGTGGCTGTTCACAAGGACTGCAGAGATTAGCTTTCATGCTGCTCTCCAGCCCAGTCTCAATCCAATAACTACACTGCTCAGTGGCTTTCCCCTACTGTCTCTGGAGGTCTGCCCTCAAGGCTCTCATCACTCGTCATTCGTTCATCTTGTATTTACTGAGCACCCCCTCTGTGCAGGTACCGCGTTAACAGCGGTCTCAATGGTGCTTCCAGTCTGAAGGGAGTTTTTGATCTACTGAAGACAGACCATGAGGGTGCAATTCCGGACTGCTGGAAGCTGACACATAAGATGTTAACGACCCTTTAAGGACCCATCTGCCTCGCAGTCCACTGCTTGCTTCGTCACTCGGGGGCTCCTTGCCTGCCACCTGCTTGTCCTCTCGGAAGGATGACCAAGTGTTCTATTCACTGCCCGGAATGTCCTCCTCCCCTCGCCCAAGGCCACAGCCTGTCTCCAGCCAACTCCAGCACAGCGTCCTTCTCGCGTGGCCACACTCATCAGCGCGCAGCTCTGCCAAGGGGGCTGACGCGCGCGCGCGCGGCCGGGCAGCTCCTGGGGGCAGACGCCATCCAGCTTCCCCGCCGCCTGGTGCCCACCCCAGACTGGCTCTCTCCCTAAGCGTCCCCCACGCCCCAGAAGGAGAGCTCGCATCCGGGGTGACGACCCCGCGCGCACGTGGGCGCAGCCTGGAGGCCGCAGGGACCCTTTCCCATGGGGTCCAGAGGGGCCGTTCTGCTGGAAGATCTCGGCCAGGGGGTCGCGCTCTCGGCCCGCATCCCTCGGGGAGCCCCAGCGGGGACAGGCGGGGGCGCGCCCGGGGGGAAACGCGCGCGCCCGGCGTCTCCCAGGTCCCCGCTGTGGCGCGGGGTGGCCGGAGGAGGGGCCGAGGGCGGGGCGGCCGCAGCCTCCGCCATTCCCGGCCCCCCCCGGCCGCGGAGCGCCGCCTCCCCGCCCGCCCTTCCCCACCGCGCGCGCTCCGCCCGCCCCGGAGCCTCGCCCTCCGCCACGATGAGCAAATGAGCGCAAGCGAGGGCATGAAATTTAAATTCCACTCTGGGGAGAAAGTGCTGTGCTTCGAGCCTGACCCAACCAAGGCGCGAGTGCTGTACGATGCCAAGGTGCCGCCGCGGAGGGACAGGGAGGAGGAGTGGGCCGGGGACCCCGGCGATGGGAGGCAGGGCCAGGGGCGGGGGCGGTCAGCGGCGCGGAGACGGGGGAGCGGCGGGGCTCCCCGGCCTGCGCGGACAGGCTGGGCAGCAGGGGGCGCTCGTGGGGTGCCGCGCGCAGTAGTCGGGGCGGGGGGCCCAAGATGCTTCCGCTTCCGCTTCCTGCAGTGCTGTACCGTGCTCGCGCGGTCGCGAGGCCGGGATGGCAGTTTGAGCCTGCGGCTCCAACTTGGGCCGCATATGTAGATGTGCTGTCGCCTAGTCTCTGCTCTTGCGATAAGTTTCTTCTAATCCTTTGCGGTCCAGCGCCGCCTGGGCCCCCTGGGGCCACCCTAGCCACCTAACCCAGGTCTTAATCCTTAGGTCCACAGCACTGGCTACCAACTCTCAACCTCGTTCCCTGGGACCTATAGTCGGGTTTGGGGTCGATCCCTCCCATAGGCTGTGACCCCATTCTAAGGGCAAGATTGACCCAGTGTCTTGAACCCCCAGGCCCTGACAGCATTGACATTCGTGTCCCCTGAAGGATTTGTGTGGGTCTCGACATGTCCGGGCAGAACCTCATCCCGTGATCCATCCACTTATGTCTGTGGGGTCCTAACCATATCTTGTAGGTCTGAATGGCCGGCTGGAGTAGGCACTGAAGTTCTGTGTGCTTAAGGAAAATGTATTTTGGTGCTTCGGGGGTCGGGTCTGTTCCCTGTCCCTTGAGCCACTAGAACGAAGCCTTTGGTGCAGAGTCGGGGAGGCCCGGGGTAGGACTTTAGTAATGCTTAGGCGGCACCCTCTGTGAGGACACTTCAAGGTCTCTGTTCTGTTTTATGTTCTAAGTCCCTTTACTAAGCCTCCTCCAGCCCCGCCCCTGAGTCTCTCAAGGGGGGACACGCCCCCTTGTTGCGCCAGGTGTTCCTTCCTGGGATGTAACTGGGAGGGGTGTCAAAATCTGACAGCCCATCAGGGAGTTGGATACAGCAGAGCGAGGGAGACTACAACTCCCAGAGGTCTCAGGGCTGCAGTTCTCTTGTGTGGTCTGGACTCTCATTAGTGACAAATCAGCCGGCCAATGGCTTCAGAAACTTCACCCAATCTCAAACTCAAAGACCAATCACAGTGTGGTTGGACGGATGTTTCCTATTTTGAGGCATCCACTCAGGAAAAAAAAATGGTATTGAAAGGAAAAATGTTTCAACCCAGCTCTCGGTCTAAAAAAGGAGAGAGTGCTTTCTTTTCTTTTAAAAAAGGACTATGATCTAGTTTTCCTGATCTAACTTATACTTCTCTGTGTGTTTTGCCGTTCGTGGGCAATATTTCCTCGCTTCAGATTGTCGATGTTATTGTTGGGAAAGACGAAAAAGGCAGAAAGATCCCAGAATATCTGATCCATTTTAATGGTTGGAACAGAAGGTGAGTGTGCTCTTTAAGCCAGACTGAATATCTATTGTTTTTATAGCATGAGAACATTGCAAACTTCTTTAAGTTTTGGAAGCACTTGTAAAAAAGTTTCATTTCCTGTTTCTGCTTTGTTCTCAAAGCTTGCCTGTTCTGGGGGAATGATTACTTTTAAGTCCATTATATTTGAATTCTCTGTGAGTGATTCTGGAAACCCAAGTTATTTCTGGGTCTGACTGTTACTTTTTTCAGCTTATTTGCATCCTCTTTGTGATTTTCAAGTTTCTATATCATTTTCTATAATGTCAATAATTTGGGGGCACTTCTAAGATGCTTTTAGTGTTTCTTTTATATCAAAATAAAATACTGAATTTTCCAACCTCTTCTTTTTTGTTTAATTAGCTGGGATAGATGGGCAGCCGAAGATCATGTGCTTCGTGATACTGATGAAAATCGTAGATTACAGCGTAAATTGGCAAGAAAAGCTGTAGCTCGCCTGTAAGAATACACAAATCATGGCATAAATGTTATTCAATGCATATTTCCTTAGTTTTGAATTTTTATGGTTTAAAAGTAATAAAAATGTTTATTAAGTAATTTTATATATTTTAAGTGTGTAAATGAAGATTTTCTATGATATCCTAAAATTTTAAGTGTTTCTGAAGTGGAGATTACCATTTATATTATGAAGTTCAGTTTCTGAGATATTTAAGAATAATCAGTGTTAAGATGTATTTCAGTTATGTTCACTCTTTTTTTTTTTTTTTTCAGGAGAAGCACAGGAAGAAAGAAGAAGCGCTGTAGGTTACCTGGTGTTGACTCTGTCTTAAAAAGCCTCCCTGTTGAAGAAAAAGATGAAAATGATGAAAATTGTGAGTGACTTGGTTTCCTTTTCTTTGACAAAACAAACTTTTACCTAGTGTTTTCATACTTCAGGACCGACTGAGGGGAAGATTCACAGAAATTGTACACAGGGAAATATTGGAAACTCATTATTTTTAGATGGTCTCCAACTTAGGATTTTTTGACTTTATGATGGTGTGAAAGCACACCCATATAAACATTCTGCTTTTCACTTTCAGAACCATGTTCAAAAATTACACAATATACTTAGTACATTTATTAAAATAAGCTTTGTGTTAAATGAGTTTCCCCAACTGAAGACTAAGGTACCTATTTGAAGCACATTTAAGGTAGCATGGTATGATATTTCATAGGTTTGGTGTATTCAATGCATTTTCAATTTAGGATGTTTGCAACTTTTGATGGACATAACCCCATTATAAGTTACGGAGTATCTCTATGATATGTGCCTCTTTTGTTGTTGACAATTAAAGTGACATCAACATGATAAGTTTGCAATTCAGTAATGAGACCTTATCAGAGTCATACTCTTAACCACTGTCTTTTTGACCAGTGAACCCCTCACAGGTCCTTTCTTATGATTCATTCTTTTCTCAGAACCTCCAGTATTTATAAATCCAACAGGGAACTGTTGGATCCTAGCTGAAAAAACACTTTCAGATCATTGGCCCATGTTATTTTTATATCCATTGAAGTTGGTGTTACATTTGTCACAATAAATTTCTCTTCAGCACAGTATTTGTATTCAGCATTTAAAATATATGCAGGATTGCAGATCATCATTTTTGGTAGGATGCACACTATACCTAAACTTTGTAAGCATAAGAGTTGGCAAAATATATAATAAAATTTGTCTGATGTTTTCTTTCACCTAGCCATAAGCAGTTCCTCTGATGACAGTGGTGAAGAAAAGGATGAAGAAATAAGTGAAGGAAGTGATATTGAAGAAAAGACTGAAGTGGTAAAAATGTTTTTGTCATAAGAACTTTGTCTTTATTATATATTTTAGTGGTAAATTTCATAATAAAATTCTGCAATTATGAACGATTTTCTAAAGATATATTTTTAAACCAAAATAAAATTTGCTTGACATTTTAAGAAAAGCAATCCTTATTTATAGTCACTAGATGAGTCTCTCAGTGACTCCTTATACTCAGGAAGTGTTTCCACAAACTGTCTCTTCTTTCCCAATAAAATTGTGAGCTGCATTTTGTAATGATGACTTTTTTAATGGAGCACAACAGAGTTTGGGCTCTTCTGCCTGCTTGCAAAGTTAACATAACTCCAGTGATAAACTTAAATGAAGAAGAAACAAATAAGCATCTGCAACATAGTTAATATCCTAGAACAAATTAACTTGTGACCTTTAGCATACTTAGAACCCAGGGCAACATGTGCATGTTGATAATTCACTGGGTTTGTTTCATAGCAGGCTCTAACCTACTAGCCTATTTTCGGCCATAGACTCTGCTATTCTTTTAAATAATTAAAATGGAATTGTGATATTGCAGAAAGAAGAACTAGAGCTGCAAACAAAAAAGGAAATGGAAGAAAGGACAATAACTATAGACATCCCTGAAGTTCTGAAGAAGCAGCTTGAGGATGATTGTTACTATATTAACAGGAGGAAACGGGTAAGAGGGGAGAATGTGTAAGAAAATATATAAAACAGAATAATTAGAGTGTTTTCATTTAACTGTATTTTGCAGTCACAGTCTCCAACAATTGAGAAGCTTGGAGGAATGAACTTTACATTTTTGGTTTTAAGCTGAGTCAGGTTGGAAAATTTGCTAATCATGGTGTTGTGTTTCAGATTAAGTCAAAATTCATGCTGCACTGGCTGCCCATTCAGGCCTTTAGGGAGCTTTCCAGACTCTGATGCCTGGGCTTCAATTGAGAGATTACTATTTGACCTGTGACAGGGGCCTCTGTGAGTGTACTCGTAGAGGCTCCCAGAGTTGTTCTGATTTAACACTAAGATTGAGAATCACTGCTTACATCTCCTCCAAAAAGCAACAGTGTAATCAACATGAGGATATGATAGAAAAAAGATCACAGAGTTTCAGTGCTTGTTTATTCTAAAATGTTTTATTCAAGCAGAATCGACTTTGCTTTATTTTTGAATTAAAAAGTTAAAGAGGTACAACCACACTTTCTTGGAATATATAGTTTATTATCATGGGATACATACATCAGATGTTTATATTTTTGTTAACAGTTAGTGAAACTTCCATGCCAGACCAACATCATAACTATTTTGGAATCCTATGTGAAGCATTTTGCTATTAATGCAGCCTTTTCTGCCAATGAGAGGCCTCGTCACCATCATGCTATGGTACACGCCAACATGAATGTACATTACGTCCCAGCAGAAAAGAAGTGAGTACTGGCATGTTTGTGTCTTGTGATTCTTGTTATGTGTTAAAAAAGCTGTTCCTGTTTAGACTAGGGAATTCCTTTCTCTGTTCAGTAATTTTGAATTTATTTTGTGTATAATTTAATAATGTATTACTAACTCCTTGAATAACCATAGCAAAATATTGTTCTTTGTGAATTCTTTGAAAACTCTCTTTGCACATCTGGCCTGGATGCTTTGAGAGTGTACCACCTTGGCACTGAGACCAGTATTTTCAGTGGTGTCATGCACCAGAATGGGCAATGTGAGTTTGATCAAAGCTTGTTTCCAAACAGGTCTTTATTCTAGTCAAAGTAGCCATCCTCATATCCTGCCTTGCCTACCCAACCTGACTGGACCAGAGTCAGAGAGGTAGAGTGTCAGAGTTGAAGCAGGGGTTAGGAGTCTGGTGGGTTCTGTCCAGTTGTCCACTCTCAGTAGCCCAAGATTCTGGATCTTCACAAGTAACATTGAACCTATTTGTGTTAAATAGGTAAGTTAAAGTTGCTAATGTACTTTCTGCACTTTATATTATGGATCTATGTCCCTATTTAATCATTTATTGTTAGCATCTGTAGATTCATTTTATTCTTTATAGGTGTTGGTGTAATTTATAATGTTGAAGTTTAAAAGTTTTCTGGATTAAGAACTTTGTTGTGAAAATTTAAAGACTACCTGTTACATTATTGCATCTCTTATCTTTTCTTTTTGCTCCTCCCAGTGTTGACCTTTGTAAGGAGATGGTGGATGGATTAAGAATAACCTTTGATTACACTCTCCCACTGGTTTTGCTTTACCCATATGAACAAGCTCAGTATAAAAAGGTTACTTCGTCTAAATTTTTTCTTCCAATTAAGGAAAGTGCCACAAACACTAATAGGTAAGGTATATACCTTGCACTTTCACCGTCAGATGTCAGCATTAACATATTAAAATCCTTTTTGGAAGAGTACAATCTTATGCTGTGGGTCCAATGTTTGGAGGAGGGGAAAGATTTAAAAGTTCCCACACTGGTAATTTATTTTTTTCCTGGGTAAGCTAAAGTTGCTATTCATTTTCTCATGGCTCCAGAAGATTTTTCTTCCAAGGGAAAATTCCAGTGTAGAGAATTCAGGTGGGATTGCAAGCAGCTGTCCCGTCTTTCAGAAGACAGTGGGGGATAGGTGAAGAGAGCACAGACCAAGAAGGGTGGAAAGTGTAGGCTTGACCTGAGCTCCCTCACTTGTTGTGTGTCACTTGGAAATGTTCCTTCAGAGCCTCTGGTGTTTGCCTCTGTAAATGGAATGGGCATCTGTCTCTCTGGTATTAAATGAGCAACTTTTGGCCCTTAGTAAAAGTTAGTTCCCCTCTTGGTCTGCTATGTCACCATTTTCTTCCCTTGATAAGTAAGCATGCTTCATACTCTGTTCTTTGGGAGGAAAAACACTCCAACTTGAAATCTTTATCCTTAATCTCTGTAATGCTAGACTCTCTCTCTCACCCCTCTCTTCTTGAAAGGGTGACCTGTTCTCAAGGCTTTCATTTGTTCATCTCTCCTAACCCTTACCATCTGCTTTAACCTACCAGTACTCCACTAATCACTTCCTATAAGGGCACAAATAACTTCCCACTTGCCATAGGCTGGGCTTTACATCAGCCAACTTTTCCCTCCCATTCTCCCTTGGTCTTTTTTTGTGCGCGAGTCTTCCTGGGGATTTCTCCCTTGGTCTTCATGGTTCCTGGCTCTCTTAATTCTCTGCCTGTCTCTCTACCATCTCTTTTGGTGGCTTTCTTCTTCCCTTCTTTTCCTTATGTCAGTTTCACCTTAGCTGAGAGGTCTTTGAAACTCACTGGGGACCTGTGTTGATGTCCCCATGGTCTACTCCACACCTGGAGATTCCCAGTGTCCAGGGTGAACTCTCTATAATACTTGTGACTTTTTCAAGTCTTGCTGGCAGTTTCATTTTGATGAGATGACATCATATTATTCTTGCCTAGACCAGGATTTTTCAGTCTCAGCCCTACTGATGTTCTGCACTGGATCTTTGAGGTGGAGGCTGTCCTGTGCAATGTAGGATCTTTAGCAGCATTCCTGACCCCCTCGCTAGATAGCAGTAGCTCACCTTCTTTTAGTTGTGCCATCCCAAACTGTCTCCATACATTGCCAGCTGTCCCCTATTAGGAAAAAATTGTTCCCATATGAGAGCTACTGATCTCAGAAAATATAAAAGGGGCATCACAATCTTTAATGCCAGCATACCTTGAAAAGTTATGGCAAGGGTTCAAATGACTTCATCTATTTAGTGACTCTTCAAAAAAGTACATATTTTGGCACACTTGGAGGCATAGATATAGAGCACTCCTGGATTTGGGAGAAAACTTCCAGTTCTGGCTTTAGGAGGCCCTTTAAGAAGCTGCCAGGTTCTGCAGAGTGACTGCGTGTGACATGGTAGCTGTGTGCTACATTTTCTCCTCATTGCCCAGGAGCCAGGAAGAGCTCTCTCCAAGCCCACCTTTGCTGAATCCATCTACACCACAGTCCACAGAGAGTCAGCCCACCACTGGTGAACCAGCCACCCCCAAGAGGCGCAAAGCTGAGCCGGAAGCATTGCAGTCTCTGAGGCGGTCCACACGCCATAGCACCAACTGTGACAGGCTATCTGAGAGCAGCGCTTCACCTCAGCCCAAGAGAAGGCAGCAGGACACGTCTGCCAGCATGCCCAAGTTGTTCCTGCACCTGGAAAAGAGTAGGTTCCGTCCTGGGATCCCCGGCTAAGGAGACCTGCCACTTCTTTGTGCTCAGTCTGGGCCAGGTCACACACTAAGTCCCTGTCTATATGGACAGTACATATGTTTCCTAGGATATGGTCTGGATTCCATTAGGCCACCCACTTTCCAGCGGGGGAAACCAAGCCATAAAAAGACAAAGTAGTACACAGTGCAACTCTGTGGTAGAGCTGGGCTGGGCTTTGTGTCCTGCGCTTTTCTTATTTACTATCTCTACCACTTCTTGGGAGCAAATTGAATTATTAGAATTCTATGTTTTGTATACTTCTAATGATATATTCAAAATGAGCAGTTCTAGTGGATTATTTTGATTTTGTTCTTATATTCGAGACCTAACTTTTCAGAAATCCTTTGGAGGACTGGGGTTGTGGCTCAGTGGTAGAGCACTTGTGTAGCATGTGTGAGGCACTGGGTTCGATCCTCAGCAGCATATGAAAACAAATAAATTAAATAAAATAAAAGTCCATTGACAACTAAAAAATATTTTAAATGCTTTTGAATAATAATAATTCAGATGCTATTTTATCAGTTTTATTGAGATATAATCTACATACCATAAAATTTACCCATTCCAAGTGGTTTTTAGTATATTCAGAACTGTGAAACCATCACCAAAATTAGTTCCAGACATTTGTATCACTACATAAAAGACATCCCATATGCATTAGCAGTCACTCCTCATTTGCCCTCCCCATATCATTGGCAACCATTAATCTCTATAGATTTTCCTATAGAAAAATGACTTCATCCATTTCATATAAATGGAATCATATAATATATATGTAGGTGATTATCAAGTATGAATTGAAGATTGGGAGTTCAGCTGGGAAGAGTAAAAGACACACCCATTTAAAAAAATCCTAAAACATGAAGTGCCAGCTTTTTCTCTTTCTTGGCATTTTTTATCTATTGAGGCAAAATTTACACGTAAAATTTAACCATTTTAAAGTAAATGGCTCAGTGATACCATCTTTTTTAAGAAGTCTATGGAAGTAAAACCCATATACCATACAATTCACCCATTTAAAGTGTACAATTCAGTGGGTTTTAGTGTATTCAAAGAGTTGTGCATTCATCTTTACAGTTGATTCTGAAACATTTTCAACACCCTCAAAAGAAGCCCTGTACCCATTAGCACTCAGTTCCCATTTCCTCCTTTTGCAAGCTCCTTGCAATCACTAATCTACTTTCTCTCTATGGATTTGCCTGTCCTGCACCTTTCATAGAAATGGAATCATATAATATGTGGCCCTTTGTGACTGACTCCTTTCATTTAGCATGTTTTCAAGATTCCTCCACACTCTGGCATGTATTACTACTTTATTCCTTTTTGAACCAAATAATTTTCTAGTGCTATCTTTTACAAGAGAAAAGCCTTATTGTTCTGAGCACTGACTTTAGATTTTTGTTCTGCTGTTTATAAGTCTTGACGATATTCCTTAATTCAATTGCCGTATAATTTATAAGCAAATACCTTTTTCTTTTGAAGAGACACCGGTTCATAGCAGATCATCTTCTCCTATTCCTCTGACTCCTAGTAAGGAAGGAAGTGCTGTGTTTGCTGGCTTTGAAGGGAGAAGAACTAATGAAATAAATGAGGTAAAGAGTGTTTGATGTTTATCTCCAGTGATTCTTTTACCATTTGTGGTTGTTTGAATCCTAGGGTCTTCAAGTATCATGCTGCTATTACTGTAAACATTTACAAAAATATTTGTAGAATTATTCTCAACAGTGTGCTTTTGGTTTCAAAACTGAGAACATTGTTAGGATTCCAGCTATAAAGATCTCATCTTTATCTTAAATAAGTACAATTATTGAAATACTAATATTTTCATTTTGTAGACTAGGCATCAACACTTTTTTTGGTATGGGCCAGAGAGTAAATCTTCTAGGCTTTGTGGACCACATGGTGTCTGTTAAAACTAGCCAGCTCCAAAATAGTCACAGGCAATATGTAAATAGAATGGGTGCTCTGTGTTCCAACAAAACTTTATTTATGGAAACTGAAAATGGAATATGAAAATCATGTGCTATAAAATATTGTCCTTTTGTTACCTTTTCAATCATTTAAAACTATGAAATCCATTCCTAGCTTATGGTCAGTATAGAAGGTGGCAGGGTTGTTGGCCAGATGTGACCAGCATATTGTCATTTGCTGACCCCTACTTTAGACATCTGAATTTCCTACATTATAAATAGTAATCCTAGTAGTCATCCATTTGAGATCATGTCATATGCCAACATTGTGCCAAATAGTAGAACCCATTACCTTAAATTCCTAAAAACAGCCCTTTCTACCACATTTCCATTTAACAGATGAAAAATTTCATTTTGAATTTTTTAAAATATTTTTAGAGCCACTTAGGGGATGTAGCTAGTGAGCATTTCAGGTGTTCAGAAGTCATAGTACTTTGGATATTCTTTAAATCTCCCTTAGGTTGAGATTTCCTTGTTTCTTTGGGGTTGGTAGGGTTGCTTAGAGGAAGATGGCTATAGTAGTCAGAGAGCATCTGATACTGGAAACAGGGGCCAGTAAACTACTTCTGTAAAGAGTTAGATTGTAAATATTTTCAGGGTTCAGTATAGTCTCTTTTGATACTATTGAACTCTGCTTGCAGTGTGAAAGCAACAGATGATATATAAATAAATGGGTGTGGCTCTGTGCCCCCCCACAATTCATTAATTCATGGATGCTGGAAGCTGAATGCTGTGATTGTCACATAACATGAAATATTATACATTTGACTTTTCTTTTTGAGTATATAAACCTTGAACTAGATTTGACCCATGGGCTACAGTTGGCTGACACTGATATAGATGCTAGAAAGCCTTATTTGTGTTATGTTAATTGTTGAAGATAGATTAATAAATTCTTATACAAGCATTCTCTAACACATTTTTTTCAGACAAGGAGGCACTGCAGGTTTTATTAAAAGAAAATAGCATTTCTCTTAAAGGGCATCTAATATTCAGGGAAGGACCATTCCCACTCTGGTCAGCTGTGCAACTCCGCCATCTAGTGGTTACTGGTACAGCTGCAGGCCATACAAAAGATGATTTCTGGTAAATGAACTAAAGAGACCTTAGTGACTTCCCACCTCCTTAACACCTCTACCTCGGTGTTTTAACCAGGTCCCTTATCCTAATGTCCCATGGATTGCTCTTCTCATGCCAGTTGCTGTCCCACTGCATCAGGGAAGGGTCTGGATATTTCTAGTTAAGATTCATAGGTAGTTCCTGGGCATGCACCACTGAGAATTCCTTGTCTAGA
Organism: Sciurus vulgaris; assembly: GCF_902686455.1. Taxonomy (NCBI): domain Eukaryota; kingdom Metazoa; phylum Chordata; class Mammalia; order Rodentia; family Sciuridae; genus Sciurus; species Sciurus vulgaris. The sequence continues at coordinate 130,521,393 of NC_136471.1, read as the reverse complement.
GACCCAATATTTTTCTGCATAAAATCCACCTTGTATAAATAAGGGATTATGCACTGCACTGCAAAACTTAGTAAGGTGGATCTGCTAACTAGCTAAACGACCTGCTTTTGTACACACCGTGTACAAAAGCATGCCACTGATAATTACAGTTTCTTGAATGTTTCCTCACTGTCCACACAGTTCCCAGGGTTCAGCTATGGTCACTAGGTTAGGTGCTGGGATGGTGTAAGGGTGATGGGAGTTGAGCTGATGAGGCAGGGGCTGAAGTGAAGGCTAGGCGTTCATCCTGGCATACTATGGCTTCACCATGGTACTTGTGAGCTTCTGCTGTTTGATTTTGCCAAGTTGGTTAAATGAATACTTCTAGTATTTGGGGGTTTTCTTCTGCTTTGTTTCAGGTGGTTTCCTTCAACATGACTGCTTCCATATTAAAGTTTTCATGTTGCAAAAGCCAAAGTGGCAACTCAGTAGAATAGGCTCTGAGTGTCTGGTTTGCTGATGTATTTCCAGGGAAATTCATCAGTGTGTTTTGAAATATACTTCTTACTTTAACAAAAGCTGTAAGTTCTGAAATTCACAGTAAAGGCAAGAAAACCAGTTACTTCGTTGGAAGTCTATTTTTAGTTGATTCAAGGGGTTTAGAATTTCAAATTAGATTCCATAGTGACTCCAACTGCAAGAAATTAATGAATTCTAAAACAATGGAAATATTACTCAAAACATTTTTTGTTTGCTTTTGAATGCTTCATTTTCTAACATAGTAAGATTTCCAATAAGGGAAAAAGGACCAACTGACCAACTCTTGAGAATATGAAATCAAATGTTTCTTTAATTTGAAATCATTATGTCCCTTAATTTTGTTTATTTTTATGAGGCTCTGTTTGTTTTGATATAGTTGTATTTTTCCCTCCATATACAATTAACCATCATAAGATATAGGTGATTAGACGTGTCTCTATGAGGAATAGTGAAAGCATTCAACTCATGTTTTTCCAGGTCCTCTCCTGGAAGCTTGTGCCTGACAATTACCCTCCAGGTGACCAGCCACCACCACCCTCTTATATTTATGGGGCACAACATTTGTTGCGATTATTTGGTAAGAACTGGTTTCTGCTCTCTTATTCCATTTTTCATTTAGCTTTGTTTTTAACAATTATTAATTCATGTCATCTTATCATTTAGGCTGTAAATATCTGACTAATGTGGATACTTACTTTCCATTTGGGGCTCTAAAACAATCATCCAATGGTGATCTCTTCAAAGGAAAAGTATTGAATAAATCTTAAATTTCACAAAAGTTGTATTTTGTATTTGTACCACTATTCTATCTTTGTTCAGTAAGAGGTATTGTTTGATAATGTGGGGTGTTCATTTAGGTTCCAAAAAGGAAAGACAAGATCCAGATGATCCCAGAGTGTTTCCTACACATTTTTATATTCTTCTAATTATAAATGTTTGCCCCTTTTTATTGCAGTAAAACTTCCAGAAATCCTTGGAAAGATGTCCTTTTCTGAGAAGAATCTGAAGGCTTTACTGAAGCACTTTGATCTCTTTCTGAGGTATTTTTATTACTCTCTCAGAACTTACCTCTACTGCTGTATATAGGACTTATCTAAGCTTCTCTTCAGCACATGTGGAAGGCAGCTGTGTGGTAGTTTCAATAGTAGCAGTGTTACTTAAGTGAAATGGTTTCTAACCATAATGGTAATGCCCTGGGTTTTGGTATTTGTTTTTCCCCAATTTCTCCAGTTTCTGAGTCAAGGGTACTCATTTTATAGAGGTAAAGTATTTTTCAGTCACTAGAAGAATACAGTTGGATAAACTTGTAATTAGAAAATAAATTTTGGAAAATAGAAGTGATTGAGATTGACAATTTTACAGTTTTTACTCAGGACTGTTCTTTGTTGTGTGTACATAAACTAACTAAAGTATTAGCATTTATGGGTTTGATTTTGGCATTTAATTTAGAGTTAAGATAAATAATCCCTAGTCTATGTCAGTATTCCTGAATTCCATCGTTTTCTGATAGGATTATATTTGACCTGAGGATCTGCCTCCTATCTTCATCCCCCAGACTGTGACCCAGATTCAGTGTCCCCCTCTCCCATTCATATGTCTGTTGACCACTTCCTTACCTTGGTCTTCAGGACTAACCTTCACCTTGTCTCACCTTGCTCAATCTAGCTACCTGATTTCTTCTCTTTATAGGACACCTTCTCCATTTAGGTAGACCCCACACTAATTTAATAGGATTTGCCAGAGTGAAGAGTCCCACCTAGAGAAATCAGTCTCATGGTTTAAAAGCATTCTTATCTGTAGGTATTAGGAATAAAGTATCCTGAGAGGAATTAGACTTTACAACATTTTATTGGAAACAAGTTTCAAAAATACCTTCTTCCCTCCCAGCACCCCCCAAACAAATCCATAAATCTATGTGACATAAAACACTTAAGTCAAATACCAAGAAAATATGAAGAGACAGCTACAAGTTAGTATATGGAAGCCTTCCAGTTTGAAGTATTTACCACACAAAACAAAAAGTAGGAGTTTAGCTGGGCACAGTGGTACACGCCTGTAATCCCAGTAGTTCGGGAGTCAGAGGCAGGAGGATTACAAGTTTGAGGTCAGCCTCAGCAACTTAGAGAGGCCCTACGCAACTTAGTGAGACCCTGTCTCAAAATAAAAAGTAAAAGGTCTGGGGCTGTGGCTCAGTGGTTAAGAGCCCCTGGGTTCAATCCCCAGTACCAGGGGAAAAAAATAGAACTTTAGAAATTGGGAGGATTTACAAATAAATATAGACAGAGGTCTTAAAAATGTATATGAATTTTTTAGTTAAAATCAGTGGACTCAGTAATGATTGCAAAATGTGTGCAATCAGAAGAAAAAAGAAATGGCTATCAAATGAATTTTGACTCAGTTTTTCCTAAAAAGGTATTGCATATTTTTAGGAATTTAGACATGTAGGAGCTTATTAGTGAATATTGCATTCTTAAGAGTATTTTTCGTGGAAAATCAGTTGAAGTTTGAGTCAACATATTATCTATATATTTCAGATTCTTGAATGACTGACTACATTTTAACATCCATCATCAGATAGATTTAAGTCAGTTTTTTTATGGGCTTTGGTACTGCAAATTGGAACTTCCACACTTTTGGCGTGGCAACTTAGGACACAAAACGCAAAATTATTCAGTTCAGTTTTCAGATAACTTCATTAATATACACAATGTGAAGTTCTTAAATGACATTGAGTTTATGATTTGTTATTTTTTTTATAGTTTGAAAAATAGGAAACTATTCTCCGAGGCTTCACAAAGTGTTCATATAATCAGACTGCCACCTAGTGGAATTTAGGTGTTATTATACCCAGTGATGGTGAAAGGCTTCAGATAAATTTTAATTAACATAGAAGCCAGACAAATGTGATGAAAGCAATCATGTAGAAATAAAGATGATATTTTTTTTCTCCTAATGTCGAAAAAGTTACAAAAAAAATTGTTACAGTTGGTTGAAAGTTAATATTGTGCTTACTGATGCTCATTGGAATCATCTTTTCCTTTCTTCAGGTTTTTAGCAGAATACCATGACGACTTCTTCCCAGAGTCGGCTTATGTTGCTGCCTGTGAGGCACACTACAGCACCAAGAACCCCAGGGCAATTTATTAAAGTTTCAATGGTTCTATAAGAACAGTTGCTCTGTCTGGCTTTGTGTTCTGGGCTCCAGGTTAAGAACTGATAAGATGCTCGGCTTTCTTTACAGAGAGCACAAACACCAGGCCTACCCTGGAGGGCTCGGGGAGTGGCAGGCTCTGTTATTTGAGTTTCCCACATACTGTTGTTGTTTGTTACGAATTACTTCCTAGGTGCCTGAACATGGCTGTGATGTCACATTTGCTGCTGCACAGGACATCTGTGATGGCAGGAAAAAAGAACAGTTGTGTGCATCATGAAATGTTCATAAAACTGTACATAGATTGAGTTGTTTTGGTAGATGTTGCAGTTTATTAGCAAGAACCACGTTGATTAGTTATTTGTTAGCATTAAACAAAATATTTTTGCAAACTATTTTCATTCTTGAGAGGAGGCTAAGCAACTCTGTCCAACAAATTGTAGTTTGTACTTAGAAAGTGCAAAATAGTCTCAAAAGTACTTTTAGAGGGAATTGATATTGATGGCAAAAGAAAACTTGCAGTTATACATTTGCTTGTAACAGTTCCCTCTCCGTGAAACATTATTTTTGGTTATCTAAATAAAGCATTGCCTGTCTTGTTGGAGATTTTACAGCTATACTTTGTTGTGTAATGTTATGGTTCCTTTTCTATAAAATGTTATTTTTGGTGATCTAAATAAAGTGTTGCCTGTTTTGTTTGAAAGAATCAAGAGAGTTTTTGCACTGGTTTTCTCCTTTTTATTGCATGGCAACAGTGGGCTAACTTCTTTAACTTGTAACTTTTCAATTCTGTTTTATTTTACCTTTGTGCCTTTTTCCACTTTCCTTCTTTGGTTTTGCCTCACTTGGCAGCATGACTAGATGGTGGTTTCTGGAAGTTACTGTGGTTCTTGCTGTCTTGTTGCTGGACTGGACCTGTACGGGCTAACACTAGTTTATCCTCCTCCAGAATTTCCAGTTGATAGGCTCCACGGTCATCCCTCTAATCTTCATTTCAGTCTCTCACATGCCCCCCCACTCCACATGTTTAAAAAGTTCTAAATTAGTAAAATGGCTAGCAGTACCATGCAGACATTGAATGTCAAACCTGCCTTTTCATGTAGCTCAACTCAGTTGACCTTTACTTCCAAAGATCATTCATCATGCACAACAAGGTCCAGAAAAATAATTTTTGAATCTATAAAATACTTCCATCAAAGTGATTTGTTCTTTTTGACCAGTGAGAATCAGTACCTCTAAATCTGAGTAGATATCCTCTTATGTGCATTTAGTTGTTAAGTAAAAATCATAGTTTTTGGTGACTAATCTGGAGTAGTATTCAAGTTCATGACAGATTTCATCTCCAGTTGGTTTATGTAATGTCTTCTTAAATCTGGTTCCTACACTGTGTTCTGAATTGTTTTTAAAAGCTTAATCAGTAATATTCAGGGCCTGGAAAAAAAGGAAAAAAATATCCCTTACAAAAACATAGTAGTTTAATGTCCCCAATGAAATAAGCACAGATTGTATCTCAGAATACCTATATACTTACATACAATTAATTTTTTCTAATAACAAAAAATTGATTACTTCTTCCTAAGACATTTCTTAATTATAACGTCTCATATAGGTTGATTCTATGCAGCTTAGGTTGATTTAAATAATTTTCTTCAAAATATCCATCATTCTATGGTATGTTACTAATATTTCAACTCATTCCTTAGATAAAAAATATTTAAATGTTTAGATTATCCTTAAAAATTAGAAATTACCTTTTCTTTGTTGATTTGTAAGTCATTTCTTTACTGCCAAACCTTGCAATTATTATCACATTGCATCAATGTTTTCCTCTAAGTAATCATTTGAAAGTATATTGAAATAGAATATTTTGATAATATCTGTATCAGACTAGGTCTTTGTTAACAACATGTGAATTTAAAAACACTTCAGAACAAGGAGTTATATAAGTTTCTAAAGTATAGTGTAGACTAACGAAGTCGAAGAACATTTATCAATATTCAGAAGGTGCCACCTGTCATCCTATTGTTAACTCTAAGCATTTGAGGAAGTGTAATTACCCTGTTTGCCATTATTTTTTAAGTAATTCAGTAGTCTTTGCTGTTTAAGATTCAACTTTTCAAGGGTAAATTCATCTGGACATTTATTGACAATTTACAGCCAAATACTAGTTATTGGAAATACAAGGAAGAACAAAGTAGTCCTTCCTGGGGGACTAGAGTTAAGAGCATTTTTACAGGCATAGACTATAGTCTGTACTAAATCCAGTTCTACATTAAGGAAGTGTGTTACTTTAACCATTTCTTAATATGCAAAATATAAAAGAATGCAAAAGTATAGTGAAAACACAAAGGGCGGTAATTTAAAAAATAACCTTCCCATTTTCCAATGAAGAATGTATAATTTTACTCTTTAAATTTAATTTTACTCTTTTAATGGAATGTAGCCAACATGGCATTAAGTGACTTGTTAGCCTTCTGGAAAGGGGTTTTTTAGCAGATTAAGATAAGAGTAGTATTGTGGGGAAATCATGATTGCATGCTGAAGAGATGAGACTCCTCAATAAACTGGTTAAATTTTTTTAAACAATGTAGTTGGAGATACACTTTTCTGTTCTGGCTGCTGCTTGTCTTATGTTTGAGCCAAATTCTTCCAAATGTTTGTTCATTTAGGACAAATCCTTAGTGCATATTTAAACTAATTGAATTGTGTTGTTTTTATGTAGTTCTAGTGAAAAGATAGATAATGCTCTTCTTTTCCTTCTTCTTCCTCTAAATGCGTCTCTTAAACTCAAGGGGAATTTATCAATGATCATTTCTTGGATTCAGCTTTCCCTCTAATTGATGTAATAGTGGGACATTTGACCAGTGAACAGAATGCAAGCTCCCCAGGAAATCATCTGTGAGGCCTGGTATGTTGTGCCTAGCTAGCTGCACTGTCTCTGAACAGTGACAGGTACATCAACCTGAAGGCCACACCAGATCATCTTATACAGACTGGACATGTCAAAACACTCATGGAACATATATTTATTACATCTTTCATCACATGGCAAAGAATATAATCATTATAAATGGATAAATAAGTGTTCATATGTGGTCAAACAGTGGGGTTGTTGGAAACCATAGGGACCTTTCCTATAGTACAGTGATGTTTTTGCTTCAATGCACTCTTGCTAGAATGTGGGTTTGAGCTCAGCAGATCTGGGGTGTGGCTCAAGAGTCTGCACTTTTAAGGCGCTCACAGGGCTTCTAATGCAGCTGATCCTCAGCCTACACCTTGAGTAGGATGGTTATCAGATGTTGGGGGAGGGTAGGATGTGTGAAATCAGGGACAGGAAATGAGATTCAGATGTAGATGGCCTTTTATGCACATTTTTTGCACATTCCTTTTGTCTGAAGAACAGCTGCATCAGGAAGGTATTATCACATAAATCTAGAAATAAGAATTCAGATTGTTAGAAACAAGGAGAAGTTTCAAACTGAGGTCTCTTATGATTCTAACTCTTTTTTTCCCCCAATTTATCCAAGTCAAATCAAGGCAATAGGCAAGTTTTATAGGTCAGAAGGTAGAAGGAAGGAATAAGGAAAGGAATCATTTTCTGCAGTCTTTTCTCTTTCTCCATCTTTCTCATCCTTCCTACGTGTCCTCCAGAATTCTTACTGTTTTAAACCACCATCTGTTTGGCCATTTGCTGGATTCTAGTCTTAAAGGAATAGGCAGTTCTTAGTTGAAGGATTTGTTGTTTTCATAGGTAGATCAAAGTTGGGTAAATTTTTCATAACTCTGAAATCTGAGGACTGATTGCAAAGAAGAAGAAGAAATTAATAAATTCATTCAAGATTCAATTATATTTTAACAATCACATTTTCAAGAGTTTTATGAATGTTTGGTTTCCTAGAAAAGTTAACAAAATATCTGTTTTGGCATCTAAATCCTTTGTTGCATGAGGTACAATAAGAGCTGTAAAATGGAATAATTGCTAAGTATACAGGTCATCATAGCTACATTCAAAGAGTACTAGGAAATTTCTCTCTCTGGCCCAGCAGAAGCCAATTCAAGTGACTATCAAGAAATAATTTTCACATATTGGTCTGCTTGTACTTAACTGATTTCTATGGACTAACATGATTTATATAAAGGAACATAATAGTAGGATCTTGCATTTTTATCATCAAACTATTTTGTCCTTTTTATTAGTCCTACTGAATTTATCATCTAACTATTCTGAATGCAAATTTTTATGGTTTGAATAGGGAACGTCTACTAAAGGCTCATGTGTTTATAGGTGGGACTTATAGGAAGTAATTGGGTCATGAGTGCTCTGATCTCATCAGTGGATTAATCCATTGATAGCTGAATGGATTAATAGGTGGAACCTAATTGGGAGAAGTAGGTCACAGAGGGCATAGCCTTATCCAGCCCTGCCCCTTTCTCTGCTGCCTCTCTTTCTCTGTCTCTTTCTGTCTCTCCTTCCTAGCTTCCACAAATGAAGTAGGTTTCCTCCACCACACATTTTCACCATTGTGTTCTGCTTCACCACAGGCTCATTGCAATGGAACTGTCCAGTCATAGGCTGAACCTCTGAAACCATGAGCCAAAATGAGACTTTTCTCCTTTAAGTCGTTGTGTCAGGTATTTCAGTCACAGCAACTAAAAAATGAACTAAAACACCAATAAATCTGCTAGTAATTAATAGACCCTATTCCCAAGGTCAAAATGAAATAACGTGATTGTAATTCTATGGAGAGATGTATCACATATTGATGTATCACCTACTGATGACATTTGAGCAAAACCTAAAGGTAGAGAGGGAGAGGAGCATGCAAATGCTGGGGGGAAGGACATTCAGCTAGAGGGAACAGCTGAGGCTAAGACACTGAGGTAAAAATGTATTTGGCATTTCATGGAGGATGGTTTGGCTAGAGCTTAGTTCGGAGGTTGAAGACGTAACAGATCAGGGCACAAGTGACAGATCATTTAGGTTTGCACATTATCCCGAGGCATCAACTTTGAAGGTTCACTAATTAGTTTTGTATTTTCTTTATCTCACTAACTACAGTGTGGAGGTTGAATTAGTTGAAAGAATGTGGACACAACAAAAGTACAGACATGGGAATGAATAAAAGGTGAATATTTTGACTTGTATGAGATGGAAGTTCCATCTCAGGAGGGAGGACTGGTCGGGAATAATAGTCACCAGAAATAAATAATAAATGCTGAGATTGGCTGAGGTCACCTGGGGAAAGAATATGGATTGAGAAGAAAGTAAGGACATCAGGGCAGGGGTATTGCTCAGTGGTAGAGCCCTTGACTTGAATGCACAAGGTTCCATCCCCAGCACTGACAAAAGAGAAAAATGTAAGGAAATTTAAAAAAAATTTTTGAAAAGGACATCAGGTTTCTTATCAATAACCACAAATGTGAAAGTCAGGGCTAAATCATATCTTTAAAGTGCTGATTTCAAATAATTTTGGACTTTCTGGGGGTGTAATCAGAGGCAGAGCATGTACTTATCATGCGTAAGGTTCTAGGTTCAATTCCCAGTACAAAATAATAACAATAACAACAACTTTGGACTTAGACTTAATTTCCATATAAACTGTGGATGAAACCAAGAGTCTTTCCAGTACTTTAGGTTTTGCCATTCTCCCAAAGGACCAACTTCAAACCCTTCCAGTCATAACAGCCTAACCAACATTGGATGACTCTCCAAGTGCATTATGTAACACTGCAGAATTCAGGATGACAGAACCAGCACATTTAGGCATCTGTGGCCCTCCACACTAGGGTCTCCAGAGCCGAACTTCTCTATCATCTCTGGGTTTGCTGCTGTGTGATTCTCTGCAATGAATTCTCTACTCAGTTTCCAGCTAGCAGGAGACAGACCTGTCCACAGCATAAAGCATGAAGAAGGTCCAAAATGTGGCTCAGCACTGAGTGCTTGCCTCACATGTGTGAGGCCCTGAGTTTGATCCTCAGCACTGCTAAAAAAAAAAAAAAAAAAAAAAAGGCAAAGATGAAAATATAAGTGTGTAAGTCATAGTAAATTCCACTTTTATGTATCTATGAGGCTCTATGAGGCTCTGGAAACAAATTTAACAAAATAGGGAAGGGTATCTTCCACAAAATTTCTATATGTAGATGATTATGTTTTGCAGTTGTTTGACTGATTTTTCAACTTTGCCATGTTGAGAAAGCCATACAAATTAAGTAGAAAATATACTTTATTGTTTGAATTTTGATGTTTTCCCAGTCTAGCTGTATGCAGTGTGATTCTCTCAATGCTTTCTTGGTGGTGGCAAAAAGCTGCAGCTCCTAGTCAGCTTCATAATCACAAGGGGAAAACAACCAATGCTCTGCAGTGTACTATGCCACTAGGTTGTTCTATAGGTCAGATATATTCTATGTGTTTTCCACTTAGGATATTTTTGGAACATAGCCCCATAATAATTTGAGAAGCTCCTATGTTATAAAGTTATACTCATTAGAAATATGGTGCAAGCCTATAATCCCAGCAGCTTGGGAGGCTGAGACAGGAGGCTTGTGAGTTCAAAAAGCTAGCCTTAGCAATGGTGAGGTGCTAAGCAACTCAGTGCAATCCTGTCTCTAAAATACAAAACAGGATTGGGGATGTGGCTCAGTGGTAAAGTGCCCCTGATCCCTGGTACCAAAAAAAAAAAAAAAAAAGAAAGAAAGAAAGAAATTTGGTGCCGACAATAACACAAGAAAATTAGACCCAGGAACTGACACATGCACGTATATATAAGTGTGTGAACAGACATCTACTAAGTCTTAGCAGTAGTTAAATCTGGGTATTGGTGGGAATGGAGATAGAGGCTCAGGAACATTAGCTTTATCAATAACTATTTAATTTTTATTTTATTTTGTATTGTACTTAAAACGATTCTTTTGTGTGATTTTAATTTATTATCTGTAACTATTAGAACTTTACATCAGAAAAAGTATTGGTATCAGTAGAGTTTTATTCTGCCATGAAGAAGAGCAAAATTATGTTGAGTGAAATAAACCAGACTTAGAAGGCCAAGAGTCATATGTTTTCTCTCATATGTGGAAACTAGAGAGTAAAATGGAAAAAAAGGACCCCTTGAAAATAGAAGGGCGTATTGGTTTTTCATTGCTCAAATCTTCAACCAGGAAACAGGTAGGTAGGGACCAGGATTGCTTCTTTTATAACAACCCTCTAGTGAGAACAACCAAGGGATTGAACCAGAGGTACCTTAAACCCTTTCAAGAATAGCACCCCCAGCAAGAACTAAGGACCTCTGCACAAGCACACCTCTTAAAGATCCCATCAGTTTCCAATACCACCACCCTGGGGACCAAGCCTACAGTAATAGACCCTTGGGATACACTTAAATCATAAAAAATCCATATCCATCTCAAAACCTTTTTTATTGACTGAATAGGGTTCAGAGACTGCTGATCTAGACTACTTTCTCTCTGTTCCCGCCCTCCCCTCAGCACGTTCATGTATCAATGTATGACATAGATTCTCGCTGGTTGATGGGAGAATGAATTTAGGAGAAGTGAGTATAAGGAGATGGAGGATAAATAGAATGGTTTGGAATCTCTCCCCTGTCTACTTCCAGGAACAGTTGGAGCCCTCAGAAAGAGAGGCCTGTGAAATCAAGGAACATCTTTCCTGAGGGATTTGCTGGGCCTCTGGGCAAAGGCAGAAGGCCAGAAGCTGAGGAAACCTTACAAGAACATCTGGAGATTTAAGCAGAGCTCTTTGGGAAGCCAGATGACAGAGGTGACATCACATTTACACTTCTGTGGCTTAATGAGGTCTAAAGCTTGGAACCATCTGGAGGCAGTCCAAAGTACATTACTATACTCTTATTATGGCCTTATCACTACAGTCAGGGAGCTTCAAAATCATCCCTCCACCATTTTTCTACTTATTATCCTCTTCCTCCTCCTCTCCCTTCTGCAAGAAGCTCCTAAATCTGTTAAAGAGGAAGACCTTGACTGACTTCAGGGTGACTGTGGGTGACCAAATGATTTATAATGAGTCGCAGAAAACACTGAGGAGGCTGGGCTATGGAGTTTGGTTCCCACTAGGGTAGGTGTGTAGAGGGAGAAGAATCTTGTTCAATTATGCTCAAATTATAACACATTGCATTTTGGAGTTAATATTAATTTTCTACTGTTGCAATAACAGGTTACCGTAAATTTAGTGACTTAAACTAACACAACTTTATTATATTGAAATTGTGGACTCGCAGAATTTCAACAGTTCTTACCAGGCTAAGATCAAGATGACACAAAGCTGTGTTACTTCTGAAGGCTCTGGGGGAGAATCTGTGTCCTCGTCTTTTCCAGATTCTAGAGGCCATGTGCATTCCTTTGCTAATGGCCCTTTTCTTCATGTTCAAAGCCAGCAATTTTGGGCTGAGTCCCACTTTGTGCTGCCTTTTTTCTTTCTCTGACTGAAGCTAAGAAAGGGTCTCTGCTTCATATCTGCATAGTTCTTTCTGCCACGTCAGTTAATGTCACCATATGGGGGCATGAGGAGGTCTCCAAAAGCAGAGAAGACCTCTATTTGCACTTTCCAGCTTCTTGACCATGTCTCAGAAAAGATTTTAAGGACGTGTCAGATGTAAGTACCAAAGCAATAGATTTATTATGAGGGTAAAAGAACACACTGACTGGTGAATGGGAGGGTGGGGATTCTCAGGGAGAGTCATCTCATCTTTGAGATTTTAACTTTTATGAAGGAACAGTAGCTGGTGATATGAACTAGAGGTAGCGTCAGGGCAGGGTTATGCAATTTCATGCCATTATCCCTTGCGCTTGCACATGACTTATGCATATTCTAAACCTGTTGCTTCCTTCAACACATGCCTCATTAGCATCTCAAATCTCCACCCAGAGGGTATAGATAATGAGGCTAGGGTTATTTCTTGATCACCACAGCCTTTAATGCATATACTCCATAAAGGAGTGGAGTCTTCCAATGCCTTATGGTTATCTTGCAGTTTGGTTGCTTTTTCATCAGCTAATTGGCAAGCTATGAGCATGAATGTGACATAAGGATTCAGGCTGAGTTGTTCAGCATTCCAAGGGTTTATGGACATTTTAAGACTAAGTGTATCATCAAATTTTTATCTCAGTAGTTTATTCACAAGTTCTGAGGACTAGAATGTGGACATCTTTAGGGGGCCATTATTCTCTCTACCACAGAATCCTAGCCTGGTGAGGCAAGCAGACATTTGTGTTACTCAGATGACCCAACAACAAGTGGTATTGACTTTAGAACAGAGGCATAATTATAGTGGAACTGGTGAAGTTAAAGTTCAGGCTTACTTGCTTGCTTGAGTACACCTTTTCCAAAACCTCAATTTTATAGTTGTAATTTAGTGTCCTACCTCTTAAAAGGACATCCCTGATAATAGAGACTTCATGCCCTACAATACCTGATTGGACTCCTTCTCTGGAATGTGTATGGGATGAGACAAAATGAAAGCTACAAAGTGGACCTTGAGGAATAGTGTGGTATGAGGTGTGACCCACAACAGTCCTTTGCTTCCTTTTGTTAAATGACATCTGCAAAGGAAGGACTTGGAGAAAGAACTAGGGAGGAAGTTGAACTATCAAGGGGATGGCAGAGATTTCTGAGGAGGAAAGGAAAGCAAAGCAATGAAGAACATGTTGCCAAAACAGAGAAAGCTTGAAAGAGGATTTGGGGGCATTTGTGCTGGACCACATGCTGCATAAACCTCTCCTTCATCTCTGCCAAAATATCAACCATTCACTGAGTGCTTGAGGAGATGGGGTCATTCTTATGAGCTCTTGTGGAGATGGGTTGCCAGGCTAAATCCAGCCCCCAGGGTGGGTGGGAAAAGAGCAAGAATATATCAAGAGTTGGTAACATTGGGTTCATATGTTCTTTCACTCATCAGAAGGGATCTGAGAGAAGCCAGAATCTAAAGGCATATATTATATGATTCCAATTGTAGGAAGTGCCCCAACCAGGCAAATCCATAGAGATAGAGAGATTAGTGGTTGTCAGAGGAGGGGAGGAGGTGGGCATTGAGACTAACTACTAATGAATATGCAGTTTATTTTGGAAATAATGGGAATTCTGGAATTAGTAGTGATTGTTGTACTCCTCAAAATATTTTATAAACCACTGAATTGTATGCTTTTAAAGGGTGAATTTTTTTGAATCATAAATATATAGAGACTTTTCTTTGTTTCTTCATTTTCAGTGTATATTTCTATTTTTATTGCTTTTATTAGAGCATCATAATTGCACATAATCGTGGGATTCATTGGGACATAGGTATATATGCACATAATTTACCACATATCATTCCCTGTATTTTCCCATTTCCTTCCCCTCTTTCATCCCCCTGACCCCTTTCTTCTACTCTACTGGTCTTCCTTCCATTTACTTTTTTTGAACTATAATTATATGTAAAAATGAAATTCATTGTGACATATTCATGCTTGCACATAACACTATTTGGTTAATTTCATTCTTAAAGGGTAAATTTTATGTGATTTTATTTTATTTATTTATTTTATATTTTTTATTTATAGTACACAAATGGGGTACAATTTTTCATTTCTATGGCTGTACACAATGAGAGTCACACCATTTGTGTAATCACGTGTACATAGGGTGATGATGTTTTTCTCATTTCTATTACCTTTCCTTCCCCCCCATCACCCCATCTGCACTCCCCCAATTCCCTCTACAAAATCCAATGGTTCCTCCATTCGTCTCTTACCTCCTAGCTCCCCCTCCATTTTGTATCATCATCCACTTATCAGATAAAACATTCGGGATTTGGTATTTTTTTTCTTTCCTTTTTCTTTCTAGTTTTTTTAAAATTTTTTTTTTATTGTAAACAAATGGGATACATGTTGTATCTCTGTTTGTACATGGAGTAAAGGCATACCATTTGTGGAATCATAAATTTACATACAGTAATGTTGTTTGATTCATTCTGTTATTTTTTCCCTTCCCCCCACCCCTCCCACCCCTCTTTTCCCTCTATACAGTCCTTCTTTCCTCCATTCTTACCACCCTCCTTAACCCTAAACCTAACCCTAACCCTAACCCTAATGCTAACCCCTCCCACCCCCATTATATGTCCTCATCCACTTATCAGTGACATCATTCGTCCTTTGGTTTTTTGAGATTGGCTTATCTCACTTAGCATGATATTCTCCAATTTCATCCATTTGCCTGCAAATGCCATAATTTTATCATTCTTTATGGTGGAGTAATATTCCATTGTATATATATGCCACAGTTTCTTTATCCATTCATCAACTGAAGGGCATCTAGGTTGGTTCCACATTCTGGCTATTGTGAATTGAGCAGCTATGAACATTGATGTGGCTGTATCTCTGTAGTATGCTGATTTTAAGTCCTTTGGGTATAGGACGAGGAGTGGGATAGCTGGGTCAAATGGTGGTTCCATTCCAAGCTTTCTGAGGAATCTCCATACTGCTTTCCAGAGTGGCTGCACTAATTTGCAGTCCCACCAGCAATGTATGAGTGTACCTTATTCCCCACATCTTCGCCAACACTGCTTGTTGCTTGTGTTCTTGATAATCGCATTCAAATTGGGGTGAGAGGGAATCTTAGGGTAGTTTTGATTTGAATTTCTCTTATTACCAAAGATGGTGAACATTTTTTTCATATGTTTGTTGATTACTTGTACATCTTCTTCTGTGAAGTGTCTGTTCATTTCCTTAGCCCATTTGTTGATTGGATTATTTTTATTCTTCATGTAGAGTTTTTTGAGTTCTTTATATATTCTGGAAATTAGTGCTCTATCTGAAGTATCAGTGGCAAAGATATTCTTCCACTCTGTAGGCTCTCTCTTCGCATTGCTGATAGTTTCCTTTGTTGAGAGAAAGCTATTCAGTTTGAATCTATCTCAGTTGTTGATTCTTGCTTTTATTTCTTGTGCTATGGGAGTCCTGTTAAGGAAGTCTGGTCCTAAGCCGACAAGGTGAAGATTTGGACCTACTGTTTCTTCTATAAGATGCAGGGTCTCTGGTTTGATTTCAAGGTCCTCGATCCATTGTGAGTTGATTTTTGTGCAGGGTGAGACATAGGGGTTTAGTTTCATTCTGTTGCATATGGTTTTCCAGTTTTCCCAGCACCATTTGTTGAAGAGGCTATCTTTTCTCCATTGCATATTTTTGGCACTTTTGTCTAGTATGAGAAAATTGTATTTATTTGGTTCCATGTCCTCTATTCTGTACCATTGATCTACATGTCTATTTTGGTGCCAATACCATGCTGTTCTTGTTACTATTGCTTTTTAGTATAGTTGAAGTTCTGGTATTGCGATACCCCTGTTTCATTCTTCCTGCTAAGGATTGCTTTAGCTATTCTGGGTTTCTTATTCTTCCAGATGAATTTCATGATGGCTTGCTTGCTCTATTTCTGTAAGGTACGTCACTGGGATTTTAATTGGAATTGCATTGAATCTGTATAGTACTTTTGGTAGTATGGCCATTTTGACAATATTAATTCTGCCTATCCAAGAACATGGTAGATCTTTCCATCTTCCAAAGTCTTCCTTAATTTCTTTCTTCAATGTTTTGTAGTTTTCATTGTAGAGATCTTTTACCTCTTTGGTTAGATTGATGCCCAAGTATGTTATTTTTTTTGAGGCTAATGAAAATGGAGTTGTTTTCCTCATTTCCCTTTCAGCTGTTTCATCGCTTGTGTATAAAAATGCTTTAGATTTATGCGTGTTGATTTTATAGCCTGCTATTTTGCTGAATTCATTGATGAGGTCTACAAGTTTTCTGGGGAGGTTTTTGGATCCTCTAAATATAGAATCATGTCATCCGCAAATAGTGACAGCTTAAGTTCCTCTTTTCCTATTCGTATCACTTTAATTTCTTTAGTCTGCCTAATTGCTCTGGCTAGAGTTTCGAGGACAATGTTGAATAGAAGTGGTGAAAGAGGACATCTCTGTCTTGTTCCTGTTTTTAAAGGGAATGGTTTCAGTTTATCTCCATTAAGAATGATGTTGGCCATGGGCTTAGCATAAATAGCCTTTACGATGTTCAGGTATGTTCCTACTATCCCTATTTTTTCTAGTGTTTTCAGCATGAAGGGGTGTTGTATATTGTCAAATGCTTTTTCTGCATCAATTGAAATAACCATATGATTCTTATCCTTCAGTCTATTGACATGATGGATTACGTTTATTGATTTTCGGATGTTAAACCATCCTTGCATTCCAGGAATGAACCCCACTTGATTGTGGTGCACAATTTTCTTAATATGTTTTTGGATACGGTTTGCCAATATTTTGTTAAGGATCTTAGCATCCTTATTCATCAAGGATATTGGTCTAAAATTTTCTTTCCTTGATGTGTCTTTTCCTGGTTTGGGTATGAGGGTGATATTAGCTTCATAGAATGAGTTTGGTAGGGTACCCTCCTTTTCTATTTCCTGGAATACTTTGAGAAGTATTGGAATGAGTTCTTCTTTGAAGGTCTTGTAGAACTCGGCTGAGAATCTGTCTGGTCCTGGGCTTTTCTTGGATGGTAGATTTTTAATGGCTTCTTCTATTTCATTGCTTGATATTGATCTGTTTAAATCGTGTATGTCCTCCTGGTTCATTTTGGGAGGAGCATAAGTCTCTAGAAATTTGTCGATGTCTTCGGTACTTTCTATTTTGTTGGAATACAGATTTTCAAAGTAGCTTCTCATTATGTTCTGTATCTCAGTGGTGTCTGTTGTGATATTTCCTTTTCCATCATGTATTTTAGTAATTTGAGTCTTCTCTCTCCTTCTCTTTGTTAGTGTGGCTAAGGGTTTATCTATTTTGTGTACTTTCTCAAAGAACCAACTTTTTGTTATGTCAATTTTTTGAATAGTTTCTTTTGTTTAAATTTCATTGATTTCAGCTCTGATTTTAATTATTTCTTGTCTTCTACTACTTTTGCTGTTATTCTGTTCCTCTTTTTGTAGGGCTTTGAGCTGTAATGTTAGGTCATTTAATTGTTGACTTTTCATTCTTTTCTGGAATGCGCTCCATGCGATGAATTTTCCTCTTAATACCGCTTTCATAATGTCCCAGAGATTTTGATATGTTGTATCATCATTCTCATTGACCTCTAAGAAGTTTTTAATCTCTTCCCTGATGTTTTTTGTTATCCATGTTTCATTCAATAGCATATTATTTAGTCTCCAAGTGTTGGCGTAATTTCTTTTTTTTATTTTGTCATTGATTTCTACTCTCAGTCCATTATGATCTGATAGAACACAAGGCAGTATCTCTATTTTTTTGCATTTCCTAAGGGCTGCTTTGTGGCATAACACATGGTCTATTTTCGAGAAGGTTCCATGTGCTGCTGAGAAGAAAGTGTATCTGCTCGTTGATGGATGGAATATTCTATATATGTCTATTAAGTCTAGGTTATTGATTGTGTTATTGAGTTCTATGGTTTCTTTGGTTGGATTTTGTTTGGAAGACCTATCTAGTGGTGACAGCAGTGCGTTAAAGTTGCCCAGAATTATTGTGTTGTGATCTATGTGATTCTTGAAATTGAGAAGGATTTGTTTGACGTACAGGGATGCACCATTGTTTGGAGCATAAATATTTACTATCATTATGTCTTCCTGATTTATGGTTCCCTTAAGCAGTGTGAAATGTCCTTCTTTATCCCTTCTGACTAACTTTGGCTTGAAGTCCACTTGATCTGATCTAAGGATGAAAACCCCCACTTTTTTACTGAGTCCATGTGCGTGGTAGGTTTTTTCCCATTCTTTCACCTTTAGTCTGTGGATGTCTTTTACTATGAGATGAGTCTCTTGCAGGCAGCATATTGTTGGGTCTTTCTTTTTAATCCATTCTTCCAGTCTATGTCTTTTGATTGAGGAGTTTAGGCCATTAACGTTCAGGGTTATTATTGAGAAATGATTTGTATTCCCAGTCATTTGGCTTCTTTGGGGTTTTTAAGTTGGCTTGGTTTCTCCTTTGAGTGGTTTTTCTCTAAGGTAGTTCCTCCCTTTGCTGACCTCCAGTGTTGTTTTTCATTTCCTCCTCATGGAATATTTTGTTGAGAACATTCTGTAGTTCTGTAGGCTTTCTATTTGTAAATTCTTTTAACTTTTGTTAATCATGGAAGGATTTTATTTCATCTTCAAATCTGAAGGTTAGTTTTGCTGGGTATAGGATTCTTGGTTGGCAACCATGTTCTTTCAGAGCTTGAAATATGTTGGTCCAGGCCCTTCTAGCTTTTAGAGTCTGGGTTGAGAAGTCTGCTGCTATCCGTATTGGTCTCCCCCTATATGTAATCTGATGCTTTTCTCTCGCGGCCTTCAAAATACTATCTTTATTTTGAATGTTAGGCATTTTCATTATAATGTGCCTTGGCGTGGATCTGTTGTGATTCTGTGCATTTGGTGTTCTGTAAGCCTCTTGTATTTGATTTTCCATTTCATTCTTCAGGTTTGGGAAATTTTCTGATATTATTTCTTTGAATACATTGCTCATTCCTTTGGTTTGTATCTCTGTGCCTTCCTCAATCCCAATAATTCTTAAATTTGGTCTTTTCCTGATGTCCCATAGTTCTTGGAGATTCTGTTCATGATTTCTTACCATCTTCTCTGTTTGGGTGACTTTATTTTCAAGATTAAATATTTTGTCTTCATTGTCTGAGGTTCTGTCTTCCAAGTGGTCTAGTCTGTTGGTGATGCTTTCCATTGAGTTTCCTATTTGGTTTATTGTCTCCTTCATTTCAAGGATTTCTGTTTTTTTTTTTTTTTTTTTTTTTTGAGAATCTCTATCTCTTTGTTGAAATGATCTTTTGCTTCCTGCAGGTGCTCTTTCAGCTTATTGGTATTATCATTCATTGCCTGCATTTGCTCTCTTATCTCATCCTTTGCTTCATGAATCATCTTAATCATGTATAATCTGAAGTCCTTTTCTGACATTTCTTCTAACATACTGTCATTGGATTCTACTACTATAGAATCTAGATTTGTTTGGATCATTTTCTTCCCTTGTTTTTTCATGTTGTTCATGTATCTTCCCCTCTAGCAGTGCAGATCTAAGGTATTGCAGATTTCCCCCTATAGGCTTATAGTGGCCCTATAGGTTTCCAAAACCCTTTCTTTAAGGGGAGATCAATATTAGCAGTGCCCAAATCAGACACTATGGAATCCTAGGCCAAATAGCCCCTATGGGGACAATAACAAAATTGTCATAATAAACAAAATGAGTTCAAATGTTATCTTTGGTGAAACAAGCAGGTTTGCAATAAGGTCTGCAGTTTCTAATGGAGGACAAAGAGGATGCAGAGGGATGTAGAATATGGCTGTTAATGGGATAAGAAAAGAATATACAGAAGTTCTAGAAAATAGAAAGGGTAAGAGTGTAATCAAAAGAAATCGGATGTTAGCATTCAAAAAAGGGAGAAAGAGACTCTGAGGGAACAGGTAAACAAAAGGAAAAGAAAGCAAGAAAAGTAAAGAAATAAAAACTTAATTTTTTTTAAAAAGGAGAAAAAAGAAAATCTACTGTATAACAGTCATATACTAATGAAACCTCCCAGTGTTCAGTAGCCTGATGCATGAGAGGTACCTGACAATGAGCTTCAAGCCTCCAGGAGGCATCTCAGGATGGGATTTACCCCACCCGAAGATCGGAGCTACGGCTTCCAGGATTATCCAAGATGGCTGCTCTGGCTTCGAAATGTGTTGGCAAATGGGGAGCTGCAGCTCAGGGGTGGACGTGGTCAGCTGGAGGTCCTGGAGACAGGATGCAGTTGGTCCGGCAGTGGTCCTGGAGGTCGGGTGTGTTTGGTGTGGTTGTGGGATCCTGGAGGCCGGGTGCAATCAGTCGGTCTGGGTTCCCAGTGATAGGGCACAGTCAGTTGGTCTGGGGGTCCTGGCGGCAGGGAGCAGTCAGTCGATATGAGGGCCCCAGAGGCAGGGAGTGATCGGTTGGGCTGAGGGATCCTGGAGACGGAGCTCAGTCAGTCCGGCCAGGGGTCCTTTGGGGCCTGGCTGTTTCAAAAAAAAAAAAAAAATCGATATAAGATTCTTGATTGTCATCGATGTTCTTTCAGAGCTTGAAATATGTTGTTCCAGGCCCACCTAGCTTTTAGAGTCTGGCCTGAGAAATCTGTTGATATCTGTATTGGTTTCCCCCTATATGTAATCTGATACTTTTCTCTCACAGAAATCTCTCACAGACTTTAAAACTCTATCTTTATTTTGTATGTTGGGCATTTTCATTATAATGTGCCTTGGTGTGCATCTGTTGTAATTTTGTACATTTGGTGTCCTGTAAGTTTCTTTTATTTGATTTTCCATTTCATTCTTCAGGTTTAGAAAATTTTCTGATATTATTTGATTGAATAGGTTGTTCATTCCTTTATTTTTTATATCTCTGTGCCTTCCTCAATAACAATAATTCTTAAATTTGGTCTTTTCATGTTATCCCATAATTCTTGGAGATTCTGGTCATGATTTCTTACCATCTTCTCTGTTTGGTCAACTTTATTTTCAAGATTAAATATTTCATCTTCATTGTATGAGGTTCTGTCTTCCAAGTGATCTATTCTGTTGGTGATGCTTTCTATTGAGTTTTTAATTTGATTTATTGTTTCCTTCATTTCAAGGATTTCTGTATTTTTTTCAGAGTCTTTATCTCTTTATTGACATGATCTTTTGTTTCCTGCATTTGCTCTTTTAACTGTTTTTTGGAGTGATCATACATTGCCTGCATTTGCTCTATCTCATCCTTTACTTCATGGATCATTTTTATTATGTATATTCTGAACTCTTTTTCTGACATTTCTTCTACCATGCCATCATTTGTTTCTATTAATATAGCATCTTCGTTTGTTTGGGACAATTTCTTCCCTTGTTTTTTTCACATTGTGTCTTGTATCTCTCCCTCCAGAAGTGCAGATCTGATGTATTGCAGTCTCCCCCCATAGGTTTTTAGTGTTCCTGCAGGTTTCCAATACCTCACCTTTCAGGGGGAGATCAATATTAGCAGCACCCAAGACAAACAATATGGATCCCTAAACCCAGTAGACCCTATTACTCCTTAGCAGTATTGTTGTAATAAACAGAGAGTTTGAGTTTGATTATTATCTACAGTATAACCAATAGACTTGCAATGAGATCTACAATTTCTAATGGTGGACAAAGAGGATGGGGAGGGGTGTGGGAAGTAACTGTTAATGGGATAGGAAGAGAGTATATAGATGTAATAGATCATAGGAAAGTGAAAGCAGGATCAAATGAAGTTGGTTGTTAGCATGAGAAAAGGGAGAAAGAGACTCCAAGGAAACAGGTATGTAAGAGGAAAATAGAGTGAGAAAAAAAGAATAAAATATTAAAAAATAAAATAAAATAAAACTGTCATATGCTATTCAAAACTCCCAGTCTTCAGTAGCCTGATGCATGAGAGGTACCTGACAATGAGCTGCTAGTCTACAGCAGTTGTCTCAGGATGGGAGCTGCCGGACCTAAAGATGGCAGCTATGTCTTCGGGGATAATCCAAGATGGCTGCACAGGCTTCCGAATGCTTGGTAAATTGGGAGCTGCAGTGCCAGTGGACCGGTTCTGAGTCCTGAAGCTCCCAGGTGGGCAGGCCTGGGTCCTCACTCTTATATGATTTCATATCTCAACTTTAAATGACAGGACCTAGATATTTGGTTATGCCTAAAATTGATGGAAAATACATCATGAAAACCCATTTTTGGCAAGGTTAAAGGCTATTTAGTCTAATAATCCAGTGTGGTTTCTTTCATGCATCATTGCCTATGGAAGACCAAGGTTCTTTGAGTCCACACTTCATCTGAAACCAAAAACCCCAGTGCTGTCTGTGTCTTTATACAATTTCCTTTGTGAGCAAATAGGAGATTGACAAACCTTCAAACTTATGTGGCTTTCAAATTCTTCTTCATAGCACACAGGACACAAGGAATAACTACATAGTGATAATGTTATATAGGCAAAAAGGTTAATAAACTAAGAGATTAGTTACAGAAAAAAATAAAATGAATTGTTAAGAATAATGCAAACCAGAACCATTTAATTTTTATAAGTCTTGATATTTTGGAGTTTCTTTGCAACATCAATCTTCATCCTTCCAGAAGGTCATGAAAATCTTTGGTAGTAAAGTGCTCAGCTGTACTTTTCTATTGATTTGTACTTTTTCCACTTAGATTTATAACTTTCACTGGGATGATTTAATAAGTCATTGTGGAGATATGCTTTGGCCAAGGTAAATTACACCAGTCAGCAGGCTATATTTACTGCTCAATCTTCACTATTGTAGAGGTGACTTTTGAGACAATTTCAGGTCACTATCTTCTATTAGTTGTCCATTAGTATCTGGGAAATAATTTTGTGTAAGATGATTTATGGGTTGTATGGAACATACCTATTGGCATCACAGAATGAAGGCTGTTTGAATGTGGTTGGACAATATGTAAAATAGTCAAAAATCCCAAAACACTCAATTGGAGGGAAAGCCTAGTAAGATTCTTTTTTGATATATGATATTTCATCTTATCTTTTATATAATCTAGTACACAAAGCTTAACTAATCAATCACAACATTGGAAATCTTTGTCAATTTGGTGGTCCACAAGAAGCAATGGTGTTTTAGTCAGCTTTTTTTGCTGCTGTGACTAAAAAGACCCAACCAACAACTGTAGAGAAGGAAAAGTTTATTTGAGGGCTCATGATCTCAGGGGCCTCAATCCATAGATAGCTGACTCCATTCCTCAGGGATCAAGGTGAGGCAGAACATCCTGGTGGAAGAGTGAAGCAGAGGGAAGTGTCTCACATGATGATCAGAAAGCAGAGAGTGAGATAATCCACTCACCAGATACGAAATATATACCCCATAGCCATGTCCCAAGTGCATCACATCTTCCCGTCACACACAACCCACCTTCAGTTACCACTCAGTTAATCTCTATCAGGAGATTAATTCACCAATTGGGTTAAGACTATCACAACCCAATCATTTCTCTGAATCTTCTTGCATTGTCTCACTTGTCAGCTATTGGGGGACGCTGCACATCTAAACTATAATGCATGGTGTGGGAGATGAAAAATGTTTCTAAATTTTTTATATCACCCCCACCCCCATTTTCACCCAATTCACTAACTTTTGAAAGGTGAGTTTGAAGTTCCTCTAATAAAGAAGTAATGTTCATTTTCCTTAAATTTTGTCTGACTTCGTGACTTACATTAGCCAAGAAATATGGCAGGAGTTCTCACTTTTTTAAAAATCTAATTATTTATTTATTTTTACAGACTGCATTTTGATTCATTGTATACAAATGGGGTACATCATTTCATTTCTATGGTTGTACATGATGTAGATTCATACCATTCATGTAATCATACATGTACATAGGGTAATGATATTGTCTCATTCCACCATTTTTCATAACCCCCATCCCTCTCATTTCCTTCTATATAATCTAAAGATCCTCCATTCTTCTCTCACTCCCCACACCCCCACCCCCATTATATATCATTCTCCACTTATCAGGGAAAACATTTGGCCTTTGGTTTTTAGGGTTTGGCTTATTTCACTTAGCATGATATTCTCCAATTCCATCCATTTATTTGCAAATGCCATAATATTATTCTTCTCTATGGCTGAATTATATTCCATTGTGTATATATACCTTTTGACCCAGTTATCCCACTTCTCAGTTTATACACAAAAGAATTAAAATCAGCATACTACAGTGATGTAGCCACATCAATGCTTATAGCAGCTCAGTTCACAATAGCTAGATTGTGGAACCAACCTAGATGCCCTTCAACAGATGAAAGGAGTTCTCACTTCTGTTATCGCCTTTGGAACCTTGCTGAGATGTGAGTAAGTCTGGATTAACCCGCTGGATGATTTGAGCCACATGACCTGATTATTCTCATCACCTCAGCAAACAACCAGCTGACTGGCCAACATGTGAAAGAAACCATTTTCAGCCAACCTCCAATCTTCCTCCTAGGCTACAACAGGTGAATATATGAGCCAGAGAAGATCAGGCAAGGCTAGACCATTTTAACACTTAGATGACCATATGCCGTTGATCAATAATAAATGCTTGTTGTTTTAACCCTCAGCTTTTGGGGGTGGTATGTTATGTAGCAGTAGCTAACGTCACATTGTGCTTTTTGTGGTTCTCATGCGTTACAGCCTATCTATGGAACAGCTCAAACTCTATTGCCTTGGCTGAAATTGCTGAAAATTTGACATGTTCAAAAGCCATCATATACTCAAGGGAGCATATGCTTGCCATTGCTACTGCTCAGATAATAAGGAAGAAAATGGATAGAGACAGAACTTCATCTCTGGAATTTTGTAGCTAGCCTGAAGTTTGAGGGGGTTAAATTTGCAGACAACTATTATTTTCTACTATTTATTTTCAGCCACGGTTATAAAAAGAAAAAAAATACATTTTGCATTTGGCTAAAGTTCCTTTTAACCATTATCTGAGTCTCAATTCCCTGCCCTTCTCCCAGAGACAATTATATCCTTAGTCTGAAATGTTTTGTACTCTTATTATGCAACTGGAACTTTTTATCACTCATCGTATGTTTATATATGTATATTATACAAACATGCATCTGTATGTACATATATGCATAATATATGCATAAACATGGTTTTACATATACATACATTTAGCATGATCCTTGTGATTGCTATATGAAGTCTACTGCAGGGATATCATAGCCTGTATTAATTACTTCACATCGTTGGTCATTCAGATGGCTCCCAAGTTCACCTTTTAATAATAGGGCTGAAATGATCAAATAGCACTTGCACATAGTTCTTTGTATTTGAGAGTAAGTCTTTCTCTAGGTCATGCACCCACATTTCAGGATGGCCAGAAAAATGCTTTTTTGCATTTTTTAGTTACTCATCAGAAAAAGGTCTAGATTTATGAGTTCTTGGGTATTTTTTTATTATTTATTTATTTTAATCAAAAATCATAAATTTACATAGGGCAATATTGTTTGATTCATTCTGTTATTTTTTTCCCTTCCCCCCCAGCCCTCCCAACCCTCTTTTCCCTCTACACAGTCCTTCCTTCCTCCATTCTTACCACCCTCCTTATCCCTAACCCTAAACTTAACCCTAATTCTAACGCTAACCCCTCCTACCCCCCATTATATGTCCTCATCCGCTTATCAGCGAGATCATTCGTCCTTTAGTTTTTTGAGATTGGCTTATCTCACTTAGCATGATATTCTCCAATTTCATCCATTTGCCTGCAAATGCCAAAATTTTATCATTCTTCATGGCGGAGTAATATTCAATTGTATATATATGCCACAGTTTCTTATCCATTCATCAACTGAAGGGCATCTACGTTGGTTCCACAATCTGGCTATAGTGAATTGAGCAGCTATGAACATTGATGTGGCTGTGTCTCTGAAGTATGCTGAATTTAAGTCCTTTGGGTACAGGCCAAGGAGTGGGATAGCTGGGTCAAATGGTGGTTCCATTCCAAGCTTTCTGAGGAATCTCCATACTGCTTTCCAGAGTGGCTGCACTAATTTGCAACCCCACCAGCAATGTATGAGTGTACCTTTTTCCCCACATCCTCTCCAACACCTATTGTTGCTTGTGTTCTTGATAATCACCATTCTAATTGGGGTGAGAGGGAATCTTAGGGTAGTTTTGATTTGCATTTCTCTTATTACTAAACGTGGTGAACATTTTTTCATATGTTTGTTGATTGCTTTTACATCTTCTTCTGTGAAATGTCTGTTCATTTCCTTAGCCCATTTGTTGATTGGATTATTTGTATTCTTGGTGTAGAGTTTTTTGAGTTCTTTACAGATTCTGGAAATAAGTGCTCTATCTGAAGTATGAGTGGCAAAGATATTCTCCCACTCTGTAGACTCTCTCTTCACATTACTGATAGTTTCCTTTGCTGAGAGAAAGTTTTTTAGTTTGAATCTATCCCAGGGGTGATTCTAGCTTTTATTTCTTGTGCTATGGGAGTCCTGTTAAGGAAGTCTGATCCTAAGCCAACAAGTTGAAGGTTTGAACCTGCTTTTTCTTCTATAAGATGCAGGGTCTCTGGTCTGATTCCGAGGTCCTTGATCCATTGTGAGTTCAGTTTTGTGCAGGGTGAGAGATAGGGATTTAGTTTCATTCTGTTGCATATGGATTTCCAGTTTTCCCAGCACCATCTGTTGAAGAGGCTATCTTTTCTCCATTGCATATTTTTGCACCTTTGTCTAGTATGAGAAAATTGTATTTATTTGGGTTTGTGTCCATGTCCTCTATTCTGTACCACTGATCTACCTGTCTATTTTGGTACCAATAACATGTCGTTTTTGTTACTATTGCTTTGTAATAGAGTTGAAGATCCAGTATTGCGATACCCCCTGCTTCGCTCTTTCTACTGAGGATTGCTTTAGCTACTCTGGGTTTCTTATTCTTCCAGATGAATTTCATAATTGCTTGCTCTATTTCTGTAAGGTACATCATTGGGATTTTAATTGGAATTGCATTGAATCTGTATAGCACTTTTGGTAGTATGGCCATTTTGACAATATTAATTCTGCCTATCCAAGAACATGGGAGATCTTTCCATCTTCAAAGGTTTTCTTTAATTTCTTTCTTTAGTGTTCTGTAGTTCTCATTGTAGAGATCTTTCACCTCTTTTGTGAGATCGATTCCCAAGTATTTTATTTTTTTCGATGCTATTGTGAATGGGGTAGTTTTCCTAATTTCTCTTTCTGAAGATTCGTCACTTATGTACAAAAATGCATTGGATTTATGAGCATTGATCTTGTAACCTGCTAGTTTACTGAATTCACTTATGAGTTCTAAGAGTTTTCTGGTGGAATTTCCAGGTTCCTCTAAATATATAATCATGTCATCAGTGAACAGGGATAGTTTGAGTTCCTCTTTTCCAATTCGTATCACTTTAATTTCTTTGGTTTCTCTAATTGCTCTGGGTAGAGTCTCAAGAACGATATTGAATAGAAGTGGTGAAAGGGGGCATCCATGCCTTGTTCCAGTTTTTAGGGGCAATGCTTTCAGTTTTTCACCATTTAGAATGATATTGGCCATGGGCTTAGTGTAGATGGCCTTTACAATGTTAAGGAATGTTCCCACTATCCCAATTTTCTCTAGTGTTATGAGCATGAAGGGATGCTGTATTTTATCAAATGCTTTTTCTGCATCTATAGAAATAATCATATGATTCTTAACTTTCAGCCTGTTGATATGGTGAATGACATTTAATGATTTCCTGATGTTGAACCAACCTTGCATCCCTGGGATAAAACCCACTTGATCGTGGTGCACTATCTTTTTAATATATTTTTGGCTGCAATTTGCTAAAATTTTGTTGAGAATTTTTGCATCGATGTTCATTAAGGATATTGGTCTGAAATTTTCTTTCCTCAATGTGTCTCTGTCTGGTTTAGGTATCAGGGGGTGATATTGGCTTCATAGAATGAGTTTGGGAGGGTTCCCTCCTCTTCTATTTCATGGAATACTCTGAGAAGTATTGGAATGAGCTCTTCTTTAAAGGTTTTGTAGAACTCGGCTGAGAACACATCTGGTCCCAGACTTTTCTTTGCTGGGAGGCTTTTGATGACCTCTTCTATTTCATTGCTTGAAATTGATTTATTTAAGTTGTGTATGTCCTCCTCGTTCAGTTTAGGTAATTCATATGTCTCTGGAAACTTATTGATGTCTTTGAGGTTTTCTGTTTTGTTGGAGTATAGATTTTCAAAATAGCTTCTAATTATGTTCTGTATTTCACTCGTGTCTGTTGTGATATTTCCTTGTTCATTCCGAATTTTAGTAATTTGAGTTTTCTCCCTCTATCTCTTTGTTAGTGTGGCTAAGGGTCTATCAATTTTGTTTAGTTTTTCAAAGAACCAACTATTTATTTGGTTAATATTTCCGATTGTTTCTTTATTTTGAATTTCGTTGATTTTGGCTCTGATTTTAACTATTTCCTGTCTTCTACTACTTTTGGTGTTAGTCTGCTCTTCTTTTTCTAGGGCTTTGAGCTGTAGTGTTAAGTCGTTTATTTGTTGATTTCTACTTCTTTTGTTGAATGCACCCCATGAAATAAATCTTCCTCTAAGTACTGCTTTCATAGTGTCCCAGAGATTTTGATATGCTGTGTCTTTGTTCTCATTTACTTCTAAAAGTTTTTTTATTTCCCTCCTGTTGTCTTCTGTTATCCATTCATCATATAATAGTGTATTATTTAATCTCCAGGTATTGGAGAAGTTTCTGTTTTTTATTCTGTCATTTATTTCTAATTTTAATCCATTATGATCTGATAGAGTACAAGGTAGTATCTCTATCTTCTTGTATTTGCTAACAGTAGCTTTGTGGCATAAGACATGGTCTATTTTAGAGAAGGATCCATGTGCTGCTGAGAAGAAAGTGTATTCATTCTTTGTTGGATTGTATATTCTATATAAGTCTGTTAAGTCTAAATTGTTGATTGTGTTATTGAGATCTATGGTTTCTTTATTCAATTTTTGTTTGGACGATCTATCCAGCAGTGAGAGAGGTGTGTTAAAATCGCCTAGTATTATTGTGTTGTGGTCTATTTGATTTCTGGAATTGAGAAGGATTTGTTTGACGTACATGGATGAGCCAATGTTCGGGGCATAGATATTTATGATTGTTATGTATTGCTGATTTATGCTTCCCTTAAGCAGTATGTAATGTCCTTCTTTATCCCTTCTGACTAGTTTTGGCTTGAAGTCCACATTATCTGAAATGAGAATGGATACTCTAGCTTTTTTGCTGTGTCCGTGTGCATGGTATGTTTTTTCCCATCCTTTCACCTTTAGTCGATGGGTATCTCTTTCTATGAGATGAGTCTCTTGCAGGCAGCAAATTGTTGGATTTTTCTTTTTAATCCATTCAGCCAGTCTATGTCTTTTGATTGATGAGTTCAGGCCATTAACATTCAGGGTTAGTATTGTGATATGATTTGTATTCCCAGTCATTTGACTCATTTTTGTTTTTTGACATGATTTGGTTTCTCCTTTCTTTGGCTATTCCTTTAGGCTAGTTCCTCCCATTGCATCGTTGTTTTTCATGTCTTCCCCATGGAATATTTTGTTGAGAATGTTCTGTAATGCCAGCTTTCTTTTTGTAAATTCCTTTAGCTTTTGTTTATCATGGAAGGATCTTATTTCATCATCAAATCTGAAAGTAAGTTTTGCTGGGTATAAGATTCTTGGTTGGCATCTATTTTCTTTCAGAGCTTGGTAAATGTTGTTCCAGGCCATTCTAGCTTTTAGGGTCTGGATTGAAAAATCTGCTGATATTCTTATTGGTTTCCCCCTAAAAGTAATTTGATTCTTTTCTCTCGTGGCCTTTAAAATTCTGTCTTTATTTTGTATGTTAGGTATTTTCATAATAATGTGCCTTGGTGTGGGTCTGTTGTAATTTTGTATATTTGGAGTCCTATAAGCCTCTTGTACTTGGTTTTCCATTTCATTCTTCAGATCTGGGAAATTTTCTGATATTATTTCATTGAATAGAGTGTTCATTCCTTTGGTTTGTTTCTCTAAGCCTTCCTCAATCCCAATAATTCTTAAATTTGGCCTTATCATGTCATCATAATACTTGTAGATTCTGTTCATGATTTCTTACCATCTTTTCTGTTTGGTCAACTTTGTTTTCAAGATTAAATATTTTTTCTTCTATATCTGAGGTTCTGTCTTCCAGATGTTCTATCCTATTGGTTATGCTTTCTATGGAGTTTTTAACTTGGTTTATTGTTTCCTTCATTTTAAGGATTTCTTTTTGTTTTTTTTTTCTCTTTATTGAAATGATCTCTTGCTTACCGTATTTGCTCCTTTATCTGTTGACTGGTGCGATCATTTAATGCCTGCATTTGTTCTTTCATCTCCTCCTTCAATGCCTGCATTTGCTCTTTCATCTCCTTGTTTGCTTCCCTGATTGTTTTAATTATGTACATTCTGAACTCCCTTTCTGACATTTCTTCTGCTGTGCTGTCATTGGGCTTTATTGATATAGTATCTAGGTTTGTTTAGGACATTTTCTTCCCTTGTTTTCTTATATTGGCCAGATGTCAGTGGGACTTTGTGATATTGCAGAATTCTTCTATTGGCTTATAGTGTCCCTGTAGATTTCCAGTGTATCACCTTCCTGCCTTCAGTAGCCTGAAGTCTTGATGTAACTTGATAATGCAGTGCTTCCAAGGAAAGCTGCCCCTAGCCCACTACTGGTTCCAGGACTTGGAGCTGGCTCTGTGTGAAAAGGCTCTCACTGGTGGGCCTGCTCCAAGAAGCTAGCCTGGAAAGGCACTTCCTGCCGGAGGGGACTGGGCTGCAGGCTGCTTGGGGAAGTCCCTGGCTGCCCTGTCCTGGTCCCTAAGCAACTTGGGGACAGGAACTTGCTGCCCTGGTTCAGGAACTTGAAGCTTGGTTCTGTGCAGAAAGGCTCTCACTGGGGGTCCTGCTCCGAGATGCTGGAGAATCTGTCCCTGTGGGAGGAGCCCACCCCCGGAGTGCACAGAGCTGCCTGGGGAAGTCTGTTGCTGGCCTACCCTACTCTAATAAGCCACCCGAATCCGGGCCTGCCACCCGGGCAGCACTTCACCGGGTGGGGGAGACTCACCCGGAGGCTCTGTTGTAGTCCAAGTCTCTCAATGCCTCCCTTTCTTGAATCCTGGGTTCTGGAGCAACTGGAGATGCAGTCTCCCTCTAGTCCGCCATCTTGGATCGCCCCCGAGTTCTTGGGTATTAAGTTTCAGGGTGGTTCTCTTGTGGGATCAATTCATGACACAGGAAGCTATGATAAAAGAAAAAATTGATGAAAACTTGAAATTTCTTTGAAACATTTTCCAAGTCTTCATCTCCCCCATATCCCTCAGTATTTTATTAGTTCCTGGCGTGGTTGTTTGGTTGTCTCCCAGAAATCAGAAAACAAAAGCAAAAACAGTAGTCTGCTTATAGTGGTAAAAAGCAGAGTAGGAGGTGATGGTCTGCTACTTTGCTCACTTTTTGGTTTCCAGGTAACTATTAATGATATTATGAAAAGAATGAGTTTTCCTTTAAAGACTATTTCAAATATTGTGCCAAACAGGGCAAACACACCACATTAGATCATTTCCAAGAGGTCTCAGATTTATTGTTGGCTAATGAAAACAAGTTCTTTTATTTTTCTCAATGGAGAAGTCAAGTTTTCAAAAAGTATTTTAACATGCCAAGTTATGATATAGCAAACATGGCCATGGTACGATCAAATGATATTTCTGCTGTAAACAGGAGAAAATTACTTTTGTTGCTTAAGTTATAGGTAGTTGGGTGCTCTTTAATTTTACATATCTTTTGTCAAAAGTGAATTATTACACAAGAAGCCTGCCCTGTTAATAAATAAACATTCCCAGAGAAATTGTGTTCCATTGTTGGTGTGCCTGTAATCCCAGAAACTCGAGAGGCTGAATCAGGAGGATTCCAAGTTTGAGACCCTAATCAACTTAGTGAGACCCTAAACAACTTAGCCAGATCCCATCTCAAAAAACAAAAGGGGCTGAGGATGTGGCTCAGTGGTTAAGTGCTGCTGGGTTCAATCTCTGGTACAAAAAAAAAAAAAGTGGGAATGCTTTGCCCTTTGGCTAAAAGCTGAACATAATAGAATGATGTCAATATCATCCAATTGCTTTTGAATTGCTTTCAGTATCTGAGAGCTCCCCCACTTGTTTTTGTTTGTTTATTTATGTAAGGTTGAATTATAGATGCTCTGTAATATAGATGCTCTTACTTTAAAAGTCTTATGACCTTAGGTAAAATTTCCAGGTTGTTTACCAGGCATGGTGGTGCACATCTGTAATCTCAGTGACTCCAGAGGCTGAAGCAGGAGGATTGCAAGTTTGAAGTCAGCTTCAGCAACTTAGGCCCTAAGCAATGTACCAAAACCCAGTTTCAAAAATAGAAATAAAAAGGACTGGGGATGTGTCTCAGTCCTTAAGTGACCCTGGGTTCAATCCGCAGTACCAAAAAAAAAAAAAAAAAGAAAAAAAATACCAGTTGCAGAAGTAATACTTTATCATGAGTTTTGTACACAGAATAAATGAAGAGAACTAAAACTATTGGAAAATGAAATCATTGCCCTGAAAATTCCCAAGCCAGATTCATGAGAAAATTATAATCAATACAAGAAATAAAACAATAATATTAAAGAAGTAAAAACTTGCTTACTTCCAGAAATCGCTTTAAAAGGTATATCTGATGGTAGTTTCTTAGCTTTAAGAAAAAATCCTTCTAAGATTATTTTTGAATCAAGGCTCTAGAATTTTAAATAGCTGGAATATTTTGTACACTTAAGGGAAATTTTATAAAGAGGTTTCTAGTCAACCTCACATAAACAAACTAACAAAACAAGTCAAGTATTGCTAGTCTTTAAGCGATTATCAGGCAGCTCCCGACCTACAACTTAAGTGCTCTGTTTTTTCTGAGAACTGACTGCACATCAGGGTTTTCTTTTGTCTGCTTGCTTCCCATTATTTTCTACCAGTAGGGGCCACTAGAGAGGCAAGTCAGAATGATAGGAGGGGCTTCAACCTGATTGGCTTGTTTTCTTGTACCGGATTCAATGGTGCCTTACTCAGGCATGTAGAGACTGATTGCCTCTTATGCCTTTCAGCAAATCCAGAAGTGTGTATCTGGGACCTGGTGGGTGATACCAGCAACGACTGGGAGGCATCCCTGCCTCAGACGTGACCCAGTGTCACTTAATGAATGAGACACATCCCCTTCCTCAGATGTGAACCTTAGCCTGAAGTCTTACTGAAAATGGGTACCAGAAGCAGCTGAGTAACCCTCCTCCACAGTATCAACATATATAAACATGGTTAAAGTTCTGGATACATTTGCTAATTTTTTTTCCACAGTAATCTTTGCGAGTTAGACCTCTCTAGTACAGTTGTTAATTAACTAACCCTCATCTTTTATCCATTGTTACATTTAACTCTAATGTCCTGCACTTCCCAAATGCTAGCTCTAAACAGGTTGCTATCAGAATAACCTGTCAGATTTTACCTCCAGAAATTCTCTTTCTGTTTAAGCTTTCTAAAATTAGTTGCATAATGATTCATGTTTTTATTTTCAAATTTCTGAATTGTTAGCATGAAGTTATTTAGGACTTAAAAGTTTGAAACAAATTAGCTTTCAAACAATCAGGGCCCAGTTATTTCAAGTTTTATGAATGAACCCAGGGACACTTAACCACTGATCCATATCCCCATATCCCCAGCCCTTCTTATTTTTTATTTAGAGACAGGGTTTCACTAAGTTGCTGTTGCTGGCTTTCAACTTGTGACCCTCTTGCCTCAGCCTCTCAAATTGCTGGGATTACAGGTGTGCACCATGAAGCCCAGTCTTATGATTATTTCTTGTTGCTTTTTATTATTATTTTTTGTGCTGGGGAATTAGCCCAGGACTTCCAGTGTGCTAGGCAAGCACTGTACTGCTGAGCTACATCCCCAATTACCTCCTGCCCCTCTTCTTCCTCAAATGGCCCACTACTTGGTCTCCCCCACCTCCTTTATTCAGCAATACTGAGCCCAGGTGACATCCTAACAAGGAGCTATATCCCCAGCCCTTTTCTTAAAAAATTGAAACAGAGTCTCAGTAATTTGCCCATGCTCACCTCAAACTTGTGATTCTCCTGCCTCAACCTCATCAATAGCTGTAAATAAGAAGTGAGGGTCACTGCACTGGTTCCCAACCCTATTTTTTTAATGGTACCTAAAGGGGAATGTACAACCTGAGTTGGGGTAACTGCACTATATCCATGAGAAGGCATGATTTAACAATTCGTCATTTCTCTGAGCTTTAGCTAGAGTTTCCTATTCTAATTACGTATTTCAAGACCTGAAACCTTGAATCCCATTCCCAAAAGCTTTTAGGATGACAATTTCTCACTCTTTATTTTTCATTTTATCAAGGAGTGGGTCTCAGATATTTCCTGAGAATAGATTTCTTGTTAGTACTAGCAGGTTAAGATGTATTTTTAATTTTCCCTTTGTTTGCCTTCTAGGATTTAAGAAGCTTTAGTTTTTTTAGTACAAAATACTAAAAAAAGTTAAAGGTCAATAACTGTAGATTCAGAGGATCCAGTATCTGAAAGTGTTTGTTTAGTGGTATCTAATTAAGAATGCTGTAGATAAAATGATGTCAGTGGTCCAGGAGGAAAAGAAAATAGCTATGGTTCTATATTGCATTGGTAAAAATTATCACCATGATGAAAAAGCCAACTTTTAGGAGAAAAGAAAAAAGAGAGAAAAGAGACCTGGCCTGTGTCATTTCACCTGCAAACTATGACCAGTGGGCCAAATCTGACCCAATGCCTCCTTTTATCAACAAAGTTTTATTGAAACATGGTGTACCCATTTATTTTTATACTGTCCATGTTTACTTTCATATTATAATGGCAGAGATTGAGTAGCTGCTACAGAGACTACATAGCTTGCAAAGGTGAAAGTATTTATTATCTGGTCTTTGCAGATAAAATTTGGCAAATGTGACCTACATTTTCAATTATATTACAGTTGTTCCTGCTTTGTTATTTCTTACAGTTTCAAAAATTTTTTCAGCAGCTGTTATCTATTTTAACCCATAATTTAATTTATTTAATTATTTAATTAAATTTATTTAGAAATTATAGACTATTTAATTGGCACTTTTCTTCTATTTCATTGATTATATTTGACAAAAGTGCTCTTTTGTTATAGTTGTTCAGGGAATTTTGTCTTGGATTTAAAAATAATGCTACAATTTTTGTTTTCTAATTCATTTCTTTTTATGCTTTAATTATTTCCTTTATCCTACTTAGATTTAAAACCCTTTCCTAAAAGTGGTAAGATAATTATTTTTCAACCTCACTTTCTTTTAAATTATAGAAAACTAGTATTTTCAGTTCCAACAAAAACCCCTAAAAGCTAAAAGGCACAGTCAGATGAAAGTACAAATAAAAAGAGAATTAAAAAATCATCCATTATGCCCTTGCCATAGCTAGTCACCATAATCATTTTGAAGTTTTTCCTTCTATTTTTCTTTCTAAGGCAGGTTTTTAATTTTATACCTTTTGTTTAAAAACTACATTTCATAACATTTATTATCTTAACCATTTTAATCATATAATTCGAGGTGTGAAGTATGTTCACATGTTGGTGAAGATCTCTAGAATATTTTCACAATGTGAAACTGAAATTTTGCACCCATTGGACAACTCCCATTCCCTTCTCTCCCCCAATCCAGTGCCTACAACTACCATTCTGCTTTTTGTCTCTGAATTTAACCATGCTAGGAACATCACATAAGTGGAATCATACAGTATTTTCCCTTTTTTTATGCCTGGCTTATTTTATCTGCTATGATGTATTCAAGGTTCATCCCTGTTGTAGCGTGTGTCAGAATTTCCTTCATTTTTAGGGCTGAATAATATTCCATTGTATGGTCTTACCACATTTTGTTCATTAGTTCATCTGTTGATAGATATTTAGGTTGCTTCCAAGTCTTGGTTATTGGGAGAAATGCTGCAGTGAATATGAGTGTGCAAATATGTCTTGAGAATCTGCCTTATTTTTGGGGGGGAATAATACTCAGAAGTGGGATTGTTGGATGGTATGGTAATTCCCTTTTCATTTTTTTGAGGAATATTCATACTGTTTTCTATAGCAGCTGTGCCATTTTAGTCTCCTTTTCTAGGAAGGTGTATTTCAGTGATTAGTTGAAGTTGCTTGTTTCCTTTAAATAAAATTTTAATACAGTTACCAGAGTCCCCTTTTCAATCCCTAAAGTAAATCTAATTGGCTCCAAGTGTCTCTGACTCCAAAGGGACTTTTATTCTTTTGTTTGCATCAATTTACTTCTCATTGTTTTCATCTGTTCAGCCATTTGCTCCTTTATTTTCCCATGGGAGTATTTATCAACTTTGGTCTTATATTACTAGTCAATTATGAGTCACCTGTCATGAGCCAACTCAAAATCGAAAACGTGTTTTTGATTTTCATGACTGACCCATTTGCTGTTTAAATAAAACAAGTAGATTGGAGGGAAATGTTTTCTTTAAAGATGAGATTCTGAAAGCCCTAACTGCTGAGATGTGAATTTTAAAAATGTCCCCCTAGAATTTCAGTTATATTTGTATCTTTTTGTTGTTGACAAATGATTTGACTCTTTTTGAGATGATTTTCTGTGTCTCACATGTAGTTTATGAGAAGAAATTTTCATCCAATCTGTTCACACTGCCATCTGAACAGAATGATGTTTCTTAAGATAAGATGATGGAGTTGTCTTGTTTTGGATTATTTTTAAGTACGTATCCCAAAGAAAGTTTTTTTTTATAGTTTTATTATACACTCCAGAAGTTTTTCAAATAATTTTTAGAAGAGAAATAAATTTATAGTTTGTTTAAAAAGTGATCAAAAATTTCAAATAACTATCACTTAGTAACACATTCTTTTTGACAATAGTTTTTGGAAGGAAGAGGGAAAATCATTAACGGAAAATTGTCAATTCTATCATCATGCCCTACAGCTTACTTGAATCCAGGATAATACCACACAGATCAGCTTTTCCTATTTTTCATGTCATCCATTGCTCTGAACATAAATAATTATAGTAAGACACAAAGCACACCACAGGTTTTTGAGGTCTTGATTAAAGGGGAATTCTCAATACAGTGATTGGAATTGTCACTGTTCCCCACAAGTTCTTACACTCCAGCAGTATGACATGGACAAGTTCTGAAAGGTTGGAGAAAAAAAATCACTATCTTTTATAGAGTTAGAAAAAATAAATTTTGAAAGGAGAAAAGGAAATAGAAAACCAGCAAGAGACATTGAATTAGTCAGAGTTCTCTAGAGGAACAGAATCAACAGAAAGTATGATTATGAAAAGGGGATTTATTAGCTTGCTTTATGACTAGAAGCTGGTTAGTCCACAATGGCCATCTGTAGCTGAAGAGCTTTAAGTGGCTGCTCAGTCCAAGAGGCGGAAGCCCCAGAACAAGAATGATCCACAGTGCTACTGTAGTCCCCACCAAGGCTTCTGGAAACTCCCCGGAGAATCACTGGCAGAGTACACTTTGGAAGAGTGAAGAAGCGAGAGTCCGATGTCCTCAGACAATCAAAACAGCAATCAAAAACTGTTCAAGAAGAGTCGAGAATTTGGATCTGCCTTAAAGAAAGTTTTTGAAATATTAAATGGAACATTAAAACCTTAAGTTGAATTCATTTGTTGCTGCATAAATGACAAAACTTGGTGTTTTTATTTTTTTAGCTTTTAATTTTTTTACAGACTGCATTTTGATTCATTGTACACAAATGGGGTACATCATTTCGTTTCTATGGTTGTACACAATGTAGATTCACACCATTCATGTAATCATATATGTACATAGGGTAATGATGTCTGTCTCATTCCACCATTTTTCATACCCCCTCCCTCTCATTTCCTTCTACATATTCTAAAGTTCCCCCATTCTTCTCTCATTCCCCACCCCCCACCCCCTTTATAATCATTCTCCACTTACCAGAGAAAACATTTGGCCTTTGTTTTTTTGGGCTTGGCTTTTTTCACTTAGCATGATATTCTCCAATTCCATCCATTTATTTGCAAATGCCATAATATTATTTTTCTTTATGGCTGAATAGTATTCCATTGTGTATATATACCAGAGTTTCTTTATCCATTCATCTGTTGAAGGGCATCTAGGTTGGTTCCACAATGTAGCTATTGTGAACTGAGCTGCTAAAAACTTGATTTTTTAAAGTAACAATGATTTACTCTCACTACCCTGTCAGTTACATGAACTTCTCCATATTGTGTTGGCTGTGAACATTCCTGTGGTCACATCAAACTGGGAGCTCATTTGGGACTATGGCCTCCATGATGGCTTTGTTCAAAGACTGACACCATGCCTGGTGTATCAGGGACTGGCAATATTTCCCTCTCCAGCAAGGAAGACAGACTCTTCACAGGGTGATATAGGGCTTCAAGAGTAAAAGCAGAAGCTTCCACACCTCTTTTGCCATATTTCGCTGTCAAAGTAAGTCACAGGGCCATCGCAGATTGAAGGGGAGGGGAAATAAATTGATGGTCAGAACAGGCTACTTACTAGTCATATTTTCAGAGAATCTACCCAAGTCTCATATCTCTAATAGTACCCACAAAAACTATCCAAAATAACTTGAGAAATAC
Organism: Sciurus vulgaris; assembly: GCF_902686455.1. NCBI lineage: Eukaryota > Metazoa > Chordata > Mammalia > Rodentia > Sciuridae > Sciurus > Sciurus vulgaris. The sequence continues at coordinate 130,482,480 of NC_136471.1, read as the reverse complement.
GAGAATGAAAACATAGGAAACTTGTACTCTTTTTTGTACTGCAATCATTCACCATGCTTTGAATCTGTTTACTACTTGAGAGCCATGCTTGAAGGGATAACCATTCTTTTACTTGATAACCTTTTAGATTCTATAAAATCACTTAATGTCTTGGGAGAAAGGATATTTAATAATGTGAAATACTATTTGGGAATTAAAAGGCAAACACCGGGGTAGTTTTTATTTGCAAAATGTATTTACTAGCTTTATGTTCCCACAACTCCAAATATTTGCTTTCTTAGATTCTGTATAATACATCAAAAGCAAAGTCATGATTTCAAACCCTCTTGACCACTTTTTAGTAGTTACTGATCTTTTGATCTCTGCATTTTTCTGTAAACTCTTAACATCTCATATTTCATCCATGATACTTCAGCATTTTATGAGATCACATTTTTTTTCTTGCAAACAAGATACCAGAATAGAAATACTCTTTTATATTGCTTCCCTCTGGGCTTGGTTTTTCTCAGGTGTTGAATGACAAGTACTAACAGTCTGTAAGACCTAAGGTGAAAATATTAACTTTTGTGCTTGTGTCATCATATTTTCTATCTTGGGCCAGGCTGTCATCACCCATCCACACAGGGAGGAATCTCAAGCATAGGTCTAGGCCTTTGTCTCCTGAGATAGTGCAGCAGAGGTATAGAGAGAGATGTGTGGCTCCACGTGTGCCCAGAAGGGATTCAGAGAAAACTCCATGTCCCTGGAGTGTCACTTTTACAAAGTGCCTATATTGTACATATGAAGGAATTTGATCACATTCTCTTGTGTATCCTGCTCCACATATATAGTTTTATTAAAATAGCCTTTGCATTTGGGGTGCGCATGAACAACATATGAACTGCTTTAAATGGACAATTTCTGCATCACTAGAATAGCCGTAGTTGTCTGATATCCTGTTCCTACTGTCACAGAAAATTCAGCTCCTGTGCTTTCCATGAGTCTCTTCAGGAACTGGCTTAAAAATAAAATAAAAAGAACTAGAATCCATTCATAACAAGTTTTTGAAAGTGGGTTTTTCCTTACTCTTGGGTCCTTTCGAATTGATGCTTCTTTAGTATTACCTTTCTTGAGTTTTCACTCCAACCCTGAGCACTCCATCTAAAGGCTGGCTTCCCCCTCCAACTTGATGAGACCAGGCTTCTAGTACCCACCATGGAGCCTGGGAGGGGCCATTTTCCTTTTATGCTTCCTTGGGGAGAATCAGTTCGCATCAATGCAGACTTAAGCTTGTTTCTTCGGCCAGTCAGCTGACTTATACTTGGTTTATACATAAAAAGTCGCATTGCATTGTGTTAGTTTCTCTAAGATTCCTTCTGAAATTACCTTCTAAGATTCTTATCCTATTTTCTCTTCCACCATCTCTTAAAACATCTTCACAGACGGTAAAATCGAGACACCATGCTATACTTGTGTGATTGATGGCTGATGTTGGTAATTCAGGCTTGAGAGGGCAGCCAAGGATCAACTGTGAAACTGAACATCCCTTTTCCTATATTTTCTAAAAGGCGCAGAGTACTTTGAAAGTGCCAGTAATGAGTTTGTTGGAGACTTAAAATGACAGTTATTTCATTTCGATTTGCTAGATTACTGTGTAAATTGCCAGCTCGGAAGGATTGTGTCTTGGCAGGTGGAGAATGAACAGCTTACAACATGCCATTTGCTTTTCAACCTACTTGCTTTCATAGAATCATCTATATGCTTTCCTAGGAAAATTCATAGTATATATTTTTGAAAAAATTGTTCTTTCAGTAAACTATTCATACTTTTAAACTGATCATTTTTTTATCTTGAATATTTCATTGTAAATGATCATTTTAAGGATATTCTTTTCCAGAGGAAAGTGTCCTGTTTCCCAGATTTTCTGTATCTAAGTGAACCAAATTTAATGTCTTTTCCTGTGATGTACTGGAAAATTGACTTGCTTACAGGATATGCAAATCAAATGATGTGCATTTCGATCAAGCCAAGCAAAAAGCATCTAAGCATATTTTAGTTGCCTTATAATATGAATTATTTAAGACAGCATCACACAGATAATACCTTGTAATTAGTGGCACTTGCATTATTTTTGCTGGTGGCTTGCTATCATTGTGGCTTGGCTTCCAGTCAGCTTGCTACATGCTTTCAGGGCCTCCTGCTCCTAATGGACTTTATGATGGCCAGGTTGACAAATAATCCATACCTAGGCCCCTCTGACTACAGCAGCATTGCTCAGAGTTGGCTCTTCTGTAGCCAATTTGTCAAGATGGTGTCTGCTTTAAGCTGCATTAAGTTAAGTGATTTAACTTGGGCATTGCAATGGAACTGTAACAAGCATTTTGCATTGGTGGAACAAGGTGATCCTCTCCATGTGAATTTCAAACCAATAATACAAAACAAAAAAATCTATGTTCAATAACCTATGAAACAAAGTTCACTCAGTAGAATATTAGGCCCCCAAGTACACCCACCAGCTTAACCATTTATACACAGATTTCAGGGTAAACATATGTTTTAAATTACCTTGGATATATAACTGCTTTGGAATGAAATTGCTGAATTATATGGGTATTCTAGATTGAACTTGTTAAGGATCTTCCCCACACTTACATCATTACATTTATTTATTTGCAAAAGAGCTGGGCTCAGTAGTGCGCACCCATATACCCAGGCACTTGGGAGACTAGGGCAGGAGGATCAATTGAGCACAGGATTTCAAGATCGGACTGGGCAATAGCAAGACCCTGTCTCAAAAACACAGGGCAAAAAAAAAAAATGAATACAGATGCTCTTCAACTCATGATGGGGTTACATCATGAAAAAGTCATCACAAGTGGAAACTATCACTAGTAGAAAAAGCACTCAGTACACCTAATCTACCAAACATCCTATCTTAGTGCCAGCACACTGTAGAGCTGCAGTGGTTTTCCCCTTAAGCTCCTGTGGCTGACTTGGAGGTATGGCTCACTGTTGCTGTCTATCAACATGAGAGAGGACCTTACTGCATACTAAGGAAAATATCCAAATTAAAAATTAAAGGACAGTTTCTAATGAATGTGTATTGCTTTTGCACTATGGTAAGGTAGAGAAGTCATAAGCTGAACCATCCTAATTCCAGGACTCTCTGTATTTATAGGACATTTAGAACATTTCAATTTGATTGGTTCTCTATCACACTTAATTTATTATTTTGCCAAAGTGTGGTTTTATTCCATAAGGCTGACATTTGAATTGCCAGACCTCATTCCATTTTCTTGAATCATAGTTGATATTACCTAATATTTTATTTATATTTTATTTTGTCCGGGTTTTCAGGAATGCTTCTATTTGTAAAGGTGCTTTTATATGAAATGACATTTGGGATTTAGTTCAAAATAATATGAGAGCAGGATTAAGAATGGTAAAAATGTGGATGAAACAGGATAAAACAAAATTGGCTATGAGACAATTAGGGTATAGCCTCAGCCCCTCTGTCACAGGCTACTCACTTTGAACAGAGCCAGTAGCCATGCCACCAGGATGACAGGGAGAGGAACCGAGGCCTCCTGCTCATATCATAGTAAGTGAGATTGGAAGTCATGCCTTCAGATGCCTGCAGCCCTAACTGGTATCTTGAATGTATTTTCTGGAAAAGCCTGAACCAGAACTCTTAGCCATTCTTAAATTTTTGAACCATAGTCTGTTGTTTTCACCTAAAACAACTTAAAATAACTGTGTTGTTTTATGCTGGAGTAAATTTGTTACTTAGCAAAGATTATGAACTGTGTGCTATTCTAATCCTTTCACTGGATTTTCATTTATTAGCTGCAATACTTCCATGACAAGGAATTTTCCTTCAATAATTAGTTGGTTACAATATAGTAACATTCATATGGGAATGATACTTATTCTTTCAATATAAAATTATAATCATGCTATATATGCTTTTGTATGCATCTATACATGCACATACATATTTATATGGATATAGGATGGATGGATAAATTTAAAGAATTTAAAGCATTTTTTTATATTTTTGTAGGCTTTCCTGAACATTGAGTATTCCTGGTTATGTAATATCCCATCAAGTTTATTTATTTTTCTGTGTTGGAAATTTGACTTATTTCCAATGTTCCTGCTTATTCATTGGGAATATTTTTGCATAAGGCTTTTTAAAAACCCTTTAAGATTATTTCCTTAAATCAGATTCCTAAGAATTGCTGATTCCAAAGTTTGGGATCTTCTTAAGGCCTGATTCATTTTTCTAAATTACTTTCCAAAAAGAAAATACTTTTTCTATTGGTACCAGCAATGTCTGTGGGGCAATTTTTGCTTTATCCCTTGTCAGGGTTCCATGTTATTTATCTATTCAATATGCATTCAATAAACATTTGTAAGGTGTCAACTATATACCAGGTCCTGTTTAAAAAACAAAACCAGAAAACTCAATTTTCTTTATTTGTCTGATCTAATAGTACCTCAGAAATCTTGTTTGACATTATTTACATCTACTTGTCAAGTAACTTTTGCTACTACTTCTTTTTTTATTGTCTGAGTCAGACAGGCATTTATTTGTATCTACTCAACCACCACCAGCCTTGCAGCCTACTTCTCTGAACTTTCTCTCTCCATCACTGTATCATATCTTTTATTTCCTATAGGCCAGGAAACCAGATAACCATCCTTGTTAGGACCATGAATTAAATGAGGCAACTTTGATTCATCTACTGCCACTACCCATTCTTGTAAATGGAAGTGTAAATCCCTTTTTAGGCCATATTTTATTTAGCTTGATTTATTATTACTCACAAAAAGAGACTTCTGTGAAAACCCTGAAGGGAAATGAGACTTGTAAAGATGGAACAAGACATTTTCTAAGGAATAATCTTTTGTAGTAGAGACTGTCATTCTCCAAACTAAGGAGACATGGACTAGTTTCTCATCTAGCAAATTCTGAGATGATAAATTGAGGGCACACATTGGATTTCCTTTAAAATTGGTGTTTCATAGATTACATCTCTAAAAGAAGCAGTGGTTAATTCTAGACCATATAACCAAGTAGATATGTTTCTTTTGAGGTACTACTATTTGGGTGGTTTCAAGTTCATTTTAAATAATAAGTATCCCCTTTCCCCATTCTAAGGTCAAGGTAGACAATTTGGAAATTCTGAAAAGCAGGAAGAACAAAATAGCTATTGCCTACTGCCCCATCATTCAAACATGATCACCACCAACTTACAGCTTCCATTTTTCATGCAGGTGGTTCCTTTGGCTGTCTATAGTTCATCCATTAAAATTTGGGATCAACTGTATGTTACATAGTATGGAGAAAAGAGTAAGTTATATAGGGAAAGGATAGATTTATGAAACCAGGGCCAGCAATATATAAGAAGTATGGGCACTCCATCATTCCAGAATTTTAAAGTCGAGATTTTCTGCTGTACATGCATCAGAGGTCCAGGTTCCAATGGGGTCACCTTCCCCTTCAGTTGAGCCAGCTGGAGGTGGGCTCCTGGGGACATTTTAGTATCTCAACTTCCTTTCAATTGGTTATATATACACATATAGTATATATACTGTTATATTCTTTTTCTTCTAATTCTATGTATTTTGAATATTGTCTATTTATCTATCTATACATTCATCCATACATATACACACAAAATAAATGCACACATATTCCACACAGTTCCTGAAGTGAATGCTAGTTCACTTTCAGACACAGTGTTCTTCATATTACTTCTATACCTTCAATGCATTCTATCAGCTCTGCAGTATTTTTAGTATGTTCTTAGAGCAGCAACTAATCATTGTAATTTATTTTATTTTTAACTGCAAAATTATAATTGTACATAATTGTACAGTATAATGTGATGTTACAATATGTATACATTGTGGAATGATTAAATCAAGCTACATATACATACTTCACATACTTATTTCTCTCTGGTAAGAATTTTTAGCCCATTTTGATCCATTGTTCCAGATGTGGAACATGCATAACTAGAAAAGTTGGGACTTAATGAGGTAAAATCTCTTTCAGGGCATGGTGTGGTGGCCCACACCTATAATCCCAGCCCACGTTCAAGGTCAACCTTACTAACTTAGCAAGACCCTGTCTCAAACTAAAAAACAAAAAAGGCTGGGGCTATAAGTCAGTGTTATAGAACTCCCATGTAATCTCCTGTATGTATAAATAAATGAATAAGATAGATAAATAAATCTCTTTTGACAATTTTGATATATATCATGTACTATTATTAACTATAGTTACAATGCTGTGCAGTAGTTCACTAAAACTTACTATCCCTAACTGAATTTTTGTATCCTTTGAACAACATTTCCCCTTTCCCTGTCTACCCCCAACCCTCCAACTCTGGTCTCACTCTTCTACTCTGCTTCTATGGGTTTTATTTGTTTAAATTCCACATATAAGTGAGATCATACAGTACTTATCTTTCTGTGCCTTGCTTATTTCATTTAGCATAATGTCCTCCAGGGTCATCCATGTTGGCACTAGTGATAGGACTTCCCTCTATATTTCGTTATAGAAAACAGTATAGAGGTTCAAAAAGATAACTAAAAGTAGAATTTCTGCATGATCCAGAAATCCCAATTCTGGGTATATATTCAGAGGAAATGAAATCATTATGCTGAAGGGATGTCTACATTCCTATGTCAATTATAGCATTATTCACAATGCCAAGATATGGAAGCTACAAATGGGTGTGTATATGTATGGGTGTGTGCATATGTATGTGTGTGGGTGTGTATTCCTCCTATCATTTATTGACTTATAAGAAGATAGTATTCTGAATATTCTTTTTTCTTCTATTGATTCTGTATAGGGTTAAATATCATACTCTTCTTCCTGTGCAAATAGTTCATAATTTGACAGAGTAAAAAATATTAATCCTCCAGAATAAATTTGGGATATAGTAGATGTCCAGTAAGTACTGGTTAGACAACATCTCCTTTGAGTTGGTCTGTTCTGAGGTATATATTTTTAATGCATTCTGTGTTCCATGTATTCTGTCATTTGTAATTTATATTCCTTTGGAAAGTTAGATCTTGGGTTTAAATGTATTATTAGCATCACTTGAAAACATCTGTTTTGTAAACATCCCATTAATTCTGTTTTCATGGCATGTTTATGGTCAAATTGGAAGACATTAAAAGAGGTAAGAAAAAGGGGAATAAGGATGTTATGGCTTTCTAAAACTCTGGCTGTTGTTAATTGAAAATGAAGGAACTTTTATTCCCCTTGTCATTTTGATGTATCTCTGAATTTTTGTAAACGGATTTTCTTTTAAGCTTCAGAGATTACAAGCTATGCAATATTCCACCTCAGCTGTTGTAATTGATTAGCTACATCTTCCATTTTAACAGTGCAGTGACTAGGGTGAAAAATAATAGATTATAGTTCCAGCCCTCTAAATTGAACTTCACTGTTACATTTCAGCTTGGAACAAAAGAAATTCCTTAAGTGTCTGAGTTTCTCTTCAACATCAGTGTTTTCAAGTGTGATGCATACTTAATTTTGTGGAAATTTCTTTTATGAAGTTTAGTCTATAAAGATGTGCTTCTTGAGTTTGGCCATAAACTAAAGTTGATTCCTACACTCGGAAGAGTAGAAGATCAAAATGAGGCCTTTTTCTATTTTTGGATAGTAAATTAGCTCAGGGTCAATAAATATATCTGAAAAAATCTTTCTCTCAGATAATAGAAAAACTTGCTATTTTAGGGGGAGAAGGTACTAGGGATTGAACCCAGGGGCACTCAACCACTAAGTCACACCCCCAGCCCTTCTTAATATTTTCTTTAGAGACAGGGTCTTGCTGAGTTGTTAAGTGCCTTGCTAATCTACTGAGGCTAGCTTTGAACTTGTGATCCTCCTGCTTCAACCACCTGAGTTGCTGGGATTACAGGTGTGCACCACTGCCCAAGATAAGCTTGCTATTTTCTTGATCCAGTCATCTATTTATGAAAATATATTATTGTCCCATATGTTTGAATATGTGTATGTGGCATTAAAAAATTTCAAAGAAAATTTTTATTCAACATTTATACTTTAAAACACTAAGTTAAGAAAAAAAAAATAGTTTCGATGTACCAAAATTCCAGTATGACTAACATGGCCCAAAGTTGTATGTGAAGTTGGAACTTTCTCAACTACACTTATCAAATATGAAAACCTGATTTTTAAAAGCAAAATAATAAAACCCTACTATTCTTTGAGTCCTTTAAACTATTTTCAAAGATTTGACTTTCTCATCAACATAATACCACTTATTAAATATTATTTCTCAAATTCTATTGGGAGCAAGCACATTTGTAGTAATGAAAGATAGTAGAAAGAAGGTCAGGCCTTGTGTCTATGGGTAAAAGCTCAGTAACTGAACTGGGATTTGGAATCTGTAGGTTGGAACTAGGGATGCTGAGAATCCGATATTCTATTAAGGTCTAGTCCACAGGGTAAGCAGGTGAATTTCCAATACCTTGAATTTTCCTTTCAAACATCAGGGTTAACTTCTTAGAAGTAGATGAAGCAGAGACTCAAGACTCCAGAGTTTGGATCCCAATAAATATTAAGATTGGAGGTTTAGGACAAGGTAGAATAGATGAATCATTGTAAGAATGGCTCCTTGAATAATCTAAATTATTCTCCAACACAAGTTCATGGATATATGTCATGGCTTTAAAGAGAGGAGACTAAAAACATGGTAACAGAACCCCCACCTGATGTGTGCTCTAATTCCAATGACTGGAATTTTTTTTGTAGTATGGGGGATTGCAATTATTATTTTTTCTCACTATGTTTGCATTAGTTAGATTTTTCACTGCAGTGACTAAAAGACCTGACCAGAACAATTATAGAGGAGGAAAGGTTTATTTGTGGACTCATGGTTTCAGAGGTCTCAATCCATACACAGTTGACTCTACTTCTCAGGGCTTGAGGTGAGGCAGAACATCATGGCAGAAGAGTGTGGTGGAGGGAAGCAGCTCACATGCTGATTACCAAGCAGAGAGAGAGAGAGAGAGAAAAAACGAAAGAGAGAGAGAGAAGAGGGAGAGAGAGAGAGAGAGAGAGAGAGAGAGGAGAGAGTAAGAGAGAGAGAGAGGAGAGAGAGAGAGAGAGAGAGAGAGAGAGAGAGAGGCTCTGATCACCAGATTAAAAAAAAAAATACTCCAAAGGCACACCCCAGTGACCCATCTCCTCCAACCACACCCTGCCCAATTTCAGGTACTGCTCAGTTAATCCCTATCAGAGGATTAATTCACTGATTGGTTTAAGGTTCTCCTTAACCAATCATTTCTCATCTAAACCTCTTGCATTTTCTCACACATGAGCATTTGAGGGACACCACACATCCAAACCATAACAATTTTACCCAGACTAATCTCAAAATCCTGGGCTCTAGTAATCCTCTTGCCTCAGCCTCCCAAGTAGCTGGGATCACAGTTGTGTTCCACAATTTCCAGCTACAGTTTCTTAAGGTATTGTTTTATTTGGTACCTTTGAAACAAATCTAACTCATGTTCTAAATTTTGACTGTCTTATAGAGATTCTATAAAATTTCTTGTGAATAAGAAAATCATGGAAGTAAGAATGTATGTAACCTATGAAGAAGTAATTTCTATTAAGGCATAATTAACAGGCAGTAAAATATAAAGATCATAAGTGTATACTTAAGTGAGTTCTGACAAAGGTACACATCCTTGTGCCCATTGCCTCAATCACGGTATAGAACATTATTATCTTTCCAGAAATTTTCCTCATGTCCTTATCTAGTCAAATCCTATCCTCCACTCATCCATCATAAATCACAGGCTACCAAGTATTTTATTTCTTCACTATTGAAGTTTTGTTCTAAAAGTCCACATAAATGGAGCCTTACAATATTTACACTTCCACATCTGGCTCTGTTCATGCAACATGCTGATTTTCAGATTCATTTATGTTGTTGCATTTATCAGTAGTTTGTTCCCATTTATTGCTGAGTAATAAAACACTGTATAAATATACCACAGTTTGATCATCTACTCACTTATTGATGGAAATAACTTATTGATGGGTGTTTCTAGTTTTTGGCTATCACAAACAGAGCTCCTATGAATATTTATATAAAAGTCTTTGTGAAGAAATGTCTTAATTTCCACTAGGTAAATACCTTGGAGTGAAATACTTAGGAGTTAGATGGAAAATTTACAAGAAAGTTTCAAACTCTTTTACAAATGTGTTGTGCCATTTTACACCCTTGTCAGCAATGTATAAGAATTCCAATTGTGCCAGGCATATGTCCATAATCCCAGTGATTTGGGAGGGTAAGATAGGAGGATCACAAGTTTGAGGCCAGCATCAGCAACTTAGCAAGACCTTAAGCAACTTAGTGAGACCCTGTCTCAACATAAAATATAAGGACTGGGGATGTAGCTCAGTGGTAAAATGCCTCTGGGTTTGATCCTCAGTACAAAAAATAAACAAAAACATTTATGTCACAGCCTACTAATGTTTGTAAATCCTTGTCTTTTCATTTTAACTATTTCATTGGGTTTATAATATTATCTTATTGTGGTTTTAATTTGCACGTTCTGATGACTAATGATACTGAGTGTCTATCCATGTTCTTATCAATCATCTATAATATTTTTCTTGTGAAGTATATTTTCAAGTGCAATTTTAAAATTTGAATCATTTGTCTTTTTATTATTGATTTGTAGTAGCTCTCTGTCATCTAGTTTCATGTACTTTCTCATGGATTATATATTGTAAATACTACCACAGTTTGTAGATTGCCTTTTCATTTTCTTAATGGTGTCCTTTGGTTAGTAGAAATTTTTAATTTTGATGAAGTTCAATATATCACTTTTTATTTTATTATTAATGCTGCTTGGGTCTTGTTTAAAGAAACCTCTACCTACTACAAGGTCAACATATTTTTTCCCATATTTCATCAATAAATTTTATAGTTTCATGCTTATGTTTAGGTCCATGATCCTGTGAAGACATTTCTTATTTACTTCTTGCTTAAGATTTTGTCACAGACAGGAAAAAACAATTTATATATTAAAATGGCTCTTTGTGAAAATAATGGCATGCAAAACATATGTCCTAAAAATAAGTTATTCATAGCAGCCCATTAAATTGCAATCATGTATTAGTAAGCAAGTGATTTAGAAAATCGACTGCCTTTCATTCTGTTAGGAGAGCCTGCTAATTAGTGTACAACTTGCTTTGTAATAATATGGGAAAGATTATCTAGCTGAATTCAGTTTCGCTAACAAAAGAATGTGCAGGTTTTCACATGCATTTCTTTTACACAGATGCATTTCACAATTTGAAATAATTTCTTATCAATGGCACATTGTCTCCAAAAATAGTTATGGTTTTGGAAAACTCTTTCTTTAGCTTCTGTGCAGAACAACTCATCAGCCCTTTTCATTTATGAGTGGTACTGGTGAATCCTGAAAGAGGTGCAGAGAGTAGCTTTCATCAGCAAGAAGGCCAGCCATTACAGATGATAGACACCACTGTCTATATCCAAGCAGAAACTCCAGACACACTCAGTTTGCAGATGGCAATTGCTCTCTCCCTTTCTCCTACCTCCCATGCTCAAAGGCTTATGAAGCACCTCTGATATACCATGGGTAGTATACATAGAGGAGCCCAAGGATACTTCTTGATCATTAAATGTCATTTTCTCAGTATTTTTACCTGCATTAATTATGTGAATAAGTAACTTTCTCAATCAGGATTCTCAAGAGAAACAAAACCAGTTGTATGTGTTGTGTGTGTGTGTGTTAGATTTATTTTAAGGAATTGGGTCACATGATTATGGGAACTGACATGTTTGAAATCCATAAGGCAAGCTTGAAAACTGAAATTGCGGACAGAATTTCTATGTTCAAGTCTTGAGGCAAAATTCCTTTTTCTCTGGGAAACCTCAGGTTTTCCTCTTAAGGCCAATCCACATTATAGTAAATAGATAACTGATGGGAGATGTTAATCACATCACAAAGACACATCCTGGTAGACATTAATCATATTTATAAAATGCCTTCACAGCAACCACTAGACTAGTGTTTGACCAAATGACCAACCATATTCTAGATAAGTTGACACATAAAATCTAATCATCATCATAATATATAGGGGATCCTCGACTATTAGGTCATTTGGAAGCAATATCTTTTATAATAAAGTCTGGTTTTTCAAAAGCAATCCAAATTTTTACTACTATCATGAGAGTGGAAGTTTTTCAAAAGCAATCCAAATTTTCACTAATCTTGTGGGAGAGGACAGTATGCATTTAAAGTTTTGTACAATGAAAATATCCCTGCTTACTTGAAAGTAAATAATGTTAGCCATAGGCATAATATTGATTAGTTTCTATAGAGGTGATAAAAGGGGAATGTAGTGTTTTTCTTAGTTGTAGAATGCAAACGTACTGTTAGCCTAAATAAAAAAAATAAGTCTAAAGAAAAATGAATTTATTTGGGAATGAGCAGGGGATTATAGTTGAGGATATGTGGGTTATGATAGATCATAGGCATGTGTGTTAATTAGCTTTCTTCACTGTGACAAAATACCTGAGATAAACAACTTAAAAGGAGGGAAAATTTATTTTGGCTCATGGTTTGAGTTCCTAGTCACTTAGTTCCATTCTCCTAAGGGCCTGTGCTGATGCAGAATATCATGGTGGGGAGTATGTGACAGCTGGAAAGCAAAGAGAATGAGAGAAAGATCCAGAAAGGAAGGTGCCAGGGATAAAATACACCAATCAAGAACATGCTACATCTGAGACAGTAGATGAAACCATGAGATTGGATAAAGTCCCCTAGAGAGTAAGTATAGAGAATGGAGAGTGATGTACTTCCTCTAGCTAAGCCCCACATTCGAAATTTCCAATGCTTCCCAATAGCCTATTAAGCTATGAATTCATCAGTGATTAATCCATTGTTGAGATTAGCACCTTCATGATCCAACTACACCCCTGACACCCCAATTCTTAACACTACTGCACTTCGGACCAAGTCTGAATATATGAGTGTTTGGGGGAGATTCTAGATCCAAACAGTAATGGCATATCTGGGGAGGTGGAGGCAAAGAAAATCAATGGCAGAAAGGAGAAGTACATGCATGTTGTTTTGAAACAAAAGTTCATTGGTTATAGGGGCTTATTTTAGATGATGTTATGTGTACTGGTCATGACCAGGAGAGGATCTTTAAAGAAGCAACACTGACTGCAAGGTTGCAGTTAGGACTGACGTTACTAAAAAGACCTCTTCATAAAGTGACTTTAACTACAGGGTTGTGATTGAGCAGAGACTCTTGTGATAGTCTTGTTCTCGGGCAAATGTATGTGAAATCCTCCCTTCAAGGTTTCCCATTTCAAAAGAAGTCTCCCTACTCCATTTTATTAGGTTTTGGCATAAGTGATTCCATTTTCATTCTCACAATTTTCACGATGCCTAGTAGCAAATAATCCAGGCCTTGCCTTTCTTCTGGAAATAAAACCGAAGGGTTGAAATGTCTCATGAAGAACCAGACCTCTGCATTCTGTCTTGATGATCAAATCCATTTCCTACCCCACCACCCCGCCCAAGGACTACTCAGATTCCATCTGGTATGTGGACCCACCAATTCTTCTTATAAAATACCTTAAAATTAAATACAACCCTATAGCATAGCAGAAGGCCACAAGGGCTCCTTTCTGGACTCCATTCTCTATACTTACTCTCTAGGGGACTTTATCCAATCTCATGGTTTCATCTACTGTCTCAGATAATGACTTGCAAATTTGTGATTCTAGCCCAGACATTTTTTTCATCCCTGCAGGCTAAAATTTGTAATATAATATTGCCATTTGGTTGTCTGAAGGGCACCTCAACCTTAACATGCATAAAAAGAATATTATCAGAATTTCTCTTTAAAGCTCCTTCCACTTGAATGTCCTTAGGTTGGTAAGCAGTATCACCAAACCATCTGGTTGCTCATGCAAGGATCAAAGTATTATCCCTGAATCCTTTTACCCCTCCCCAATTGTATAATCCATCACCAAGTTCTCTCTGTGTAACCTCTGAAACATATTCTGATCTGTCCACAGGTTTTCTCCACTAACATTATCTTGGTCCTAATCACTGTCATGTGTCACGTGAACCAATAAAATATTTTTCTAGATCTTCCTCCTTTTTCTGTTTTTGCCTCCCATGTTAGTCTGTTTTATTCTGCTATAAGAGAACTCCAGGGACTGGGTCATTTATAATCAACAGAAATTTATTGACTCATGGTTCTGGTAACTGGGAAGTTCAAGACTGAGGGGCCAACACCTGACAAGAGCATGCTGCATCATCCCTTGGTGGGAGGGCAAAAAGTGTGAGAAAGAGCAAGATATTTAATTCAAACTCCAGAGCTCTTTTATAATCCATATTAGTCCATTTGTGAAGGTGGAACCCTCAGAGTTTAAACATCTTCCTGTAGGCCCCACTTCCCAACACTGTTGCATTTGTGATTAAATTTCCAACATACATTTTGGGGACACATGCAAACTATAGCACCCCTACAATCCATTTTTCTGTTGTTATTTTAACATCTGCAGAACTACTTTCCTACATAGTAAGAGTTTGAGTACTTTAGGGTGCACTCAAGTCTCTAGAGTTATAGAAGAAGGTAGTCAGTATCTTTATGAGCCAAATAAATTCAGAATATTTAGATTTGGAGAGGGAGTTTTAGGATTCTATTAGCAGACACAAGAATAAGATTACATGGAATTGAACTATGAGACCACCCCATTTGGAGAGTGTTAGTGCTTTGCTTGTAATGAGGGTTTGATGTGTCCCTTCAGGGTTATGTATAAGAATCTCATAGGCCCTGAAGCATGGGCCTCTTTTCAGGGAAATAGAAGGTAAACTTTACCATTGTGTGGGGAAGTAACCCAATGTTTTCAGGGTGTACCTAACTGCGTGAATGAAAATACTAAGGTACTCAGTGTTTAGGGAAGCAGTTATATTCCTTTACTGGACCATCGTCTGTTAATCCAAAGAAAAATTAGAATTTAGAAAAACTTAATCAAAACTACAACATTAATATCTATGTGTTGGAGAATAATCTATACATATTTGGTATTTTAGGCCTGGTGTGCTTTTTTAAGATAATATGGCCTATGTATCCAATTAGTTTTGTTATAATGATTCAAAATTTAAATATCTAATTTTAGCTTGAAATTTTGTGAACTTTATCTGAAGTATTAGGAAATTCAGAAAAAATTAAGTTTATCTAAATATTTACAAATTTTTTATTTATCTTTTAATTTTTTTACAGACTACATTTTGATTCATTGTACACAAATGGGGTACATCATTTCGTTTCTATGGTTGTACACGATGTAGAGTCACAACATTCATGTAATCATACATGTACATAGGGTAATGATGTCTGTCTCATTCCACCATTTTTCATACCCCACTCCCTCTCATTTCCTTCTACATAATCTAAAGTTCTCCCATTCTTCTCTCACTCCCCACCCCCACCCCCATTATATATCATTCTCCACTTATCAGGGAAAACATTTACAAATTTAATTCATTCGATTTTTATATAGTACTTAAGAACTTGGAAAGTTTTGTTACATAATTGAAACCTGTAAAAGAAGGAGTAGACCACCTTTAAATGCTGTTTAACATACTATAGTCTAATCAACTTCATTGACAATGAAAACAAGTATTAATTAAAGATCACTCAAGAGTAATTATAAAAATTGTTAGATTTATAAATACAATAATGTGATTAGTGAGTTAAATTTCAAAACTTGAGAAGAACTAGTTTTTGAGTTGAAAATTTTAACAAGTTAGTTATTTTTTTAAAGTATCAAAAGTAATTTTAAGTACTTTTAAATAAAAAAAATGATATGATAAATGAAAAAAAATCTACTCATTAACATCAAATATATAACCTTACTAGTTTTAAATACTCAGGAACTACCTAAGGATTATGATTAGGCTCTTGATATAGGGGTATGAACAAGAAGACTTACTAAATTGGCCCCATAGTAGAATCTCTTGGAAGTACAAATACCTATAGTGATTTCCATCTTTTATTTTTCTTGTGGTGCTGAGGATTAAATCCAGGGCCTTGTGCATGCTAGACTACCACTCTACCAACTGAGCTATATCCCTGGCCCTCAGATTTCTTATTTTTAATGCATTTTGGTTATACATAATAGTGGGGTTCATTTTGATATAATTGTAAAAGTATATAAAATTTTTTTTAATCCCCAGTATTTTCCCTTCCCTGCTCTTCTGCCCTCTCCCTGATTCCCTTCATGTACCTTACTGGTGAGAAGGCAGATTTTTAAAATAATTGTGTTATTGTTTTTAATCAGAAAATATTAAGAAAAACTGAAATTGACTCTTGACTCAATCTTGCCACACTATCAAAACGTTTTTTAAATGATTAGAACATAATAATGTTTAATCCAACCAGTAACTTATGAAGTAGGTGTCATTATTCTCCCTGTTGTCCAGTTGAGGAAGGGGAGATACAGGATGTTATCTCACTGAAGTACACAGCAAGAAAAGAATAGAACTGAGATTGAACCCTGGAACTCCAGAGCATGAGAATATTTACCAATGTATGAAACAAAAACACAGAGTTAACTGTTTAGTTACTACTATGATTTGATTATGGATTATCTCCTCTCAAACTTAAATTGGGGTTTAATCCCCATTGTTGAAGAACTAAGTGAGTGGAAACTTATTCAGCTATATTGTTTATATGTGGGGCCTTTGGAACTTATTAGGATTAAGATCATCAGGGTGGAGACCCCATAATTGAATATTGGTGGTTCTATAAGAAGAGGGAGACAGACCAGGACAAACATTTGTGATCCCTGTCTCTTTTCTTGTGATCCTCTGTACTACCTTGGGACTCTGCCACCAACAAGGTCATCACCAGATGTGCCCCTTTACCTCAGACCTCCAGAACCATGAGCCAAAATGAACCTCTTTTCTTTATAACTTACCCAGTCTTTTGTATTATTGGCAACAGAAAATGGACTGATACAGTTACTGAACACTTGGAAAACCCACATGGGCAAACTTGTGTATTTGAAGTCTAGTACTTCTAGTTCTCAACCTAACCTTTCAGTTCTCTTCCTCCTAATTCTCTTCCATTCTGTCATCCTCTGGCTAGGTGAGAAAGTTAAGTTTGTAATCTGAATCTTCCCACCTATTGTCTGGTAAACTTTTGCATTTTCAGCTGTCTCATTTTGTTTCAACTGCCATTTTCATTTGTTGTCTCTTATCTCTAGATGTGGCTTTGGCCTCAATTTTAATTCCAGCCTTCAGGAAGCAGGTGGATACTCATTTATGGAATAAATTATTTTTAAAATCAAAAGATAATCCTTTGATTCCTTCTGGAGGCTTAGTACTAGGTCTGTGGCATTTGTCAAAGAGGGAAGGGCTTATATTGCTTGTCCAGAACTTCTTACAGGAAAATGGAGATGGTTTTAGGTCTACCAGCAAGCACATTCTTGTCTTTGCCTATTCTCTCTTGCCTTAAGTGATGGTTTAAAATCTGTTCACAAATTCTTTGGTACTTTATCCAAAAAAGTAGTGCTTGATATGGACCTGACTTAATGATTTACTTCTAATAAATAGAATAAAATAGAAGTGATAATACATGACTTCTGAGACTACAAAGATACTGTGGATGAGTTGCCCATTCTTGGATTACTCACTTCGAAGGAACTCAAGTGCCATGTCATAAGGGCAGCACTGTGAAAAATCCACCTGGATTAGAACACCTCAGCTAAGTTGATTCCATGTTCCTTACCCACAGAACCTATAGGATAATGTTTATTGTTTTAAGCTGCTAAATTTCCTGGTAATATTTATCAGTAGATACCTAATATACCTTCCTTGGTTGAATCCCAATCTGGGCATCTCTATATTCTTACTACTAAATAACTCTTCACAGTGATTCACTTAGGGGTCCTAAGAACATATTTGAGATTTTGATCATGTCTTAACATCTCATATTTTAAAAAATGTTCATTCCATAAATTCTTTTATGCCTTAGATTTATTCTAATATCTTTTTTATTTCTGTTTGATATCACAGCTTTAAACAGTGAACCATGTTGTTGAAAATTTTTTGCATTCTTCAGAAAGGAATTCCTATAATTTTTGAGCAGTTTTTATGCATTATGCCTAATCTATATTCTCTTGCTGAACATTAGGAGCTTACAGACATGACTTCATTCTGATAAATCCACTGGGACATGAAGGAGACATCTCCTGCTTTGTGGTCTGTGGTCAAGAAACGTGAATAGATATATGATATGTTACATGCTAAAATTTAGATCAGTAGTTCTCAACCCTGGCTAGATAGTAGAATCACTTGGGGAGCTTCATAAAAACAAAATAAAACAAAACACAAAGACTAGAATCTCTGTTGGAGTAGAGGCAGAATCTCTATTTTAAAAGGTCTTTATTAAACAATCTACTATCTGGGGACAGGTTAGGGACCACTGCTTTATATGTCACCCAGTGAAGAATTCAATCCTTTAGTACCATCTCTAAAGAAAGCAAATTGTTGGTGGTTCTGCAACTATTTAGGTATGTCATCTAGTGAAGTTATTTCATATCTCTAGACACTCATTTTCTAGATGAGCCCAGTGATTTACAACCATGGCTATGTCACTAGGGGTCTTTAAATTGCTGATTCTTAAATCCCACTCCCAGAGATTAGTATGAAACTGGTTTGGATTGTTCCCTGGGTATCAGGATTTTTAAAAGTATCCACTTGGTGACTCTAAATGTGCAATTGAGACTGAGAACTAGTGAACGGGTAATTGCTAAGATCCTTTAAAGCTTTGTTTTTGTTTTGAATACCTGTGATTTAGGTTGATGCAATCCATGATATTAACACATTTTACAGTCATAGGGAGAAAGAATTATCAAACTACACAGTTGACTCTTGACATAGATACAGCATTATTCATGACTTATGTGAAGTCATTTAATGTAAAAAAGGGTTGGAACCAGAGAAGGTTAATCTTCAAACACTTTAGAGGTTTTGGTAAATTTGGAAAGTCAGGGAAGACTACAGAGCAACTTAGGCATAGATCTCACAACCAGTTTCATGGATTATGAATGAATGTAGAGAGAAATCTAACTCAATACATTTTTCTAAAACTTAACATTGACTAACATGATTAACATGACTTTTCCATGGATGCCCCCAAACAACCTTATTGTCTTGATAGTGCATCATGACAACAAATAAAATACACATCATTGTTCTTTTCTTCTTTAAATGGGGTGCTGGAAGAAGTATTTGTTGTGTTTTCATTTCTGAAGGCAATAAGGGAAATAATTCTGTGGTTGTTTCACAAAATGTCTAGTTCAAGTTGCTTTGAAATCAGTGGTTTCAATAAGAGGTGCTTGCAGTTGGTGATCTTTAAGATGTTTTCAATGATCCTCACATCCTAGTATTCATACCCTCATGTAATCCCTTCCTCTGGAGTTTAGGCTGACTCTAGTGATTTTTCTTTTTAACAAATAGAATACAGCAAAAGTGATTGGATGTCACTTACCAGATTAGGTTATACAGGATTATTACCTACAATTTACTGTCACTCTTTGGTTTGTCTTACCTATTATCTCAATGAAGCAATTTGGTGAGGCCAGTATGGGAAAAACTGAGGATGGTCTTGGTCAACCGTCAGAACAGACCTAAGTCCAGCAACCCCTGAGGAAGTGAATCTTGCCAGCAGCCACCTGAGTAAACTTGGATGTGGATTATTCCATGTCAAGTTTTCAGATGAGAGTTGTTCTTTTTTATTTTTTTATTTATCATATTTTTTATTTTTACAGACTGCATTTTGATTCATTGTGCACGAATGGGGTGCAACTTTCCATTTCTATGGTTGTACACAATGTAGATTCACAACTACTTGCATCCCTGTGAGAGAACCTGAAACAGAGGTCCTGTTAAGCTATGCCCACTTCACCAGCTCTGGGGTTATAAATGCCTGGCATTATAAGCTGTAGAATTTTAGGGTAACTTGTTGGACAGTGCTATGGTTTATCTCTCAAGTACATGTCTTCGAGTTTTGGTCCTGAGTTTGTCAGTGTAGAGCTGGTATGAAATCATTAAGAGGTGGAGCCTAGTGGGAGGTTGTTAGTTCATTAGGGCCATTGCCCTCAGAAGAGATTAGTTTTTTTGGAAACCCTGAGATCTCACAAAAGTGACATGGTATAAGGGCAGTTCTGATCTCTGAATCAGGCCTGTTTCAACTAAGAAGTCATACCTAGAGCTGAGTCAGTGCTAATGCTTTGCCATTGAATCTCCAGAACTGTGAAATAAATAAACCTCTTTTTAAAATAAAGTTGTCCAAATATATGTATGTATGTATATATGTATGTATCTATATAGATATATCATTATAGAATGAAAAACAAAGTAATATGAGCACCAATATTTAACTATTACAGTACTGATGGAGAATGTACTGGAGAAAGTACTAGATGATGCTACCTTTTGAGGCATGGAGCTTAGTGAAATGGAGCAGCAGGGTTCATCCATAAAATGATTCATTCCAGGAATTTTTATAGGCTGATCATTCATTGGGATATTTATAGTCCTTGTCATGCAATTCTTGCTGCCTGTTGATCCTGTGCATATGGTTTGTTAGTCACCAATCAGGTTTTATTCCTTCTAGTGTGAATGCTCATTTTGATAAGTCCCTAACTAAGGAAGTAAATCTGCTAGTAAGAGAAAAAGGGAATGAAGGAAATTAAGTACAGGCTTGTTGAATGTTACCATGCACTCAATACTTGACCCAAACATTGGATGTAAATGCAAGGCCAGTACAATTTTCCCAATTCATACAGGAGGAAACATGGCAGCTAAGTCACTTGTATGTACCCTAACTTATGTTTTCTTAGCTATGATTTTCCACTACTCCATACTGCATTTATAACTAGTCATTGTAACATGAATGCGTTATTCTCACCTACAGTTACTATTATGCATATTAAAAATTGACCTCACAACATACAACAAATTTTGCTGAATAATTTGTTATTGTGTCCATCATCATACTTATTTCCATAATAAGTAATGCAGAATGCTTTTTTGGCTTCTAGTTCAATTGGAAATAGGTTTTGTTTCCTTTGCCATTGCCAATTTTTTGTTAGTGTCCTCTAGAACTCAGTTTTAAGGAGTTTTATTCAAAGGCTAGGCTTAGTTGGAAAAAAGAATTGTGATCAAGTAGAGAGTAGTTGAGAATAGAGTATAGTTGCCCAGGATTTCTGTGTTTTTCACTAATGAATATCAGTTCTTACACAGCCAGGCATCTACATGGAATGAACAACTCATCTGTTTGTCTGGAACTTTCCTAGTGTTAGCACTGAAAGTCCCACATCCAGGCAACCCCTCAATCCCAGGCAAACTGGAAATATTAGTAAGTTTATACAAAGGTATCTTTTGGGGAGCCAAGTTGTTATGGTTTGGATGTGAGATGTTCCCCAAAAGCTCACATGTGAGACAATGCAGGAAGGTTCAGAGGAGAAATGATTGGGTGGTAGAAGTCTTAACCCAATTGGTGAATTAATCCCAGATGGGATTAATTGTAGTGGGAGGGTGTGACTGGGGGAGGTGGAAATTAGAGTGTGGCTTTGGGGTATATATTTTGTGTCTGGTGAGTGGAGACTCTCTCTGCTTCCTAATGATGCAAGCTGCTTCCCTCTGCCATACTCTTCCACCATGATGTTCTGCCTCACCTTGAGCCCCAAGGAATGGAGCCGGCCTTCTGTGGACTAAGACCTCTGAAACTGTGAGCCCTCATATAAACCTTTCCTCCTCTATAATTGTGCTGCTCAGATCATTTAGTCACTGCAGTGAAAAAGCTGACTACCACACAAGTAGACTTGGAATTGGGTGTGTTTAACCACCTTACTACTTAAATGTGGTTAATCTACCAGCGGTGTCCCTGGGAGCTTATCTGAAATTCAGAGTTTTATACCCCTGTCATTTTAACAAGATTTCCAGCTGAGTCATGGACATTAAAGCCTGAGAAACAGTCCTGGGGGCATTAAGCCCTGCTAAAGGACCACTGTAGATAGATTAATGGCACCCAACCCTTTCTTAACTGGAATATCCAAGAATGATCACATCACATATGTGTGACACAGTCTGATGTGCACACCCCACATTCTGCAAAACTGTACAGGCAATAGCATACCTCTTTCCCACTTGAGAGTCATGTGAAAATGAGAGAAACAAGAGTGAGGCCCTTCAACTATCTTGAAGCTAATATTTTTCAAAATAAAGTGGTCCAATAAACTTTGGCATTTTAACTGTTTTTAGTGACATAACACTATTTAGCTATGGAGGACAGCTGTAGGAAGGGAAGCAGGAAGATGTCCTTTGCCTCAATATGACCTGTCCTACCTTGAGTATTCCTCTGTATACTACTTTACTCTCCTCTGGAATATTAGTTTTGAAAAATTTAAAGAAGCTTCCATGCTCGTATAATTATATTAAAATGGATTCTACTGTCATGTATAACTAAAAAGAACCAAAAGTAAAAAATAAAAATAAATAAAACAATCAAAAGTATCAGGTAAAAAACACTTTCCTGCTTCCACGCTTGCAGGTGGTAACCTGCTTGGAGGAGACTGTTTGCTACCTTGACCCCCTGCCTCAGCTGGTTTTGACTCCTCCCTGGTGTCAGTGTCCTCTAGCAAATAGTCCCCAGGGCAATTCACCACCTCTGTCTAGGGTTGTTAATGGGAAACTCCAGATATGCCTTTAATTTGTCAGGAAAATTAATGGTGATGATGTGCTATTACTTGGGAGTTACTTGGAAAGAATTGGGTCACTACTGCAACCTAGGGGTCCTAGACTGAAGAGAACCTAAAAATGTGGCAATGCAAAACAATTTCATGTGCATTTATTAGGCTGAAATTTAGCCAAATTTTCTCACATTTTGTCCTCATTGGCCATCAATTCTTTGTCTGCAAAAGATTGTGGAAGTAATATGTTATTATTGAAAATTTAGAAAGTAGAAGATATTTACTCCCTATCCCACTACCCTAATGTTTAGTTATGTTTTTATTATATTTTGCCATCTATGAAAATCATATGTGTTAGGAAGAATATTTTCCCTCAGAGATGTCCATGGAATCTGAGTATATGTTAGGTTATGTGAAAAATGGAGAACTAAGGATATAGATGGAATGAAGATAGTATATCAACTGACCTCAAATTGGAAAATTATCCTGGATTATCTGAGTGGGCCTGATGTAAGCATATGGGTCCTTAAAAATGAAAGAGGGATGCAGAAGATGGCTTAAAAGGAAGTGTCATTCTATGGAAGGATGGCAGAGAAATGCAATGTTAGGGCTATACTGGCCTTTGCTGACTTGGAAGATGGAGGAAAGTGTCACCAGCCAAAGAATTCAGGTGCGTTCTAGAAGCTGAAAAGGCAAGGAAATAAATTCTCCCGTAGGTCCTCCATAAAGAAATGCAGCCCTGTTGACATCTTCATTTTAGCCCAGGGAGACCTGTTTTGAACTTCTAACCTCCTTATCTTATAGTTAATAAATATGCATTGCTTTAAGAAATTTGTTTTGTGATAAGTTGTTATAGTAGCAACATAAAACTAATACACCTTAGTTTTCACAGTTGTATTATGCCTGAATGTTATTTTTATGTTTGTGTAGTTTTTATAATTATTTCAATGACCACATATTATCCCATGGAGCTGAACTACTGGCATTTTCTTAATCATACCCTTTAACTGAACATTGAATGTGTGAGTGTATTTATGCACTTTTCTGTTTTATAAGTTTAATCGTTTCTTAAAAGTAGTCTACAGAGATTAATTTTGAAGTTTGAATTTCCTTTATTTTTTTCTATATTTAACTTTTTAAAAAATATCTTAGGTCCTTTTGAAATTCAACTTGATAATGTAAGAATGTACTTTTTCCTAACTTGTTTTTCAACGACATATGCTGACTGATTTTTCTTTTCTATTTTTTAATGCTTTCTTTATTAAATATTCAATTTGATGGAAAATAAGCTTATTTTCTGAGCTACTGGTTCTCTTCCAATAATTGATTTCTGTTTGTTCTTAATAATTCCCTTTGAATTTTTGTTGCATTATAATACATATAAATTCCTGTAGGGACAAGTATTCTCCCTCATTATTCATTTTAAAAATTTCTTAATTTATTTTTTCATATGATTCTTAAATTATTATACCCGAATCTTAGAAGAATCCATTGAGAGTGCCTAGTGTCCACTGCCTTGAGAAACAAATTGAAAATCCTTAGTATGGCATTCAAAGTTCATAATCATGTTACTTTATTATTCCTATTTCTGATTTTTGAAAACTTCAGTTATGGTTAGGGCATTTCTATGAGAAATAGAAAGTTAGGTGGTCCATTTTCAGAATGTAGTATTTAGCTTTAATTGGATCCAACTGTAGTCATTTTAATTAGAGCACTTCCCTTGGCCTCCACAATTTTAAAATTAGCTACTCAAGTAGATGGTAACCCTGAGCTCCTCCTAGGGCAGAAGTCAGAGCTGAGTTAGGGATAAAAGCTGATGAACTGCCCACCCAGTTGCACTTGCTAGCCAAGTTCTGTATCACACCATTCTGGGAGGAGTAAAATTTGCCTTGCTGACCCACTTCCAAGCATGAGTTTAATTTCTTGTGGTACCTCAGTATTTCTAACAATTTCTTTGCTATCTTCCCTGTGGATTGTTTTCTGTTTCGTGAAGTTTGCTTATTATTTTCCCAGTTCAGACTGTATTTATTACAGTGATTTGTTTTACAGGTTTGTTTTCTTTTTCTTAGCAGCATGGTATAGGAAGAGCTGAGTGTTAGAATCAGTCTTGAGTTTGAATTCTAGCTCTGTTTCTCACTAGCTAAATGGCCTTAAATGAGTCACTCAGCCATCTTGAGGGTCAGTTTTTGTCCTTAAAATGAAGTCAACAGTGTCTTGTTGTAGGGTCGTCAACTGCATTACAGTTAAAAATGTGTGTGTATACACACACACACACACACACACACACACACACACATATATATATACATAAATAAAAATATAGCAAGATCCCAGATAGTTAGTAGAAAATCAGTCAATGTTATTCATCTCATTACTGTATTGTTTTAAACCATGTACTCTTAAAAAGAGTTTGTTATTCTTAGGTATATGTCACTGAACCTAGAATATAGTGGAAACTAAATAAAAATTTACTGTTGAAATTTTCTCCTTCTCTTCTCTGTCTTATTCAAATCCCACTCATTCTCTAAGTCTCTGACTGCAGCTACATCTTGTTTTGGGGTCAACCATGGCTTAACATTATTCTGAGCAACCTTGGTAGTGAGCAAAGTTAAATGATGTAAAATGGGGGATAAAGGATGCAAGGGGCCTTCGTAGGTATGATTCACTAGATCCTTTCTAGTTCTTTTATAAAATTTTAGGATTTTATTAGAGGAGAGTTTATTACTGAGTTCTTGTTAATGTGCTCAAATGTTCCACTTATCTAGTACTTCTTATCAGCACATTTGAACCTCAGCTCAACTGTTATGATTCAGGAGATAGGTAACTAATAAAATCATAAATCGGACACTGTATAATTACAAAAGTATACATGTACTGAAACAGCATATGATACCCATATATAATTTTATGTGCAAATTATTAGATTCAAAAGATACAAAATGACTCTGTCCAATTGTTAGAAGAGATTCTAAAGATCTACTCTGAAATTCTGCCCCTAACTTGTTTCAGATTGATAAAGATTTTGACCTCATTCATCCATTACCACAAGTTCCCAGTTCTGTGGTCCCATTACCAGGTGAGAAGGCCAAAGCATATAGTCACCAACACTTACCTATGATTGTCAAGGGTGCTCCCAGATACATTGACTCCTGGTCATTGTAGTGTGACTGTCACATTGGCCAAGTATTCTTCTGAAGCCTGAAAGGTGCAAGTGCTAGTGGGAGGAGGCTGGAGGTATGCAGAGGAAAGTAAAACCAGGAATGTCATGGGTAGGGCAGTGGCAGTGTCACTCCAGCATGAGAAAGGCAAGGAAATTGGAATAAAGCCCTCATTTGTCCACCTAATCTCTGTGCCTTCATTTCCTTATCTGAAAAATGATTATATCATTGTAAGGGGTGATGGTTAATCTGAATTATCAATTTGATTAGATTAAGAGATGCCTAAGATTAAGAGACTTCTGGGTGTATCAGTGAGGGTGCTTCTAGGACTAACTAGCATGTGGGACACCAAACTGAGGTGGAGACCAACCCTAAGTGTGGGCAGCACAGTACGACAGGTTAGAGACCTTCATGGAATAAAGGTTGGAAGAAAGGGCGTTGATTGACATTTTTAGGTTTCACATATGAATGGGATCATGTGCTATTTATCTTTCTGTGACTTCCTTTTTCACTTAACATAATGGCCTCCAGTTCTCTCTATGCTGTTGCAAATGGCAGGATTTTATCCTTTTTATGGCTAAGTAGTATGTGTGTGTGTTTGACATACCAGTTTAATTTCCTTTGTGAATATACCCAGGAATGAGATTGCTAGATCATGTGATTTCTATTTTTAATTTTTTTGAGAAACATCTATCCTGTTTTCCATAATGGCTATACTAATTTATGTTCCCACTAGCATTGCGTATTGACATGTATGTTCTTTTTTAAATGTAATTCTTCTAGTGATTCATTTTTGTTGTGTTTATACAAATCTTGTTGTAAAGTGGATTGGACATTTTAAAAATTTGGTTTTTCACTGAGGGAGTTTGAGAAACACTAGTCTGCCACAATGGGTTAATAATACACAGCCTTTGCACTGGTTGCCTGATTTTGTAAATATTTAATTGGAACACAGCCATACCTAGTCATTATATATTATCTATGCCCCTTTTTTTTCTCTGCAGTGGCAGAAAGGAATCATATGACAAAGACTACGTGACCCACAAAACCTGAATTATTTACTTTGCGGTCCTTTACAGAAAATATTTGCCAATCCCTGTTGTATTCTACCTCCCATAATGCCCCAGCTGGATTGATCTCCAGTTGCCCTCAGTGATGACTTTGATAACACACATTTGACTGCCTTCCTTTCTTTTCCTCTCTCATTTTCTCACTCCCTGCCAGTGTTTCCTAGGCCTTTTTAAAAAATAAATGACCTGTGTTCTGGACTCAAGATCAACAATTGGGAGACCCCAAACAACACATATATTGTGTCATTGTGTTTCAGAGTCTAGCCCCTTCCACCTACCAGATATGTAAGCTTTAGCTCATCAATTATGCCATCAGAGCCATCCCTACTTCTCTTTTGGAGCATCATGTGAAAATTCAAACTTGTGGGCCTAAATTTTTCTGATTCATTTACTCTTTTTCACTAAGCACTACCTTGGAACTAGGGATGGTGGAGGAGAGAACAAAGACAGAGAGAAATAAGAAAAGCCAATCTTGCCCTACATTTGGTGTTCCCTTTTTAAAAACAGTTTGTAAAGCTTGTAGCTTTCCCTGAGGTGTCATAGAACCTGAGTCAGGGCCAGATATTTTTCACTGGTCTCTGACCTTTATGTCTCACAGGATAGGGCCAAGACATTGCTTACCCCAATCTTATTGCTGTTGCCTCCATTCATTTCTGTGTACCCCTCCTAATTACTGAGGTCACTTCAGGCTTTAATTCTGTCTTCTAAAGTGTAACACAGCCATAATTAGGCCATATGTTAATTAGCAGGATGACGCCTTGTGCTTTGTCACTCGTGAGGGGATGTGGATCATTGCAGAAAGTGGCATAGAAAGGTGAGTTCAGTGGGAAGAGGAAGTCTAAGGACTGACTCTACTCAGCAAAATCTGCCTTAGGGAGCAGGAGAAATGATACTATGCAAGCAGGGGAAAGGATGGGGACACACAAAGAAAAAGAGCTTCAGTTGACCTCTTTTCCACTCCAGGAATGAGCTGTAAGTTTGAGGGCAAGTCTGAGGCTGAGCACCACCAGGGATGGCAGAATCTCTTGAAGGATTGGAGTTGGTGGCCAGGGCCAAAGTCAAGGTTCCGACAGAGGCCACAGGCAAGGTAAGTTGTCAGGAATACCCCCATTTCTTACCTTAGAGGTTTGTGGGGAGGCCAATAAAAATCAGGTCAATCGTTTTCTTCTTGAGTACTCTAACTACCCTCCAGGAAATCAAGAGTGGGGTCTGATAGCTTGGGGCTATATTTCTATGTGCCATTTACTAATTTAATGCTGAGTCTTCCTATTTTCTATTAACTTATTTTCTGACATTCTTATGATAAGAAAGTTGAGCAAAAAGATCAATAGGTCATGATTATTTCCTATTTCAGATATTGTCACTGCTATTACTTTAGAGACAGTTTTCCAGGAAACTAATTACTAAGGGAATTCATGATTGGGTGGAACGACATGTGAATTACAAAAATACTAACTTCCCTCCAATTTGTTGTCAACCCATGATAAAATGAAAAAATAATTCTGTCATAACCCAGCCAATGCATGAAATGGACTAAGATGGTCATTTAAAATTATATATATTCTTGGACTTTCAAAAAAGGCATAGGACAAAAAAATCTCAAAGTGTATCTAAGGGGGGATTTTGAGAAGGAATTTTATGTTAATAAGTACTACTATTATTATTATTGCTGATATTAGTTGAGTTCCTACTGTAATCTAAATTCTTACAGGTTTACTACTAGTATTCCTAACAACCTTTCAAGGGAAGTATCATCATTCCCATTTTACTTGAAGCTTACAGACTTTTGCTCCTGCTCAAGGATCATACTTCTAGCTGAGACAAAACTGAAAAAAAAAATCATTATTATGATTTTTATCAATGTCATCCCAGGGATTGGACCCAGGGCCTTGCATATGCTCTACTACTAAGTTATAATCCTAGTTCCCTTTCCATTTTTTAAAACTCTGTAATTTGAGCTCTCATTACTAAACAGGGGGCAGCAAACTTTTTCTGTACAGGGCTAAGTATTATTTATTTGTAGCTTTGATGGTCATTTGGTATGTATTGCAACTACTAAGCTATGCAGTTTTAGCATAAAGGCAGCCACAGACAATACATCAATGAATGAATGTGACTTAGTTCAATAAAACTTTATTTGCAGACACTAAAACCCAATTTGATATGATTTTCACATATCATGAATTATTCATTTCCAAATTATTTACAAATCTCAAAAATTATACTGCTCACAGGCCAGATAAAAACAGGTGGTAGACCAAGTTTGGCACACATCCTATAGTTTACCAATCCCTTCACTGTAGAAAACTGCCTTTTTAACAAGAACTTACGAAAATAATGAAGTTAAGGCAACTGAGCTACATATTTCACACAAGGGAGCCAAGCAAGCTGTGGGAAAGCTTATGGGCCTGAACATGTATGGAGCTAGACTCTCATTCTGGCTCCGCCATCACATTACATTTGTAAATAAGACTCATCTCAAGAATTACTGGGTCCAGTACTCCCTGTCTCCCAAGTGAAATTTTTAGCAGTTCTACTATTATTTAATTCTAATTATTGTATGTCTGCATGAAATAATTTCCATAAATTATCTATCAGTGATATGGGGAAGACTGGAGAAGAACAATCTGTGGATAATGTCAAGAGTTGAGTTGTGAACAAGTTAAGTTCAAGGCATATATATATATATATATATATAGTCAGTGAAGTTGATTTAATATAGAAATCTGGAGAAAAGGGTGAACTTGAGATTTTTGAGGGTGAATTTGGGAGTCATTAGCATGTATACTAAATCCGAGTGTATCATGACATTAAATAAGATTTTTAATTTTTTTTGGTACCAAGGATTGAACCAAGGGCTGCTCAACCACTGAAATATATTCCATCCCTTTTTAAAAATTTGTATTGCTTTGAATCAGGGTCTCACTAAGTTGCTGAGGGCCTTGCTATATTGCTGAGGCTGGCCTGGAACTTTCAGTCCTTTTGTCTCAGCCTATCTAGTCGCTGGGATTACAGGCATGCACCACCACATCCAGCATTGAATAAGAATTTTCATGGAAGGATTTCAATATCTTAGCACTATTGACATTAGGGGTGGGATAATTCTTCACTGTGAGACCATCCTGTACATTGTATAGTATTTAGGAGCATCTTCGGACTCACCCACTAGAAACCAGTAGCACTGTCTTCCTCCATTTGTGACAATCAAAAATGTATCCAGACATGCCAAATGTCCTCTGGGGTGAAAATTGCCCTTGGTTGAGAACAACTGTTTTAGGGAAAAGATTGAGAGTGGTCTTCCATGATTCCAGCTTTGGAAGTCAGAAAGAGAAGAAAGAAATGGGAGAAGAGACTGAGGATTGATCAATGAAGTAGGAGAAGAAATAATATACAGAGTCCCAACAGCTTAGTCTGAAATTGGTTTAATATTTGCTGAAAGACAGGTGGAGGTGAGACAAGAATTAATGCCCCAGAGCTCAGGGCGGTGCCCCGCTGAGCTCCACCGTGTTTCTTTTATGACATCCTTAGAGGCAGTAGAGGGAACAGGGACATAAGAAACACTACCATCAGACATTTTCTAACTGCATGGAGCCTGCAGGTAGTGCAAAGACAGGATGTTTTCTAGTACGGAGGAGTGGATAAAATAAAAAGGAGTCTAAAAATAACACTTAGAAACCAAAGATAGAGACCTTTACTCTTTCTTAGTTCTGATTTTATTTTTAGAAATAATCCTCAGAGGATAAAACTGTTATGGTCTGGGTGTAGAAGAAAAACAAGGACAGAAATAGAGTTGCTATGGTTTTGAGGAAAAGCAAAAGGAACATAAGAACTATGGCTTCGTCACATCCTGAGCTGTAGGATGGGTCTTTGTTTATTTTTTAAATCTCTTCACTCATTTCATGCCTCATTGATTTTTAAAAATAGCAAACAGATTTTGTGAACTTTCTATGTTTGCAAATCATCTGGGTGGGGTGGGTCACTTCTTTTATCTCAACAACTTGGGAAAATGAGGCAGGAGAATTGCAAGTCTGAGGCCAGCCTCAGCAGCTTAGCAAGACCCTGTCTCAAAATTATAAAAATGGGGGGTGGGATATGGCTTAGTGGTAGAGCACCTCTGGATTCAATCCCAAGTACAAAAGTTTAAAAAAGGAAAGGAAAAGAAAATTAAAGAGCTATGATTTGATAAAGGACTGATAAAACGGTTAAAAGCTTTCAGCCCTTAATATTGAAATTAATACCATTAGATGAGAGTGCCTGTTAGCCACATGCATGATAACAAAGGACAAAGAGAAGTGGAATGTCTGCTTTTCCCCTTTTATTTAAATGTTCTTCCTCTAAAATGAAGATAAGTAATTTGTCTCACGGAGTTATTATGTGCAAATGCCTAGCAGAATCTAGTGTATTTTGGGACATCCATAAATGTTAAAAAGAATAATGTTTATCCTGATTACACAATCTAAGAATAATGTGTATCCTGGTTACACAGTCTAAACGTGTAATAAAGATTTCATAGAACTCTGAACTGTACCCCTCCCCCAAACCAACCTGCAGAAAGAGAGTAAAATGCAGGTAAAATTATTAGTTAGTAGTCTCATATCAGTGTCAATTTCCTGGTTTTGATAATGTACTACAGTTATGTAAGATATTCATTTGGGCAAACTTGGTAAAGGGTATACAGAACTATACATTATTTTTGCAGCATCTTCAGAGAAACTATTTCAAATAAAAATGATTATGACTGTTCACCTTAAGATCATTTGGTTTTATGTCAACTTTAGTTTGTTGATTTATCTTTGTTTTAATAGATACTTGTATCATAAGTAAGCCAAATTATCAGATTTTGTTTGTAATGACAAAATGGAATCTGGTCAATATATGTTTAAGCTAATATAGTAGGTTATAGTCTAGATCATGAACCTAAACTGCTCTTAGTAAATATGTAGTCATGAAGTCTAATGATAGTTGAAAGTCTGAAATTAAAATGGACTACCATTTAGTCTTTAGTTTGGTCCTATTTTATTTTTAAATACTCCAGGACTTATCTAAGTAGACCAAAGATTGAAATTTCTACACACCTTTAAAGTCCCTGCAAAGTAAACTGTGGAGGTGGCTTGTCTACTTTTTAAGGTGAGAATTTTTACTTCAGCAGACTTTGGGGAGGGCAGGCCTCATCTATCTTGCTGATGTGCCTAAGATGTGATCTATTTATATTACAAACCATATGCAGAGCCTGGCAAGCCTCTCTGCAAATGAGCTCATTGCTCTGCCATAAAGTAGGAGGTTGGGAGGGGATGCAAAGACATTAGGGACCTTTCACAGCCATTATGCCTCTTGGTTCTGATTACACAGGAAGGATAAACAAAACCTATGATTTCTGACAAAAAGAATAAATAATAAATACCTGTCAAGGAGAGCTGGATGTTCTCCTCAGTCTTCTTTGCAGGTCGTAAAAGTCAAGTTCTTAAAGATTTGAGTACTATTTAATGAATTTCCTTTTTTGTGTATTGTGCAAATTACAAGTACAGATTATTTCAGATGTGTATTACTGACGAGCCTCCTACAAAGTGTGATGGGTTTTATCTAGAGCTTCATTCAAATCAACTAGTATTTATAGAGCATTTATCCTGTATTAAGTAATTAGATTTATCTTAGGAAATAGAGAAGAGCACTTGCTGACCTCAAAATGCTCCCAGACAAAGAGGAAAGAAGCAGAAAAAAAAAAAAAAAGTGTATTACAAAAGAGCAAGCACAGAGAGAAAGGCACAACCAATGCCCAGAGAAAAGTGTAAAGGTGGGAAGGAGTGTCATTAATTACTTAGGACAGTGGCTCAGACTGGGCTTGCAGAAGGATGTATTCTTGGTGTATGTTAGTTTGCTACAATAATTCATAATTCTTAGATCATTATTTAAATGTAAATTACACACATACAGTTTTTCCAGTCATCTGGATGAGTCATTAGATAATCATGGCCATATGATTTTATTGCATTTGTGCTCTGTTCAATTGAGTGTTTTGTTTTAGTTTGAATATAGGGAAATGGATAAGAGAACTGAGTCATTCCTCAGCACAGAGTAGTTAGAGATATTGGACTCAAAGAACCTGGACTTGAATATCAGTGGCATATTCTGAGTTTCAGTGAACATATTGCCTAGATTCCATCATTACCTGTACCACATACTGAAACTACTTTAATAAGGTGTGTTGTAGAACATATTTAATGAAGATTTTATCTGCTTCTACTGCCACCTACAACTGTAGATCAGGAATTTGATGACTGAATAATGACGTCACAATTATTATGCCCTTAAAAGAACCAGAAAGCTATGGCTATGATAGACCTTTCTCCACTTTTCCATATTCCTTCCAGAAGCAAGGCAGTTACAATTTAAAAACTTTAATAAAAACACAAAAATAGCTGCAGATACATTGACAGTGTATCACTTAGAACTTGTATCCACCTGCTAGTAATAAAAAAATTGAATAAAAATTAAAAAGTGACTGAAGAGACTCAAAAAGTCAGGAGCAAGTGTTTTGTCTTCTATATGGAAACTAGAGAGAAAAAAAGGAATGAAAAACAGGCTCAAACAAAAATAGAAGGGATATTGATTGAATAGAGGAAAGGAGATCAAGAGAGAAAGAGATGGAGGAGGGAAGGTCATGAGGAAGTACTAGGAATGAAAACTACACTATGTACATGTGCAAATATACCACAGTGAAACTTGCTTATATATGGAATTATAATACACTAATAATAATAATGATAATGATAATAGAAGGGAGATCAGTAGAACAGAGCAAGCAGATGGGGAAGGGAAGAGAGAAGTACTTTCCCTTTGGAAAGTACTGGGGATGAGATTGATCAAATTTTGGTATATGCATGTATGTCTATGGCATAATAAACACCATTGTTATGTATAATTATAATGCACCAATAAAATAGTGGCTTATTATGGCTTTATTAAGTCCAGAGTGGGTAGTCCAGGGTTATTATGGAGATTATATGATACAAATAGTGACTACTGCTCCACTTGGCTTTTTGTTTTGTCACTTTTGGGGTCTGACCCTAGTCTTTGTAT
Source organism: Sciurus vulgaris (assembly GCF_902686455.1). Taxonomy (NCBI): domain Eukaryota; kingdom Metazoa; phylum Chordata; class Mammalia; order Rodentia; family Sciuridae; genus Sciurus; species Sciurus vulgaris. The sequence goes on along the minus strand of NC_136471.1, from coordinate 130,448,373 downwards.
TCTCAATATGGTGATGAGGGTCATCATATTTTCATTTCAGACATAAAGGGAAAAAAGATAAAGCATGTATCAATTAATCTAACTCCCTTAAAATTGTCTTCCTAGAAATCCATTTCTGTGACTTTAATTAACATCTCATTGGCCAGGAGTATCTCAAATACTCTTAGTTACAAGGGAGGAAGTCAGAAAAATTTGGAACTTGTAACACTACTCCTTGAAACAATCTCAGGGTTCAAGTTGTACAGAAAAGGGAAAATAGATATTTGCAAGACAACTAGTAGCTCATGCAACATTGAGGCCTAATGTCATCAAGATCTTGATCCAACTTTAGCAACTATCCACTTCCCAACTTTTTGATGGATCAGAGAAAGAAACCCCCTATTTGTTAGAGGTACTGTTTTTCAGGTAGCTGTTTTCTACAGTTTTATATATTCCTAACTGAAACAAAATATAAACACTGTTTATAGGTGTCTGACTTTTAGAATTGACTTGTTGACCAGGAATCACAAATTCAAATATATTCCAAACTAGATAGGTGGTGGTGATTGTGGATGGGGGTGCTGGCAGACTGGCCATTATGTGCCCCTTAAAAGTGGGGAGGTGCTGTGGCTAATGAGTAGAGAGTAGCGTTTTCATACAGGATTGCCAGCCTGATGTTACAGATATCAAATTTTAAAAGAACCAGAAAGTTGGGGCTTCATGCATATAGCAAGGTCATAAAATTGTTTTCATACTACATTATAGATATGAAGAAAAAAAATTTCATTTCTTTATTTGGCTACAGTAATGATCTCCCAATCTCCTTTGCTGGCTGTAGGAATAACAACAGAACAACAATGATACCTGAAAGTCCATTTTAAGTGTTCTTCTACTCTGAGAATTTAAGAAATATAGCTTATTTTAAAAAGTAATATCTAATTCACACACTATAAAATTAACTCCTTGGCAGTTCATGATTCAGGAGTTCTCAGTGTTTCACAAAGTTGTGCAGTAATTGCTACTAATTCCAGAACATTTGCAGTACCCCAAATAGATACCCCAGATCCATTGGCAGTAACTACCCATTTTCTCCTTCCCCCAACCCCTGGAAACTACTCATCTACTGTCTCTATAAATTGACCTGTTCTAGATATTTCATATGAGAGAAATTATTTCACTTTAAACAGTGTTTTCAAGGTTTGCATAGTATGTATCAACACTTCATCTTTTATGGCTGAATAATATTTTATTGTATGGCTAGACCATATTTTGTTTATGCATTCATCTACTGATAGAAATTTGGTTTGTTTTCACTTTTTGGCTATCACTAACAATGCTGCTATGAACATTTGTGACATTTATGTACAAGTCTTTGTATGAACATGTATATTCACTTCTCTTAAGTATATAACTAGGAGTGGAATTGCCAGGTCATATTTGAACTCTGTTTAATTTTTTTGTTACTTTTAGATATACATGACAGTAGAGTGTATTTTAATATATTATACATGGAGTATTCCACATATGTGTATAATTTGTTCTAATTAGGATCCTGTTTTTGTGGTTGTATCTGATGTGGATTTTCACTGGTGGGGTATTCATACATGAACATAGGAAAGTTATATCTGATTTCTATGTTTAATTATTTTGAGGAACTGTCAAACTGTCTTCTGAAGTGCACCAGTTTGCATGCCTATTAGCAGCGTGTCAGGGTTCCAACTTCTCAAGATCTTTGCCAACTCTTGTTATTGTAGGTCATTTTGATTGTTTGCATTCTAGGGGATATAAAGTAGTATCACATTGTGGTTTTGATTTTCATTTCCTTAATGTCTAATAATGTTGAGCATCTCTTTATATGTGTATTGGCCATCTATAAATACAGTTTAGAGAAATGTCTGTTTAAATCATTTGGCTCTTTAAAATTTGGGTTGTCTTTTTATTGTTGAATTGTATGCTTATTATTGTATAGTTTTGAGGTCACAAACAGTTGAAAATTGGTTATTAATATGATTAAATGAATCACTAAAATTTTACACACACATTATATATGTCCATACATATATTTGCATGTACATATGTGTGTGTATACATATACATGTATATGTTTTTCCTGCATTTCTCCCTAAAATAACATTGAGAGTATGGAATTAAGCAGTTTCATCTGTGAGTCCAATTTTTTCAATATTCTCTCCAATTGTTCCATTGTGTCTCTTCCTTAGCAGGCAAAAACTAAAGAGAGGAAATCAGGAGACCCTACTTTTCCCTCTGCTCTCTTTTTTCTGTTCCTCTCTATAATACCTTACATCAAAAGACATGAGGATGTATTAGTCAAGGTACTCTAGAGAAAAACAGAATCAATAAGAGATATACATAGATATATAGACTGGTTGGCATGTAGATAAAGATATTTATTATAAGGAATTGGCTCATGTCATATGGAGGTTCACAAATCCCAAGGTCTGTAGGGTTATCAGCAAGCTGGAGAACCAGAAGAGCTGATGATATAGATCTAATCTGAAAACTGGCAGACTCAAGAAGGCTTGAGCTCCAAGAAGAGCTGATGTTTCAGTTTGATTAAGAAGCCAGGAAAAAGCCAATGTACTAGTTTAGAGTCAGTCAGGTTGGTTCTCTCTTACCTGGGGAAAAGTCAGCCTTTTGTTCTATTCAGAGATTTAACTGATTGGTTAGGTCCACTCACAATGTGAAGGACAATCTGCTTTTCTCAGGCTACAGATTTGAATTTTAATCTTATCTGAAAACAAAGAAGCATTCACAATAAAGTTTGATCAAACACTTGGGGATCCTATGGCCCATTTAAGTTGATATGTAAAATTAACCATCACAAACAGCTTTCTCTTAGCTTCTCTTATAACTAGGATGATCATAAAATATATCATCCAATCTGGAAGATATTAAAGAGTAAAAGGAGGAGCTAGAAGAAATGTATGGACTGATGTAAACTGGAACTGTAGAGGTCAAAACAGGCTCTACGGTGACCTTATCTTCAACTTCCATAGTATATGTCTAGCTGGAAAAGATGAAAGGATTGATTACCTTTTATCAAGCTACTCTAGAAATACATAAGACTGAGTCCTTGAAGCTTGGTCCTTGGCAAGCTCAAGAATAAAAAAAGTAATCTAGAAAATCCTCTCATAAAAATAGCAAGTTTTGGAGGATTAGTGTTCTGCTTTTTAAGCCTATTTTTGAAGATCAAAAGATGAATATTGAATATTCCCTTGGACTTTGTCTTCATTTCCACTTTAATGAATTCTGGTTTGTCTCCAGACAGCTGGATGACTGAGCATTCAAGGTTGAAGGTCATATCATAGAGAAGGCAAAGAGTAAAGCACAATAGAAATATTAAGAAAATAAAACCTCTGTTATAGATTAAGTCTCTCAGTTTAAAATATAGAGGGAAATAATTTATAAATTTCTGTTTAAGTAAAACAAAACACATTTATATCATCTTTCAATGGTTTGTGACCCTTGCTGGACAAAATATAAGCAAGTTTTGCTACAGAGTCAAGTTAATGCTGATTGGGAAAGAGGTTGAAGGAAAGGGGAGAATATTACTGCTTCCAATTATAAAATGGAGAGCAAGAGTCATTTCCTAAATTGGGTAGAATGCAAAATAGAAAAAAATAGAAGTGTACTTCAGATGGGGAAGAACGTAGTTGTTACTGGTATTGACCAATGAAGGTCTTGAGCTGGAAATATAACTAGACTGTATGCTAAATGTAAGTGGAACCTGATTATAAATCAAACCATCATTTTGCTAAATAAGAAAGTTTAAAATAAATTTTCATTTCATTTGAATATACAACATTTGGAGAAAGAGTTTAAATGACCCAATATCTACCTATAATATTTTAACTTAAAATTTAATTATATCTACATGTTTAAATCCCATGGTACATAAACTATACTGTTACACAAAGTTGCTCAGCTTCACTCATATTTTATGATACAATTTCTTTCAAATGTGGAACATGCACATTGACCTTCATTTCTTCTTCATCTAGAGTCACTTGAGAGCATATTGCCATATTTACTTCCTTTAAGTTTTTTTATTGCAGCACTTTTTGAATATGAATATGATTCTGTCATTTAGAAGTATTATCCTAACTCACATCTACCTACTAATTCATAGTGAGCTCCACGACACAAGTATTTAATGTATTTTCACAAAGATTTTAAAATGGGCTTGTATAGTATGGCACTAGAACTGCAGTTTAATTTCTCTAGACATAATGACTTGATCTGTGTTAAATTTATTTACCTTCCCCCATCATGTCAGGTGACCTCTATAAGCATCCAAATCTAGCTGTGATTGAGGTCATTTCAGGTTAATGTGTCTTCCCCAAATAGTAATATATTGTTCAAAATTAAGTAATTGAGAGTCTACTTGTATTATGAAAGTCTTAAAAGCAGTTTTATTTCTGGTGGGATAATTTTGAGGGAAAATCTTGCATTGTACTTGGATACATAGACTTTTGGGAAGAAGGACTATCTGTTTCAAATTTGGGAGTAACGGGTTAAATCTTCATCTATATTAGCAGAAAAATGTCTGATTTTGATAACCCAATAAATTGTGACATAAAGCAGAGTGTGTAAAGATATTGAGAAACAACTAGATCAAAAACTGGGAATCATTTTTTTGTGTGGCTTGTGAGGAGCAAAGCTGATAAGAGTAAGGCTGAAAATTAATCAAACTTGTTCAATATAAAACCACCGATACTCTAATATTGTGAAAAAATTTAGATGATATTGCAGAGTATTATACTAGTTCAAATGAGATGAGGAACCTTGGCATTGGTGATGAGAATGAGAAGAAGAGGCAGATTTTTGACCTTCCTGGGGATAGATTTGATGGGATTTCATGCCAAGATTATGAAGGTTCATTTAGAGGGAAGAATGCTAGATGATTTCTGGCCTCCAAGCTTTGGAGACTGGATAACTACAGTGCCAATTTGGAAATGCATAAACGGGAGTGAATAACAAATTAACTCCATTGTGAGCACACATACCCATTGTCTTTGTAGACTGCTCAGGTAGAAATGAGGAGAGAGACTCATAGAAGAGATACAGAGCTGGAATTATTAACATAAGAGTGTACATACAGCCTTGGGAGAGAATAGATGACCTAGCAAAGGTGTTTCATGTAAGATAACCAGACTGGGATTGATCTTTGGCAAGATCGTCATTATTAGAAGAAAGGGAAGAAAACTCATTGGAAGAAAAATGGGTCAAAAATAGTCTAAGACACAGAAGGGAAAATGAATAAGGAAAAGGATATTAGCAGTGTTAGATATTGAAGGAATACCAAGCACAATAAAAGAATGAGAAGTATCCACTTGATTTGGCAGACTTCTTTTATATTTTCTACATAAGCCTGTGAACTCCTAAGAACTATCTTCCTATTCGCAAAAAATTTAGAAGAACCTCATAGGGATGTTTAGTTGAAATAAAGTCAATATGCATCAAAAGGATGAGAGCCCTGGCACAAAGAATGTGCTTTTTTCCCATCACAGTGACAATCTGACCAGTACTTAAATTGAGCCCCTGCCTTTGTCCTCCAGGACGTCAAAGTCACTCTGAGCCTATCTTGCTGCCTCTCTGGTTCTGTCATGTCGTTGCTGATACCTGTCTCATAATCTTCAGTACCCACCTTTCCAGCAAGAGCTTTATATTTTTTGGTGGGATTCTCTCTTGAGCAGGTATGAGATTTGATTCCAGACACCACTGTCTTTCTGATTCCCATGGATATATCTGATAGGCAGAAACTATGGGGAGATAGCTGTCTCAATGTGAGAATACATTTCAGGCAAAGTAATTCAAGGAGGTATTGAAGGAGTTAACCAAAGAGACAAATTTCCATTCTCTGAAGATCTTCCAGCACATACTAGATAACCTTTCAGCAGTCATGCTTCAAAGAAAAGAATTCATCCAGTGGTTGACCTTTAAAATATTTCTTGCCCTAAGAGTCAATGGTCTCTCGATATTCAACAGAGCATAGAAATCAGGGAACATCAGTGTTAGAAGGGACTTTAAGAGGTCATCTGCTTCACTTCCTGTCAGAGAAATATGTCCTATTTATTGAAGAGGATCATCCCAAATTCTTTATTATTAATCAACTTTACTTTTTAGACCCATTTTAGTTTAACAGCAAAATTGAGTGGAAAGTTCAGAATTCTCTTATATCATTTGCCCTTGCACACAGACACAGCTTCCTCCACTATCAACATCCTGCACTAGAGTGGTCCATTTGTGAACCTACATTGACACAACATTATCACCCAGAGTCCATTAATTTTATTAGGGTCTCCCTCTTGCTGTTGTTCACTCCATGGGTTTTGACAAATGTATAGTGACATGTATCTACCATTGTAGTACCCTACAGAATAGTTTCACTGCCACAAAAATCCTATGTGCTCTGCCTATTCATCCCTCCCTCCTGCCTATCCTCTGGCAAAAACTAGTACTTTTACTGTATCCATAAGTTTGCCTTTCCCAGAATGTCTTAGAGTTGGAATCATACAGTATGTAGCCTTTGTAGAATAGCTTCTTTCACAGAAAAATATACATTTAAATTCCCTCCATGCCTTCCCATGACTTGATAGCTCATTTATTTTTATTGTTGACTACTATTTGATTGTCTGGATGAACCACAGTTTATTTACTCATTCACCTGCCAGAGGGCATCTTGGTTACTATGTTGTTTAGAGCAACTATGAATAAATTTGCTATAAACATTTTTGTTCAGGTTTTTCTACATATAAGCTTTCAGTTCATTGGACTAAATACCAAAGAGCATGATTGCTAGGTTATACAATAAGAGTATGTTTAGTTTTGTAAGAAATTGCTGAACTGTCCAAAGTGACTGTACTCTTTTCTCTTCCCATCAGCAATTAATGAGAGTTCCTGTTGTTCCACATCCTTTCCAGCCTTTTTTCTGTATAGTGGTCATTCTGGTTTCTTTTTGCAAGTTCAAACAGTGATAATTCACTATGTCAGAACTTCAAACATATTTAATGACTGGGGAAAGAAGGAACTTGTAGGGGAGTAAGCTAAGATAAATAATGCTTGAAGCTCCTCTATTTAGACATAGAGAAAACTGTCTGGGCCTTGAGCAGTGCACTTTCCTGAAACAGAGAGATCACTAAATATTCATTTTATCCTCTACGTTTTCCAGCCTCCCTTGTAGTTGAACTGGGGCTTGCAATTGAACTCTGGCCAATGTGAATATGAGCAGAAGTGAAGCCTTGCTCTAAGTCTGAGTCATGTAAGAGTCCATGTGATTTTTCCTTTTCCAAGTTCTTATAATCAGAGACTTTGGGGTACCCTGTGATCCAGATGAAGTAGTTAAAGCAGACAGAGCACCTATGAGCATAGATCAAAGAATAACTGTATAGAGAGCTCACAGCTCTCTCTGCACTGGGGCATGCATCTTGAGTAAGAAATAAAGTTTGTCATGTTAAACCACTGAGATTTCAGGGTTAATTTATTACTTCCATGTAGTCCAGTTGAACCTGAATAGCATACCTTACTTTGCTGGACCCTTAAGTTCCATCTTGAATCTCAGTCTCTTTCTCTCCATGTAGTTGGAACTCCCTTCTGCATCTGTGCTAAACTTTCACTTCTGATCTCCTTAGTTATATTGGGCAATGTAACCTATTTAAACAAGGCTTTTAAAATCTGTTCATGTCAATAAGGTTTGTAGTGTCCAAAGGTTTTCCAAGTCTCCCAATTCCTTCCTGGTTGCTAATCTTATTTTTGGACTCTTTTGGAAACTTTGTGTTTATTCCTCTGCCCAGTCCTTCCATTGGCTCTCTAGTGATTTCTCAGTGTCACTAAATACTGGGGTTCCAGACTTTAACTCTCTTGGTGTCAATTTCCCTCACTTGACAACTATCATATAAGTCAGTTCATTACATTTTTAGAAGGGCATAATTGATATCAAGTTTTTCCTTAAGTGAGCTTAATGTACCTGATGAAAATGGTCTTGTATTTATCTGGTCAACTCCATTCTCTGGAGTTGTGAAAATATATTTTCCTTTTTCCATGTGATAAACCTTCAAGTAACTGAAAATTTAAAGCTATCTTTTTGCCTAGGGTGTCTGTTTTTATCCAGATGGATATATATGCATTTTTTACAAAAGTGAAACCTTGATTATAAGAAAATAGAATGCTGAAAGGACCTGTAGTTAAGTATGTAAATACAATTATAACTAATATTATACTTTTAACATAATAGGAAGGAACATGTTTTTCAAAAACACAAGACATGAATTGGCTATATGATTATACCTATAATCCATCTGCTTTTTATGTATCTTTTAGATTTCTTGGTAAGATTTCACTTTGAGTTGAAACTTGGCAAAGCCTTAGTCTGACGGCAATTTTTAAAATACAAAATGTGAGAAAAAGAGAAAGGGATCTGTCGTATTTTTTCAGTTGCAAAACCACAGGGCAAGGAATAGCTCCTTTATCTTCTTTTCCTTTTCATGAACTTTGGATGTCTAAAAAGGGAGGGTTGGAAGAATAAAACCATAGCACCTTTCAGCTCTTAAAAAAAAAAAAAAAAAAACTTGCTCTACGTATCTAAATGAGAGAACTAACCAGTGACCTCTCAGAAGTCAAGGAGGGCACTGTAACTTAAAGGTACACCTAGACGAGGTCATTCTGCCATGATTATTTTCCCAATGTCTCTTGTATTTTAAAGCTAGAAGTACTACATATTTCTTTCAAATTTCACAGGGGTTCTGTGAGCCTGTTTCTGCCATCTGGTTCCATTTAGCTCAAATGCTTTTTCCTATTTAACCTTATCACTTTTGGGTGTTCCCTCTTGCTTCCTTCTCCTTTCTCTTTATCAGAGAAGCCAGATAGCACCAAGGCACCAGAACTACAGGATGTGTGTGTGCATATATATATATATATATATATATATATATATATATATATATATGTGTATATATATATATATATAGTGCGACTGCATAGGAAGTGGAGTGTGAGGGTTGTGGGAGGAGTGGCATTGAGAAAGGATATTATAGGGTCAGGTGGCACTGGAAGAAGCCAGTTTGGGTCAACCAGGAGATTAATTTATCTTCTTTCTGCTACCTGTCTTCTTTCCTTGCCCTCCTTTTCTTTCATTCCCTCTCTTTTCCTTTGAACCATTTTGCCCTTTCTCTTTTTACCCCAGTTCTTATTTCTCTTCTGCCCTCTTCCTGGCATATCACTTGCTATGCTGTATGGGAAGAAGTTAACAGAGCAGGCCTGATGCTGTAGTCTTCAAAAGGCTCTTTTTAAAGATGGGGCCAACTGGCACCTGGGATTTTTTGGTTTTTGTCCACCTAGGGCACTTTTATGGTTTGGATGTGAGGTGTCCCACAAAAGCTCATGTGTGAGACAATGCAAGAAGGTTTGAAGGAGAAATGATTGGGTTATGAGAACCTTAACCCAATCAGTGAATTAATCCCCTGATAGGGATTAACTGAGTGGTAACCAAAGGCAGGTAGGATGGGGCTGGAAGAGGTAGATATTGGGGGCATGCCTTTGGTGTATATATTTGTATCTGGCAAGTGGAGACTCTCCCTCTCTGCTTTCTGATCATCATGTGAGCTGCTTCCTTTTGCCACATTCTTCCACCATGATGTTCTGCCTCACCTGGAGCCCCAAGAATTGGGGCTGGCTGTATATGAGCTGATACCTCTGAAACTGTGAGCCCCCAAATATAATTTTCTTCCTCTAAAATTGTTCCTGACAGGTCTTTTAGTCACAGCAGCAAAAATAGCTGACTAAAACAGGCACTACACCTCTGCTTCCTTCTGGGAGTCTAGAATTTTGGTAGTGGTGGGAGGTCATTTTGCTTGCATGATAAACCCCCAGTAGACACTCTGGATTTGGAGGCTGAAGCATGCTTCCATGGAAGAAACAGTGCATATGTGTTGCCAAATTTCCTTTCTAGAGGAAGGAATATATTCCTTTTTGCTTTTTGGGTACCAGGGATTGAACACAGGGGCACTTGACCACTGGGCCACATCCCCAACCACATTTTGTATTTTATTTAGAGAGAGGGTCTCACTGAGTTGCTTAGCACCTCGCTTTTGCTGAGGCTGGCTTTGAACTTGCAATCCTCCTGCCTCAGCTTCCTGAGCCACTGGGATTATAGGCATGCGCCACTAGTCCTGGGCATATGCCTTTTTGTGCGTGAAGGAGAGAACTTAGGCAATTGGTACATGAATTCTTCTAGATTCATCCCGATATGTCTTTTTCCCTTGGTGATTGTTGCTGTAATAACCACAAATACAACTGCTTACAAGTCTTTCAAGTCTTTCTAGTAAATCGCTGAATGTATGGGTGGTCTCAGGACCTCTGAAACGTGCAAAAGTTAGTGTTTCTCCTGGCCTCTTTGCTCTCTTCAAAGTGGTATTTAGAAGTCAGATGAAGGACAGCTGATTCTTTACCTGGTGAAAGTTTTTACTATTTCCTATTGGAAAGAGGTTATTTTAAAGTTAGGAGTGAGGATGAATGGAGACTACTATGTACTAAACACTGTTCTTAGTGCTTTCTATACAAGTATAATATAAACAACTCTGTGACATAATTATTATTACTCCTACTTTGTGAAGAAGTTGACTTACCAAAAATTGCAAAGATGGGAGTTCAGAAAGATGAGATTTTAGTGGTTTAGTTCAGTTTAATGAACATTTATTGAACAACTAATACATAGTAAGCAAGGTGCTGGACCTTAGAGAAAAATGATAAGTGAAACTTAGAATAAGCTATAGCATTATTTACAGATAAAACAGACACATAAGCCTTAGAATGCCCTTGGATTCAGTTTTCTTAAAAGCTGCTATTTTATATTCTGCTACTCTTGATGTGAAAAAAAAATCTTACTTTCCAAGGATGTGGTAAAAAAAATGGCACAAAGAAAACAGATTAATGCTCAACTACTACAAAAATAGGTGATAGTAGGTAGAAATGATAAATTATACTCAGGCATAACAGGGAAGTCATGATTTATATTAGGACTGAAAGGAATCTTGGTACTCAGTGTGTCTCCTCATTTTGCATATAGGATTCATATTGCTAATGGTAAAAAAGTAGAAGTGAATATTAATTTACAATGACAGTAAAATTTATGGTTTTACTTTTGTTTTGAGATTAGAGTTTTTTTTTTTGTTTCTGAATATTATTTTGTATGTTTGGGAAAATTGTAACAGCATAAGCTGAGCAATTAATGAGTAAAAAAGTCACTGTGTTAGCTGTGAGTGGTGAGAATGTCTCAGTCTTACCGACCTTATTCCTCTGAATTTAAATCAAATAAGTCCAGTTCAAATTAAATCATCAAGAATCTAGCAAAGACTCTTGACCTATATTCTCAGGTGCTTTTCATCCCATAGAGAACTGGACCCCCCCCATGTGAAAATTAAAAGGTAAATCAGAGTTCAAATATGACACACAAACAAAAGGTGCTGTAAGGGTATCTGTAAACGTTTGTGTGCTGAAGAAGGCAGTTTTCTTATTTGTAAAATAAAGGTATTCAATAAAGTGACCAATAGTTTTCTTTGTTTCTTTTTAGTATTTTTTAAAGCCATATAATTGTCACCAAAATCTTAGTTTATAACTCTCCCATCACCCCCTAAATTTCCCTTGAACCCATTTGTGGTCAGTTCATACCCCTGTATTCCCCACTTCCATCCCAACCAAGTCCAGGCAAAACATGATCTGCTCTCTCTATATACAGATTTGCCATGAAAATTATACAATATGTCATGCTTTGCATCTGGCTTTCTTTTAGTGCTGTGAGTTTTTATCCATGTTGTAGCATATATCATTTGATTGTTTCTTTTTATTGCTGAATAGTATTTCATTGTATCATATTCTGTTTTTGGTATCTCCAGTTGAAGGAAATTTAGGTCATTTTCACTTTTTTAATGATAAAAATCTAGCTTAATATCAAAAAACTAAAACTTGATTTATATAGATGCACTGTGAGTCAAGCAAATCTGTTTTACATATAACCATACATTTTTAAATCAGAAGTTGAAAATATTAAAATTGGTAGATAATAGAACAAAAGCATCTCATACATATGTTACTTGATATACTAAATACATCTTTATTACATTACAGAAAATCAGTAGTCACTGTTCCTTACATATGAAAATATCACAGTGAATCTCACCACCAGATACATCCACAAGATCCTGGCTCTAACTAGAATAAGATATATTCCATGCTTGTATACTTATATCAAAATGGATTCCATTGTCACGTACAACTAAAAACAAACAAAAATAACTAAATTAAATATTGTGATAGGAGAACTAAATTTTTGGATTTTTTTAACTTCACAACTCTCACAGGAATAAATTCCAGGACAAACTCTTCAAATATTAGGAAAACATTTTCACTTTTTGACTGTTATGAATAATGCTGCTATGGATGTTCCCATAAATGTGTTTGTGTAGACATGTGTCTGCAGTTCTCTTGAGCTGATTCCGAAAAGTAAAATTGCTCATTTATATGAGAAATTTATGTTTAATTTTTAAAGAAACTGTCAACCTGTTTTACAAGGTGGCTGTACCATTTTACATCCCCACCTGCACTATATAAAGTTTCAGTTTTTCCAAATCCTCACCAATATGTGATAGTGTTTCTTTTTTATTGTAGTAATTCTAATGTGTGCAATGGTATCTACTTGTGGTTTTGTTTGTCCTTGATTAGTAAGGCTCTTGTAATTCTTTCATGTACTTATTAATTATTTGTGTATCTTTTTTTGGTGAAATGCCTATTTAAATTGGGTTATTTGTGTTTTTTACTACTGAGTTCTTAAGAGTTCTGCACACATGTCCCTTATCAGATTCATGATTTGTACTACTTTATCCTAGTTTGTGGTTTGTTTTTTAATTTTCATAATCATGTCATTTGAAGTGAAAATATTTTAATTTCAATAAAGTTCAGTTTATAAGTCAAAATTCATGAACAGTATTTTTTTGTTTTCTTCTAGAAGTGTTATAGTTTTAGCTATTACATTTAAGACTAGTATACAATATGAGCTAATTCTTATGTGGTACAAAATAAGCCTCTAAATTCTTTTTTTTTTTTCATTTTGGAAAAGAATTCCTAATTGTCTCAGCACAATTTGTTGAAAAGCTATTTTTTTCTCATTGAATTATCTTTGTAACTTTTTCGAAAGTAAATTGACCATAAATGAAGAGGTTTATTTCTGGTCTCTCAATTCCCTTCCATTGATCTCTATGCCTATCATTATGCCACTCTTGCATTGTCTAGTTTACTGTAGCTTTACATTAAATTTTGAAATTAGATGGTATGCTCCAATACTTTCTTCTTTTATCAAAAATATGCATACTTCTTGGTCTTTTGCATTTTGACATAAATTTTACAATCATTTTGTCAAATTATACAAAATTGCTGAGATTTTTATAGGGATTATATTGAATAATAGATGGGTTTCAGGAGAAATGTCATTTTAACAATATTGAGTCTTTCAGTTCATGAACAAGGAATGCTATCCATTTGTTTAGATTTTTCCATAATTTTCAGAGCAGTATTTTAAAATTTGGATATACAAATATTACACTTCTTAAGTTTATTCCTAAAATATTTATTGTTTTAGATGCTATTATGGATGGATTTTTTTCTTAACTTCATTTTCAGATTATTTATTACAAAATTATAGCAAAACAATTGACTTTTCTATATTGACCATATATTTTGTAGACTTACTAAATTTGCTTACTAGTTCTAGTAGTTTTTTTGTGCAATCTTTGGAATTTTTTTTGCATATGGATCTGTGTTATTTCAAAATGAATGTATATCTAATCTGCTCATATTGTCTCTCTCTCTCTCTCTCTCGCCCTTTTTTAGTTTTACTACCTCAACTAAAAAAAATTCTAGCAAATTCTTTAATAAAAATGTGTGCTTTTTGATTTTGATCTTATGGAAATATTTTCAGTCTTTTACTACTAAGTATCATTTTAACTATAGGATTTTTGTGTGTGTGCCCTTTTTCAGGTTAGGAAGTTCCTTTATATACCTTTACTTAGAAATTTTATCCTGAGTGGTAGATTTTGTTAAATGTTACTTTTACTTCCATTGAGATTATCACATGGTTTTTTCTCCTTTATTTTTATAGCGAATTATATTCTTTGATTTCCAGTATGTTAAATACATCTTGCATTTCTAGGATATATTCCATTTGGTCATCTTGCATAATCCATTTTACATTTTTTTGAATTTAATTTGGTTATATTTTTGTTAAGGAATTTTGCACCTATGTTCACCAAGGATATTGGTTTATACTTTTTCTTTTTTATGGTATCTTTTTTTGGCTTTGATAATGGCTTCATAGAATAAGTTGGAAAGTTTTGGCTACTTCTTTATATTCTGGAAGAGTATGTGAAGATTAATGCTATTTTTTCTTTAATGTAGAAATTTTGTGCCAGTATATCTCTTTTCCTATCTCTTCTTTTTGACTATTATTGCCACATATTGTAACTATATGCTATAAATTCTACAAAATAGTGTTGTAATGTTTCTTATGTCTTTTAAAGAAGTTTAGAGAAGAAATAAGGAAAATATGTACTTCAGAGACTTTTATACACATATATTAAATATTTCTCATGTTCTTCATCTCTCCCTGTGAATTTCACTTGTGATCTGATGTTATTCCTTTCAAAGGATTTTATTTAGTATTTCTTATTACACAGGCATGATAACCATGAATTCTATAATTGTTTATTTGAGAACTTTTAAAATTTCATCTTTGTTTTTGGAAGATAATTATTATGAATGTAGAATTTTTGGTTCATATTGTTTTATCTCATTTCAACACCATGAATATGTCATTTCACGCTGATGGTTAATTTTAACATTTCCTTGATTATGTTTCTGGGTGAAATTAATATTTGAATTAGCAAACTAAGGTGGGTCTCATTCAATCAGTTAAAGACCTGAACAGAACAAAAAGGCTAAATAAATGGAAATTCCTTTTGCCTTACTGCTTGAGATGAAACTTTAGTGTATGAACTTGAACTGAGACATCAGTATTCTGTATCTTGAGTCTGCTAGCTTTTATATTGGAGTTTACAACATCAGTTCTGGTTCTCAGGCTTTTGGACTTGGAGTAGAATCACCATTTGTGGCAATTTGCCTACTGCAGATCTTGAAGTTATACTATTGTTTCTGTTTCTCTGGGGAATCCTAATATACATTACTTTCTGTTCTCCATTTTAATTAGCAGTTAATCATATTTATATATGATGCTTAGTTTTTCTTTGACCACTTTTTTTGTCTAGACCTTTATACTATATATATAATGTTTTATCTCATTTTATATATGCATATGATGACGTATTCAGATTTGTGTATAATTCTGTCAGTTTTAATATGTTGTTGAGTCCATTGAGTGAAATTTCTGTTTAATTTCTTGAACTTTTCAACTTCAGAATTTCTATCTGCATATAATGACTATATCTTTGTTAAGATCCTTCATTCACTGAGTTATTAATATCATTTCCAAAATAATCTTTAAAAGGAAAAATAAAGGGTGATCCAAGATGGCGGACTAGAGGGTGACTGCATCTCCAGTCACTCCAGAACCCAGGATTCAAGAAGGGGAGACATTGAGAGACTCAGACTAAAATCGAGCTACGGGGTGAGTCTCCCTCACCCAGTGAAGCTCGGCCCAGGCAGCAGGCCCGGATTTGGGCAGCTTATTAGAGTAGGGCAGGGCAGCTAGAGTCTTCCCCAGGCAGCCCTGTGCAATCCAGTGGTGGTCTCCTCCCAAAGGGCCAGCTTCTCCAGCTTCTCGGAGCAGGCCCCCTAGTGAGAGCCTTTCTGCACAGAATCAGCTCCAAGTCCCTGAGCCAGCATGGTGAGCTCTGGCCCGAAGGTAGCTTCAGAGACAAGGACAGGGAAGCCAGGGACTTCCCCAAGCAGCCCGGCTCCCTCCGGCAGTAAGCGCCTTTCTAGGCTAGCTTCTTGGAGCAGACTGCCCAGTGAGAGCCTTTCTAAACAGAGCCAGCCACAAGTCCCCAAGCCAGCGGAGACCTCCGACCCATAAGCAGCCTCTGGGACCAGAGCAGGGCAGCCAGAGACCTCTCCAGGCGGCCCTGCCCCCTCCGGCCCCAGGCTTTTTCCACAGGGTGATCCAAGATGGCGGACTAGAGGGTGACTGCATCTTCAGTCACTCCAGAACCCAGGATTCAAGAAGGGGAGGCATTGAGAGACTCGGACTAAAATAGAGCCACGGGGTGAGTCTCCTCCACCCGGCGAAGCTCGGCCAGGGTGGCAGGCCCGGATAGGGGCGGCTTATCAGAATAGGGCAGGGCAGGTAGAGTCTTCCCCAGGCAGCCCTGCGCACTCCAGCGGTGGGCTACTCCAACACGGCCAGCTTCTCGGAGCAGGCCCCCCACACAGAGCCAACTCCAAGCCCTGGAACCAGTAGCGGGCTAGGGGCAGCTTTCTTCAGAAGCACTGCATTATCAAGTTACTTCAAGACTTCAGGCTACTGAAGGCTGGGAGGTGATACACTGGAAATCTACAGGGACACTATAAGCCAATAGAGGAAATCTGCAATATCACAGAGTCCCACTGACATCTGGCCAATATGAGAAAACAAGGGAAGAAAATGTCCCAAACAAACCTAGATACTATATCAGTAAAACCCAATGACAGCACAGCAGAACAAATGTCAGAAAGGGAGTTCAGAATGTACATAATTAAAACAATCAGGGAAGCAAACAAGGAGATGAAAGAGAAAATGCAGGCATTGAAGGAGGAGATGAAAGAGCAAATGCAGGCATTAAATGATCGCACCAATCAACAGTTAAAAGAGCAAATACAGGAAGCAAGAGATTATTTCAATAAAGAATTAGAGATACTGAAAAAAAACCAAACAGAAATCCTTAAAATGAAGGAAACAATAAACCAAGTTAAAAACTCCATAGAAAGCATAACCAATAGGTAGAACACCTGGAAGACAGAACCTCAGATATTGAAGAAAAAATATTTAATCATGAAAACAAAGTTGACTAAACAGAGAAGATGGTAAGAAATCATGAACAGAAGCTACAAGAATTATGGGATATCATGAAAAGGCCAAATTTAAGAATTATTGGGATTGAGGAAGGCTTAGAGAAACAAACCAAAGGAATGAACAATCTATTCAATGAAATAATATCAGAAAATTTCCCAGATCTGAAGAATGAAATGGAAAACCAAGTACAAGAGGCTTATAGGACTCCAAATATACAAAATTACAACAGACGCACACCAAGGCACATTATTATGAAAACACCTAACATACAAAATAAAGACAGAATTTTAAAGGCCACAAGAGAAAAGAATCAAATAACATTTAGGGGGAAACCAATAAGAATATCAGCAGATTTTTCAATCCAGACCCTAAAAGCTAGAAGGGCCTGGAACAACATTTACCAATCCCTGAAAGAAAATGGATGTCAACCAAGAATCTTATACCCAGCAAAACTTATTTTCATCTTTGACGACAAAATAAGATCTTTCCATTATAAACAAAAGCTAAAGGAATTTACAAAAAGAAAGCCGGCATTACAGAACATTCTCAGCAAAATATACCATGAGGAAGAGATGAAAACAACAATGCAAATCAGCAATGGGAGGAACTGGCCTAAAGGAATAGCCAAATAAAGGAGAAACAAAATCATGTCAAAAAACAAAAATGAGACAAATGACTGGAAATACAAATCATATCACAATAATAACCCTGAATGTTAATGGCCTGAACTCATCAATCAAAAGACATAGACTGGAAGATTAAAAAGAAAAATCCAACAATATGCTGCCTGCAAGATGCTCAACTCATAGAAAGAGATACCCATAGACTAAAGGTGAAAGGATGGGAAAAAACATACCATGCACACGGACACAGCAGAAAAGCTAGAGTATCCATTCTCATTTCAGATAATGTGGACTTCAAGCCAAAACTAGTCAGAAGGGATAAAAAAGGACATTACATACTGCTTAAGGGAAGCATAAATCAGCAAGACATAACAATCATAAATATCTATGCCACGAACATTGGCTTATCCATGTACAACAAACAAATCCTTCTCAATTCCAGAAATCAAATAGACCACAACACATTAATACTAGGCGATTTTAACACACCTCTCTCACCACTGGATAGATCGTCCACACAAAAATTGAATAAAGAAGCCATAGATCTCAATAACACAATCCAAAAAATTTAGACTTAACCGACTTATATAGAATATACCATCCAACAAGGAACGAATACACTTTCTTCTCAGCAGCACATGGATCCTTCTCTAAAATAGACCATGTCTTATGCCACAAAGCTACTGTTAGCAAATACAAGAAGATAGAGATACTACCTTGTACTCTATCAGACCATAATGGATTGAAATTAGAAATAAATGACAGAATAAAAAACAGAAACTTCTCTAATACCTGGAGATTAAATAATACACTATTATACGATGAATGGATAACAGAAGACATCAGGAGGAGGGAAACAAAAAAAATTCTTAGAAGTAAACGAGAACAAAGACACATCATATCAAAATCTCTGGGACATTATGAAAGCAGTACTTAGAGGAAGATTTATTTCATGGGGCGCATTCAACAAAAGAAGTAGAAATCTACAAATAAACGACTTAACACTACAGCTCAAAGTCCTAGAAAAAGAAGAGCAGACTAACACCAAAAGTAGTAGAAGACAGGAAATAGTTAAAATCAGAGCCAAAATCAACGAAATTGAAACAAAAGAAACACTCGGAAAAATTAACCAAATAAATAGTTGGTTCTTTGAAAAAAATAAACAAAATTGATAAACCCTTAGCCACACTAACAAAGAGAAAGAGGGAGAAAACTCAAATTACTAAAATTCGGAATGAACAAGGAAATATCACAACAGACACCAGTGAAATACAGAACATAATTAGAAGGTATTTTGAAAATCTATACTCCAACAAAACAGAAAACCTCGAAGACATCAACGAGTTTCAAGAGACATATGAATTACACAAACAGAACGAGGAGGACATACACAACTTAAATAAATCAATTTCAAGCAATGAAATAGAAGAGGTCATCAAAAGCCTACCAACAAAGAAAAGTCCTGGACCAGATGGGTTCTCAGCCGAGTTCTACAAAACCTTTAAAGAAGAGCTCATTCCAATACTCCTCAAAGTATTCCATGAAATAGAAGAGGAGGGAACCCTCCCAAACTCATTCCAGGAAGCCAATATCACCCTGATACCTAAACCAGACAGAGATACATTGAGGAAAGAAAATTTCAGACCAATATCCTTAATGAACATTGATGCAAAAATTCTCAACAAAATTTTAGCAAATTGCAGCCAAAAATATATTAAAAAGATAGTGCACCACGATCAAGTGGGTTTCATTCCAGGGATGCAAGGTTGGTTCGACATCTGGAAATCAATAAATGTCATTCACCATATCAACAGACTTAAAGTCAAGAATCACATGATTATTTCAATAGATGCAGAAAAAGCATTCAATAAAATACAGCATCCCTTCATGCTCATAACACTAGAAAAAATTGGGGTAGTGGGAACATTTCTTAATATTGTAAAAGCCATCTACGCTAAGCCCATGGCCAATATCATTCTAAATGGTGAAAAACTGAAAGCATTGCCCCTAAAAACTGGAACAAGGCAGGGATGCCCTCTTTCCCCACTTCTACTCAACATTGTTCTTGAGACTCTAGCCAGAACAATTAGAGAAACCAAAGAAATTAAAGGGATACAAATTGGAAAAGAAGAACTCAAACTATCCCTGTTCACTTATGACAAGATTACATATTTAGAGGAGCCAAAAAATTCCACCAGAAAACTTTTAGAAATAATAAGTGAATTCAGTAAATTGCAAGTTACAAGATCAATGCTCATAAATCCATTGCATTATTATACATAAATGATGAATCTTCAGAAAGAGAAATTAGGAAAACTATCCCATTCACATTAGCATCGAAAAAAATAAAATACTTGGGAATCATTCTCACAAAAGAGGTGAAAGACCTCTACAATGAGAACTATGGAACACTAAAGAAAGAAATTAAAGAAAACCTTAGAAGATGGAAAGATCTCCCATGTTCTTGGATAGGCAGAATTAATATTGTCAAAATGGCCATACTACCTAAAGTGCTATACAGATTCAATGCAATTCCAATTAAAATCCCAATGATGTACCTTACAGAAATAGAGCAAGCAATTATGAAATTCATCTGGAAGAATAAGAAACCCAGAATAGCTAAAGTAATCTTCAGTAAGCGAAGCAGGGCGTATCGCAATACCAGATCTTCAACTCTATTACAAAGCAATAGTAACAAAAACAGCTTGGTATTGGCACCAAAATAGACAGGTAGATCGATGGTACAGAATAGTGGACACGGACACAAACCCAAATAAATACAATTTTCTCATACTAGACAAAGGTGCCAAAAATATGCAATGGAGAAAAGATAGCCTCTTCAACAAATGGCGCTGGGAAAACTGGAAAACCATATGCAACAGAATGAAATTAAACTCCTCTCACCCTGCACAAAACTCAACTCAAAATGGATCAAGGGCAGGGGTGGAGCACTGCCATCATGACACTCACAGCTGATACCCAGTGCTCACTAGTTAAATCGGAATCAGACCAGACACCCTGCATCTTATAGAAGAAAAAGTAGGTCCAAACCTTCAAATTGTTGGCTTAGGATCAGACTTCCTTAACAGGACTCCCATAGCACAAGAAATAAAAGCAAGAATCAACAACTGGGATAGATTCAAACTAAAAAGCCTTCTCTCAGCAACGAAAACTATCAGCAATGCGAAGAGAGAGCCTACAGAGTGGGAGAATATCTTTGCCACTCATACTTCAGATACAGCACTAATTTCCAGAATCTATAAAGAACTCAAAAAACTCTACACCAAGAATATAAATAACCCAATCAACAAATGGGCTAAGGAAATGAGCAGACACTTCACAGAAGAAGGTGTGCAAGCAATCAACAGATATATGAAAAAATGTTTAACATCTCAAGTAATAAGAGAAATGCAAATCAAAACTACCCTAAGATTTCATCTCACCCCAATTAGAATGGCGATTATCAAGAACACAAGCAACAATAGGTGTTGGGGAATATGTGGGGAAAAAGGTACACTCATACATTGCTGGTGGGGTTGTAAATTAGTGCAGCCACTTTGGAAAGCAGTATGGAGATTCCTCAGAATGCTTAGAATGGACCCACCATTTGACCCAGCTATCCCACTCCTTGGCCTATACTCAAAGGACTTAAAATCAGCATACTACAGAGATACAGCCACATCAATGTTCATTGCTGCTCAATTCACCATAGCCAGATTGTGGAACCAACCTAGATGCCCTTCAGTTGATGAATGGATAAAGAAACTGTGGCATATATATGCAATGGAATATTACTCTACCATGAAGAATGATAAAATTATGGCATTTGCAGGCAAATGAATGAAATTGGAGAATATCATGCTAAGTGAGATAAGCCAATCTCAAAAAACCAAAGGACAAATGATCTTGCTGATAAGTGGATGAGGACATATAATGGGGAGTAGGAGGGTTTAGCATTAGGGTTAGGATTAGGGATAAGGAGGGTGGTAAGAATGGAGGAATTAAGGACTGTATAGAGGGAAAAGAGGGGTGGGCCATGTGGGGGGGGGAAGGGAAAAAATAACAGAATGAATCAAACAACATTGCCCTATGTAAATTTATGATTACACAAATGGTATGCCTTGACTCCATGTGCAAATAGAGAAACAACACGTATCCCATTTGTTTACAATAAAAAAAAGAAATTTAAAAAAAAAGGAAAAATAAATTTGGATATCACATACTTTAATATTTCAAAATTTATTTCCAAGCTATATCATCCAACATAGTGTGGTATTGGCATAAAAACAGATCAAATAGACTAATGGACTAGAATAGGAATCCACAAAGAAATTCTCACATATATGGCCAAATGATTTTGACAAGATGCCAAGATCATTCGGAGAAAATGATGGTTTTTTTCAACAAATGACACTTGGAAAAAGGGATAACCCCATGTTAAACAATGAAATTGTACCTTTAACTTATACCATATGTACAATTAATTCAAAGTAGATTAAATATTAAACATAAGAGTTAAAACTTTCTTAGGTGAAAACAGGAAAATAGCTTGATGACATTGGATTTGGCCTTGATTTCCTGAATATGTCACCCAAAGTACAGGCAAAAATATAAATAGATAAATTGAATTACAACAAAATTTAAAACTTCTGTGCATCTAAGGACACAATCAGTAGAAATAAAAAGCCATCTGGGAATAGAAGGAATTATAAAGTATATATCTGATAAGTATATATGCTTATATATAACATTCAGCATATATACAATATTCCAACAACTTAATAACAACAACAAAAAATCTGGTTTAAAAACGGTCAAGGTATTTGAATAGATCCTTCTCCAAAGATGATATACAAATGGCCAACAAGCATATGAAAATATGTTCAACACCACTATTCCTTAGAGAAATGAAAATCACGACCAAAATGAAATACCACCTCACCCATTAAGATTATGTTAAGTGAAATAAGCCAGTCCCAAAAAAACCAAAGGCTGAATGTTTTCCCTGGTAAGTGAATGATGATATATAATGGGGGTTGAGGGGTGGGGTGAGAGAAGAATGGAGGAACTTTAGATTTGGTAAAGGGAAATGAGAGGGAGAAGCGGGTGGGGGTATGATAAATGGTGGATTGAGACAGACATCATTACCCTATGTACAGGTATGATTACACAGATGGTATGAATCTACATCATACACAACCACAGAAACGAAATTTGTACCCCACGTGTGTGCAAAGAATCAAAGTGCAGTCTGTAAAAATAAAATAAAAAAGATGACCACTACAAAAAAATACAAAATAAGTATTGGAAGCCTTGTTCACTGTTGGTGGAAATATAAAATATTGCAGTTACTCTATAAGAGTATGGCAGTTCTGCCAAATATTACAAATTATCGTGTTTTTGCAATTCTTCTTCTGATTATGTATCCTAAAGAATTGAAAGTGGGATCATGAAGAACTATTTGTAGGCCTGTGTTCATGACAGCATTATTTACAAGAGCCAAAAGGTAGAAGCAATCCAAGTGTCTATGAATACATGAAAGGGTAAATAATATGTCATATGTAATTATATACAGTGGAATTAATTCAGTCTTAAAAAGGAAGGAAATTCTAAAATGCTCCAATATGGCTGAACCTTCAGTACATCATACTAAGTAAATTAAGCTAAACAGGCACAAAAAAACAGATACCATATAATTATATTTGAGATGCAGAGTAATCACATTCATAGAGCCAGAAAGTAGAATGGCCATTGCCAGGTGCTGGAAGAGGGGAAATAATGGGGTAATTCTTTTTTAATAGAAGTAAAATTTTAGTTTTGCAAGATAAAGAATTCTGGAGATTGAATGATAATATGAAAGTAATTAACTTTACATAATGGCCCTCCTAAAATAATTAAAATGTTAAATTTTATGTTAAATCTGTTTTAGCACGATTTAATTTTGATTTCATTCAGGTTGGTGCTGTCTCCCTCAGAGAAGCTAGACTATTTATATTTTTACATGGGTTTTAGGACAAAGAACTAAGAAATGAATCTTTTACTTTTGATATTTTGTTATGTATTTTGTTTGCAAAGGATTTGGGGAAGCCTTGACTTTAGCGTGGGTATGATGGCATTACAACTTTAGAGGAATGGTTAAATTCATACCCTGAAATGTGACTTACATGCAGTTTACTTGCAGTAGTTTAGAATTAAATATATACAAAACTATGAGATAGATAGTAGGGTTCTATTACCAATTTCTAGTTCTTTATCACAAAGAATTTAATTTATTCTCTGCTCATATGACTAAGAAAAGAGTCCTTGCTTTGGTCCAGTGGCAAAACTTACTTCTTCACTGAATATTAGCTGAAGATTAGAGTCCAGCCTATTAGAGTGAAATATGGCTGATAGGTGGGGTGGGAGTTGGGATATTCCTGCATAGCAATTTATGCTTAATATATCATCCAGGGCACCCATTCTGGTGTTCTATTTGAGAATTGTGTTCATCAAGGGAAGAAGCAGGCTCTGTCAGTAATATGGGCTACCCTTCACTTTCTCAGAGTCTATGATGAGAAAATATACATTGAATAATTTCAGTCTTTTCAAATTAATTGAGAATTGTTTTGTGTCTATCCTGTAGAAATGATCCATGTGTACTTAAATAAAGATTACTATGAACTATGA
The DNA here is from genome assembly GCF_902686455.1 of Sciurus vulgaris. NCBI lineage: Eukaryota > Metazoa > Chordata > Mammalia > Rodentia > Sciuridae > Sciurus > Sciurus vulgaris. The sequence goes on along the minus strand of NC_136471.1, from coordinate 130,424,034 downwards.
AATCTCTTAGAGAACAGAGAAGTTGATTCTAACTAAAAGTATCTTGTGAAATGCATTTGGAAACAGTTCCTGATATCCTTGTGTAAATGGGATTTCTTCCTATTTTCCCTGACTAGAGTAAATTTAACAGACAGACGCATTTATGATGCAAATTAAGAAAGTAAATATTATACTTGCTGAAATCCTTAAAAATGGAGCTGCCAAAAATTTATTTTTCTATCCTGGACGCTAATAAACAGTCGCAGGTGTGAAGATATTATTTGTTTCCTTGCCATGTTCTTCAACATTTGTGTAGATTGTAAAGAATTATTGAGATCATTCCTATGCACAAACTGAACTATTTGACATTTATTTAATTAAAAATTATTCATTTACTTCACATGGGAAGAACTATACTTGCAGACAAGGTCAGAAACAAGGTCAGAATTATTCAGGCTATCAGATTTTATTCTCTGAAATATAAAGTTGTGATTACAGCAAAAAGCAAAGAATACAAAGCAATGAAACTCAGCATTATGTAGTGTTCTAAAGCTTTATTATATAGTGTTGAAAAGGAATTTCAGATTTTCAAATGACAAAAATTCAAAATGACGAAAGGTAAAATATATTTACCTTTGTTCCTTCAAACTTTGATAAGGCATACAATTCCTAAGATAATTAAAAATTAAAAATAAAAATCATATTAGAGTTGGGTGCTATGGTGCAAGCCTGTAATCCCAGGGGCTCAGAAAGCTGAGGCATGAGGATGGAGAGTTCAAAGCCAGCCTCAAGCAACAGCAAGGTACTAAGCAACTCAGCAAGACTCTGTCTCTTAATAAAATACAAAATAGGGCTGGGGATGTGGCTCAGAGGTTAAATGCCCCTATGTTTAATCTCTAGCACCAAAAAAAAAAAAAAAAAAGAAGAAGAAAAAAACAATAGAATTCCTCCATTTTGCAATAAGTAAGGAAAGCATTTTCACTGACTTGGTGTTTCTGCCCTTCATGTCTTAGAAACTAGATAGTTAAGATTGTTTTGCTGTCCAGTTTATAACTATTTTAGAAATATCATTGAAGCTTTAGGTCAGGGAGGAATTACTAAACTGGTTTTCTTCTCATATTTTAAGAATTTCACTTTTTGGCTTATCATTTCTACCACCCTGATTCTGTCCTCTCAGTGACTTTAAGTAGTTTCCTGTTGGGTTGACCTGCTAATCTAACACTAAGATTGTACTGTTGTCCTTACCATTCATTCAGTAACAGCTGCTATTGCCACTTCAAATGAAAAGCTTATTCTTATTTCCTGGCATTTCGCTTTGTGTCCTTCTGTCCTTCTGATGGTATCTTCCTATTGTTGGATGTGCTTATTCTGCCCTTTATACTTGATGATTTGGACTGTCACTTTTACTAACTTTGCTTAACTTTTGCCTTGCATGTTTTAAACTCCAAAGTATTATTGTTGACTTAAGTGAGTCAAATTATCATTTATATGCAATAAGGGTGCTCCTCGGGGCAATATAAAATGAATAATACATTTGACAGAGCAATTCAAATCTATGATAATAGGCATATATTAGGAAAGATTGGTTTTTCAAAGTGTTGGTCTCTCTTTAAGAGTAGGTTGCTATGGTTCTTGCCTTCCTATCTTATTCTAAGCAAACTTATGACATATAGTTACTATCTCTCAGAGTAATCACCTTTTTGATTTATGTGCAAGGAGAGCAAACCTTGGTTGAAGATTTTCTATGGGATCTTAGCCTGCAGTTCAGTTTCTTCCAGGGTGCATCTGAACTCTGATTAAAGATACTCCATGATATAAGGTGATGTTTGCAATTCTGATCCATCCCTTGTCAAGTAGATTTTTTTTTTTTTTTTTGGTACTGGGGATTGAACCCAGGGGCGCTTAACCACTGAGTCACATCCCTAGCCCTTTTTAACATTTTATTTAGAGATAGGCTCTCATTAAATTGCTTAGGGCCTTGCTAAGTTGCTGAGGCTGATCTTGAATTCATGATCCTCTTGCCTTAAGCCTCCTGAGCTGCTGGGATTACAGACGTGTACCACCATGCCCAGCTGAAGCAGATATTTTTTATTCTATTCAGTTATATATGACAGTAGAATGTATTTTGACATATCATTACATACATTGAGCATTTTTGTGGTTGTACATGATGTGGAGTTACACTGATTGTATATTCATGTATGAACACAGGAAAGTTATATCCAATTCTTTCTACTATCTTTCCCATTCATTTCCCACCTCCCTTCCCCCCATTCTCCACTGTCCAATCCAGTGAACCTCTATTCCTCCCTCCCCACTGCTTATTATGAATCAGCATTCACATATCAGAGAGATCATTCTGCCTTTGGTTTTTTAGGAATTGGCTTATTTCACTTAGCATGATGTTCTCTAGTTCCATCAATTTACCAGCAAATGCCATAATTTCATTCTTCTTTATGGCTGAGTAATATTCCATTGTGTATATGTTCCACATTTTCTTTATACAGTAATCTATTGAAGGGCACTTAGCTTTGTTACATAGCTTAGCTATTATGAATTGAGCTGTTATGATCATTGATCTGACTGTGTCACTGTAGTATGCTGCTTTTAAGTCCTTTGGGTATGTGCAGAGGAATGGGATAACCGTGTCAAATGGTGGTTCCATTCAAAATTTTCTGAGGAATCTCCATACCTAAAGTAGAAATTTGATGCTATAGAATGTCTTCTGATTTTCATCAAAGTTCCCTTTGGAACTTGGTTTCTCCAGGAAAGGGAGTTGCCGACTTAGAGCCAGTTGGCACCTGACTATTTATATTTTTCTCCCTCTGGGTGTCAGATCCTTGAGGGCTCTGTAGCCAATGACACTTTAATGATATTTAAAAGGGCTGGATTTCCTTGGAGAAAACTATGACTGCCTTAGAAACAATTTATGAAGTTCTTGAAACCTGACTGTAAATGAAGTCATGAAAGAGAAAAAGTTTAATATGTCAGTTTGGATTTTTCCTAAACCAAGTAAAGAATGATGGTTCCTAGTGGGGATGGGACAAAAAAATAGTAGAAAGAATCTGACATAACTTCTCTATGTACACATATTACTATACCACAGTGAATCTCACCATCATGTTCATTCACAAGAAATTAAACAACTATGGGTAAATGGGAGAAAGATCATTAGAAGGAAGGGATCAGGCAGTGGGGGTAAGGAAGGGAAGAAAAGGTACTGGGGACTGAACTAGAACAAGATATATTCCATGTTTTTGAAATTATGTCAAAATGGATTCTACTACCATGTGTAAGTAAAAATAACCAATAAAAAAAGGATAGATGAATGGGTCCTTCATTGCTGACAGTGAGGTGAAATGAATTTTATGGGTTTTCTATAAATCTCAAATTCTTTGTTATCCTGGGAGATGAACCTTGATTAGTTTTCAATTACCATTGGTTTTTTTTAATTGAAAAGTTTAAGCCAAGCATGGTGGTGCATACCTGTAATCCCAGTGACTGGGAAGGCTGAGATGGGAGGATCTTGAGTTCAAAGCCAGCCTCAGAAAAAGTGAGGCACTAAGCAACTCATACCCTGTCTCTAAATAAAATACAAAATAGGGCTTGTGATGTGACTCAGTGGTTGAGTGCCCCTGAGTTCAATCCCTGTTACTTCCCCCAATATAAAAGAATAGTCTACAGTGTTCTGTATTTACACAACAGAATCCTTTTGGAAATTTTCTTTTTAGTCTTGATTACTGAATTTAGTTGAAATTGATTTACAAAGTATTTATTTTTTTAAATAAAAAAGCAGCTACTGTCTGCTAAAGGACTCATGCAATTTAAAGATATTTGATACATTTATTTCTTTGTATTAATTGTGTATATATTTGGTACAAAACTGAATAAGAGCCAGATGCTCTAATATAAAGTTCACACTGAGATTTGAGAAGAAAACGGTAGCCAAAGAGGTATTATCAGGCTCTTATGTTTAAATCCCTCTAAAAATAGCCAATTATTAGGTCAATTTGCTGTGTTAAGTAAGTAATTATGTTGTGTGAATTTCTCCATGACTGCAGCAATAATGGTATCTTTTCCCAAGTCTGGTTTTTGTTTTTGTTTTTTGTCTTGAATGTTAGGATCCATAGTCCTTGGGTTTTATAGTTCTTCTTTCTTTCGTAAGAAACTCAGCACAAACACAAAAATAAAATAAGAAATACAGAGGGTTATTTGGCTTTATTTTTAGTCCTGGGTAGATATCATGAACCAGACCAAAGTTAGTCTTTCCTTAATTTGTCCATTTGCTTATTAGTTTACTATTTGTACAACGTTATAGGAATATAAATCTGAAATGGGTACAATGCCTCCTAAAGTCTGCTATGGAGATAAAATTTATAATGACTAAAGCAAGTGGAGAGTGTTAATATTCCAAGTGTTCATGTTCATGTGACTGAAATCCCGTGGAAGTTACAAGGTGGGAATAGCTTTTTACTAGGGTAGGGGTTGAGTGGATGGTGAGGGCAGGAGTTAGGAGTACAGTCTTAGTGTGGGATTGGCTTGTCAAATGGACCTTAAAGAGTAGGCAGGATCATGAAAAGAGAATTTAGGATGGGAAGAGTATTATAGGGAGAGCATAATACGAGAAAAAGCATTATGGTGACCAGTGGGGGTAATAGAAGCACTAATAGTATAATTAGACTAATGTGAGACAGTAAAAAAGGTAGTGCTAGAACATACTTTATACATGAATTAGGGGAAATTGGAATGCCAGCTATAAGACTTACTGTACACGTATAAACTCTGGAATTTCTGTGTAGGAGTGGTGTGTTTCAATAGTAGTGTGCCTCACAGATTTGCTACAGTAGGGAGTAGTTGTTCTAGGGCTTCATGCCCTTCATGGTCACTCCCACAAATGAGTAAGCATGGCAGTGGCACTGAAGTGCATCATTATGAGAGTCACAAATTCCTTTATTGGTTGACTTCGGCTTAAGGATTTCCTGACAGCTTTGCAGAACCTCCCTTAGACAATAAGAGAATGTAGGATTCTGCCACCCAAGTGAAAGTGGGTTGTTCAACTGTCTTAGCTTTGCTTGGTTCTGCCTGTATTTCCTTTCACACAGGTATTATTTCCACTAAACCAAAATCCTTGTACATTTAATCTCATCTTGGTGTCTGCATCTTAGTGGGCTGGGACTTACTAAAATGTTTAAAGGTAGCAACCTGGTTAACTAGGGAGCGTGTCTGGAGGATATGTTTTTTACAGCAAGCATGGTGCTTTCATTTACATCACATGAATATTTGAGGGCATTTGGTGGGGATGATCCCGCTGATGGCACTTATAGAGACATCTACCACTTCCAGGCTATCTTGAGTGTTGATACTGTGGAGCCTTTTAAATTTTTTGACTTATTATAGGAAATATCACACAGATGATTTCATTGTTCAGTCACAAACTATCACCAAAATCAGATTTATTATATATGACTAAAGAAAACAGATCACTTCAACAATGGTTAATTCAATTTAAACTGAGAATAATGAACACTAATGATTTCTGCTTCCAGTTCAGTGCTTCTGATTTTAAAAGAACTGATATCTTAAATGCTCATGCCAGTTTAGAAATTCTTTTCTCCTTTGGTTTTTCATCTCAGTATCCTTTGAATGTATATTTTGTCATGAATTATGGCATGGTCATACAGTTTCTTAATTTATAGTATTCCTTTATATGAAAGTACTAATTGTGAAAGAACTGTACCTAATTTATGAAAGAACTCCTATGACAGCCAGAAATTATTTTGATTTAATTTACTACTAATAAAGATATATACACTTTATTCCCCTTTTATTTAACTTTGTGTCATGCCTTCTCTGGTGTCAATATAATTCTGTTCGTGGCCTTGTCATTGCTTGCCTTGGATATCATGTTAATGTCACAACTTTAGGTTATGGCTTTCCTGTGGGTGCTAATGGGAGGAGACAATAGGCTCCCAGTCAGAAGAGGGGGAAGACTGGATTCCCACAAATGTTGTGGCCTTGGCAAATGGCACATATTGCATGGGTCTATGAAAATAACATCTATGGGAAAAACTGTAATAAATAAATAAAGACTGCTTGGAAAGTTAACAAGAGTGAAATAATGAGGGATCAAGCAGAGAGGAAACTTGCTTTGGACTGTGGGCACTTTCAGGGCATTGCATTGGCAACATTAAAGAGTGGTAATACACTCAGAAGAGGCAAGGCCAGAGGAAGCCACCTAGGGGATGCCAAAGTCCACTAGAATAAGGAAAGACTCTGCACAATAATCAGGAGGGAAGGGAGAAAGGGGCAGAGCTTTTAATTTGCATGCACAACTGGAGAATAGAAGTTTTGTGTATCCTCTGGGGAAAGTGTGTGTTTCCTCCTGAGTAATGGGAGGGGTTATTTAGCAAATGCAAAAGTTGTCATATCTCTTGTCTTTATATACAAAACTGTCCTTTCATTCTTTTGTTGCTCTGGGAATAGAATTGATGGCATGACTTCCACTCATCTGCTTTTCCACTAAGAACAAAGATGTATTTCAAAATCGAGTTTAATGAATACTTTCCATTGACCTTTTGACTTTGATTTTGTTGATATTCCTAACTTCTATTTATTATAAAATGTTTTCTTCAGTAGTAAAATGAAATTTTCTCTAGTAAATGTTTCTTTTTATGCAGCAAAATGTGAAAAAGGTCCTATAACTCATTGCTTCTGGTAGTCCCATAAAATCAATCATTATTTAAAGTTGGACTAGTGGGGGTAGATTAGTCAGAAGATATTCCACTTGTGTTGATTCTTGCAATGAGTAACTTACACTGTTATTTTTGGAATGCCTAACACATTTTGTACAAAGATGATCATTGAAACTAGATATCATTTATCTTATAGGTGGATGGAAAAGAGACCAAGAGAAAAAAATCATTGATTTAATGACCTGGGTTTACACACAGAGTGGAAAATCAAATACAGGATTCCAAACATGGATCTCCCATTACATCATCATTTTTGAAAGTACAGGTGAGTGTTTATATTCATATTGAGAGTTTACTATTGGCTATGAAACAGACTGTGACCAGGATAGCAGTGGTAATCTGGCTAAAAGATTGTTTTAATTGTCTTACAAATATATTAAGTATGGCATTGTTTTCATATTCATGAACATGAAAATATGTAAGCTGATGTTCTTTAAAAGCATGTTTATGTAAGTTGTATGTAATATATGAAAATGTGCTACACAGAACTAAACCTCAACAGCAAACAGCCATCTGACAGTAACAACAGCAGCTCCTGGAGTGATCACTCTTTGCCAAGCATTGTGCTAAAGTATATCCCATAGATTTCTAATTAGTCTTTATAACAGGATTAATTAGAGGTTAATATTTTCACTGTTTTATAAATATGAAAATTGAAGCATAGAGAGGCAAAGATATTTGCTGAGGTTCATAAATCTAATATGACAAGTCCAGGTTTGTTTCTCTCTCTCCACAGATGGTACTTTTAGCCAGGGAAGATTATGTAACTCACAACTGGGTGATGATTAGAATAAACCAGATCCCTTTGTACATTTAATTATTCTAAAAGCATGTCCAAATTTATGGAGCAGATTGAGCCAAAATGAACCAATTCATGTAAGACTTTGAATATTTTATGGCCTGGTCTTATAATGTATTATGTCAATTAATCACCTCCTTTGGGAATAAAGACTTCACAAGGTTGTTATTTCATTCAACTTTTTTGCTGCTGTGACCTGAAGACCTGATAAGAACAATTTTAGAGGAGGAAAAGTTTATTTGGGGATCATGGTTTTAGAGTTTTCAGTCCATAGATGGCCAAATCTGTTGCTTTTGGTCCTGGGTGAATCAGAATATCATGATAGAAGAATGTGGAAGAGGAAAATAGCTCAGCGCTTGATAATCAAGGAGAGAGAGGGGGGAGACAGAATTAATTCACTCATTAGGTTAAGGTTCTCATAACCCAATAATTCTACCTCTAAACTTTCTTGCATTGTCTCACACATGAGCTTTTGGAGGCACGCCATACCTAAACCACATCATTTCACCACTGGTTTCCAAACGCTCATGCCCATCTTACAATGCAAAATATATTTAGTCCATTTTCAAGAATCCCCATATTCTGCCAGTTCCAGCATTACCTGAAAGTGCGAGTTCAAAGTTTCCTCTGAGATTAATGGCAACTCTTAGATGATTTCTGCTGTAAAAATAAAATGAGTTACATTTATTCCATACATAAGAGCACAGAGTAAACCCTTCCATTCCAAAAGGGAGCATAGAAAGAAGAGATGGGCCCAAAGGAAGACCAAAATCCAGCTGTGCAAACAAATCCTATAGCTCTACATCCAACATCTGGGGCACATGGGATCGAGGTATTGTCTCTGAATGGCTTGTGTAGCTGTACGCCTATGGCCTTGCTGGTTGCAGTCCAGATGGCCTCTCTATTGGCTTATTTCTGCTTCATTACTACAGCTTTCCTCAACAGATGTCCCTTGGTTCTGGCATCTCTTCATCTTGGGGATCTTCACCAGTTTCAGTTTCCTTCTCAAATCTTTATGCATCACTCTTTTAGGGGCAGTCAGCAGGGACTCAGACCCTGCTATACTTTGCCTGGCCTCCCAGGCCTTCCTTTGAAATTTTGGCAGAATCCTCCATGAACCCTTAATTCTAGCATCCTGCATTCCTATAGAACTAGCACCACATGGTTGGTGCCAAGGTCTGCTAACACCTCAAGCAGTATGCCAAGCCTTTAGGGACCATGGCTACAGCAGCCTCTGAGTACCTGGGTGGCTGAACACAGTAAAAGAACTTCCTAGGCCCCCCCTTGTGCAAGCTGATTTTATCCTCGTCTCTTCTCAAAGAAATTGTTACTTTTACACCCATTAGCCTGAGATGTATGTGGTCTAGCCAATTTCTGAGATGTCCTCATGCCATCTTTCCTATTGTCTTTGGGTAAAGTATTTAGTGTCTCATTAGTATCTATAATGTTTTTAACAACCACACTCTGCTTATTCCAGATTCACTCACACTTTGCTGGCCACACTCCAAGTTTTTCAGATCTTTCTGCTTTGCTTTCTACTCCTGATTTTCACAGTCAACTTGGCTAAAAGTCACCAGCAATATCTATGCTATCATCTGAGTGCTGTACTTCCTTAAAATTTCTTCTACCAGATGAATTAGTTCATCACTTAAATTCAGACTTTCAGAAAGTCTCAGGACAGGGACACAAGGTATACAACTTCTTTGCTAGGACATAACATGAATGACCTCTAGTTCAATATCCATTAGAATCCTCCTTCCCTCTCATGAGCCCAATCTTCACTGTCCACAGTCCCATCTGTATTCTGGTTTTCTGAGCTCCCACCAGAATTGCCCATTAAACTTACAGCATTCTAAAGCTTTTTCAGCTTGCTTAGATAAACTTTCTAAAATTCCTCCCATGAATTCCAAATATCTTCAAAGGCTTCTGAATCACATGGATAATTTAATCCCAGCAAATGGCCCCACTTTCCATACCAAGTTCTGTTTGGTCAATTTTTTTTTACCACTATGAACAAAGGAACTGGTAAGAACACTTTTAGAGACAGAAAAGTTTTGAAGATCACAATTTCAAACGTCTCAGTCCATAGATGGCTGACTTCATTGCTTTGGCCCCAAGATGAGACAGAACATCATGGAGGAAAGGTGTGGAGGAGGAAAGCAGCTCAGGACATGACAATCAGGAAGGAGAGGGGGAGGGAAAAGGAGGAGGGAGGGAGAGAGCAAGAAAAAGAGCTCTCCACTCAGAGACACACCCCTAGTGACCTACCTTCTCCACCCACACCCTACTGCCTACAATTACAGTCTAATTAATTTATATATGTGGATTAATGCACTGATTAGGTTGAGGCTCTCATAACCCAATCATTTTACCTCTAAATTTTTTGCATTGTCTCACACATGAGCTTTTGTAGAATACCTCATACCTAAACTTTATAGTTATTTTGTCAAAAAACAAAATTTCAACATATTGAGTTTTAAGCAGATCTAATTGTTTTATTAGCCATTCTTGAACCAGGCATCATCCAGTTTACAAGACAGAAAAGAACTCTTTTAAGCTCAGCAGAGTAGGTATGTTTTGTAAGCAGAAAAAGCTGATGTAACAAAAAGCAAATCAGTCATTTAAAAGTTTTTTGCTTTATAGCGAATCTTGCTGGTTTAATGGGATTTGGCTATCATTACTGACTTCTTGGAAGGTCAGATTTTATGAATAAGCTGCTTAGATTTCAGTTTGGTGATGTGGAAACTTAGCAAGAGTGACTCAATTTTGGGTTGGTCTGTTGGGGCCTAGTGCAAGAGCTCATTCCACATCAGTGGCCTCCCATTAATTTTATTTAACAGTTTCCAGTTCAGGTACAAAAGGACTAAGAACACTGAGTTAGTCAATAGTAGGAGAAATAAGGAGAAGTGGAATTCTTCATTCTACAAATGCACCAAAGGATGCTGAAGATTCAGGGCATACAAATTCTGTGAACTATAGTGTTGATCCTCGAACATATTTGTTCACATACCACCTCAGTGTTATTTTTTAGATAGGAAGTATCTGCCAAAATTAATGTGTGGGTAAATGCAATAATTGTTAGGAGGTGAGACAGCTGGATTGTGAAAGTTGTAACCTGATTAACAGATTAACTGGGTGGTAACTCTAGGTAGGTGGGAAGTGACTGGAGGAGGTAAGTCATTGGAGATATGCCTTTGGGCTTTGTATTTTGTTCCTTATGAGAGGAGATCTCTTTCTCTGCTTCCTGATTGTAATTTCCTGAACTACTTTCCCCCTCCACATTCTTCCACTTTAATATTATGCTTCACTTTGGGCCCAGAGCTATGGAGTTGGTCATCAGTAGACAGAGACCTCTGAAATTGTGACTGCTGAAATAAAATTTTCCTCATCTAAAATTATTCCTGTTAGGTCTTTTGGTCACAGTAATGAAAAAACTAAAACTCAGTAAAGGAAAAATATGGTGGAAATATTTTTATATCTTTACAAATTGCAAATGTATTATACTGAATTAATATGTTAAGAGATCTTTAAAGAGGTTTTCTAACATGCATAATGATTAGTAAAATTTATACTAAATTTTTCAGTCCATCAGTAATCTGATGGACTGATTCTTGTCTCATAGTTTTTAATATTCCTGAAAATATTATACTGGATTGTTTTCATGGTCTAGCTATTTAGTACTTAAAATATTTTTCAAATCATGGTGACTTCATTCTACCATTAGCCAGTTTCTAAAGGAGGAAATACATTTTTGTGGTGAGATTGATGGTTAATAAAATGAATGCTAATTCATTTTAACTGCTTAATTTTGATTTTTTTATTGCTGATTTCTCCTTAGACCCAATTATATGAGTATTTGTTAAACTGCACATCACAACAACTTATTGGTGAATTATAATGCTCATAATAACTCCTATTTTTTAAGTAAAAATAAGACAAAATATTGCAGCACATTTCTAGTAAATATTGCATTGAAAAATTCTTATTGTGCTTATATATCTGTTTCTATACCTGCACATATTTACATGTCTATATATAACTATCTAAATATTAAGCTGTGGTGTGAAGTGTGGCAGTCAAATCCTTTTAAAAGTGTAATGGTGTAAACTTTGATCATCATTTCCTTTTACCCAGGACCTGTAGCCCTTTGCCTTAAACTATGAGAAGGAGAAACATAAAGTCTACTATTTCCTTTGTACTTGCATTATTAGGCACTACTTTGGACCCTTGATTCCTTTGCACAGAACTTTATAAACAATTTGTGTGTTGTGTGAGGGTTCCCTTGGTTACAACTAAAGAATACAGTCTGGAAATTCACTCACCAAGGAAAATATCAACCACAACATACATTCTTTCTTCCTTTTTTTTTTTTTTTTTAGATTTTTGAGCTTTATTTTATTTCAATCAGCTAACAAAATTTAAGTATTGAAGCAAGTGTCATTACCATACAGGAAAGGACTGTGCTACAGGCTTTATGCATATCAAAGAAGTTGTTCATTAATATCATTAAACAGATGGTAGTGCTGCAGACTCATGAGAACCACCTATTCCACATATCTGGTATGAGTTAGTACTGGGCATGAGTAACTGCAGTTAAGGAAAGGCATAGAAATGATAATGGGTCATCAGAGGCAAAGCAATGAAACATTCTGACGATTTTGGCTTCTTCTTTAAGCTATACTTCTTAAAATATATTTAAAGTTATATTTTATTTTTTATTTTATAAAATATTAAAATATGAATTTTTACTCAATAGGACCCTAAAATGCTCAAGAATACATATAATTTTTGTTAGTCAAAATTTTTATATTAATAGCTTCTCAAACAAGTTTATAATAAATCTTGAAAAAAATTAGTAAAATCTCTAAGCACTGAATTCTTCAGGAGAAGAAAACAGAAGTCAACCTTAACTAAATTCTGCATCAGTAGATCAAGATCAGCAGAGATTAAAGAGTTCTTGTGAAATAGGTCCTAGATAATTTAGAAGAAAATAAAAATGAACTTCTTAGAAAAGCAACAATGTGCTGATTTTGGTCCATTTAAAACTAAGCTTCCTAAGGGTTGGTTCAAAACTGTATTTGGAGTAAGATTTTTAAAAACTATACACTTAGGTATCAATCATATTTGTGATTTGTCTAGATAGTTTTAAAAAAAATCACATGATGATTGAATCATGGTAGTATTTATACCTCATAATGCATTTTTTAAGAAGAAACACCTGTGTGTGTATGTGTGTGTGTGTGTGTGTGTGTGTGTGTGTGTGTGTATTCATTTTTACAGACTGCATTTTGATTCATTGTACACAAATGAGGTACAACTTTCATTTGTATAGTTGTACATGATGTAGATTCATATGATTTGTATAATTATACATGTACATAGGGTAATGATGTCTGTCTCATTCTACAATTTTTCATATCCCCTCTCATTTTCTTCTACATAATCTAAAGCTCCTCCACTCTTCTCTCACCCTCCACCCGCACCCCCATTATGTATCATCATCCACTTATCAGGGAAAATATTCCACCTTTGATTTTTGGGGATTGGCTTATCTCCCTTAGCATGATATTCTCCAACTCCATCCATTTATCTGCACATGCCATAATTTCATTCTTCTTTATGGCTGAATAGTATACATTTGAATAGAAGTGCCAACATTTTCATCCATACCCCAAAGGGTCATGCCTTTTGGAGCATGTCACCTTCTTTGTAGACATTGACTCACTGGCATGCTGGCCAGAGGTTGCAGCTACCCCTCCTTCTGTTCTGACTTCATCTCACACCATGCTTTTTCTTATCCACCTGCTCTAGTATAATCACACTGAACATACCAAACAAGTTTCTGCCTCAAGATCTTTTCACTGTGATTTCTATTATTAAAATCCACATGAGGCTTTCTCCTTGACATCTTGCAGGCCTTTTCTCAAAAGACACTTCCTTGGAGAGACCTTCCCTGAACAGTTTGTTTTTACATACCCCCTTTTCTTTCTTCATAGGCCCCCTCTATTCCATTATTCTCTCTTGTTTGTTTTCATAGCGATTATCACTAATTAATGTCCCCTAAACTCTACTTTAATATTCTCTACTTGTCTCTACTGTTCACCTCTGTATCTCCAGAGTGCTATCAATGCACAATTGTATGTATTTGGAAAGATTCAGAGAGTAACTCAACACTCTCCTGCCCCTCTGCTTTACCTGGGTCAGTCCCTTACAATCTAGTCTCATTTGTTTCTAAAAGCAGTTTCTCCCCACGACATGATTTGGCAGAAACACTGTATTAGGGAAGATGGGGTGACAGAAAGTGAACCAAAAACTGTGAGAACTCTCTGGAAGAAGCATGCATGACTCAGGGACTAGAGAAATGTTAGGCTCATGTATACTAATAAAATTTCTAGGTCACCTAGAACTTTGGAAGCACAAACCTAGAAATGCAGATATGTTGTGCTTTTAGTGCTACAAGAGATCATAATTTTCTGTCTCACAGATACTCTCTATGAACAGAAGTTTGATTTCCAACTGGAGAGGTTTTCTTAAGACTCAGGAGAGATGGCTAAATTTTAACCCTATAGACAAAATATTGCAATCTGAACTTGGAGTCCACCATATCAACTATGGCAGAATTATCTACCATCCTACTTCATGTCTCAGATGAATAAAGAAACACGTAGATAAATACAGCAAGTAACAGAAGCTATGTTTGGCCTGGCTTTGGGTTTAGTGAACTATGACCCATAAGTCAATTCCAGACCACCACCACATTTTGTAAATAAAGTTTTGATGAAACACTGTTATGATCATTTGTTTAGATATTATCTCACATACTACAACAACAGGGTTGAATAGGTACAACAGAGACTATAGAAGCACAAAACCTAAAATCTTTACATCTGGCTCCTTATAGGAGAAATTTGCTGAACCCTAGACTGGAGAAAGTCACTTTACTTCACAAGGCATTGATTTTAACCCTTGTAAAAATGAGTTGAATAGAGTTATTAGTGTCCAAGATCCTCTTCAGAGATCACATTTGAATTCCCTGGAATTTAAGACACTATATCCTGAAAGAAATATAAACTGATGCTGACTGAAGGATATATTCACTTCTCAGAACACATGTGACTTTGAGAAGTTAAATCCTCATTAAATGGATATAAAAATTTACCACATAAATTGTGAAGACATGGAGTATTCCAGGTTGAATTCATTTCTGGGGGTTGGTGTTTAAGTACTTGGAGCAATCAACTCTATGCTGCGTAGCATCTTCTGCTTACTTTTCCCAGGGGCCTTACTAATTGTACCGGAACTCTGAAAACTCCAATAAATGGGTTAACTTACAATCTATAATGCTTTAAATGTGGGTCCAGAATATTGAGTTAGAAGTAAAAAAAATAATGTTAATATAACATTAAAATGCCAATTGAATTTCTTTGACTTGCTTTGAGGTCATTTATAGGCCACGTACAAAAAATATTAGTCATTATCATTGGAGAAAAACTTATTTGTGAAGAAAAATTTATCTTTATTAAAATATAATCAATTACATAATCTTGTTTGGTTTTTTGTCTTGGTTTAAATAATAAATGCTTCAGCAAATAAAAACCTCATGGATACCTTTATAAAATCATTAGGTCTGTAAATTTTTTAAGAGATAAAATTTACATTGGATATTTCTTCCTTTCTTATCATTTTCTTCTCTATTACTACCTACTGTACCCTATATTTGGTTCACATAATATGCTTATCACCATCAAATCATGTAGTTGAAGTTTGCTAAGAAACAGCCTAAAAATAAGTAAAATACATTCAATCATTATATGAAGATAAACAGTGAGTTGCAGTTCAGGCATTCTGTCCTTTATTCATTAAACATTTGTTGAGTGTCTACTATATGGCAGTTTTTCACCAGAAACTGGAAAAGTTCAGTTTTATGTTATACAGATCTATAGAAATTGAGAAGCTTCATGCCATGATACCTCTTGCTTTTCACTGCAAAATTTGGGAGAGTATCAGATCTAGGATTCTGTTAACTTCTTCAGTTTGTGGGAGAATTTTCTGGAGGAATACCAGAATGGTTGAGGGAGGAAGAAATCCCAGCCTGGCAATGCCCAGTGATACTCCATCTTCCCCCAGCTGAGATTCTATATGTGAGTGTTGGCATAGATGGAGAAAGCTAAGGATCTTCAAGATCTGAGGGAGGAACAGAGCAAAATGGCAGTGACATGGTATTGGGGCAGAACAACCTCTGCATACTGCTGTGTCTCCCAGAACCCAGCGGGAGGCTGAATGTTCAGTTCACAGTTTACATAATGCCCATTTAGCTCTGTTGCTTGGTAATACCCCATTTACAACCAAACTCAAAGAGCTGCTTTTCCCTTGAGATATGAAGTGGTAAAACCAGGGTATATGAAATATGAAAATCCTTTACAAATCATTCTTCACTGTTCCATGATGATCTGACAGTAGTAGAAATAGCCTCTTGGACTTGGAATAGGTAACCCTTTGCCATTGAACAAGAAATTCTCTGAGCCCTAACATCCTCATGTGTGAAATAAGGGATTTAGACTACATTGTCTTTGAAGTCTTACTCAGTTCTTCTTGCTATAGTTTTTGGACTTAGACTCCCAAGTAATTCAGTTTATACAGAGCTTGTGCTTCAGAGATATCACAGTAGCAGATGTTGTCATGGCAGTACCTGCTCACATCCTCTTGGCACTCACCATCTCTGCTGGCTTTTGCTGCAAGCACCTATGACTCTCTGCCAAAGGGATTTATCTGGCTTCCAAGACATACTTGGCTGGATATGCATAGGCATTCAAATCCCTGGGAGCAGTCCTCAATTAATGCCAAATGTGAATTGAAAAAAAGATCCCCCAGCATCCCTGTCCCTTGAGTGAGAATCTTCTGAAGTTGTTTCTCACCTACCCACAGCAATAACTTAGTTAATGCATACTGTGTTGGCTTCCTTTCTTTTCTTCTCTTTTGTTACCTCTAAATGAAGCAGTTTCACTGAGCTCTCTCTCAGGGTCTATATCTGGGAAAACCCAACTGAAGACCAGCCCCAAGCATGTTACTGTGATTCATCAGTAAACATGTATTAATTCACAGTGGGCAATTCCTTGAGGAATGTATTTTATTTGCCCCCATGATGGTTTCCAGATTTTGTAAATAAAAATATAAGACTTCAGTTAAATTTGAATTTAAGTTAACACATAATTATTTAGTATATTTCCTGTCCCAAATATTGTATAAGATTATGAGATAGACTAAAATATTCATTGTTTATTTGAAATTCAAATAAGATAATGGGAGTCCTTTATTTTATCTGTCTTCTGTAGTCCAGACTCTCTCTGAGGGCACTGAGCATTGCACTTACACTGAATTCCAGTGTACTGGAATTCCAGTGGGACTGGCTCAGAAGATGTAGAGTGTGGAGGAAGCAAAGCACACCTAAATAACAGTGTCCAGGGATAAAGATTGATCAAGAATGAATAGTAGATGGCTGTGGGCTGGAGGATGAGGAAGTACCAATTTAAAGAACTCAGGCAGGAAGACAAATACAAGGTACAACAAAACTGCAACCAAACATTGTTACCTTGTTAACATTGTTAACTTGGATTGTTCATTTCTCTCACCCTACTGACTAGCATATTGCCCCACTCATTTTTGTTTCTCAGTAAACGTTGAATGAATGGATGATAATAGGAAAGGAAGATTGATGGAAATTTAAGATTCTCACTGTCAGTTTTATAGAAAATGGTGCCCACTGAAAAATGTCCCGGGGCCATTTTGAGCAATGACTTGCATCTGATTATAGATGCATAGAAAATACGAATTAGTCTGTGAATTTAAAGAATGAGCTTTTCTGATTCTTTCTCATTTCTCATTGCAGGTATAATTAAACTTAAATCTTTTGTGGCTAGACAGGTATTTGAATACCACTTGTATGTTCAAAGCTAATTTACTTAATAGCCAACTTATCTGAACATTGAACAATATTATTGAAGCATTTAGATTGAGAGAAAGTTTGGGAGGAAAATTTTCATTTTCAGAAGAACTAATCAATTTACATCTTTAATGATATTTCCTTTTCTTTCTTCTGTAAAGGCGTAAAAGGGAGGATAAAATCTCAAAATCTCATTCTAGGTTCATTAATTCTAACTGTAGTTTCAAAGTTGAAAAAGGTTGTTTTTCTCCTCAGCAACTTATGTGGTATCTTCCATGTTCTTTCACAGAGAAAACTAAGGAGCATAGAAAAATAAGTGTCAGAACATAGATAACACAAAAGTAGTACCAACTTTTTCTCAGTTTTTTTTTTTTTTTTTGTGACTAGAAAAAAACATCTTTACAAAACAGCAAGTGGACTACTCCCCAAAGAGTAGTCCATTTATTCTATGGATGATGTTTTTTTTAAGTGAACATATTCACCTGTGCTAACACCCTATAAGCCACACGAGAAGGGAAGTAATCTGTATCATGACAGGATCAGTTATTTAGACCAAATCTATGTAAAATATATTTTTAAAATATTAAAATTACTAAAGAGGTTAAAAAAATACAAAAATATAGGATAATGTAAAACAACAAGTAATAGGAAAGGATATTGAGATATTAGAACCCTCATTCATTGCTGGTGGGAATACAGTAGTCACTATGGAAAACAGTTGGACAGTTCTTCAAATATTAACCACAGAAATTTCATATGAAATGGCAGTCGTATTCTTAGGTATATGACTAAAAAGTCCCAACTCTTCTGAAGCACAAAATGTTATCTCTACATCCCACATTGTTGAAGACTGTACTTCTAAAATTTCATAAAATTTGTTTTATCAACTCTTTGGACTATTTAAGAATGCTTACCTCCTAAGATCAGGAACAAGGCAAGGACTTCCACTGTCACCACTGCTATTTAAAATTATATTCAAGCTTCTAATCAGTACCCTAAGGCAAAGAAAAAATGGTTTGGAAAAGGGAGAAGTAAAGTAGATTTCATTTGCAGATTACATGATCATCTATTTAGAAAAGCCTAAAGCCTACTAGAACAAAAAGTTTGGAAAAATTACAGTACAACATTGCTATAAGGATGAACAATCAGAAACTGAAATTAAAAGGATAACATATAATACCATCAAGAAATATCAAATGCTTTGGGATAAATTTATCTAGTGATGTGTCACATCTATACATAGAACACTATAAAATATTGCTGAGGGAAATTTAAAAAGACCTAAATTAACAGAGATATTGTATCTATGAAGACTCAATATAATTTAGATGTCAATTCCTTCAACTTATCTACAGATTCAATGCAATCACAATTCATTTCTGGCAGGATCTATTGTAAGCTACATGAAAAATTCACATAGAAATACAAAGAAACTATAATAATCTAAACAACTTTGAACAAGAAGAACAAAGTTGGAAGACATATTACTTGATTTCTGGGCTACAGTTACTAACATATTGTGTTATTGGTGAAAAGGATAGATATATATCTTAATGGAATAAAGTAGAGTCCAGAAATATACTCACACATATATGGTCAATTCATTTGAAACAAAGATACCAAGGCAGTTCAATGTAGAACGGATAGTGTCTTCAACAAATGCTGCTGGAACAAATAGTCAAATTTGAGAAAATGAATCTCCATTCATACCATAAGCCATATATAAAAGTTAAAGCAGAATATAAGCTTAAATGTAGGAGTCAGGACTACAAAATAACTTGATGAAAAAAGTAGGGGAAAATCTTACTGATCTTGGCTTCGGCAGATATTTTAAAATAAGACCCAAGATTAGAAATTATTAAAGAAGATAGCAGAAAAATTGGACTTGGCCAAAATTAAAGGGATGCTCTTCAAATGACACATGAGTATGAAAAGACAAGTAGGAAAATGTGTTCACAAAACGTATTCAATAAAAGACTTATATGTGAATTATATAAGGAACTTATACAACTCAATGTCATGAGCACAACCTAATAAAAAAGATACTTCATACAAGAAAGTACACTGAGAGAAAATACATGAAAAGTAACCAAAATAACAAGATAAACAGCAAGGAGAATCATCAAGGGAATTTAGATATGCTGGGGACAAGGACGAAATACATGTAAAGTATGCTCCCAAGCCTGGTGTTTGTAAGTTGGCTATCTGCAATAATTACATTAAAACCGAAGTGACATGGGAAACTAACTTAAGGATCGCCAGAAACCTTTCTTTCTTTTTCATTTTTTGGGGAGTGATGAGAACTGGTGATTGAACCCAGGGGTGATTTACCACTGAGCTACATCCCCAGTCTTTTATACTTTTTTAAAAATTTTTTTGAGACAGTGGCTCACTAGGTGACTGAGGCTGGGCTCAAATTTGCAATCTTGCTGCCTCAGCCTCCCAAATTACTGGGCTTATAGGTGTGCACCACCACACCCAGCCACCAGAGATCTTCCTCAAATTCCTGGATAACAAAACAATTCTCTTTTAATCTAAAAACAGATGCTTTCCAGTTC
This sequence comes from Sciurus vulgaris, assembly GCF_902686455.1. Lineage (NCBI taxonomy): Eukaryota > Metazoa > Chordata > Mammalia > Rodentia > Sciuridae > Sciurus > Sciurus vulgaris. Next base: position 130,404,006 of record NC_136471.1, on the reverse strand, counting down.
CATGAACCTTGAGACCTTAGTCAATAAGTTTGAGGGACAATGTTTATGTTTAAACACAAAATACACTTTCATTGCCCCTATCTGTTAAATAAGAAAGTAGGATATCCTCTGATTGAAGTTTGGGCATAAATAATCATATGTGACTCATTTTACAAAGTAAGGGGGAAGTAGTCATTGAAAATAATCCCTCTGAGATATGGAGTATGAATTCCTTAAGAATCAAAGTGGCTATATATGGGATTTAAAATCTCAGTTAATATGCCCACCTGAAAAGCCTCACTTAACGTTTTTATCCTCCTTGAATAAGAGGCAAAAAAGACAAACATATTTTAAGTAGATATAGTTATTCATATTTACATAATTATAGTTTATTGAGCTATTACACTATGTGTCCCATCTTAAGCACTGCATGACAGTGGTTTCTTTGCAGGGAGGGTTGTTTTGTTTTTGATTTGAAGAACTTGCAGTCCACTAGGGAAAAAAAAAATTACTCGTTTTGATTTTTATTGAAAGTCTGCTGGGGTTTGGCCCATTGTTCTAGGTTATATCCATGAACAAAATAGACAAAACTTGTTACCCTTATGGGCTTGGATCTACCAGAGATAGCTCAAGTAACTGTGATACAATGTAGAATGTGATAACAATTTTTAGAGAGAAACAGTCTCCAGAATTAATGAAGAGGGGAGTGTCAAAAAAAAAAAAAGAGGGGAGAGTCATTCCCTTGGAGAAGGTATAAGGCATCATGGGAGGGGGGTGATGCATTGGATGTAGAAGGAAGAATTGGTTTTGATCTGGAAGAAGGAAAATGGTTTTCTAGTGGGAGAAAGAGAAAAAAAATGTTTGAAGGTTGAAAATAATTGAGAGCTAATTGGCATTCCTTAAGATGATTGGCCCTGAAAGTATGAGAATAGGAAGAAAGGAAGGAAGGGACAGAAAACAGGCTGAAGAGAGAAGACAGGGGCCTTGAATGTCAAGCTGAGGATTAAGGACATTATCCAAACATCTTTGAATAATTCTTAATACCTTCCTTTGAGGACTATGAAATTATTTTCTCAAATAAAAGAAAGTATTCTTATTTCTTTATTAGCCAGCCCAAAAGGAATAATCATGTTTATTAGTAATTTTAAAGACCTGCAATTAGGGGCTGGGTATGCCTCAGTGGTAGAGCTCTTACCTAGCATATGTGAGGCACTGAGTTCAATTCTCAGCACCACATATAAATAAATGAATATAATAAAGGTATATCAACATTTTAAAAATATTTTTTAAAAAATATGCAATTACATTGCACCTTTAATTGTTTAAACTAGGCTAAACTATCTAAATTTCTGTAAAAAAATAGATGAAATGAAAATTTTCAAATTGGCTGCTAATGGATGTTTCCTTTTCTTTTTTTGTTTTTTTTTTTTTTGAGTACTGGGGATTGAATCCACTTTATCACTGAGCCACAAACCCAGTCCTTTTTTTTTGCATTTTATTTAGAGGCAGGTTCTCAGTTGCTTAGGGCTTCAATAAGTTGCTGAGGCTGGCTTTGAACTCTTGATCCTCCTACCTCAGTTCTAGAGCCACTGGAATTAAAGGCAAGCACTACTGCACCTGGCTAATGGATGTTTCCTTTATCATCTCTCTATATAATCACACACACACACACACACACATACACACACACATACACACACACACACACCTCTTCTTTTGATGTAGGGACATGTGATCTAAGTCTTGTATTTGCTGTCAGCAGGCAGGCCATTTGGTAGGTATAACCAGCTATGATGTATAAAATCAGCAATCCAGTTGGTAGCTTTCAACATTATTAAGGAATGAGTGTTTCCAAGTTAAAAAAAGAAATAAAAATCCACAACTTACAGCCAAGAAATAGAGCTGGGAAATACACTAGAAATAAGTCTTGATTTCTCAAATTTTCTACTTCCAAGACTTTGCTCTCACCATCATGGCTACATTGAGCACCCTGGGTATTTCCCAAGCAAGAAGATTCTTCTTTTTAGAATCCAGTCCCTAGAAGGGAGAACAGTTCACTCATCTGAGAACACCATTATGCTATGCTAACATCTCTTTTAGCCCTTCTTATCTCAAAGAAAATGGGATACAGCATCTCTTTTCTTCCCACTCAATTCCCTTTCTCATAAGAACTTCAAATCACAAATCTCAGCCCTTCAGTGACTGACCACATTAATCTCCAAAATAAGCCTGGAGTGGACAGAAAGTCATGTTGACACAGTTTACCACTTGAGGAATTCACTTTCCTTTTGACCACCACCATTCCCAAGACAACTTCTATTCTGCATTATTTCTTCCTCTGGCATGCCATTCTTCTTAATGAAGAAGAATGTGGACTCGCTGAACTGCACATTTTCTTGTGAAATCATCCACCTATTTTTCTCAGTTTGGGAGTTAAATAGACTGCTGTTAGTATATTTAATTGAAAAGTCACCCCCTCCCTTTTTTGCAGGAAACTAAAGCTCTTAAGGAAACATCCCATTTGGGGTTGGTTAAGGTTACACAATTCAGTCAGAGATATATGTCCTCATTATATCTGCCTTGATTTGCTTTGCTGTCAAAGATCAGCTAGGAATAGTTTGCCAGAACAGACCCTGTTTGCAATGAAATGACAGAAACCAAGGTAAAATAATGTATAATGAAAGAGAAATGAACATATTCCAAATGTTTTGGAAACTGAAAAATATGGTTGTGAGGTGTTTGGCAAATGTCACTGGAGATTTGATATTCCTGTGCTTTAAATGTGCCTCCATTTTGACAAGTCTAACTAACTACCTGCACTTGGACATATGAGTCCTATGTTTCACCCAAAACCTTAACTATTTACTTACCATATGCCTTCGAAAAGAACCCATCTCAGATGTAACATTCCCATGGAATATCACAGAACTATTCATCCTCTTTTGAGCAACTGTACCAAAAAAATGGGTCTAGAGTAATGGCTTCAACTGGAATGATTCTGCTTCTCATGAACTATTTGTCAGTGTCTGAAGTCATTTTTTTTGGTTATTACAAAGAAGAAGGTACTACTGGTATCTACTGAGGTGAGCCAAGTATGCTACTAAACAGCCTATAATGTACAGGACAGCCCCCCACAACAAAGAAGTATCTAGCCCAAAAAGTCAATAATGTCAAGGTTAAGACATTCTGATCTAGAGAAAAAGAGGCATTCCATATCACCCATTAGTGTATGCCTCAAATGTCCCCTGCTATGGGAAGCCAATGTTTTCTAAAGTCTTTCTGGATCAGCATTTTCCCGCTGAGTTTAAATTTCTGGGTAGAATCTAGCATTAAAATTGGCAGCTTTCAAATAGCTTTAAGGTAGATGTGTTAAATCTCAAATTTGGATGAAACCCAAGAAAGTCAGGGGAGATGTTAAGCAGCACTTTGAAATCTAGGAGGGATGTAAGAACTATGTGCAGGTGGCTTCATTCCAGCTTAAAGTGCCAAATATCCCATAGTGAATTCTCTCATGGGAAGGAGCAAATTACTCATTTTCATCAGAGGTAAATGCTGAAACTGCAGTATGGTCTCTTCATACCTTCAGAAGTTGTCGCTTTATTCCCAGTGTAATATAACTTAAATTTTAACTGCATGGGATTTCCGATTTGGAAGGGTCAATGGAAGAACTATGATCAAAGTCCTGATTTCTGGACTTGTCCATTTCTGTGTTTCATGACAAATCTGATTTTTTTTTCTTAAATTAGTAACCTGTGCACCTTTACTAATAGTCAGAAAAAAAGTCCCTGGTAATAATTTACAAAAGGCAGAGCTACTCCTATTTGCATCCTCAAATATCTCAAAGCATGTGATTGTTTAAGTATATCTGGTTTCCAAGTAGCTGAGTGATGAAATATGATTGGCCTCTCAGTATCGATTCCTCCTCTCCTTCCTCTCACACTCTTCTTGGATAGCATTTGTTTGTTAGAATACAATCATTCTTCTCATAAAAGAATAAAGAAAAGGATTCTTTTCATCCTCAGGAAAAAGGTGAGCTGTTTGGGTTTCCTACCATGGAGGAGGATCTTGAAGGAGAAAATTGGCAGACCTTCTCCATTCCCTGGGGCTTCAGCAAGGCATCAGAGGATGAAGCAGAACATATTTGCCAGTGAGTAATGGTCTTCCAGTAAAAATATCAGGGGTCGGGTTGTTTTCTGAGATTAGCTTGTGCTTTTCAGTGGGGTGAATTTATATGGTCAAGGGTTGAAAGACATGTTGCAGAATTATAAAAGAATGATGCCTTTGATAAAAAGGTTAGAATTGTTCAGATAATTCTAATATTTAAAAAGAATATTGGAAGCAAGGCAGGAACAGCCTGTAAAACAGATACTACTTTGGTTGTTTATTTCCTTAAGAATAAATGTCCAGAGACACTTTTGAGAAAAGAAAAACTGATTTTAGCTGCTTTTTCTTATATGTGGCAAGATACTGGGCTATAATTCACAGTAAACTTTTGACTGCACTTTTTGCAAGGGAAATTGGATTGTGCTTTTTATTTTCTTTGAAAATGATATCTTCTCCATGGCAAATTTTATCTGTCAGGATGAAAAGTTTAGATTTTAAACAAAAAGTACTATGTTAGCTATGCAAATTTGTTTGTATTTAATTGCTTCTTTATGTTTAATGGTCCTGATAAATAAGTCTTTCTCCTTTGAAAAGAAACACAATTTTATAGAAAGTTCATAGTACTGCTGAGTGACTTATATTTTTATAAATGTAATTTTTTCTTGGGGCTGTCTAATTTTCAAATATTAGAAATTCATCAGTAATGCAAACACTTTGAAACACGGGTTGGAATGTTTCCAGTTGTTTTGCTATTTAATGTTTTCTCATTAATCACTGGCACTGTATTATAAGTCACTTATGAATTTGTTTAAATGATATTCTTTCAGTAGATTCTATGAGTATTGAGTATTTAAACATTGCAATAAGAACATTATGTGCAGGTCCAAGTATAGAGAAACTGCCACAGTCTAAGTGAAGCTCTCTAAATTCATAAAAATCATTGCCCTTGACTTTTACTACTTGGGACTTTGAGCCAAATAGGTTTGTGTTGCTATAATTTTCCATGACAATAATTACTTAGTGGCACTATTTATTTAGAAAAGTTTTGATGTGGGAACAAACGAAGCCTCCTTCTGCTATGCAGCTCACTGTAAGGAAAATTTAGAAATAGATGCTCTTATTCTATGGCACGAAAACACATGGGTCTGACATTTTGAAACTAGCCACTGTGTGCTTGTGACATAATTTCATTGGATAAATTTTCTTTTTAGCATACAAATTTCCCTCCTGATTTCATACTTCAAGGGTAAAATGACTGAATATTTGGGACATGGAAACTGACCACTTATAACATGGGATCCTGGCATTTGTGCCGCTTATCTTGCTCAGCCAGTAGCATTCAAAGAAATAGATTCAGCTCCAAACTCAGTGAAGCATATTGTTTATGGGTTTGGAAGAGAGTAGGTAACAAAAAGATTAGAAATATTCAAAATCAAATAATAAGGCCAAACTACTGAATTCCAGTTCACTACTTTTTTTGGTCTTATTTTTAATTCCATTATCTAGTGAAAGGTCTTGCTGTGTCTTGTTTTATTAGAATTAGTGCTGGAATGTCTCTAAAGACTGAAGTTCTTTGTTTTCCCTACATGCAGTTAATCATTTGATAGTCATTAGATGATTCAGATTAGTATTTATTTTTGTTTTTTTACACATAAATACTATTTAATTTTTATGAATCAACATAAAAAGCAACTATTATTCTAAATTCAGCTCAGGCTTCCAGGACAGGATGCTCTGAAGTGGTAATAAGTAAATGTGCTTCAAGAGTCAATGGAGGGGCTTAATTCTCAGAGAGCCAGAAGTGATAGTAAATACTCCAGTTTACTCAGCTGAGTCCCACCTCTGTTGCTGACTTCACAGGAATAAGACCTAAATCCTTAGTCTGTCCTTAAATCAGGCAGTTCAGTTCTTCCACACTGAGGGTTCTCATAGTCCTCTGTCCATGTGCCTTATGGGTGATCTGAAGGAGTTATCATAAGACTGATGTGAAGAAAATGGTTCCCTTCTTGAAGATTTATAACTCTTCAAAATTAAAACAGTTGAGGATTTTGTTGGTTTGATATTGATTAAAGAAAGAGCAGCTAGTTCCGTTGCTCGATGTATCAGCTGCATGGAATGGTTAGGGCCATGGTTTCTGGAACTAACGTGACTTTAGTGTGTATCGTGGTATCCTCACTTACTTATTGGATATATGACAAAATTTTCAGCTTCATTAAAACTCAGGTTCCATATTAGTGAAATGAGAAGAATCCCTACCTCAGGGGGTTGTAGGGAACAAGTGAATCACTATAAGAGTAGCTCATAGCACAGTATCTGGCTCATCAAATGATGTGATTTCTTGTGATTTTCTTATTGTTAATACTAATAGTGGTGAGAGTAGAGCCTTTCACAATCTTGTTTGAAAATTTTCAAGTTCAGTTTGAGTGAATACTATGGATTAAATGGCTATAATAATACTAATGGAAAGAATATTTCATTTAGGCTTTGAAAAGAGGAGGGAGTACAGGAGAGCAAGAGTGAGTATAATAAGTTAAACTTTCTAAATTTCTTTGTTTTTTAAACACAAAACTTAATGAAGGTATAATGAAAATAGGGTCCATTATTATATTTAAAAAAAAGTAAAAAATGAGTTGAGCTAATTTCGTTCAATAAATATTTATTGAGAACCTACCACTGTGAAAAGTGGTGGAATACAAAGATAATGATAAGGCTACAATGAGATGCCACACTACACCTCCTAGAAAGGCTAAAATAAAAATGCTGTCAATGCCAAGTGCTGGAAGGAATGTTGAAAAACTGGAATTGTCACACATTGCCAGAAAAATTTACCAGCAAAATGGGACAGCTAGTTTGGACATAGTTTGACAGTTTGTCATAGTGTAAACATATATTTGTCATAAGATCCATATGATCCCACTCCTGGATATTTCCTCTAGAGAAATTAAAACTTAATTTCACTCAATACCCTTTCATGCATGTTTTTACAATTCCATCAAAACTTTCTTAGACTGGAAACACCCAAATATCTAACATCTTTCAGTGATGAACGAACAAACTGCGTTAAATCCTCATAATAGAATACAACTAAGAAATAAAAAGAAACTATTGATATATACAACACATTAGATGAATGTCAAAGGCATTTTGCTGAATGAAATAAGCTGGTTGCAAAAGATCACATACAGTATGGGCCATTTATATGTCATTCTTGAAAAGATAAAACTATGGTAAGATAGAACAGATTAGTGGGTGTCAAGGGTTAGAAGTTGAGTGAGAGTGGGACAGCATGTTCCTATCCTAATTGGAATTCTGTATCCTGATTGTGGTCATGGTTATACAACTCTACATATTTGATAAAATTTATAGAACTGTTCACCAGAAAATTCAATTTTGCTATATAATTAAAAACATGAAAAATAAGAATGCAATTTTCTTGCCCTTGAGAATTTCATAAATTGAGGGACAAATTCAAAACTATTATAATACAGTGGAGTGAATGTCATGAAGATTTGCTTAGAGCAGAGCTTCTATCCAATGTGACATGCCATGCTGGTATGCCATGAATGGGTGATAAATGTACTCAGATGTTGCTGCACAAGGATTGTTGGAGCTGGAAACCCAGACCATATGCTTATGGCCATGAACAGTCTTGTCCATCTACTCTCAATTATTTTCTATGTTTTCTAAAATATAAACAAGTTTGGAAAAAGTGCTGGCTTAAGTGGAATCAAAGATTAGGAATACTGAATGACTGATTGGAATACCAGGGAAGGACTTCATAGTGGAAGTAGATGACTATTGAAGTCTTTCCCACTGCCCTGGGAATGAAATGATAAGTAGGTGATAGCTAGGCTAAAAGAGGGTTTCCCCTGGGAACAGGGAGAACACATCAGCAAATGAAAGGCATAGAGGGGTGAAAGGGTGGGATGTTTGTTGGGACCTCTAGGGTATTCAAGATTACAGGAGTACAAAGTAGGAGCAGGGGCTGGAGAGACAGACTTATAGATGACCTTATATAACAAATTGGCATTTTGTTCTGATAGTACAGTCTAAGTATTAGAAGTTGATGAGTGTGAAGCTGCAGAGAGCAGGCTGGAGGAATGATATACTGTGAGGAGGTATATGGTTTGGTCTTAACTGTCAAGTGCTCTCTTAATAGAAGATTGTCTTCATTCTTTCATCAATTATTATTTTATTCACTAACTCTTTGGTGAGCACCCACTAAATGCCAGGCATTCTTCTAGGTCCTAAGGATCTGAGTGACAAAGCAAAGGTCCAGCACTTATGGAGCCAATATTATAAGGTCTGAATAAGCAAAACATTGGAAAATTTATTACTGTGTAAAGTGACTCTGCAACATCCAGGTTAACAATATCTAGTAGATAGTAGCTGTGAAGAGCAGTTGTCTGTGCTGAAAATACAAATTGGGGGCCACTAGCACAGAGACAGAAATAGGAGCCTTAGAAGTTGGTTAAGTAATATTAGTAATATTTTTTTTTACCATAATTCTCAAGGATTTTCCATCAGGACTAGTCCTTATGTGAGAACTGTAGAGATGTCATCTAGTTTATGCAATAATCTCAAGAGTACTCATCTATCCATACTCTTTTTGTTATAACATACTGGTAATAAACTCCTGATATTCCTAGAAGAGACTGTCTTAAAATTAATACATAGTTCTTACATGCAGATGATTATGCTAAGCTCTAGGGGGAGTGGAAATAAATAGTAGACCTGGTTCCTGTTCTGGAAACTCTTGGACTCTATAAGGAAAGATCACCCCTGTATACTTTGTGAATGTTCATGGCACTTGAGCATAGCCATAAGCAAACAAGCAGAAATTCTAGGCTGTGAAGAAGACTTAATACTCCAGGATGTACACACAGGCAAAATAGTAAAGCAATCATCGAGTACACTTCCAAACGGAGTATATTCTGAAGTCAGTTACTGATGATGAATTTACAGTGGCTTGGAATGGCATAAGCCCAATTTTGGGGTTTGACTTTGAATAATGTAGACAAGCTAATGGTGTTTCATTTTAGTGAACAAAATTGGCCAGCTGTGTTGTTACAGCTATTGTGACTCAAGTACCTTTTGATGTACCATATTGAGGAAGCCCAAAAAACACACCATTAAAATTCCAGCTGTTCTGATAACTAGGAAACATAAGAAAATGGATTATCTTTTCTTCATCCTAAGGCCTCATATGCTCTGTGATGGAATTGGGATAAATTGAGCTTCAGAGGTGAAGCACTAAAGAGGTAAGAGTTTTAGAACCTTCTGGCCGGTGAAAACACCCATGGTAGGGAATCATTTGCTTACCCTTGTCCTCAGCTCATAATGGACTTTTGGTCATTTTAAGCGGAGTGACTGCTTATTTAGTGGGACACCATGGACATTTTAAGTGAGTGGTCTGCATTTCATGTTAATTTGTTTCACCTTTAAAATTATCATGGTTCTACTTGTTTACATTCAGTAAAGAATTATACTAAATTAACTACATATTTAACTTATTTCCTTTTTCCTTATGATAGTTGAGAGTATAGACATCTCTGCTATTTTGAAGGTGTCTTGATTGCACTCAGTTTCATTAATCAGCATCATGTTGGATACTAGAGGGAAAGAGGAGGAAATTATGTATCATTCTCAGTTCCATACTGCATAGGAAGTCTTCAAATAAATTCCTAACAGTTCTTCACCATAAAATATTCATTTGCTAATATTCATATGACAAATTTCCTTTGAATTGTTGGTTTTAAGGGATACTTGAGATGCCTTTTGAGTCTTAGTTCTAATAGACTTTAAAAGATCTTTATTGTCTTTTTATTTTAAAATTCTTATACTTGTAAAAATTTTAAAATACTGAAATGAATAAAGTAGCAAGTGAAGTCTGTGTAAGGGAAGAGAAGTTAAGTATAGAATAATGACCAAGGATGTCTATTGTGTGTATGACTTGGTAATGAATTTGGTAATGAAACACCAATTTCACATTTTGGTGGGACTCTTTTGACAAGGAACTTGTTTCCAAATTGCTGAGCAATAGTGTTCCTTGCATCCAGGGGCTCATCAAAATAGCTACATCAAAACCACTGTGTTGAAGATCTGGTATTGCGATACCCCCTGCTTTGCTCTTTCTGCTAAGGATTGCTTTAGCTATTCTGGGCTTCTTATTCTTCCAGATGAATTTCATAATTGCTTGCTCTATTTCTGTAAGGTACATCATTGGGATTTTAATTGGAATTGCATTGATTCTGTATAGCACTTTTGGTAGTATGGCCATTTTGATAATATTAATTCTGCCTATCCAAGAACATGGGAGATCTTTCCATCTTCTAAGATTTTCTTTAATTTCTTTCTTTAGTGTTCTGTAGTTCTCATTGTAGAGGTCTTTCACCTCTTTTGTGAGATTGATTCCCAAGTATTTTATTTTTCTCGAGGCTATTGTGAATGGGGTAGTTTTCCTAACTTTTCTTTCTGAAGATTCATCACTTGTATATAAAAATGCATTGGATTTATGAGCATTGATTTTGTAACCTGCTACTTTACTGAATTCACTTATGATTTCTAAAAGTTTTCTGGTGGAATTTCTGGGTTCCTCTAAATATATAATCATGTCATCAGCGAACAGGAATAGTTTGATTTCTTCTTTTCCTATTCGTATGCCTTTAATTTCTTTGGTCTGTCTAATTGCTCTGGCTAGAGTTTCAAGGACGATGTTGAATAGAAGTGGTGAAAGAAGGCATCCCTGCCTTGTTCCAGTTTTTAGGGGGAACGCTTTCAGTTTTTCACCATTTAGAATGATATTATGGCATTTGCAGGTAAATGGATGAAATTAGAGAATATCATGCTAAGTGAGATCTCAAAAAAACAAAGGACGAATGATCTCGCTGATAAGCAGATGATGACACATAATGGGGCGTGGGAGGGGTTATTGTTAGGGTTAGGGTTAGGGTTAGGGAGGGGGGCAAGAATGGAGGAAGGAAAGACTGTATAGAGGGAAAAGAGGGGTGGGAGGGGTGGGGGGAAGGGACAAAATAACAGAAGGAATCAAACAACATTACCCTATGTAAATTTATGATTACACAAATGGTATGCCTTTACTCCATGTACAAACAGAGAAACAATGTGTATCCCATTTGTTTACAATTAAAAAAAAGAATAACAGGTACTGATTTAAACCACACACACACACACACACACAAAACACTGTGTTGTTCCACTTCTGTGTATATCCCCAAAAGAATTGAAAGCAGGATCTTGAAGGGGTGTATGTACACCCATGTTTACAGCAGTATAATTTGCAATTACAGCCACAAGGTAGATGAGTGGATAAGTAAAATGTAGTACAGTAGTCCTTCCTCATCCAAGGGGGATATTTTCCAAGATCTCTGGTAGACTCCTTAAGCCTCAGGTAGTACCAAACCCTAGATAGTGTATTTTCCTATACATACATATATATAATAAAGTTTAATTTGTGATTAGGCACATTAAGAGATTAATGACATTAGCTAATGATAAAGCAGACCAATTACAACAATATACTGTAATAAAAGTTATTTAAAGCTTATCAATTGTTTATTTCTAGAATTTTCCATTTAATATTCTTTTAGTTGACTACAGGTAGCTGAAATTATGGAAAGTGTAATGATGGGTAAGGGGCTATTACTGAATATATACACAATGTAATACTATCCAGGTTTAAAAAGAGGGAAATTCTGATGTGTGTTCCAACATGGATGAACCTTACGTACAGTGAAATGAGCCTGGCACAAAAAAGCAAACACTGTATGATTGCATGTATATGAGGAAGAATGTAGAATGCTGATTGCCAGGGTCTGAGGGAAGTAGGAATGAGGAATATTTTAGTAGGTGTAACATCACAATTTTACCAGATGAAAGTGCTCTGGAGATCAGTTGCACAGCAATATTAATAAACAAAAATATTGAGCTATAACATTTAAAAATTGTTAAGATAACACATTTTATGTTATGTGCATTTAAACACAAATTTGTTTGTTTAAAATAAAGCCCTTGTGTCAACATGCCCTTTCTTGGATGTGTGCATCACCTATACAAACAAAACATTTTTTTTTCCCAGTGCTGTGGTGACCTGACATGTTATTATTGTCATACTCTTTATTTTCCAATGTCTCCAAAGCAGAGGGCTTCAGGAGTAGATTTTGGGGATGCAAGAAATTTATTGATACTTTTTGCAAATTCTTATATCTTTGAGCATATTTCTGAGGGAAAGGGTCCATTGCTTCCTTCAGTTTCTCAAAGTAGAATATGCCCTCCCACCCTTCCCCTGAAAGCCTCAGAAGTACTACCTGATATACTGCTCCTATTCAATATATCTTATTAATTTAACTGTGTGTATAGATCTCATGAACTGTGGATGAAGACCATTATTTAAAGTTTGAGCTGAATGTGTAACCAAAGACAGCAAAATCTTATTAAGTTTCATTAATGTTATTGATTATTCCATCTATATTTTCAGTAGCTGAAGTGATTTTACAGCCAAAAAAATATTAAACCAAATTATTAAGCCTCTGTTAAATGCCCAGATTAGAGAGCAGTTTATTCTGCAGGGCTGTACACACCCCTGAGGATTCCTATTGGTTAGTTTCTCAATTTTTCCCACATACATCAGGAAGAGATAACCAATGGTAACTGATGCTTTCAACTCCATCCATCTGTGCTCCATGTTCATATCTTTCTTACAGTATGCACCCCAGTTTTCTAAAAATATTCAAGGTGATTACCGAGGAATTTTCAGTGCTTTCAATAAAGTGGATTTGCAGAAGGAAATAGTTGGGAAATCTGTTGGGATTACAGAGAAGCGATCGATTTAAAAAAACTAATTTTTTCCTCCTGGTTACAAAGCATGGACAAACTCAGTGCTTTGCAAAGCAGAGGTGGCAGAAGGTCTTTCCCCAGGCAATTTGATTGCACAGGAAGGATGTTTCTCTGACAGTGACTGTGCTTTGTCCTTTCTGACCCCACTCCCAAGTGAAGATTGTTATCCTGTATTAGAGATAATTGCTGACAGATTTGAACACAATCCTCTCAGGGGATGGAAGATAATGGGTTGTAAATACTGTGTCTTTAATATGTTTGCCTGGGAACACCATCTTCCTCTCAATGCAGAACTCAAACCCTCAAAGCAAGGAATATACCCATACATATAAACAAAGCCAGCTCTAGTAGTCATGTTTTAATTTTTTGTTTGGTTATATTTCTTATGATATTTCTCTATTTTATTATATCATGTTTTTTTCTGATAATTGTATCTCACTACTAACCATGTTTTCTGACTCAGGACTCTTGTGCTGCTTCCTTTCCCTGGAATGTTCTGTCACTCCTATCAGTGCTTGAATGTCTCCTTGTGGGAGTGATCTTTCCTGACCACATTCTTTAGATGTCATTCCTGAGGCATCTGTAGTTTTCTTTTACTACTTAGAATCATATAGCATTCTTATGCTCATTGGTTTGTTTATTGTCTGGTTTTCCCAAGGAGTATAATTTTGCTCTGAGTTTAGGTTACTCTAACGTTTTCAATATGGACCTTTTAACTTCATTGCTAAATAAATAAATGAAGGAATGTGTGAAAGAAGATTTAACTAGAAGAAATTGAAGGGAGGACAAAGAAGGCCCTATTTTTTCTTCTTACTTTCTCTACCCTTTTATCTTTGAGAAAATTTGTATGCATTGACCTTAATTCACTTGATGATTCAAGTGCTAACTATGTACCTACACTCATCTATGTGCCAGTGGCAGGGGAGTCATTACTAAGCCAACCCTTTCTCTCTTTGTAAATAATTGAATATTCAACTATGATTTTTGATTGGAAATTTTGTTTAAACAGGTATTATTCTGAGGCTTTGATAATAACAATATATCAGAATTGTGATCTTTCCTCTTGGATTTTCATGGAAAAGAGGTAGCAAAATCATAACATAGATAAATGAATTTTTGACAAGGTAACTAGAAGATTAATATCCTATTATTTAAAAATAAAATTATTTAGGATCTAGTATATTCAAAACATGACTTTAAGTGTATAATTTTCTTACAGAAAGTGCTTCTAATAACTATTATAAAAGTCAATATGTATGTTTTTTTCACATCTTATTCTAAATCACTGAACACATTTTATTGGGATATTATTAGAAATTTTTAATCTCGAGTTTCATATTACCACTAATAATTACTGAATAGAAAATATTTTCCTGATGAAACACATTAAAACTGGGGGGCAAGTGAGAGGGCTAAAGACAATCATCACATACACCAAATCCTTGACATTTTTTTCAAATTCTATTTTGTATGTGTTTTTTACCTTTGAGGTCCTGTGTTGTCATCTTTTGACTTTAACACTACACCTTCATAATTTTTACCAGCATTACATCTCTGAAATTCTATTTCTATTTCTATAGCATATATTCTATAATATTTTTCTATCCCCAGTTACTGATTTAGTGAATTTATATATGCTATATTTTAAATAATAATTTTAAAGGTTCACTTAAAATTGTAATTCACTATATAAAGTACTTTAAGACTTTACAGAGTATATTTGTTAATAGCACCGTTTCATTTTTGTATAGGAAATTTAAATAGCATTACTCAGTTACATACTTTTTTACCCCTCCATTTATCCAGGTTTAAGTTGCACTTCTTGTATTGAATTATTCTCTGATAACTACAAAATAACTGAGTTCCTTCTAAGTGCCATAGAATTTCATTGTTGATGTTAAAATATTTTGACTCTCAAATATATGTTTAGAGCACCATTATTAAATGATATTTGTTCTCTGTTTACATTGCAGCCTGCTAGCATTCTCAAATATATTGCAAGTTTCTTGGAATTATGTCCCCTTCTTTTCTCACATTGCTACTATTCCTGAATAAATACTTATCCATTTGAATTGAATAATAAGCTAGGTCTACATGAAGAACTCTATATCTGTAAAAGTCAGCTATCAGCATATATTCTGCCCTCCAGTTGATAGGCATGTCCCTTTATGAGTCTTTCACCTGTTCTGGTTTTTAAAATTTCTGTTATTATTTTTTGTGTGTAAGAGTAACATGTGCAACTGTTACCAATTTCTGTGCAACAAACTACTCCAAAATATAACAGCTTAAAAAACAATGATTTATCATTTTCCATAAACCTATATAAGTGTAAGTAGGGTGGTTCATCTGGTACATGAGATCTTGGCTGGGATCCCATGTGTAGCTGCATAAAGTGAGGAGATCAAAATGGGGCTGGAATGTCCAAGATAGCTATGCTCATGTGTCTGATACCTTAGCTGTGATGCCTGGTAGTGCTGGAGGCTGGCAAGCTTCCCTCTTTTCTCCATTAGTTGTCTAGGCTGAACTTCTTTCCATAGCAGCTGAAACTCAAAAAGGCAAAAAGGAAAGATTTCAGACTTCCTAAGGCCTAGACCTGGAAGTCACACATCTTTCTATCTGCCACAATCCCCTTGTCCAAACAAGTCAGGGATAAGGGTTATACCTCTCAATGGGAGGACCTACAGAGTCACATTGCAGAAGAGAATTGGTTGGAAGGGCATTGTTGGTGACCCTTTTTTGCTGATAATTTATCATTACATGGTAGCATGAAAAGAATATGCAGTTACCTAGATAAATTTTTAAAATTTTGCTTGTGTGAAAACTGAAGCCTATAGAAGTGAGATGGCTTTCCCGATGTACTACGGCTGGTGTTTAGATCTTTGTTACACAAAGTAGAATCCCTGGAGCAGCAGTATGAATACCACTGGGAGCTCATTTGAAAGGCAGAATCTTGGGCCCCATTTAATACCTACTGAATCAGAATCTGTCTTTTCCCAACATCACCAGGAGCTCTGAATGAACATTAAATGTACTGGAAATACCATTGTTCTTTGAACTTCTAAAACTGAGATAGAAGAGCTACCACCTACCAAAGAAGGGTGTTTTGCAGTTGGAGGTGAGTCAGTATGTAAAAGGTTTTGGTTTCATTATTGCCTACTATTATTTTTTAAAACCCTGCTCTCTGCTCTTTATAAATATTATTGAATTCAATCCTCACAACGACCATGAACAGCAATGATTATAATTTCCATTTTCCAAAACAGGAAACAGATACTCAAAGACAGGTCATGAAGTAACTTTCTCAGATCACACATACTTGTACACAGAAAACCAGAATTCAAACCTAGAATTTTCTGACTCTAAACTCCCACTCATAATAACTGTATTATACCCACTGGCAACTGCCATATGGCACTGGTGAAGGAGTCTAAATGTTTAGAGGAAGAAACTGTTAGAGGGGAGCTGTGGCATGTGGCTGGCTTGGTGAGCTGTCACTTCTCTGCTGATGCCTCCCACTCCCAACTTGCCTAAAGTGAAGAGGCTGGCACGGTTGGGTGACAGATGGCATAGCCCTGCTCTGCCGTATGTGTGCTACTCCCTGTTCCTGAGAGCACAGCTGCCTGAGATGGGCCTTGCCAGTTGGGCAGTTGCCTCTTGGGGTGTCTCCAAAGGCCACTGCTCACAGAGTGCAGTCCAACATTTTCTCTGCTTCCTCTTTTCCACACATCTTCCTTCTGCTTCTTGGGTCTCCACCTGGGGCAGAGAGCTCTGAGATGGAGCCAATACTAGACCTTGAGCTGTACATAAAAGGTGGCCTTTGGGCAAAGCTCTTCTAAAATTGTAGGAGTCAAAGGAAGGAGCAGGGAACAGTTCCTCCTGGATTCCCTCTTCTGGGAGAATTTGGTGACTGTCAGAGCTTCCTTCCACCAGCTGTGCGTGGGATGGAAAGGCAATTTCCTCCTTGCTGTTCCCTTTCCAGGAATGAGAGAAGAAAGAATGAGGAACAAATGCAAGGCAAGGGCACTCCTCTTCCTAGACCCAGAAGCAGTGTGTAGGGGCCAAGAAAGAAAGCTTGAGAATACTTCCACATTGGAAGGAAAGAGAACAATGTTTATGTTTGTTTTGATTGAGTCAGCACATTGTGCCACCACAGTGAAGACTTAACAATTGACATCTTACACTGCATTTGCAGAATCATGCTAACCAGGTATGCTATCTCAATTACCATCTCTGCATTAAAATCAGTGTATTTTTATTTTCCTTGGGTAAGTTATTAAGCTTTCTAAGCCCCAGGGTTCTCATTTGGAAAATGGGAGTGACATCTCCATATAGGGTTGCTCTCAGGAATAAATGGCTTAATATATTTAAAGTTATAATATACTCCAATGCCTGGCATTTAATACATATTTGATCAATGTTATTTAGTAGTGTTAAAACTTCTGTGAAGTGGAAACTTTGTCTTGCTCACTGTTGTATCCCCAGCTCCAAAAACAGTTCTTGCCATAGCAGTACTCAGTAATTATTTGATGAAAGAATTAATTAATGATTGGATGAATGAATATGTGAATAAATTCTATATTTTAACAGTTATTTTTCTGCTTCATCAGATGAATTAGGTGTATAGAGGTCAGAATTTAGGGGTGTGTGTGTGCATGTGTGTGTGTTTGTGTTTGTGTATATGTGTGTATGAGATTGTATATATAGAATATGCATGTATGGACATATATGGAGGTAGACAGGTTTTTTTTAGGTACTAAGCATTTGGTCTGAAATGATACCACATCTTTTTTCCTGGACTGACCAATCTACCTAGTTTCCTTCCTTCCTTTTCTGAATTCTTATTTTGGCTTTTTTTGGCAGAATCCTGCCACAGAACATACCTAGTTCGATTCCTTTCATGGTCAGACCAGGAAAGAGAAACCCGGACAGAGACCCAAGGTCTTTGACAAGCAAAATGGTGTAGTCATTCTGCTCCAAATATGGTCTGTTAATAATGCACTCACTTTTGTTTTAATTAAAATTAAGCACCAGGACAATCATTCCATAGTCTTCCATGGGTGGGGTGAGCAGTCTTGGAGAAATTCCTTCTGATCTTGGCCTGTTGGAATTTTCAGTTCGACAGAAAAAGATTTGATCCTCCATTTCCTAAGGATTTCCAATTGTTTTTGTTAAGATTTGGAGGGAATTGAATAAAGATCTTAGAGTAGATTGCTCTCTCATCTCTAAGGTATCATGTTTTTCCTGAAGGCATGGTTTTATAACAAGAATTTTGAATATAATCTGTCCTTACAGAAGTGAGACTTGGGGTGGGTCTGTACTCAAAGTTTTGTTGAAGAATCAAAGAGAACTTTCTCAATATAACATAACTGGATCTCAATTTTTTTCAAAATTCCTAACCTAGTGTATACCAGATTTATTCATTTATTAGTTTGTTAACCTTTGTAAATTTTAGAGAAATTTTAGATTTACAGAGAAGATCATGGAGTTTCCATTAAGTTCCTCATTCAATTAATTCCCACCATTGTTAACATCTTAGATCTTAATGGTACATAGGTCCATTACTATTAACTAAGTTCCAGACTTTATTTAAACTTCACCTGTTTCTCTATTCCTTCTTTTTTGTTTCAGGACCCCATTTGGGATGCCATGTTGTATTTAGTTGGCATATCACCTCAGTCTTCTCTGACATATGTCAATTTCTCATTTTCCATGACCTCAATGGTCTTTGCAAATAGTGGCCAAGAATATATTTAATTTTTTAAAAAAAATTCAAGCTAATTCACAACAAAGGGGGGCTAGGGAAGAATAGAGTTACTTTATAGAAGGTAGAGGGGAGTGAAGGGAGGGGGTTTGGGGGTAGGAAGAATAGTAGAGTGAAACAGACATTACCTCATATACATACATGACTGCATGACAGATGTGAACCTATAATATGTACAATCAGAAAAATGAGAAATTGCATTACATTTATGTATGATCTATCAAAATGTATAAATGCATTCTACTGTCATGTACAACTAATTAGAACAAATAAAAAATTAATAAATAGTTTCAAGCACATTCTGATTGTAAAGGGTGCTATAGTTAAGAACACCTTCCTATAGAAATGCTTAGTCCTGCATTTTGGTTATACATATGCATTATTTCTTGAATTCTTAAAAGTTTATTATGATTTGTTACTGCCTGTTAAGTATCTATGATATTTTGGTGACCAATAACTCAGTTTTGGTTAGGGAAGAAAATACATTTATCTTTAATATAAGGCAATATAAAGTTGAGCTTGAAGAATTAACCATATTGTAATGCATTATATGAACAAAATAAGAATCTTGGGATGATTAAATTTTTATGGTTTGGATAAGGATAGTAATCACACTGAGTGCTAACTATGAGATACTCTTCTCAGTGAGTTAATTGTATCTCTGATGGTTTTTGGGGTGTCAGCTAGGCTCAACTACAGTTCAGGATTCCATTCTATGGAGTTCTGTTTATGGATAGGGAGAGCTACAAAGAATATTCTCTAGAGTGAGGAGGAAAGGAAAGCAGTGACCATTTTGCAGAATATATATCTTATCCACATTATTCAACCAAACACTAATCTAGATGCTGCTTTGAAGAGATTTTATAGATGTAAATAAGATCCATAATAAGTTGGCTTTAAGTTAATCAAAAGGGAGGTTATCCTGGGTGAACCTGACCTAATCAGCCAAAGGCCTTAAAAAAAAGGAAGGCTTAGGCATTTGAGTTTTGACATGTCTTTAGACAGCAAGCCAACATTTGTGCCTGTGCAGGGGAAGACGGGAAGACTGCTTGTTATGTTCCCATCTGGTTGCATGCATTCTGGATATTGGACTTCATAAACAACCCACACAATTGTGTAAGCTGTTTTTTTAAAATTTTCAGTTGTAAATGGACACAATACTTTGTTTTATTTATTAATTTTTATTCATTAATTTTGCTGAGGATCAAACCCAGTGCCTCACCTGTGCTAGGTAAGTGCTCTACTACTTAGCTACAACCCCAGCCCTAAACTAATTCTTAATAATAAATTCATATATAATATGGTTCTGCTGTTTTGTGGAAACTTGACTGATAGAAAGTCTTATATGACAGTGCTGTTTCCATTTATATGTAGAGAAACTGAAGCACAGGGAGATTAAATAACTTTCCCAAGACCACATGATCAATAAATGACAGCTGGAATTCAAACCCATGAAGTTTAGTCCCAAAGCCAGGCTCTTTACTGATATATGATACTGATTTTTGAAGAGGCGTTGTCATGTAAAAATAAAAGAAGCCAGTAGCAACAAAAATGATTTATCCACAGTAGTGTCTCAACCCTGGGTGCACACTAAAATGTCATGGGGATCTGTAGAAATCTTAGTTCCCAAGGTGAACTTCAGCTCAATTATACTGAACTCTCTGGGAATGGAACTTGAATATGTTTTTTTTTTTTTTCTTAAAGTTTTCCACAAGATTCCAATGTGTAGCCAAATCCAAAATTCACCACTTTAGACCAGAGCAGCATGCCTCAAACTTCAATGTGTGTAAAACTCTCCCAGGGTTCATGTTAAAATATAGGTTCTAACTTAGTAGGTCTAGTTGGGGTGGAGATTCTGCATCTATAGGAGGCTTCCCCTAAGTAGTACTGATGTTCCTGGTCCAGGGACCACACATGGGAAGCAAGGAGTGCGTGTCAAAGTAAAGGATATTTGAGAGAAGAGGAGAGGAGAGAGACCAAACTTGCCTGATGTGGAACCAGGCTGGGAGTGGAGCTGGGGGTTTAGGAAGCTTCATCAGTGAAAGGTTTTAGAGCCTCTTCCCAAAACTATAAACTCAAAGGACTAGAAATGTCCCCCAAATGATTTTTTTAGACTAGATAATTCTACTCTAGCTTGTACAACAAACAAAAGTAGAGCACAATTCCTTAATAACAATACTTACTGCCATTTGGAGCCAGACTATTTTCTATTGGGCTTGTTAATGCATTATAGAATGTTAACCAGTATCCCTGAACTCTGCCAGTGGATGCCACAACTCCACCTGCACTTGTAACAACAAAAATATCTCCAGGAGTGTAACTCAGTGGTGGAATGCTTGCCTAGCATGTGTGAAGACCTGGGTTTGGTTCCAAGTACTGAAAAATACATACATTCTTTATATTCAGAAATAGCCAAATATATCCTGTGAGGCAAAGTTTCCCCCAGTTGAGAATCACTGGAATAGACTGAAAGCTAACACAGGGCTTTTGAAAAAATTTCCAGGATCAAATATTTTAGAGCATTCATGAAAACTATTAGTAAGAAATAATGAATGAAAGGCAGATGCAGTAATAACTCTGAAGAACAGGGAATAGTCAGCCAAGGCGGAGAATAAAATGAGGACAGTGAAATTTGGTTACATTCAGTGTAATAAATACTACCTTATTAATATCAGGAAGGATTTTTCAGAACTTCAAAATAGGAAGTTAAAGGAGACTAAAACAAGACTACCCTGCTGCTAATGGTAATATCACAAAGACAAGGGGATAAGAAGATAAAATCTTATAATGTACAGGTTCATTTTACATTGTGTTAATACTGGAGATGTCTCAGCCTTTTAGTCTTCCATTAGCTGCCTACCCAGGGCCTATGTGCCTTATTGTTCTAGAAACCTCTCAACCATGTAATAGGTAGAGCTCTACCTCACATAAGTTGTTCTCTTTTTGTATCTGGGTCAATGTTTATGGTTCTGACAGAGTTGTATAAGCATCCTGAGATTCTATAGTCTTTTTAAATTCACTATTTATATTTCCACCTGAATCCTTTATCCAGTATTTTTATCCCCTCTAATCAAGCTACTTTTCTGCTTTAGGTGAATATATGATAGTTTAAGGATTCTTTCCTGTAAAGGAACTGTTCCATCTTGATGGTCTTCTATGTAGTAGCTCAATTTGGGGCCTCTAGCTATTGCATTCTGAGTGATTTCCACTGTGTAATTGCCAGACACTCTTCTTGCACTCTTTAGGGTATCATAGTTTCAGGTAATCCAATTAGCTTTCCTAAATCTCAGAGGCATAATCAGGTATTTTAAAGAAGGGAATTCAAACTTGATCCCATTAGTTGCTTCTTCCTGCTGTGTTCCTTCTTCATTTTTTCACCCCAGTACCAAACTGCAGCGTTTTAAAAGAGGCCAGGGTGCTATGTCTGAATGATTGTGTCCATCCAAAATGCATATGTTGAAACCTAATCACCAACTGGATGGTATTAGGAGGTGGGGATCATTGGAGCCATTCCATCCTATAAGTGGAGTGCTCATAAATGGGATTAGTGTCCTTATGAAAGAAATCCCCAAGAACTGCTGTGCTCTGTCCATCATGTGAGAGTACAGCTGCAAGGGAAAGTGTATGAACCAGAAAGCAATCCTCACCTTAACCTTGGATATCCCAAGATTCTAGAACTGTGGAAAATACATTTTTTTTGTAAGCCACCTACTATATGCTATCTTGTTATAGCACACTGAATGAATTAAGAAACCAAATTGATACTAGGGGCCCTTGCCTATTTCATGTTAAGTGACCAGAAACAGTGCTTGGGGTCAAGCCCTGACATGACAGTCAGCAGATGACATGTGAATTGAACTCTGAGTCATTCCCCCACTTAGACTGGTACATTATGTACCTAAAGGTGCCACTCAGTCCCCTGGGTATCTTGTTAAAATGCAGAAGCTGATTCAGCAGGTCTGGGACAGGGCCTGGGATTCTGCATTTCTAGCAAGCTCCTAGAGGATGTCAGTACTACTGGTCCCAGGATAGACAACATTTTGAATAGTGAATATTCACATGGAGTTTTGGCAGGTGCTAAATTCAGTATCTGGGTTGCTTAATATTCACCTCACCCTGCTTTCCTGGAAAACCTTGATAATTACTGTTCTAGTATTCTACTTTAAAATCTGCTATGAGACATGGATGAATTGCAAAAGCACTATGCTGAGCAAAAGAAGCCAGGCACAAAAGAGTACATACAGCATGATTCTATTTATGGAAATTCTAGAACAGGTAAAGCTGATCTAGAGTGATAGAAATCAGATCAGTTGTTGACTGGGACTGGGGTTAGTGATGATTATGAGATTGTCCAAATTTGTTAGGGGTGATAATGGTCCTTATCTCTTAGATAAAATACTGACATATTTACAAATACATTATGTGAATCCAGGAACCATCTTTAAAATAGTCTTTCAGCCAGGTATAGTGGTGTATGCCTGTAATTCCAGTTACTCAGGATCCTAATACAGGAGGATCACAAGTTTGAGGCCAGACTTAGCAATTTAGCAAGACCCTCAGAAACTTAGTGAGGCCCTGTTTCAAAATAAAAAAAAAAAAAAGGAATGGGGATGTAGTTTAGTGGTAAAGCACCTCTGGGTTAGAGTCCCATTACCAAACAAATCAAATCAAACCAAACCAAACCAACAAAGTAGTCTTCCAGGGTAAATTTTGGAGGTATAGCTAAAATAAGAGTGACGACAGCCAGGTTCAGTGGCACACACCTGTAATCCCAGTGACTTGGAAGAGTGAGGCAGTCTTAGCAAATTCGTGAGGGCCTAAGCAACTTAGTGAGACCCTGTCTCAAATAAAAAAAAAAAAAAAAAAAAAAAAAAGAAAAGAAAGAAAGAAAGGACTGGGGTTGTGGCTCAGTGGTTAAGCACCTCTGGGTTAAATCTCTGATGCAAACAAAACAAAACAGAATAAAAAATAAAAAAAATAGCTACATGTTGATAATTGTTGAAGCTGGATCTTGAGTATGTGGTTCACATTGGGCTATTTTCTATAGCACTATATATATATTTTCAGAACACAAATGTAAAAGAAAATAAAAAGTGAATTAAAAAAAAAAGTGAATTTCAGCTAAACGTTTCTTCTCCTGGTGGAAGTTTTTTTTTTTTTTAATGAATGTAGGAGATTTTATCACAAAAGATTATTTTCCTTATTTTATCCAGTATACATTCATTGTGAATGATGAGTATACATCAAGGAATAAAGACCTCCTTCCCAAGCCCCTGTAGTCATGGCACTTACATTCCAGTGCAGAAAACAGACAGTAACTGATTATATAATGAATAAGTAAGTTCACTGTATAATAAGTTAGATATGTTCCATATGAAAACTAGAGCAGGAAAGGGAATTAGATGTGGCGGAAAGTGGGTAGGACAGGTGAGACTCATTGAGGAGTTGAATGCTTAGGCAAGTCTTCCTACATTCAATTAATTTGAGTACTATGTGAAAGAATGTTTATGACTGGCTACTGGAGATGTTTACGTCAAGTCCTAGGGGGTGCGAGTGATTTATCCCATGTGAACAACTACGGACAGAGCATTGAGAAATTCTCATGTAGGAGCAGTCCAAAGTTAAAACACAAAGGAAGAGGTTCTTGTGATTGAGTGGTGTGTGTGGTGATGGGAACAGGAAGAAAGGTCAGTGTGCTGATGGTCTAAAACAGTCATTGTGATGCCTATGACTTTTACTCTAGATGGAGGGTTTTGAGCAGTGTACGACCTGACTGCTGGGTTGAGAACAGATTCTAGAAGGTAAGGGGAAAGGGAAAGAAAGCACACTAACTTTGTCCCCAGTGTCCTCTTTTGTATACTGCATGTAGATCACTTCATATCCTATTATTGACAACTGAGGACACCTTTCTCTTTCCCAGACTCTCCCCTCCTGTCAGATATCCTTCACTTTGAAACACATTGTAGAGCCCTGCCACCCAAGTGCAGTCCCTGGGCCAACAGCATCAGCATCAGCATCACCTGGGAGGAGCTTCTGAGCTGCTCCATCAATAATCCAGTTGAGATCATAAGAAGCAATAAGCAGGCAGTGTGATGGATATGCTAATTACTTCGATTTAATCACTCCATATTGTATGCATAATCAAAATACCACATTGTACCCCATAAATGTATGCAATTATTATTTGTTGATTAAAATACTATTAATAAAAAATAAAAATAATCGTACAGGTGAGAGACTATGGGAGAGTCAGAGCAGGTGGGAGCTGTGAAGGTAGGGCAAAGCAACTAGATCCTGAAAAATTTAGAAAGTAAAACTGTAAGGATTTCCTGGCCTATTAGATGTGGGATGTGAGAATAACAGAGGATGAAGGATGTCTTCCAGGTTTGATGCCTGAGTAAGTAGAAAGATGGAATCGTCTTTGACATGGGTGTCCAAGTAAGGGTTTAAACACTATTAGACGAATTCATCTACTCTGCAGTGAACATAACAACTAACTTCCTTAGAGCTGGACATTATGTTTGTATAATAGCTTCTTAAAAACTACAAAATGGCTTTTCCTTCAAATTGAATTTAAAATGGTGTTGAGGAATATAGGAAATCAGAACTATAAATTTGCAAGGCATTTTGTGTGATGCTAGCAGGTAATGGCAATATGTTCTACATTCTTCTCTGTGGCATCCTAATTTTTCATACCTAAAATGCATCTGGGTGATTGAGAATATATTTGCTTCCTTTCAGGATGTGGCTGGTAGCTGTATCAAGAGGAATCTTGCAGGATAATTTGTTATTACAGAAGAAAATGGCTGAAGAGTTTATTGTAAACTAAAACCCGGCATCAATCCTAATCTTATTTTTACTTGCTGGGACTCAGAAGTAATGCTGACTTTCTTTGTAGCTGACACTTTGTGCTATGAGCTTAGCTTCTCCTTTTATTTATTTGTTCTTGTTTTTTCTTGTCATTCTATTGGAATCTTTCTTTTCAAGAGAGCTAAGGATTAGGATTTAACGATAGATAATGTAATATGATAATGATTATTTAGCCATTGTCACTCAGTTACCCAATTATACCTTCATTATTATAACGAGGCTTGAATTTCAGTCACGTTCATTAAATTTGACTATTATGTGAAAGACTTTTTATGACTGCTACTGGGTCAGTTTGTGCCAACAACAGAACACAATTCCAACTGGAGAGCATTTCTTCTTTTTACCAGTTTTGTTATTCATTATCAGTATGGCATCATACTTCCCTCAGTAATTTTCTGCTATTAACAGAACCCTACAATAATACAAAAGTTTTGGGTATTAAAGAATTCTCCAAATGTGTGGTCTTTGAAAAAGTACTATTTTAGTGATTCAGAGGTCTTGGTTCTGAACAATTTTCTGTAGATCGGTTTTTTTCAGTTCTGTCAGGAGCTGACTTCTTTGTTCCTCTTTTGCTTTTTCATTCATTGTAAGCAATTCTACATAAAAGATAGAATAATTTGACAGATATTAAATCACTATTTTATTCAGCTCAGGTGGCTATGACAGAATATCATAGACTGAGTGGTCTAAATAACAGAGATTTATTTCTCACAGTTCTGGAGACTGAAAGTCCAAGATCAAGGTGTCAGCATACTTTGTTCATGGTACTCTCTTCCTGGATTAGGGATGGCCAGCTTCTCACTGTGGTTTCACATAGTGTGGGGAGAGTTAGTCCACCCTTCTGACCTCATCTAAATCTAATCACCTCCTAAGGGTCACATTAGGTTTAGACCATTAATATATGAATTTTGATGGGGGATTCAGTCCACCACATTGCCTTTCAATAGATTTGTTATATAACTTTTACTTTAGGAATCTGCTCTGTTGTTACTTGCACTTGGCATGGGAAATTATCTCTTAGAATGAAAATAGCAAGGGCCTCTTATCTCCCTTTCATTCAATATGAGTTAAAATACCCAAAGGAGAAATGAATGGCAGAGCAAAGAGCAAGGTTTAGCGCCAGGAGACTAGTTGAGACTAATTGCAGTAATCCAGGGGTGTGATGATGGAGGCTGGAATTTGTAGGAGATAGTAGATTCTGGATATGTTTTCAATAGAAAGCTACTAAGAATTGTTGATGGATAAATATATGATGTTGGTCATAGATATCTGAAAGGTTTGTGCCCTGAACAACTGGAAGAACGTAGTCCACAGGAAATGTGTTCTTCGAGGACTATAGTAGGGAAACTGAATGTTTGGCAGAATGAATTATCATTGAGTAGGAGGTAGCTGCCATTCTCCATTTCATTTGCAGTCTTTAAGTGTGATTACTAATCTAATGGACCACTGGATATTTTTCCAAATCTTTCTAGCATATTAAAAATCCTAGGAAAGAGAAATGATATGTGCTTATGTGTCAGTATTCAGCAGACTTCAACCTCCAGATGGAATATATTGCTCTGATTTTCTAAATTATAATATTTTTCAATTTTAATATTTATGCTAATACACTTTTATTGAAGAGCAAATTGAATCAAATTTTGGTTTAAGAGCAAATTAAAGCTGTCCACATTTACATACAATGTAAATTCCTTGAGCCAGATCATCAAACTATTCAGTGCAGCTATTGAATAAAAACGCTGATTAATAAACTACACAAACTCATTCTTGGTTCTTTATAACTCAACTTTCTCTTCTCCAATTCAAATCTGAATCACAATTCTATTTTATTCAAGTTCCATCTTTAAAATCACACGCTTTCTTGTTTAAAGTCAGCACATCTTTAAATTACAAATTTAAATGTTATCAGAGTATATTAGGAACCCAATACTTGAATCATAGTTATAAATTTAGATTCTATGCTCTTCAGTCAGAATTTCCTAGAAATTTCTCCTTATAGCCAGTTAGCTAGGAAGGATTCCTTTTGGGTGGGGGTGTTAAAGACTGTTATTTTAAATCCTGTGCTATTTGAGGTTTTACACGTCCTGCTGTTTTGTGTCTGATTTTGAGTCTATTGTGTGAAATATCAGGATATTTTGTGGAAGCATTGTAAACTTTTTTGAAATGGTCACATTTATCCCCTCTGTCTTGCTTTCAAATAGGCTGGTACAAATGGTCATCATCTGGTTTAAAGCACTTCCATTTTTATTTTTTATAATGTCTATTTCAAGAACAAAACAGACAGAGCCCTCCATCATGAAAGGTAGATCTCATGAAGTGCTGCCTTACTCACTGAACTCAAATAATCAAGGAGGGATTTTGCCCCTAAGCTAAAGAAAGGCTAAGGAGAGTATACATCTTTTTTATCAAGTCCTTTTGATCCTTGATCCTTTTGGTTGAAGGGCAAGGGAAACTGTTAAAATGTTGACTGCAAGGAAGGCACGAGCTTGAATTGGTTTTGTTATTCCATTTTGTCCTACCAACCTCAAGTCTAGTAGTTTTACACAATTAACTGAAAAAAAATATCAAGTTTCCTCTTTTGCTCCTTGCTTTCACCCTTTTCAGAAAACAAGCTGGAATTGACTTTGCATCAGCCTTGACCTCAAAGACCTATGGGAGGCAAATGCTCATCATCTACCTTTTTAGGAATATCAACAATGACCATCCTAGGACAGAGTCATTATTGATTCTTTGCTGTTCTCACTTTAATGTCAGGACTCTGAAATCTTGACCTTGCACCTAGAGTCCTTGAGCTTTTATAAGATGCTTATGTTAGTTGAAAAATGGTATTATTGACATAAAGAAAATAAATCTATTTTGGTAATAACAGAAAGAGTGCCTCCAAAAGCAAGACTGTGGAGTTTTTATCCTAGTACTTTTTCATGGCAGATGTAGTTGGTTTATATCTATGATAGCATTTCCCCTTCTTCCTTTGTATCAGGGACTTGATTTTATTCTGGTGGTAATGTATACAACCCAGGAGGATGAGTCTAAAGCAGTAATCTAAACTGGTATTCTAAATCAGTTCATTAAAATTCCATCTCCCTTGGGCAAACACTTCCTTTTCTAGCCCCTCTTGAATACTAGCTGACCATATAACTTTTGGCCAATGAATAAGGATAAGACTGATGGGGGCATCCAGGAAATATTTTACTACTTGACAAGAGAGAGAGTTTGGAAGAACATTCCTAGACACTATATTTTCCTTCTCTTTATACTTGGGATGTGGTTGTATGATTAATGTCCGGATCTGCAGGAGCCATCTTATAACTATAAAGTTACAAACATAAGGCAAAGGGCTGAGGATGATAAAAGAGAGAGTTTTAAATGAGTTTAGGACCTTGGTGACATTGTCAATGTAAGGCATCAAATTAGGAATCCCCTTCCATTTGTTATTTTGAGATAATAAAATATATTTATTATTCAAGTCTTTATTAATATTTCTGTTCATCAGCAAGAAACCTTATTGATTCAGGTTCTGCCATCATATTCTTTAAGCAAATCATCCATTTACTTTACTTTGTATATATAAGGGTAGACCACCAGAAGTAACCGTATTTGGGGTTTAGTCTCAGAGCACTTATATTTGAATGCCTACCTTCATACCTGCATATTGGGGATATTAAGACTGATAATATGTGCTCCTAATACAAGAGGATCTTGTAAAGTGTGGCAATAAAATAACTGAAAGTTATGGGTGCAAAAACTGGGGTCATGGATTCCATTTTTTGAGACACAGAAAGCTTCTAAACAGAAGCTTTACTGAAGTATAATTTTTAAAGGATGTTTGATTAAGGTATAATTTATACACAATAAAATTCACTTATTTGTAGTGTATACTTCATGTACTTCTGAACTCAAGATGTGGATTATTTACATCACTCCGTAAAGTCAATCCCCTCCCCAGATTCTCTGGTTCTGGAAAATACTGACCTGCATTCTCTCCAGATAGTCTTGCTTTTGCTACAAAGAGAAATCAATGTCTTTAGTTTCCATTAATTTCTAAGGTTTGTTTGCTGGATATAGAATTCTTGGTCAGCAATTCCCCCACCCTTTAAATATACTGTCTCACTGCCTCCATTATCTGTGGCCTCCATTATTTCTGATAAGAAGTTAGGATTTTATTGTATTTTTTCCCACTGAATATAATAAGTCTTTTTCTCTTGCTGGTTTCAATATTTTTCTTTTTCTATGGCTTTTAACAGTTTGACTATATTGTTTCTAGGTGTAGATCTCTTTGTGTGTATCCTGTTTAGGGTGTAGTGAGTTTCTTGGGTCTGTAGGTTAATGGACATTATCAAATTTTGGAACGTTACAACAATTATTTATGAAAAGCTGTTTTTTCTCTCTCTCCTGTCCTTCTAGCAATCCCAGTATGTGTAGTTTGGTACACTTGATATTATTCCACTGGTCTCCAAGCCTCTGCTAATTTTTCTTCATTTTTCTCTCTGTATCATTTAGATTGGGTAATTCAAATGATCTATTAAAAGTCTATTAATTCTTTCTCCTGCCATCTCAATTCAACTGTTAAGTGCATCCAGTGAATTCATAATTTCTCTTATTGTACTTTTCAACTCCAGAGTATTTATTTGGTCATTTTAAAATATAGTTGCTATTGTTATATTCATATTCCTTATTTCTCAAGTTATTGTCCTAGTTTAAGTCTTAAAGAAATCCAGATATCCTTAGTTCTTCTAACACATTTATAGTAACTGCAATGAATTCAGGTACTGAGTATACTTACAGTCCATTTTGACACATCATAAATGGAGTATAACTTCTCATTCTTCTGCTGGTACATGATGTAAATTTACACAGGTCATGTAATCATATATACACATAGGGTAATAATGTCTGATTCATTCTACTATCTTCCTGCTCCCATACCCTTTTCCCTCTTCCCTCCCTTGACTCCCCTCTGTCTAATCCAAAGTACCTCTATTCTTCCCCCTCCTTCTTGTGAATTAGAAGCCACTACATTGATTAGTTTTTTAAATGTTAAATCTCACATTACTAGAATCATACATTATCATAAGACATTATCTCTTTATATATTGCTATATTTTATTTGCCAACATGTTATTAAGGATCTTCCTGTATGTGTTCATAAGTGATACCAGTTTCTAGTATTCTTTTCATATTTTGCCTATTTCATTATCAGACTATTGCATAAAATGAGTTGAAATTATTCCCCCCATCTTTTATATTCTAGAAATGTTTATATAATTTATCTTATTTCTTCTTTGCCAAGAGTAGGTAAAGTGGTAATCTATTTTGCTTAAGGGTCATAATAGCATATTTTTGGCTCATTATTGGTATCCTAGCCCAGAGGTCAGCAAACATTTTTTGTAAATGGTTAGATAATCAGTAAGTTAGGCTCTACAGGGCAATATGTCAACAGGTAAGCATGGCTGTGCTCCATTAACACTTTATTTACAAAAACATGTGGTAGACCTGATTTAGTCTGTGAGCCATAGTTTGCCAACCTGTCATGTAGACAGGAACTTCGTTTTTGCCCTCCCCCAATTCAAATACTGAGGTTGTTCACCTCTGTACATATGTTTGGTAACTGAGAGAAGTCAGAGGATATTCTTTGGGAAGGTCACAGACAAAAATAACTGTGATGGATGAAAGTGGTTAAATGGATGAA
This sequence comes from Sciurus vulgaris, assembly GCF_902686455.1. Lineage (NCBI taxonomy): Eukaryota > Metazoa > Chordata > Mammalia > Rodentia > Sciuridae > Sciurus > Sciurus vulgaris. Next base: position 130,372,747 of record NC_136471.1, on the reverse strand, counting down.
AGACTAAAGTGGTTGTCCAAGCTAGTTTTGAACTCCTACAGTGAAAACAATATAGAGGTCAAGGTTAACAGAATCATTTTAAAATTTTAGGAAACCTTGGGTATTAGAGAAGCTTAATTTTGGTGGACTGATAGTTGCGGGCAACAGGGAGTTTTCTCTCAGAGACAAAGCAAACAAAGAGGGCTAAGGATGTGACTCAGTGGTAGAGTGTTTGCCTAGCAGGCAGAAGGCCCTGAGTTCAATCCCCAAAAAAGAAAAAAACAAACAAATCAAATGAAAGACTAGAGACTGGGTTAGGAAGAGCAAGCAAAGAGAAAAACAGAAGGCAGCTGGGATGGATTGCAGCTGGCAGACATTTTTGTGGTCCCGCAGGACACATCATTTGAAGCCCTGAGAGATATCATGGTGCAATAATAGCAGGAGAGCCTGGGCTCTAGTCCAGTTGTTTTGTAAGAGAATACTCTTGAGCCAGAAGATATTTACACAACTAAGAGAAATAACTGAAGTGAACCAAAGTGATGTCATAGCCAGATTTGGACAGAGAATGATGCAGGCATGGCCCATTCATCATGCCTCAGGAGCCTTTAATGGTAGCAAGGAGGTGTTATCCTGGCTCTGTTTGTGGGTTTAACTGACTGGCTGGTTATCAGGATGAGAATAGCAGACACAGAAAATCCAGTTTGCACAGTCTACTTCAATGCAAGCACTGACTTCTATCCAGAGAAGAGAAAGAACATGCCTCTTGGTCCTTTTAATTGCACTTTGCAGCTAGAAATGAAGTTAGATTCTATAAGATTCTGCCAGCCTCTTTGCTTGCTTTTTTACCTCTTAGTTTGAAGTTTTAGTGTAGCCAGGTTGATCTCAGATCTTTACATGTAGCTCAGCCTTGGAACATTACCCTTGGAAACAGAAACTTTTGCTTCACATGGGACATATTTTATTCTTCTTTTAGAGATCAAAATAGATCATTTACCAAAGATATATCTTCCTCTCTGTCTTCTGTCTAAATGATTGACACAATGAACAGACAGTTTTAGCTTACTACTGCTTTCATAAGTTAGGTTGTAAATGACTTGTTGTGGTAATAACACATAAAAAACATAAAGGCTCAAAGTATTCCAATAACAAAAATACCACTTGACACATGAGTCAAGTCTGGAAAGCCAGAGACTTACCTTAACCTGTGGAGGAAAACAAATCCTATGTATACCTGGTGACAAAACAAGATTTGTAATTTTGCCTGTGGTTTTATTTGTCATGAAATAGACAACTTTTAACAACCCCACTGACAGACATCATTACCCTATGTACATGTATGATTACACAAATGGTATGAATCTACATCATGCACAACCACAGAAATGAAAATTTGTACCCCATTTTTGTATAATGAATCACATGCTGCCTGTAAAAATAAAAAAAATCAATACTTGCAATTTAGAAAAATATGTGGAAACACTCTCTCCAATTACAACTGTAGTACATGAAAACCAATTGCTTCATTTTTTATACTTATAAAAGAATAAATAAAATTACAATAAAACAGGCTTATTTTAGACAATAGAAAAATGGAGAAGGGAATTACAGATCACCAACTGTGCACCACAGCATGTGTTTGGGTATTGTAATTCTTATTACTTCATTTAATTTTGAGGCAATTGCCATTATGACCATTTTAGAGATTAGGAAACTGGTTAAAGGAAGTTAAGAAATTGACTTTTAAAGGGAGTACACAGTTTCTAATTGACTTGTTTGAGATTTTTACCCATATTTGCTCCAAAAGTCAGCTTTCTTTGGAGCTTTCTACTTTGTCTAGCCTGTGTTTCACAGTACGTGGGCGTGCACATTTTAGAGATAACTGGATTATATTCATCTTCCTGGTACCCTACCCCCAAAATTCAGTTGTTTAGTAAATATAATCAAACATTCCCATTTTCCCATGCATGCCCTGTGATTGTGATGCTGGAGTGGTCTGAGGACAATACCAATAGGAGGACTGGTATCAACCAAGGGATCTCTATGCTGGCTACACATTGAATCACCTAGGAGGTTTTCAGTTACCAATGCTTCACACCTCAGCCCAGATTCTCTGGGTTGGGGCCCAGGTACCAGTATTTAAATGTGAAATCCTGCCCCTTCACAGTCATGATCATTCTGATAGACAGTGAGGGTTGGGAATCAATGGTCCAGCTGATCTGATCTCAGTCTCATCACTGAGTGACTGCATAATCATTGGTGGTCATTATTCCTTCATGGAAATCTCAGCTATTGAACTGTACCTTTAGATCTCTTCCAGATACCTGAAACTTACAGAAAAACTAGTCAATATTGGAAGCATTGCTTATTTCCTTTCTAGAATTAAAAATTTAAGTATCACTTTACCTTCGGAAAATAAAGAAAAACACAATATCCCCAGATAAAATTTTATTTTTTAGCACTTCCTATAGAATAAAGATTGATAATTTTCTCTGAAGCTGGGCTAAGCGTGAAGCTTGGTGTCAGAGCACTTACCTAGCATGCAGGAGACATTGGGATTCATCTTCAGCACTACACACAAACAAGCAAGCAAAACATTTCCTGAAGCTATGAAATGGATTGGGGAAAGAAGTGCAAAGGGTAAAGAAGGCAGAGCGAGTACTCAGAAGGGGGATGAAACCCAAATCAAGTTTCCTGTCTCAATGACATACCCAACAAACTCCAGAGAAAACAGATATGGGAGAAAGAGAATGACGTTATTTTTAACATTGGCAACTGTAATCATTTTAACAAAATTAGACTGTGAGAGTCACCAATATGTCCTAGAATTCAAGTTCAGCTAGAATTCTGTGACTTGAAGAACATACATGGTCTAAAGATACAACTCTCTGTATTCCACAAATAGCTCTTGGAAATAATTCCAAATTTATAGAAGGTTTATAGATATAGAAAGTAATTTTCCCTTCTTGTTTAAAGGGTGAATACATCTACAATGAAGAACTCATGTCATGTTGCATTTGATTAGTGTTTTCAGAGTATCCTTCAATTATGATATCATCTGAATACTAATTTGGTAGGAATATGACTTTTTTGGAGAAGTAGTAGGCTACTCATAGTTCCAACTAGGGGTTGAAAACTCAAATGCTTTCTGAGGGCCAGGTCGGTTACTTGGAGAGGGGCATGAAACAGATTTAAAATGAGAAGGGTCAAAGGAAATATGGAAAGTTTGAGCATGTGAGTCCCATCAGAAGGCATTCAAGTATTTTTTTAAAATATAGTGCAACCCAAGAGAACACATTGGAGGACTTCTAAGACCAGTTGGTATCTTGTTGCACGTTTGTATTGTTTAGCTTTAAAGCCATGATCCCTTGAATTATTTGATAATTTTTTGTAGCTTTTAACATGCTGTTTGTTGCTAGGCTCTCCTTTCCCCTTGAGAAAGAATACAAAATTGGAAACAAACAAACAGCTCTCTGAATTCTTTAAACTGTAGCAGCTGTGGCTAAACATATGGGGGAAATTATTTCTACAGATATTACTATTCTCTGTGTATTTTCCTGAGTGGGGAAAAAAACCTTTTTTTTCATGTATATGTTAAATAACATGATGTAGACACAACATATGCTGCCTTTGTCACTTAGACATTTTATATTGAATTCTGAAGAGTGTTCAGAAATTTAAATTGATTTAACTTCTCAATACAGATATCTCCCAAAGTTACTAAGAATAAATCTCCATAGGATATATATTTTTAGGGATAAAAGCTAAAAGGAACTTTCTAGAAACAGAACTTTCAGGATACGCTTGACTTTATTGGAGTTGACTTTTGCTTCCTACCTACTCTTTGGCCCAATGTGCTGACCTTATAAATGTTATTAGATGTTGACCTTGTAAATATAAATAAGGATTGTCAATAAGTAAAATTGTATTTCTGAACACAGTGGTCAGATTCTCCTCTAAGCTGCAGGGGAACATTGTGAGCTTTCAGCATCAACAAGCATAAAACAATATTTTGAGAAGCATTTTCAATTAGAGTGGTTAACCAAACTTTCTAATAATAGGAATTGTTCAGCACATGATACAAAATAAGAACTCAGCAAAATAACCCTGTCCCTCAAATGAAGTGGTGAAAAGGCTGCTATATATATATATATTTTTTAATGCTGGGGATTGAACTCAGGGGCACTCAACCTCTGAAGAACATCCCCAGCCCTATTTTTTATTTTATTTAGAGACAAAATCTCACTGAGTTGCTTAGGGCCTTGCTTTTGCTGAGACTGGCTTTGAAATCTCAAATCTTCCTGCCTCAGCCTCCTGAGCTGCTGGGATTACAGGTGTGCACCACCTCACCCAGCTTGCACTATATTTTTTATGGCAGAAAAGGGCATAAGCCTAACTATTTCTATTAACAAAGATCTAAACTACATCCTGGGTACATCTGTGAATAAGGGAATCCCTTCCCCCATAGAGAAGCATATGGCACAGAAGTATTCTGTCAAATATGGTAATCACTAGTCACATGTGAGTAATTAAAATTAAGATTTGGAATCTAGTTCCTTAGTCACAGTGACCTCATTACACATGCTCAATAGCTATACATTGTTAATTGGAAACACAGATATAAAACATGTTCATCATTACAGAAAGTTCCACTGGACAGCACTGATATAGAGATCATTAACACACTTTGGGTTAGAAATGGTTTGAGAGTCAGTTGTACCACTTGCTAGTTGTGTGAACTCAGGAGAGTTTCTTAAGAACATGGTGCCTCAGTGTACCACATGTATAAAATGGGTATAATACTTATAAGATGGCTCTTGTGAGGATTCAATGAGTTTAGTCATATAAAATACTTCTAAAAGTATTTAAACAATAGGAAGTGTACAATAAGTACAGTGGAGTTATTCCTCAGTTGAGCATCATCTGAATTTTTTAAACACCTAGAAGAAGCAACTAATTAACTTTCACCCAGGGAAAGCAAGCTTCATGGAAATGGTGGCATTTAAATTGGACATAGAATGATGAAATTTAAGAAGTGAAGAAGCAGTATGGATGGGAGGAAGGGCACTCCAAGCACATGGAAGAGCCTGTGCAAACACATAGAGGTACAAAATTATGTGGCATATCTCAGTAATGTCAAATTGCCCAATTTGTCTATGGCAAGGGCAATGGCAGAAGGTGAGGCTAGAAAAGAAGGTGAAGAAAGATTGTTATACCTTGCATGCCAAGCTAAGGAGGCTAGATTTTATTTAGAGAATTTGAGTCAGTGAAGTTTTCTGACATGACTATGTCTAAGTTTTGGAAAGATGACTATGGTGATAATGTGGAATAGGGATTAAAATATGGGTCCAACAACCAGAAAGAAGAAAATGGGATGATGAAATTCTGAACTAAGTCTGAGGTCTTAAACTAAGGCTGAGAGTGTGGAGGCAACAGAGAAAGCCATGTTGGTTAAGTCTTAGGGATAAGGTACATAAAGGGAGGCAGGAAAAAGGAATTTGAAGACAGTTCCTTGGACTTCTGACTTGGGTGGAGACTTAAAGAGAAGAACTGACATCTCATCTCCAAAATGGCTACCTTGACCTCTCCAGATAATACTGATAGCCCTTTGCTTTGTATCTTATATTCTAGCTCCAGCCACCAGCATTTCCTTACCCTAATCTGGTTCTCAAGAGAGAACCAGGCAGTATTGCCACTGTGAGGAGACAACTAGACCGTGTTTAAACTGTTGTGTACCTTCTTGTGGATCCTCTGACACCCTCTTTCTTGCCAATGGAGCCCCCTTTCCACTAAAATGCCAGATACTTTTATTCTCAGACTTCCTTGTAACTAAGGTACAGGCATGTGATTCCATATCGGTTAATGTTAACTACAGAAGTATTAGGGCTAGAGCTGGGCAAATACTTCATCCCGTGACTGAAGGAGAGAATTGCATGGGAAGCTTCCCAGCTCTTCCTGCTTTCAGACATTGTTCTGTGAAATTAGAGCTATGGCTGCCATATTGTCACAAATGAGGCAGAGATGAAGAGATCAGAGACGCTCATTCTGAGCCCTAATATTTTTTTTTTTTGCAGGGGGCGGGGTAGAAATATTTACTAGTGGTGATGTGTTTTACTAACATAACATAATCCCCACCGATTTTTACACACACGCACACACACACACACACACACACACACACACAAACATAAAGGCTATGTGTATCTTTTGTCTATCCTAGAGATGAATACTGCATTATCTACAAGATGCAAAGAGGAAGTGGATAGAAAGTAAAAGTACTGGTAATTTTTATTATTAAAATGTGTTAAATTCTTTCAAATGTATTGTCAGTATCTATTAAGCTTATCAAGAAAGAGAAAAACCTCATATTCTTTTTTTTAGCATTCTTGTGCATGTCTTTTTTTTAATTGAAAATCATAAATTTACATAGGGCAATATTGTTTGATTCATTCTGTTATTTTTTCCCTTCCCCCCACCCCTCCAACCCCTCTTTTCCCTCTATACAGTCCTTCCTTTCTCCATTCTTACCACCCTAACCCTCACCCTAACGCTAAAACCTCATATTCTTGAGGCTCTGGGATATCCTTTCTCCCCAGATCTTCCTCTTTTGCTATTTACACCTTATTTATGTGTCTTTTTTTTACTTCTGTTGAAATCACCTCAATAAAAAAAGAATGGTGCATGTCCAGTTCTTAAACCACAGCCAGCACATACTTGTGTTTTAGAAAATGTTTATTTAAGTTCAGTTGTAAAAATGAGGTTATTAATCAGGAGTTATGTGTGTTAGAGAGGCAATAAGCTATTTTGACTGATTTAATATCTCTGAGATATAGAAAGGGAAACAGCTAGAATTAATATGCATTTGGATCTTGGAGGGGGGAGCAATTGAAGTTTTAGATTTATGTGTCCTAATTACATAGACATGCAAACCAACATTGTGGGAAGGTAAGACCATCTAAGTGGAACACAGGAAGGTAATTTTTAAAAGGGTGATCACAGATGCTATGATTTCATGGTAGCGGGTAGAGCAGAGAGTATTGAGAAAGAATGATAGTCATGAAAGGAATGAGATTGAAACAGATGGAAGGCAAACGGGGAAGAGAATCCAGAATGAGATGGCAATGCCAGATACCTGGGAGGGTTTCTCCCCTGTCTATGTAGGGATGATGGATGTCTGTCCTGTGAATCCTCTTGCAATGACCTTTTCCTTTTTTCTCTTTACCCATTCCTTTCTAACAAAATCAGTTTGCTAGAATACAACTTTTCTGCTGCTTGCTGTAGAATTGCCATTATCCTTTATTTTCTAGACCATCTCCAAGATTTCTCAGTGCCACCATTGTTGACATTTTAGATGATCCTTTGCCTGGTAGGATACTTAGCAGCATCCCTGGCATCTCCCCACTTGATGCCAATAGTACATCCCTACCCTCCATTATGACAACCCAAAATATCTCCCGGCCATTACCTAATATCCAATAGAGAAAAACTTGCTTCAGTTGTGAACCACTATTCTGAACAAAGACCTTGGTTATGTGCTGAAATCTAAAGAGCAAATAATAGGGATGGTACAAATATGTTATGAATCATCTTGGAGCCCATTAGAATCCAATAAACTGTCTCACAAATTGGATGGTGAGAAGGAGAGGGCCTATGAGGTGTAGGAGTCTATATACAAGGAATCATGAGTGCTGTGGAGGGAGGATTAGTCTGGTCTGAATTTTTTAGGGAACTTCTAGGGAGTCAGTGGGGGATACCAAGAAATTACACTTAGTTTTTGTCATTGGAGAAGTTCAATGACAATTCTGGCCTACTTTCAGGATGAGTGCTTGGGAAAAATAATCCCCAAGTCAGGAGTCACACCATGAGAACTAGTTTCTGGTTCAGACTAAAGACTATTAATTGAAGTTCCCTCATTATGTCAGTTCTCTAGGTTTTCAAGCCTGAATAGAATAGAGCATTTTTAAAACTCCCTCCTCCTCTTTGCTTCTCTTTAGAGATTGTCAGTTTACATATGGCAAAGAGCTTAGTATCTGTGACAGCACTGCATGCTATCTGCTGGGTAAGTATTATGTTTTTCTGGAATTAGCAATAAATTACCAAAGGACAATATGGCAATGAAGAATAAGGAAATTGATATTTATTAGTGAGTAAATCTCTTTTTAGCCCTGTAATTCCTGAATTAAAAGCAACACAGCTGGTGTCCTTTTATGAAACATTAGGTAAACACGTTGAACTCTCCTCCCTCACACCGTTTAAATTCCTGAAATCATTTCCAAGATCCCTTTCCCTCATCTTGTTTCTAGTAAAAACAGAGATTTTTAAAAATTCTGGGCCACTGAGATCCTGTATTGCTAGGACTAGAGGAAAAATAATAGACAACAACAACAAAACACCCAGCATCTTTTCATTTTTTTGCCAGAGCTATAGGATTTACTCACAAGAGATTAATTCTAACATCTTTCTTTAAATGCCAGTGTTGTTAAGGCAAGTAAACTCCAGTCAGCTGCACAGTAGCCCTAATAAATACATGTAGTGAATTTTTGTTCTTGCCTCCAGGTTGGCCCCCACAGCTTCTGTTCTTTGTCTCTCATATCAACCCTATCCAACTCACAAACTATTAATCACAATATCTTATTTGGGGTAATTTGTCCTATAAAATGGGCCCTCATTTGAAATAATGATTTTTGGAACAAAGGAGAAAAGTCTCTTTTTCATAAGACTGAGACATGCTAAGCTTTAAGTTCATTTCATTATGGACTTCTTCAGTTCCCTAGAGAAACTTAGGAAGAAAGCAAAATAACATTCAATGAAAACCCACTATGGGATAGAATTTTCTCTCATTTCCTTCTCACAGTCACAATAGGAAGCTCTTATCAGTATTTTTGTTGGACAAATGGACAAATTAAAATTCAAAGACGTAATGAAATTTTCCCAAGGTCACAGGTAAGTGTTATAGTAGAGTCCGAGAACAAAGCACTATGGCTATGGTATACATCTATTTCCACTGGAGTTGACTATTCATTCTGTGAGGTGTAGGACCTGGTGAGGCCCTGGACAAATGGAAGAAAGGATTTTTACTTTTGATCCCTGTTTTAGTCAGCTTTTCATTGCTGTGACAAAAAGAGCTGACAAGAACAATTTTAGAGGAGGATAAGTTTATTTTGGGGCTCACAGTTTCAGAGGTCTTAATCCATACATGGCCAGCTCCATTGCTCTGGGTCTGAGGTGAGGCAGAACTCTTCTCCTCATGGCAGGAGAAAAGTAGAGAAAAGTGGTTCAGGACATGGAATCAGGAGCAGAGAGAGCTCCTCTCACCATGGGCAAAATATAAACCCCAAAGGCACAAACCCAGTGATCTACCTCTTCTAGACACTCTCTACTTTCCAACATTTTCCACCCAGTTAATCCATATCAGGATAAATGCACTGATAAGGTTAAGGCTCTCATAACCCAATCATTTCACCTCTAAACTTTCTTCCATTGTCTCACACATGAGCTTTGGGGGGACACATCATATCTAAACCATAACAGTCCATCTCCCACCTGCCATTCTGCATGAGTCTAGCCAACCATCTGGAGGGATCTGAAAAGTCATAGTAATGCTGGAAAACTGCTTTAATAAGCATACCCCAGTCACATTGGTGTAGCATAGCAGATGGTTTAATTGTCCACAATGGTTTAGTCTCCTACTGTGTAAGAAGACTCTCAATCTCATCTATCATCATCATGCAATCTGCAATGCCTTTCTAAGGGGATATATTAGTCTGCAAGGGATGCCATAACCAAATACCACAGACTGGGTGACTTAAACTACAGAAATTTATTTTCTCAAAATTCTGCAGTCTACAAAGCCAATATCAAGGTGCTGTCAGGTTTGATTTCTTCTGGAGGCCTCTCTCCTTGTCTTGCAGATGACCACCTTATCTCCATGTCCTCATGTGACTTTTTCCTTTGTGTCTATGCACTCCTGGTGTTTCTTCCTTTTCTCATAAGGACAGCAGTCTTACTGGATCAGGCCCCACCCTTATGACCTCATTGAACTTTCTCTCTTTAAAGGTCCTATCACCAAATATAGTAACATTTGGGTAAGGTTAGAAATTTCTTTTTGTCTCCCTTTCCAAATAGTAACTCTGAGATCTGAGTTCCTTTTATCATGAGGACCTATTATCTTGAAGTCCTCACTTCAGATGGAAAAAAGAGATAGCCAATAATTTCTTGGGAGATTTTAGTGGATCTAAGTGGATCTAGAAATAGAAGGTATATGCTTCTTGACTTACAATGGAGTTATGTCCAAAGAGACTCATCATAAATTGAAAATACACTAATAACATCATCTACTGAACATCCTAGCTGAACAATACATTGTGAGAGGATTGAACTATATACTGCTAACTTGGGAAAAGACCCAAATTCAAAAAGTTAACATAGTTTCTACTGAATGCATATTGCTTTTGCATCAGTGTAAAGTCCAAAGATCATAAGTGCAACCATTGTAAGTCAGGGACCATCTATGTATCACATCTTAATTTCTTTGAAAATAATCAATCACATAGTCAGAACTTAAATGCAAAGAAGGCTTAAATTTATAGTTTTCCAGAATACCCAGGGAAAGGAAACATTAGTGATCATCTACCTACCTTCCCCTTGTGCACATATCCTCAATGTTGGATTCCTGAGAGGGTTCCTGTTCCCCAGCTGTTATGCCCCCAAAGATGTTAGCAGGCTGTGGCATTGTGCTGGACACATTTCTGATTTAATAAAGGACTTTTAAAGACCAGGAAGCATTTTGAACCCCAAAGGAATAAAATTCCAGTGACCTGACTGACAAGGGTCAAATCCATGTGCATCTGTTCACAAAGCCAGGCTTTATCCAACTTGTCCAGTGAGTGTCAAACATGTAGCTCCACCCCGGATGCTCCCATGTGAGGTCCTATGCAATGTGCTGTGGGAAGTGGGAAGTGAATAATTTTGCTTGTGAGGTATTGAGAAGTTTTTTTGAAGAGGTGACATTTGAGCTGGTCCCAAAGACTTTGGGAAGTCTGGAGAATGGAAAGTAAAAATGGAATTCTCATCAGAAGGGCACCATCATGTGAGTCCTGTCATATAGCCACATGGAAGAGCCCAATGTGTTGTGGAAAGTATGAGTGGCAAAGGGTGTTTCGGTCACAGCAGACATTGGGTAAGATATTGGAGTAGAACATGGAATAATTTAAATGCTGTCTCCTGCTAAGAGAGATGTCCACCTGGAATCTGTGGATATGACCTTATTGGAAAGGTGGACTTTTCAGATGCTAATAAGTTAATAAGGATCTTGAAAGGAAATTACTTTTCATTTTCTGGATAGGCCCTAAACCAGTGAAAAGTATCCTTATAATAATAAGAAAACACACACAAAGAAATGAAGGACATGTTAACGTGGAGACAGAGCTTACAGTGATATAGCCACATGCCAAGAGATGCCAGTAATCACCAGAAGCTGGAAGAAGCAAGGAAGGAGTCCCCCCTTGATCCTGCAGGGGCAGAGTTGCCTAGCCCTATCAACACCTCAGTTTCAGATTCTGGTCTCTAAAACTGTGAGAGACACTGTGAAGTTTGTGGCAATTTGTTATGACCACTGGAGGAAACAAATTCATGAAGATATAGTGTATCTGCTACTATAAGTCTTGCTGATGGGTTTGGACAGCTTCTTGGGAGCAGGGGAAAGCAGGGGAGATGATATTGCAAATCTTTAACATGAAATTGATATGGTCTGCTTTGTACATCAGAAAGGCAACTCTGATAGCTCTGAAAAACACGGGACAGTTATTATCAGTCTGACTGTGCCTGGGGAAATTCAATGATGATGAGTCTTGAGATCCAGTGGGAATGAAGCCTATTGTGGGGCATCTGCCATACTCATGAAGTTCTATAGTTACTTCCAAACAAGGGAGTATCCCCTGGACCCTCTGGGGGAATACTGAATGGATTGCCTTTATCCACCCCCCAAAATAACCGGTTCATTACTAGAGAGAGGAAAAAGACTCCTTTTCAGTTATTTTCCTTTTTAAAAGGTACAAATATTGTAATCATCTGGCTATACATTACCTCTTCTGGAATAATGTCTTCAGAAATATAGTATTTCTAGTACAGTATGTGTGTGTGTGTGGGGGGGTAAATGGTATGCCTTCGAATTCCATTGTGGCTTGTTTAGTTATTTATTACTGCATAGGAAAACACCCCAACACTTAGCGGTTTTAAAAAACCATCCTTTTATTCTCTGGTATAGTTCCCTGAATTAAATGGACTCAGTTGGGCAGCTCTTCTGCTGTTTTTCCTTGGGGTCTGTCATAGTTGTATTCAGATATGGTTGAGTCTAGAATTATCTGGAGGCTCAAGGGTAATGCTGATGATATGTCTGGGGCTCTCTCCCTCTCCTTGCAGTCTTAGTACTTCTTTCCACATAGCAACAGCACTTCTTACATGGTGTTTACTGGCCTTAACTGTGAACATTCCGAGAAAAAGGAAGTGAAAACTCCTAGTACTTTAAAAGCTTTAAAAGCTAGGTCAGAAATTGGGACAGCCTTACTTTTGCTGCGTTCTTTTGGTTATAGCAGTTACAGTGGCACCAATAAAGCAAATTCAGAAAAGGAGAAATAACCTTCCTTTTTTGATGAACAAAGACAAAGAATTGGCAGCCATCTTTAGCTCATCTCAAGACAACTTTTGAAACGTTACACTTTTGCTATTTTCCTAAAGAGGACAAAAGAGGACAAATGGACTGGAGGAGATACAGTGTAGGTATTCAATATTTAATGAGTAGATTGAATGAATACATGAATGCATTCATACTGAATTGACCATGTTTTGGAATTGCTAAGGCATCTTTAAAAAGAAATTGTTAATAACAAGGATAAGGTACTGAAATTGCCCAGGTATACTGTTTAATAGCTAGGTTAGGCAAAAAGGGAGAAAACCTCCATGCCTTATTAAGAGCTTAATGTCATCATAAAGTGGTGTTATTAATTAAATCATGTAATTAATCACAGAATGGATACATATAAGCAGTGCTAAGCCCAAAAAAAGACTTCCCTTTCCCTTCCATTTAGGTGGGAAACTTGTACAAAGAAGTATTAGTGATATTTAGTTTCATTTCTTTTCCTTTGTTTCTTTCCTTTTTATATATACTGGGGATTGAAATTGGGGATACTCTACCAGTGAGTTATAGCTCCAGTTCTTTATATGTATATGACTTTTATTTTAAGAAAGGGCCTTGTTAAGTTGCTTAGGCCCTCACTGAGTTGCTGATATTGACCTTGAAATTGTGATCCACATGATTCAGCCTCCTGAGTTGCTGGGATTACAGATGTGTACCAACCACACCCAGCTAGCTTTTTTTTTTTAATGAAATGTAACCTGGCAGATCAGATATAACCATGAATTAAGAAAGAAAGTTAGTCACTTAAAATTTTAATTAAATTAAAAGCTTTTAAATCCTTATGTTCATTTCATCTTTAATGTATGATTCTTTGCTCATAAATCATACTTTCTTTGCTTAACTTTTTATAATATTTACCTTTCTGTCTTTACTATGATAGGAATCCTGGGAATTACAAATTTTCTAATTTAAGACAGTACTATAGCTAGAATATAATATGTTAAATACTACCAATTATTTTAATGATTCAGGCAGCATATATACATATGCAAAAATTCCAAGGGAAATTGCCAGTGAATTTTTAGGAAAATATTCCAATTAAGAGAATTAAGAGATTGATCTGTCCAATGGCCATGTCATAAGCAAGAATTGCTAGCTGTACACTGTGCAATGAAATTATTCAACATTTACTTGTTCAAGTTGGTGTTTCAAACTGTTAGTAGGTATTAAGTGCCCAAAGCAAGTATTGTTCTCCCATTTGATTAAAAAGTAGTACTCAAGAGAACCAAAGAATAAAGCAAGAAACGTCCAAAGATGCCTTGAAGTCAGGGAGTATGTTCCTGGATGTCTTTACTAACCCACTTTTCTCCATGTCCTACATCCTCCTGTGCCTGGAATGCTCATCTTCAGCAGGAATTGCCCTTGCTTCCTTCCATTCAGAGACTTGCTCCAATTCCACTGCACTCTTCAGAATAGCCCTTCCTGACGTCTTCACTAAAATAGCACCACCATTTTTCTTCATGTTTCTTCATGGCATGAGCATAAAGTTGTTTGTTTTTTGTTTATGATTTGTATCTCTCCTCTAAGAGCAGGAGCATTGCTTTCTCACTGCTAACCCTGAACAGAGGTTACACATAGGGACATAGGTTCCAGAGGGACACATAGCAGTTACTCAGTGAATACATGTAAATTACTCCTGAGGTCAAGTCCCCAAAATATCAGCTTAATAGTGTAACTCACAGAAGCCAAAGGCTCAGACACTCCAAACTGGGTACATATTTCACAAAATAATCATGTCAACATTCCTGATTTAGTCCCAACCCTAGATTGTATACAGAGAGACATCTACACCAGATATAGAAAAGGCTACCAGTTTTGGATTGGTCTCATTATTCCTTTTTATGATCCAGATTGGATTATACAAATAAAAATTTTTTCTCTTCAATGATTGCCTATCATCAGTGTTGATTGTTTCATACTAAATATGCCTTTGAAAGATTCTTCATGAAGACAGGTTTCCTACCTTTCATGGCACCTCCACTTGGTGCCCTTTATTTTGTGTTGTAAGCTATAAGCTACCTCAGGAAACTCAAAAAGTTGCTTTGAAATATCCTTCATTAGGATCAGTGAAAGTTTTCCAGATGTGTGAGGCACATCGAACCTAGAAAAAGCAGAAAATTCACTATTTATTTGATGCAGAATTATTTTCAACTGTTGTACCAAAACCAGTACTTAGCAATCCCAAAGGATTGTATATGTAATTGATTTACAGTTTCTCTGTACCCACCCCTAATTTGGGAGAATAATTGTATGTATTTGTAGACTTGAAACTAAGTTTCCAAAATATTTGGTGATGTTACTGAGGTTAGCTTGCATTTCTATAGGGACAATCAACATCTCACTAGAGTAAATGTAGCATCAAATTGCATTATTTCAGTGGCAAGGTTTCTAATTATGATTCTGTTGATAAATCCGGTGCTAAGCATGCAATAACCTTGCCCCTTCGTTTATGTTTGCCTCTGTGCTAATTTTCTTTTTAAATTAAACTCTTCAGAAGAGAGCTTAAGGTGTAGAATTTTTATGTCAGTTAAATTTTCTTGGCTTATTCATGGTGTATACACAACCCTCCTGGCCCATACTCTTCTTTCCAGTCATTCTTAAAGGTTTGATGAGCTTCTCAAGATGGTTTGATAGTGCTAGATAGTCTACTGCCTGAAAATTTGTTTCAAAGAATTCCAAGCACAAAGTATGAATTTTGTCCAGTGTACTGGGGAGAGAGATGGTAGGACTACTACATGCTCACTGGGTTGCTCTGTTAGTTACCATGATTGTAAATTGTCAGGATTCTGTATGTTTACTCATTTCGTTTGACTCTCCCTCACTTTGAAAGCAAGAAGTGGGCTTAAGTTCTCAGGTAAGAGGCTCTGTCAATGATAGTCACTCTACGCAGAAAAAGGATGTTAGGGCTGAAAGGGACACTTGCTCCCAATTTTCCTAAGTGCAACACCAATAAGAAGGTTATTGAAAAATGGAGAGCCTCTCTTTGGCTGCTTAGGACAGTGGTTTCTAAGCTATAATACTTACAGGAAAGTCTCCATGAAGAGGATAGCATACTGTCCTCATGAAGACTGACCTTCATTATAAATGTAAATGACATTTTGGCGAACATGTTCTGTTCCTATATGGAGAAGCAATAGAGAATTTGCCATATATGAGTGGGTCTTGACCTTTAATATCCTGAGCCCATTATTAGATAATGTATTCCTTGTCTTTTTTTAAAATGATAACTTAGGAAATACTTACATATCTGTGTTCCCTCAAGATTCTAAACTCTGCGAAACGATGAACAATGTTTCTCTTTCCTACTGATCTATCCCCAAGACACTGAACAGTCTGATACATGGCAGAGGGTCAATATAAATATAAATATATATATTGAATGATGAAAGAGTGAATGACATCCTTGAAAATAATAACATTTACTTCCCCAGAGCATTTTTATTGTTGTTGAATTTAATTCATTTGTAGAGGGAGAGAAACCTGCACCATATTATTTGACCAAAACAAATTTGGGCAATATAAATGATATGCAATTAATCTTTTTGTGTATGTGTGTTTGTGTGTGTGTGTGTGTGTGTGTATAAAGAGAGAGACTGAGATCCGGTATATATATGTATATATATACACACCAGTATACCTGTTTGTCAATAAATTTTGGACATTTGAACATGAGATTTCTATCAGTACAGTAAACTATTGGTGATTTTTTTGCTGTACTTTTGGGAGGTGATTATTATGATGAATGCCATATTTTTGCTTATAGGTCATTCTAGTATTTGTTTTTAACTGGATTCTCCACTGGCCCCAGCAACTTGGGCATATATGGAAGCATTCTGACCTTCCTCCCCTGCAGCTAACCATATGCCACTTAATATCTATCTGCAGGTATTTCTTACATATCACTCTCTCATAGAGAGAAAGATCAGCTGCATATACAATGACTTATTCCAAAACAAGGCGCATGAGTAAAGCTACTAACCTTGCTTAAGAAATACTTCAGTCTCAATTATTTAAAAGCTTAAAGAGACCAGTATCTTTGTTGGAATAAATCCAGTGTTCATGTTTGAAGAAATCTAGTTAGCTTCAAGCAAGCTTATACAGTTACCTCATAGTTTAAAAGACTTAGAAAGGGACACTGAAGTCATACACATAATTTTTACACTACTGACATTGTGGAGGGACATGTTTCTTGCTGTGCAAGTTAAGAAGGAGGGTGTCTTCCTCCTTCTAAAGGCAACACTGGCTTCTCAGGCAATGTAGGTATTAAGGATTAAGTCCTCTTCCATGATATTGGTCTCTTAGTTTTAAAATATGTAAAGAAAGCACATGAAATCAATTGCAGTGTGTATTTTTAAGCCACTTTAAGGTATATAATTCAGGGGCAGTAAATGCTGTACAGTGATCAGTGCTAGCCAGTTCCTGTATATTTTATCACCCCAAAAGGAAACCTTATACCCATTAATTAGTCATTTTCTATTCCCCTCTCTTCCTATCCTTTGGAAACCAAGTATCAGTTTTAGGCAACCAGTAAAATCTGCTTAATGATCCTTTGTATTTGCCTGTTCTGGATATTCCATATGCATGGAATCAGGTTTTTAAAAGGGGGAAATCTAAGGTGGCTATATCCATAATTTGGTAAGTAGGGTTAAAAAGGTGAATGCATTTTGTAATGTGGGGCCCTTACTTCTACTAGCTACCCAAAAGTGAAGAAGTTGGAAAATCCTAATTATAGAGCAGAAATTAATGTTGTGATACTATGTATTATAGGTGAAAATCTAAATTTTAAGTGAACTATTATGTTCCAGAACCAGAAATTTGGGTGGAATTCCACAGGGGACTCTCCAGTTCTATAAGTACTTATAATTATTCATGCTGGGCTGGAGATATAGCTCAGTTGGTAGAATGCTTGCCTTGCAAGCACAAGGCCCTGGGTTCAATCCCCAGCACCACACACACAAAAAAATTATTCATGCTAAACTGAGAATTTCTCAGCTTTCTCGTATCTTCTACCCTTCCTTCCATTTTTTCTCTTTCAAACAAACTTCATTGAGCATGAAGTATGGTGAACATCATGGAAACAATGGCATACAAAATAGACATTATCTTTGCCCTCAGAGTTTACACTTGTGTGGAAGGGACAATAAAACAAGTAAATAAATATCTAACTACATAGTGCTTTGGGTGTTATGAAAGAAAATAACACTGTATTATGATTGAGAATAATTGAATTGGGCAGCTTCTAATACCAGGTGTTCAGAAATGACCTCTCTGAGCATATCATATGTAAGCTAAGATATGAAGGATGAAAAGGATCCAGTCATGTGAAAAGTGCTGTGTTAAGAGTTTCAGGTGAGCCAGGTATGGCGGCTCATACCTGTAATCCAGCAACTCAGGAGGATTGCAAGTTCAAGGCCAGCCTCAGCAACTTAGGGAGGCCCTCAGCCCTGTAGTGAGACCCTGCCTCACAATAAAAGAGATGTAAAGGTATTGGTATATAGCTGAGTGGTAAAGCATCCATGGTTTTATTCCTCAGTACAGTGGGAGAAAAATGAGTTTCAGATTAAAGGAATGCCATGCATAGTGGCACTTTGCCTAGAAGAGGCATATCACATTGTACTAAGTCCAGAAACTTAGTGAGATAAGGCTGGAGAAGCAGTCAAGAGTCCAATCATGCAGAACTTTGTAGTTCATGGAACAAAATTTCATTATAAAAGCAAAGGACAGTCATTGGATAGTTTTAGGTAGGAGATTGGCTTGATCCAATTTATTTTTAATAAGTTCACTTGCTGCTGTTGGGAAATAGGATTAAGAGGGTAAGAGGAAACATACAGCGATCAGTTCAGAAAGTAATGAAAAAGTCCAGGGGAGAGATAATGGTGGCCTGGACAAGATGGAGACACATCTATTCATATAATGGAAATCTATTGAATCCTATATCTGTTTTAGGTAAAGGGGAATGGACATGGGTATTCATATTACTGATTTATTTTATCCACACAGCCTCCCTCTGTGAGACTTGGAAACAAATAGGATACAAAGGAGTAGAGTCAGAAATTTGATGCTGTTTAATCAGCATTTATTTAATCCCTCTGTCTGCTAAGCAGAACTTGGCACCATTTTCCTACTTTCCTTCAGAATTTTGAAGGCATTATTCTCATGTATGTCCTCTAGGTCCCAGTGTTACTGTAAAGAAGACCAATCTGTTCTGATTCTTAATCCCTTGCTTTGTGACCTGATTTTTCCTCTCTGGTAGCCAGAGAGATCTTCTCTTTGTTCTGTTTTTTCGATGTTGCTCTTTGGTTTCAGTCTCTGGCCATTCATTTTTCTCAGCACTCATTGCATTCATTCAGTCTCCACATTCATGCTCGTCAGCACCAGAACTTTTAAAAATGATTTTATCACTGCTTTCTCAATTGCCATTTTCTTTGTACTCTTTATGAATAGCTTACTATATTCTGATATTGGCATGTTTGTCCTTTTTTCTACTTTTGGGATATTCATTCAATAAAATTTATTTTTAATTTTTATGAACTTTTAAAAAATACCTTGATGTTTATTTTGCACATTATCTGAAAAACTGGAAATTTGGCAGCTTCTTAACATACATTCTGCAAATCCTCCCTTTTTTATTACAGTTTTATAGTTATACATAGTAGTTGGGTTCATCCTGACAAAGTCATACATGCAGAGAATTTGATTTCAGTTCTCGAACTCCATATTTCATCCCCCTTTTCTCTCTCATCCTTCCTTCCTTCTCCCATTCTCTTTCCTCTTTTCTACTAGACTTCCTTTGGCTCATCTGTTTATTTATATTTGATTGGTTCTTTTTACTTATGCATAAAGGCAAGTTTCCCTGTGGCATATTTATATATGCCTAAAACATGATTTTTTAAGAGTTTATTCTGCATTGCCTTCCCTTACCAATTCCTCCACTCTGCGTCTTGATCTCCTATCTGTTCCTCTTTCTTTCCTTTATTATACTTTCTGCATGTGAAAGAAAATTTTCAACCTTTCAATTTCTGCATTTGGCTTATTTCACCTAGCATGATATTCTCCATTTCTATCCATTTATTGGCAAATACACACACATATACACACATTTATGTATATGTATACACACATATGTATATACACACATTTATGTGTGTATATGTGTGTGTGTATATATATTACAGATATAGATGTAGATATCATAATTTCTGAATCCATCTATTGAGAGGCACCTGAGTTTATTCTATAATTTAGCTATTGTGAATTGTGCTCCTCCAAACATTGAGGAAGATTTTATCACTGTAGAATACTATTTTAGATCTCTTGGTAAAATACCAAAGATTGAAATAGCTAGGTCACATGGTGGTTCCATCCCTAGTTTTTTGAGGAAACTCCATACTGCTTTCCTGAGTGGCTAGTTTGCATTCCCACCAACAAAGTACAAGTGTACCTTTATCCTCACAACCTCACCAGCATTTATTATTGCTTATATTCTTGACCATTGCCATTCTGACCAGAAAAACATAAAATCTTAGTGAAGTTTTTATTTGTATTTCACTGATTGCTGGAGATTTTGAACATTTTTTCAAGTATTTGTTGGCCATTTCTGTTTCTTCTTTTGAGAAGATTCTGTTTAGTTGTGTTGCCCATTTATTGATTGGGTTATCTGATTTATTGGTATTATGTTTTTTGAGTTCTGTGTATATTCTGAATATTCATCCCCTAAAGGAGGAGTGACTGTCCAAGATGTTTTCCTTTTCTGTAGGCTCTCTGTTTACACTCTAATTCTTTTTATAGTTGTAGATGGACAGCATGCCTTTGTTTATTTTTAGGTGTTACTGATTGAACCCAGTGCCTCACATGTGCTAGGCAAGTGTTCTGCCACTGATCTATAGCCCCAGCCCTCTCTTCACACTCTTAATCAATTTTTTTGTCCTGTGCAAAAGTGTTTTAGTTTGATATCATCCCACTTATGATTCTTAGTTTTACTAGTTACACTTTGAGGGTCTTGTTAAGGAAGTCAGTGCCAGCAACTATATGATGGAGTGTTGACCCTGTGTTCCTTCTAGCAGTTGCAAGTTTTCCGGTCTAATTCCTAAGTCTTTCATCCATTTTTATTTGAGTTTTGTGCAGAGTGAGAGAGAGGGCTGTGATTTCCTTTTCCTACATACAGATACCTGTTTTCCCAGCTTGATTTCTTAAAAAGACTGTCTTTTCTCCAAAGTGCAGTTTTGGCACCTTGGTCAAGTATCAGATGACTACAGGTATGTGGATTTGTCTCTGTGTCTTCTTTTTTGTTCCATTAGACTTTGTGTCTGTTTTGATGTCAATGCCATGATGTTTTTGTTACAACATCATCATAATATCATTTCAGATTAGGCATTGTAATATCTCCTGCTTCATTTTTCTTGCTTAGTGTTGTTTTGGCTATTTTGGGTCTCTTGTTCTTTCTAATAAATTTTAGAAATTTTTTTTCTAATTCTGTGAAGAATGTCAATGGTAAGTTTTTTCCCTTGATCTGCTATTTATTGGTTAATAATTGCTCTTCTAAGGAAGAAAATGCCCATTCAGTATCAGTCTCGTAAATCCTGCACATGAATCAGGTAGTGGAAAGAACACATGGTACAGTGATATTTGCTAAAATGGTCACGAGTGACCCTAAATATGGTTTACATTACAGGAAGAGTCACTTGTTTTATGATGATGTGACAGAAGTACAATTTACAAAAGTTTTCTAATTGCTAATGAAATTTCAATACAGATTTTGAGACATTCTGGTAAAAGGAGCAAATTGAAAACAAATTTTATTCTTTAGTTTTATGATATTCTTGGACCTGGTATACCACCATGATATTGGAATGGTTAAAGTGATTTTTATTTTTATTTTTTATGTTTTAAATAATTTATTTATTTTGATTGATTGTAAATAAATGGGGTGAACTTGTTTCTCTGATTCTACATGAAGTAGAGTCATACCATTTGTGTAATCATACATGTACATATGGTAGTGATGTTTGTCTCATTCTGTTATTTTTCTTTCCCCCACCCCTCCTACCCCTCATTTTCCTCCATACAATCCATCCTTCCTCCATTCTTCCTCCCTCCCACCCTCCATTATGTATCATCATCTGCTTATCAGAGAGATCATTTGGCCTTTGGTTTTTTGGGATTAGCTTATCTCACTTAGCATGATATTCTCCAACTTCATCCATTTGCCTGCAAATACCATAATTTTATTCTTCTTTATGACTGAGTAATATTCCATTGTGTATATATTCCACAGTTTCTTTATCCATTCATCAATTGAAGGGCATCTAGGTCAATTCCACAATCTAGCTACTGTGAATTGAGCAGCTATGAATATTGGTGTGGCTGCATCAATATAGTGTACTGATTTTAAGTCCTTTGGGTATAGGCCAAGGAGTGGGATAGCTGGGTCAAATGGTGACTCCATTCAAAGTTTTCTAAGGAATCTTCACACTGCTTTCCAGAGTGGCTACACTAATTTACAACCCCACCAGCAATGTATGAGTGTACCTTTTTCCCCACATCCTCACCATCACCTATTGTTGCTTGTATTCTTGATAATCACCTTTCTAATAGGGTGAGATGAAATCTTAGGGTAGTTTTGATTTGCATTTCTCTTATTGCTAGAGATGTTGAATATTTTTTCATATATCTATTTATTGCTTGTAGATCTTCTTCTGAGAAGTGTCTGCCCATTTCCTTAGCCCTTTTGTTGATTGGGTTATTTATTTTGTTGGTGTAAAGCTTTTCAAGTTCTTTATAGATTCTGGAGGTTAGTGTTCTATCTGAAGTATGTGTGGCAAAGATTTTCTCCCATTCTGTAGGCTCTCTCTTCACATTGCTGATAGTTTCCTTTGCTGAGAAAAAGCTTTTTAGTTTGAATCTATCCCAATTATTGATTCCTGCTTTTATTTCTTGTGCTTTGGGAGCCATGTTAAGAAAGTCTGATCCTAAGTTGACATGATGAAGATGTGGACCTACTTTTTCTTCTATAAGATGCAGAGTCTCTGGTCTGATTCCAAGGTCCTTGATCTATTTTGAGTTGAGTTTTGTGCAGGGTGAGAGATAGGAGTTTAGCTTCATTCTGCTGCATATGGATTTCCAGTTTTCCCAGCACCATTTGTTGAAGAGGCTATCTTTTCCCCATTTTATGTTTTTGGCACCTTTGTCTGGTATGAGAAAACTGTATTTATTTGAGATGTCCCTGTGTCCTCTATTCTGTACCATTAATCTACCTGTCTATTTTGGTGCCAATACCATGCCATTTTTGTTACTATTGCTCTGTAGTATAGTTGAAGTTCTGGTATTGTGATAAATACCCACTGCTTACTCTTCCTGCTACGGATGGCTTTAGCTATTCTATGTCTTTTATTTTTCCAAGTGAATTTCATGATTGCTTGCTCTATTTCTATGAGGTACATCATTGGGATTTTAATTGGAATTGCATTGAATTTGTATAGCACTTTTGGTAGTATGGCCATTTTGACAATATTAATTCTGCCTATCCAAGAACATGGGAGATCTTTCCATCTTCTAAGATTTTCTTTAATTTCTTTCTTTAGTGTTCTAGTGTTTTCATTGAAGAGGTCTTTCACCTCTTTTGTTAGATTGAGTCCCAAGTATTTTTTTATTTTTTGGGGGGGCTATTGTGAGTAGGGTAGATTTCCTAAATTCCTAATTCAGAGGATTCATCACTTATGAATAAAAATGAATTAGATTTACAAGCATTGATTTTATATCCTGCTACTTTACTGAATTCATTTATGAGTTCTAGAAGTTTTCTGGTGGAATTTTTTGGCTCCTCTAAATATAGAACCATGTCATTGGCAAATAGGGATAGTTTGAGTTCTTCTTTTCCTATTCATATCCCTTTAATTTCTTTGGTCTGTCTAATTGCTCTGGCTAGAGTTTCAAGGACAATATTGAATAGAAGTGGTGAAAGAGGGCATCTCTGCCTTGTTCCAGTTTTTATGGGGAATGCTTTCAGTTTTTCACCATTTAGAATGATATTGGCCATGAACTTAGCATAGATAGCCTTTATGATGTTGAGGAATATTCCTACGTCCCTATTTTTTCTAGTGTTTTGAGCATGAAGGGATGCTGTATTTTATTGAATGCTGTTTCTGCATCTATTGAAATAATCATGTGATTCTTGACTTTAAGTCTGTTGATATGGTGAGTGACATTGATTTCTGGATATTGAACCAACCTTGCATCCCTGGGATAAAACCCACTTGATTGTGGTGCACTATCTTTTTAATGTATTTTTGGCTGCGATTTGCTAAAATTTTGTTGAGAATTTTTGCATCGATGTACATTAGGATATTGGACTGAAATTTTCTTTCCTCGATGTGTCTCTGTCTGGTTTAGGTATCAGGGTGATATTGGCTTCAGAGAATGAGTTTGGAAGGGTTCCCTCCTCTTCTATTTTATGGAATACTTTGAGGAGTATTGGAATGACCTCTTCTTTGAAGGTCTTGTAGAACTCGGCTGAGAATCCATCTGGTCCTGGATGTTTCTTTGTTGGTAGGTTTGTGATGACTTCTTCTATTTCATTGCTTGAAATTGATTTTCTAAAATTGTGTATGTCCTCGTGATTCAGTTTGGGTGGATAATATGTCTCTAGAAACCTGTCAAAGTATTTGAGATTTTCTATTTTGTTGGAGTATAGATTTTCAAAATAGCTACTAATTATGTTTTCTATTTCAATAGTGTCCATCATGATATCTCCTTTTTCATCCCAAATTTTAGCAATTTGAGTTTTCTCTCTCCTTCTCTTTGTTATTGTGGCTAAGGGTTTTTCAATTTTCTTTATTTTCTCAAAGAACCAACTTTTTATTTTGTCAATTTTTTCAATTTTTTTGTTTCAATTTGATTGATTTCAGCTCTGATTTTAATTATTTCCTGCCTTCTATTACTTTTGTTGTTGATCTGTTCTTCTTTTTCTTGGGCTTTGAACTGTAATGTTAGGTCATTCATTTGTTGACTTTTTCTTATTTTGTTTGAATGCACTCCATAAAATGAATTTTCCTCTTAGAACATAGTGTCCCAGAGATTTTGATATGTTATATTTTTGTTCTCATTTACCTCTAAGAATTTTTTATTTCCCCCCGATGTCTTCTGTCATCCATGCATCATTCAATAGCATATTATTTAATCTCCAGGTTTTGGAATAATTTCTGTTGTTTATTTTGTTATTGATTTCTACTTTCATTGCATTACAATCTGATAGAATACAAGGTAGTATCCCTATCTTTCTGTATTTGCTAACAGTAGCTTTGTGGAATAACATATGGTCAATTTTAGAGAAGGATCCATGTGCTGCTGAGAAGAAAATGTATTTGCTCATTGATGGATGGAATATTCTATATATGTCCGTTAAGTCTAAATTATCGATTGTGTTATTGAGATCTATGGTTTCTTTGTTCAATTTTTGTTTGAAAGATCTGTGCAGTAGTGAGAGAGGTGTGTTAAAGTTACCAAGTTTATTGTTGTGGTCTATTTCATTTCTGGAATTGAGAAGGATTTGTTTGACGTACATGGATGAGCCAATGTTCGGGGCATAGATATTTATGATTGTTATGTCTTGCTGATTTATGCTTCCCTTAAGCAGTATGTAATGTCCTTCTTTATCCCTTCTGACTAACTTTGGCTTGAAGTCCACATTATCTGATATGAGGATGGATACCCCTGCCTTTTTACTGAGTCCATGTGCATCGTGTGTTTTTTCCCATGCTTTCTCCTTTAGTCTGTGAGTATCTTTTTCACTGAGATGAGTCTCTTGAAGGCAGTATATTTTTGGGTCTTTCTTTTTGATCCTATCTGACAGTCTATGTCTTTGGGTTGATCAGTTCCATTTACATTCAGTGTTATTACTGAGATATGATTCATATTCCTGGTCATACTGGCTTATTTTGGTTTTAAACTTGGCTTGGTTTCTCCTTTATTTGGCTATTCATTTAGGGTAGTTCCTCCCTTTGCTGACTTACATTGTTGTTTTTCATTTATTCCTCATGGAATATTTTACTGAGGATGTTCTATAGTGCCGGCTTTCTATTTGTAAATTCTTTTAGCTTTTGTTTATCATGGACGGATTTTATTTTGTCATCAAATCTGAAGGTAAGTTTTGCTGGGTATAAGATTCTTGGTTGGCATCCATTTTCTTTCAGAGCTTGAAAAATGCTGTTCCAGGCCCTTCTAACTTTTAGGATCTGGGTTGAGAAATCTGCTGATATCCATATTGGTTTCCCCTGAATGTAATTTTATTTTTTTCTCTTGCAGCCTTTAAAATTCTATCTTTATTTTGTATGTTAGGTATTTTCATTATAATGTGCCTTGGTGTGGTCTGTTGTAATTTTGTACATTTGGTGTCCTACAATCCTCTTGTATTTTCTTTTCTATTTCATTCCTCAGATTTGGGAAATTTACTGATGTTCTTTCATTTAATAGATTGTTCATTCCTTTGGTTTATTTATCTGTGCCTTCCTCAATCCCAATAACTCTTAAATTTGGTCTTTTCATGATATACTATAATTCTTGGAGATTCTGTTCATGATTTCTTACCATCTTCTCTGTTTGGTCAACTTTGTTTTCAAGATTAAATATTTTGTCTTCAATATCTGAGGTTCTGTCTTCCAGGTGTTCTATCCTATTGGTTGTGCTTTCTATGGAGTTCTTAATTTGGTTTATTGTTTCCTTCATTTCAAGAATTTCTGTTTGATTCTTTTTCAGAATCTCTATCTCTTTATTGAAATGATCCTTTGCTTCCTGCATTTTCTCTTTTAACATTTGATTGGTACGATCATTCAATGCCTGCATTTGCTCTCTTATCGTTTGATTCTCTGATCATTTTAATTATGTACATTCTGAACTCCCTTTCTGACATTTCTTCTGCCATGCTGTCATTGAATTTTATTGATGTAGCATCTAGGTTTGTTGGGGACACTTTCTTTCCGTGTTTTCTCACATTGCTCATGTATCTTCCCCTCTAGGAGTGCAAATTTGAGGTATTGCAGTTTCCCCCCTATAGACTTATAGTGTCCCTGCATGTTTCCAATAACTCGCCTCCTAGTCTTCAGTACCCTGAAGTCTTGGAGGAACTTGATAATGCAGTGACCCAAAAAGGATGCTGCCCTTCTAGGGATGGTGGCCTCCAGGTGGGTTATAATCCCTGCTAGTGGGCAGAGGCACCTCCATGTGTTCACAGATGGTCAACCCCTGGGGCACTAGACTGTGGGCTGGGGCCTGGCTGCTCTAGGCCCAGCTCTCTGGGCCTACATCCCCCATAGGGAAGTCTTGCCTGGTGGCTCTGTGCTGAGCCCAGCTCTCTGTCAATGGTATTTTGGTGGGGATTGCTTTTGTATGTTGCTTTGGGTCATATGGCCATTTTGACTGTATCGATTCTGTCTATACAAGAATATAAGATGTATTTTCATCTTCTGACGTACTCAATTTCTTTCTTCAGTGTTCTATAATTTTCATTGTAGAGCTCTTTACCTCATTGGTTAGATTCATTCCCAAGTTTTTTTTTTTTTTTGAGATGATTGTGAATGGGATGATTTTCTTGATTCCTTCTTCAGCTGAATCATTATTGGAGTATAGAAAAACTATTGATTTATAGGTGTTGATCTTGTACCCTGCTACTTTGCGAAACTTACTTATAAGCTCTAGAAACCTTCTGGTAGAGTTTCTTCGGTCTTCTAGGTATAGGATCATGTCATCAGCCAACAGAGATAGTTTGACTTCTTTTCCTATTTGTTTCCCTTTGATTTTCTTTTATTGCCTGATCTCCAGGGCTAATGTTTCAAGGAATATATTCAACAGGAGAAGTGAGAGTGGATAGCCTTGTCTTGTACCTGACTTTAGAGGAAATGTTTTCAGTTTTTCTCCATTCATTGTGATATTGGCTTTGGGTTTTTCATAATTGGCCTTCACAATGTTGAGGTAAATTCCTCCATTCCCTAGGTTCTCCAGCATTTTTAACATGAGTGGTGGTGGATTTTATCAAAGACCTTTGGTATATCTAATAAGATGATCATGTGATTATTTCCCTTAATTCTGTTAAAGTGATGAATTACATTTTTGATTTGCTTCCCCACTTGATCAGGATGCATTATCTTTTTAATTTGTTTTTGAATGAATTTTGCTAATATTTTACTAAGGATTTTTGCATTTATGTTCATCCAGGATATTGATCTGTTGTTTTCTTTCCTTGATGCATCTTTGTGTTGTTTTGGTATCAGAGTTGCACTGGTATTAAAGATTGTGTTTGGGGGTGTTCCTCCTCTTTCAATTTCATGTAATAATTTGAGAATTATTGTTGATAGTTTTTATGTAACTCATATGAGAATCCATCTGGTCCTGGATTTTTCTGGCTTTAAAAGCTTTGAATTTCTATTTTAATTTCATTACTTAATATTTGTCTGTTTAGGTTTTCTGTATATTCCTGGTTCAATTTGAACAGTTCAAATTGAAATTTGTCCATGTCTTCCAAATTTTCCAGTTTATTGCAGTGTATTTTTTCAAAATAGGGCCAATCCTGTAGATTTCAGAAGGGTCTTTGGAGATATCTCCTTTTTCATCTTCAATCTTGTTTATTTGGGTCCTCCCACTCATTCTTTCGGTTACTTGGGCTAATGGTTTGTCAATCTTACTTATCTTTTCAAAGAGCCAACTGTTTGTTGCATTGATCCAGTACATTGTTTTCTTATTCTCAATTTCTTTGATTTCTTCTCTGATCTTATTTATTTCCTGTTTTCTTCTGGTTTTGGAGTTACATTGTTCTTTTCCTAAAACCTTGAGGTGTAGCATAAGCTTATATTGGGGGTACCTTTCCAATTTTTTAATGTAGGCACTCAGTGCTACAAGCTTTCCTCCTAGAACTGATTTCATACTGTCCAAGAGATTTTGATATGTTGTACCTCTGTCATCATTCATTTATAAGAATCTATTGATTCCTATTTTCATTTCTTCTTTGATCCTTTCTTCATTTAAGAGAGTGTTGTTCAATCTCCATATGTTTAGTTGGTTTCTAATATTTTTCTTGCTGTTGATTTCTTTTTTATTCCATCATGGCCCGGTAGGGTACATGGGATTATATTGATTTTTTTATTTGCTGTGATTTGTTTTGTGACCTAGAATATGATCTATTTTGAAAACAGTTTCATGTGTTGCCTTATTTGTTCTGGAACTTCTATGTCTTTGATATATGAGTAGATGCCAAGAGGTAAGACCTGAGTTCCCTCTCTGGATTTTTTCTCCTTATGTTCTTGTTGTTTGTTTGGACTTTTGTCTCCTCACTTCTTTGAGTAATGTCAGGGTTCAGGTGTAGTAGATTTTGTGTGAAGCAAGATTCACTATTGCTTGGTTAATATGTGAGTGTTTCACAGCTTCAGGGTGTCTACTCTGTGATCCTGAGGTGTCCCAATCTCTTTCTGGCTGCTCTTAATGGACAGGGATCCAGAAATGGCACTAATGTCAGCAACAGATGCACAGTTGTATGTTAAATGTCTGTTTTGTACTTCGATATCTATAAACACTATTTACTTCCTATATAGGACTGGTGGGATTAGCATTAAACAACCATACCAGCAAGAATCAACTGCGAATTAGATCAGGATTTTGACACCAGGTGTCTTCTATGTTGTCTAGTATATTAATGGTCACCCCAACTTGAATGCACTGGAATTACATAGTTTAATCATTAGTTTTGGTTTTGGTTTTTGTCTTTTCCTTTCTTTGTATTAAACTGTAGTTGAAGATCGAGTGTCAATAATTTATGTGTGGAGCAAGGTGTGCTATCTTTGGGTTGAGTTTATTTTAGTTACTGTCTCCAAGCTATGAACTTTTGGTGTAACTGTAGGTTCCCAGCACCTCATAGAATAGGGAAAAAAAAAACAATAGTGCAACTGTTGCAAGCAATACACAGCATTAAAGTAATACTGGTTACTACTGTGAAATCTTAAATATTAATTAGTACCAAAAACCAGGAATGGTGGTCTGAGCAATTTTCAACAGTAAAAGAAAAAAAAAAAAAAAACATGAACTGGAGCTGGTTTTAAAGCAGACAGCAGGTGTCAACTATATCATCCATAGTGGTAATGAGTGTAACAGCATTAATGGTTGGGGCAGGAGTTATATAAGTCAATTAGTTTTGAAATATGGTAAAAATACAAATAGGAGAAAAGAAAATGTATTAGGAAGTTACAAAAGACTTTAATTTTCAAAAGTGAACAGACAATGCAGATGAGATATAGCAGGTGATCTTTATAAGGAAGGAGAGGAAAAATAGAAGCTAAGTAATGGGAGAGAGAAAGAACAATAGAATTTGACCATTTGAAGAAGAAGAAATGAGACAAAGAGAAACAAGAGAAATAAATGGATGAAAACGATACATAAAAAACAAAATATACAATAAAAATAGTGAAACCTAAAAATATAATGTAAGAAAAAAATACATTAAAATTTGCTAAAAATGAGAGAAAAGGAAATGAATAAGTATATGTATATATGTCTCTGAACCAATCAGCATAGCAAGAATTCACACAGACACTCACACACACACACACACACACACACACACACACACACACACACAGGAAAAGGAAAAAAAAAGATAATGAAGAAAGAAGGAAAGGTCTCTATTGAGGTGTTCAAAATAGTTCCCCAGAATGGGTGGTCACTGTCCATGCCAAACAGTCTCTCTTTCCATTTCTTCTTGAGTTATGTACTGATAGAGTAAAGGGTGGGAGTTGTTAACCCCTTCCTGTTCTTGTGTTGCTCTCTGAGTTTCCATTTGGAGCAGTCTAAGATTAAAGCTGTTTGTTAGAAGATTCGGCTTCCTTCTCACTATTATCAGGTAGGATTAGTTAGGAAGTACTGTCAGTTGGTTTTTTGCCCATTCAGACCAATTTGGTGCACTCCTAGGGTAAAGCTTATGCAGAGTTCTGTGCAGGGAGTTCCAGCAGGTGGGGTTTAGTTTTAATCAGGCTTCAGGGATTTTGTTGGGTGTATCTGCTTTGGAGAGATTAGAGTAACCCACTGCTAGGGCTTGACAGTAGCTGATCTCTGATGCAGACCTGGAACTCAGGAGCCTCCCAAGAGTTCCAACTGTGGGGCAGGAGAGACAGTCTTCCCCATGTTGCTGCCCTTCGCAGGCTTGGGCCCTGAGTGTATTCACCCCCATCTGGTCAGACACCCAGCCCACTTCAATTGGTCATATAAGCCACCAGACTCAAAGGAGAGGGCTCCCCTCTGCCCTTTCAACTAGAATCCCTCTTTGTGCCCATTCCACCCATGTTCTACCAGACACATTCTAGTCGGCACACCTAGTAGGTGCATGCTGGGATATTTTGGCACCATTTGCTATGATTTTCCAGCTTCCAGACCCACCATGGCCCCAAGATGGCTCTGCCTCAGCTCTCCATGGCCAGTTGAGAAACAGTGTGCTTTGGAGCACCAGTGCATAGAGCAACCTCTGGATCTGCCAAGTTCAGGTAGCTTTTAAGATCTCTGGTTTTTCTGTACTAAATCTGTATTTCTCTGTGTTCTCCCTCCTTCTATTGTAAATCAGTTATGGTTGCCACTTTAGGTGCTGGTGTAGTAGCCAGGTTGACTCCAATGTATTCTTTCTTCTTTGTTTATTATACCCAAATTTCTGAGCCATGTTGAATGTCCAAAAAGTGAATTTTAGTGAAAGCCCTCTTTCATTTATGTCACTGTGAAGCTGTACACCTGCTGCTTTGATTCCAAGTCACTTAGCCACTTGGAATGCATATTTCCTCTACTGTGCCATCTTCTAGTCTCAATAACCCCCTTTTTCATAATCACTCCACCTTCTCACCAACTCCCTGAGAAGTTTGATGCTGCCAGTTCCTGGCACTTTTGAATAATCCATGGAAGCAATCAGCAAAGTTCTTCTCTAAATGACCAGGTAGTAGATAGTTTTGGCTTTGAGGGTCATACTGCTGTATGATGACAGACATGTAAATGAATGAGCATGACCATGTGTCAGTAAAGTTTATTTACTGACCTCTGGTCTGTGATATTAATTTGGGCTTCATTGTGGCATTCACCACTGCCTATGTAGGATTCAGCTTCATTTTGTTTGTTAGCTTATGAACCTCTAATCCTTCTGCTTCCCAGCTTCCAGAATTTTGTTGCTATCATTTATATCCTTCCAAGTTCTTGTTATTTTACAATTATGTATTTTAATATTCTTAATTGTCATTATATTGGAGTTTCAGGATGGAAAGTGAATAACTTGTTTCTTCCATTATCTTTCCCTGGATAATATTTCCCTGAATAGCATAGACAAAAAAATAATGTGATGTGAGAAAGGTTGGTATTTCCATTACTTATTTCTGTAATTTGACCCAGACACCAGAACTATTTTTATGAATTTAATTTTTCCCCCATTTTTACAGAACCCACTAATTTGGGGTCTTTAATCTTGTTTTATTTTCTTGTGATAAAAATATCACTGTCATTTCAGCATTGAGAAATCTTATTTCTACCAGTTGGTAGGATCTTAGAATGAAATATGTGATTTCACGTAGAATTAATAGAACATAGATTTTAGGTAATGCAGTCAGGATATGAGACTAACTTTCAAAGGACATGTAATTAAAACAGCCCTACCGGAGAGGAATCTGCATTAGCCAAACATGTTCTGGTAATCTGGAGGCTGCTGTTTCTCTAATCCACCAGGGGATGGAACAGAGGCCACCAAGAACAGTTACTAATCCTGGAACCTTGTGCACTGGTTGTAATACAATTGCTACCAAATATAAACTAGGAGTAGCACCATGTATGTTGCCATGACTATGCTCCAAAATTCCTTCTCTTTCTGTCCCAGAACAAAACACTACTGTTCTCAGTGTACTATTGCTGAGAGAGCTGGGAAGTAAATCCATTGCTTTGTTTGGTTTGTTTTCAACTAGAGAATGCTGGCCAAATATTTAAAGAAATGCCATAGGAAGAGTAGCTTTCTGAAATGACTGGGGAAACTGGAAAACTCCAGATATCCAGGCCCCACCTCAGATTATTGACATTGGACTCTGAGAGGGCAGGGTACAGGCATTAACATTTTCAAGCTACCTGGAGATTTGAGCACAAGCAGGTTGAAACCTCATTTTAAAGGAAATACCCTACTTAGAAGTCTTTCTGTAGAGTGTGATCTACCTGCCCCACTAAGAGACTTTTTTATCAGCTCACTTTCCTCTGCAACAATAAATTGACATCATGATGTGACACTGAATGAGAGTATTATGACTTGGAAGAGAAAGAGAAGAAAATGTGGAGTATAATTATGGTTTTAGAACATAATATTTGTAAAATGAAAGATGACAATTAGGTCATTTAATGAATAAATAATAGCTCAAAATTAGCCTTTATTTAAATGTTCTGTATTCTGTCTCACTTAATAGTCACAACAAACTAGAGGGAAGTATTATTTTTTTTTTACCAAAAAGGAAATTGAGGCACAGGGAAGTTAATTTACTTATCCAAAATTAGACATAGGAAGTAAATGGCTTGGAGACCATCCCCAGGGTTCAAGGCTATGGATATATTACCCCTACCTTTAATTTTGAAAATGGATGATGACTTCATAGAAAATAATCAAATTATGATAAAATACAAAGCTGAGTAAAAATATAAATCTCTGAGTATAGCTCTTGCCCACATCCTTTATTCTAATCCTAAAAAACCAAAAAGCTTTTTAATCTCCAAACTCATTTACCTACAAAACCTGAATTGAAACAACATGAAATCATGTATAATTTCTTTTTGCCACCTGCCCCAGAGTAGATATTAAAAAAATTGCACCAGTTATTGTTTCACTACTCCTTGCTGTGGATTATAGAAATTCAAAGGGCCTTATGCCAAATAGTTCAAGCTCTTCATTTTTTTAATTTTATAAGTTTTACTTAGCTTTTAATTTTTTACAGTCTGCATTTTGATTCATTGTACACAAATGGGGTACATCATTTTGTTTTTATGGTTGTACACACTGTAGATTCACACCATTTGTGTAATCATACGTATACATAGGATAATGTCTGTCTCATTCCACCATTTTTTCATACCCCTCTTCCTTTCATTTCCTTCTACATATTCTAAAGTTCCCCCATTCTTCTGTCATTTCCTACCCCTAACCCCATTATATACCATTCTCTACTTATCAGGGAAAACATTCAGCCTTTGGTTTTTTGAGCTTGGCTTATTTCACTTAGCAGGGTATTCTCTGATTCCATCCATTTATTTGCAAATGCCATAATATTATTCTTCTTTATGGCTGAATAGTATTCCATTGTGTATATATACCAGAGTTTCTTTATCCATTCATCTGTTGAAGGGCATCTAGGTTGGTTCCACAATCTAGCTACTGTGAACTGAGCTGCTATAAACATTGATGTGGCTGTGTTACTGTAGTTTGCTGATTTTAGGTCCTATGGGTATAAACCAAGGAGTGGGATAACTGGGTCAAAAGGTTGGTCCATTCCAAGTTTTCTTAGGATTCTCCATACTGCTTTCCAGAGTGGCTGCACCAATTTGCAACTCCACCAGCAATGTAAAAGTCTGCCTTTTTCCCCACATCCATGCCAACATCTATTATTGTTTGTGTTCTTGATAATAGCCATTCTAATTGGAGTAAGATGAAATCTTAGAGTTGTTTTAATTTGCATTTCTCTAATTACTAGATATATTGAACACTTTTTCATATATTTATTAATTGCCTGTGTGTCTTCTGTAAAGTGTCTGTCCAGTTCCCTGGCCCATTTATTTATTGGGTTCTTTGTATTTTTGGTGTAAAGTTTTGTTAGTTATTTATACATTTTGGAGATAAGTGCTCTATCTGAAGTGCATGTGGAAAAGATATTCTCCCACTCTTTAGGCTCTCTCTTCACATTCTTGATTGTATTCTTTGCTGAGAAAAAGCTTTTTAGTTTGAGTCCATTCCATTTATTTATTCTTGCTTTGATTTCTTGTGCTTTGAGAGTCTTGTTGAGGAAGTCTGATCCTACGCCAACATGATGAAGATTCGGGCCTACTTTGTCTTCTATTAGGTGCAGGGTCTCTGATGTAGTTCCTATGTCCTTGATCCATATTGAGTTGAGTTTTGTGCAGGGTGAGAGATAGAGCTTTAATTTCATTTTACTGCATACACATTTCCAGGTTTTTCCAGCACCATTTGTTGAACAGGCTATCTTTTCTCCATTGTATGTTTTTGACTCCTTTCTCTAGTATGAGGTGACTGTATTTATGTGGTTTTGTCTCTGTGTCCTCTATTCTGTACCATTGGTCTGCCTTTCTATTTTGGTGCCAATACCATGCTGTTTTTGTTACTATTGCTCTGTAGTATAGTTTAATGTCTGGTATTATGATGCCTCCTGTTTCACTTTTTCCATTCAGGATTGTTTTGGTTATTCGAGGTCTCTTGTTCTTCCAGATGAAATTCATGATTGCTTTCTCTGTTTCTATGAGGAATGTCATTGGGATTTTAATTAGAATTGCATTGAATCTATGTAGTGCCTTTGGTAGAATGGCCATGTTGACAATGTTAATTCTGCCTATCCAAGAACACGGCAGAGGGAACCCTTCCAAATTCATTCTATGAGGCTAGTATCACTCTGATACCAAAACCAGAAAAAGACACATCAAGGAAAGAAAACTTTAGACCAATATCCCTGATGAACATAGAGGCAAAAATCCTAAACAAAATGCTGGCAAATCGCATACAAAATATATGAAAAAGATAGTGCACCATGATCAAGTGGGGTTTATCCCAGGGATGCAAGGTTGGTTAAATATCTGGAAATCAATAAATGTAATTCACCACATCAGTAGACTTAAAGTTAAGAATCACATGATTATTTCAATTGATGTTGAGAAAGCATTTGTTAAAATATAGCACCCCTTCATGCTTAAAACACTAGAAAAAATAGGGATAGTAGGAACACACCTCAACATTGTAAAGGCTATCTATGCTAAGCCCATGGCCAACATCATTCTTTTTTTTTTAATTTAACAGTACTCTCTTTATCTTGCTTGACATTTTGGTGGCATTCAAGATTATAGACCATCCCTCCTTTCCAAAACATGTTCTTCCCTTGGGTTTTGTAACATCATAAACCCTGGTTTCCCAATTAGCCCTCTGGCCTCCTCTTTTCATTTTCCCCTTCTAGCTTCTCCTCTACTCAGTACTTTAATGATGGAGGTTCTCAGGGACTTCTTTGCTTACTATAACATGCTTTGAGGGTGGCATAATCAACCTGTATGGCTGCTGATTTCTAAATTCTCAAATCCAGTCCTGCTCTTTCTTTGAGCTTTAGACCCCATATCCAACTCCTACTAAATACGTTCTCTTAGATTGCTGAGATGTCTCATATTTGACAAGTTCAAAATGGAACGCTTACATTTTTTCCTTCTAAGTTTGTTCCTCTCCAAATCTTCCCTACACAGGAATTGTTTTGGTTTCTTCTTTTTCTTTACTTCCCATATAGCTAACCAGCAAGTCCTATTATCTATACTCTACACCCATCTATCTAGCTAGATAGCTAGCTATTCATCCATCATCTATCATCTTTCTGTTTTGCCTCTGACAATCCATTCTTCAGTCAGGATATTCGTTTTCCTTTTTAAAAGTTTTGAACTGACACATAATACTTGTACATATTTGTGGGGTACAGTAATTATTTGCTATATGTATATAATGTGCAATGATTAAATTAGGGTAACTAGAATTTCCATCTCCTTAAATATTTATGGTTTCTTTGTAAACTTGAACTTCTAGTTCTATAAAATGCATACGAACTTATCGTAAACTAAAATCATACTTTTTTTTCTTTCTTCATTCTTTTTCTTATTTTAATTGAAAATCATAAATTTACATAGGGCAATATTGTTTGAATCATTCTGTTATTTTTTCCCTTCACACCCACCCATCCCACCCATCTTTTCCCTCTATACAGTCCTTCCTTTCTCGATTCATACCACCCACGTTATCCCTAACCCTAAACCTAACCCTAACCCTAACGCACTCCTACCCCCCCTTATATGTCCTCATCCGCTTATCAGCGAGATCATTCATCCTTTAGTTTTTTGAGATTGGCTTATCTCACTTAGCATGATATCCTCCAATTTCATCCATTTGCCTGCAAATGCCATGATTTTATCATTATTCGTGGCGCAGTAATATTCCATTGTATATATATGCCACAGTTTCTTTATCCATTCATCAACTGAAGGGCATCTAGGTTGGTTCCACAATCTGGCTACAGTGAATTGAGCAGCTAAGAACATTGATGTGGCTGTATCTCTGTAGTATGCTGATTTTAAGTCCTTTGGGTATAGGCCAAGGAGTGGGATAGCTGGGTCAAATGGTGGTTCAATTCCAAGCTTTCTGAGGAATCTCCATACTGCTTTCCAGCATAGCTGCACTAATTTGCAATCCCACCAGCAATGTATGAGTGTACCTTTTTCCCCACATCCTCGCCAACACCTATTGTTGCTTGTGTTCTTGATAATCGCCATTCTAATTGGGGTGAGATGAAATCTTAGGGTAGTTTTGATTTGCATTTCTCTTATTACTAGAGATGTTGAACATTTTTTTATGTATCTGTTGATTGCTTGTACATTTTCTTCTGTGAAGTGTCTGTTCATTTCCTTAGCCCATTTGTTGATTGGATTACTTGTATTCTTGGTGTAGAGTTTTTTGAGTTCTTTATACATTCGGGATATTAGCGCTCTATCTGAAGTATGAGTGGCAAAGATATTCTCCCGCTCTGTAGGTTCTCTCTTCACATTACTGATAGTTTCCTTTGCTGAGAGAAAGCTTTTTAGTTTGAATCTATCCCAGTTGTTGATTCTTGCTTTTATTTCTTGGGCTATGGGAGTCCTGTTAAGGAAGTCTGATCCTAAACCAACACGTTGAAGGTTTGGACCTACTTTTTCTTCTATAAGATGCAGGGTCTCTGGTCTGATTCCGAGGTCCTTGATCCATTGTGAGTTGAGTTTTGTGCAGGGTGAGAGATAGGGGTTTAATTTCATTCTGTTGCATATGGTTTTCCAGTTTTCCCAGCACCATTTGTTGAAGAGGTTATCTTTTCTCCATTGCATATTTTTGGCCCCTTTGTCTAGTATGAGAAAAGTGTATTTATTTGGGTTTGTGTCCATGTCCTCTATTCTGTACCATTGATCTACCTGTCTATTTTGGTAACAATACCATGCCGTTTTTGTTACTATTGCATTGTAATAGAGTTGAAGATCTGGTATTGCGATACGCCCTGCTTCGCTCTTTCTACTGAGGATTGCTTTAGCTATTCTGGGTTTCTTATTCCTCCAGATGAATTTCATAATTGCTTGCTCTATTTCTGTAAGGTACATCATTGGGATTTTAATTGGAATTGCATTGAATCTGTATAGCACTTTTGGTAGCATGGCCATTTTGACAATATTAATCTGCCTATCCAAGAACATGGGAGATCTTTCCATCTCCTAAGGTTTTCTTTAATTTCTTTCTTTAGTGTTCTGTAGTTCTCATTGTAGAGGTCTTTCACCTCTTTTGTGAGATTGATTCCCAAGTATTTTATTTTTTTCGAGGCTATTGTGAATGGGGTAGTTTTCCTAATTTCTCTTTCTGAAAATTCATCACGTATGTATAAGAATGCATTGGATTTATGAGCATTGATCTTGTAACCTGCTACTTTACTGAATTCACTTATGAGTTCTAAGAGTTTTCTGGTGGAATTTCCAGGTTCCTCTAAATATGTAATCATGTCAACAGCGAACAGGGATAGTTTGAGTTCCTCTTTTCCAATTCGTATCCCTTTAATTTCTTTGGTTTGTCTAATTGCTCTGGCTAGAGTTTCAAGAACAATATTGAATAGAAGTGGTAAAAGAGGGCTCCCTGCCTTGTTCCAGTTTTTAGGGGCAATGCTTTCAGTTTTTCACCATTTAGAATGATATTGGCCATGGGCTTAGCGTAGATGGCCTTTACAATGTTAAGGAATGTTCCCACTACCCCAATTTTCTCTAGTGTTTTAAGCATGAAGGGATGCTGTATTTTATTGAATGCTTTTTCTGCATCTATTGAAATAATCATGTGATTCTTAACTTTTAGTCTGTTGATATGGTGAATGACATTTATTGATTTCTGGATGTTGAACCAACCTTGCATCCCTGGGATAAAACCCACTTGATCGTGGTGCATTCTCTTTTTAATATATTTTTGGCTGTGATTTGCTAAAATTTTGTTGAGAATTTTTGCATCGATGTTCATTAAGGATATTGGTCTGAAATTTTCTTTCCTTGATGTGTCTTTGTCTGATTTATGTATGAGGGTGATATTGGCTTCATAGAATGAGTTTGGGAGGGTTCCCTCCTCTTCTATTTTATGGAATATTTTGAGAAGTATTGGAATGAGCTCTTCTTTAAAGGTTTTGCAGAACTCGGCTGAGAACCCATCTGGTCCCGGACTTTTCTTTGTTGGTAGGCTTTTGATGACCTCTTCTATTTCATTGCTTGAAATTGATTTATTTATGTTGTGTATGTCCTCCTGTTCAGTTTAGGTAATTCATATGTCTCTAGAAACTTGTTGATGTCTTCGAGGTTTTCTGTTCTGTTGTAGTAAAGATTTTCAAAATAGCTTCTAATTATGTTTTGTATTTCACTTGTGTCTGTTGTGATATTTCCTTGTTCATTCTGAATTTTAGTAATTTGGGTTTTCTCCCACTTTCTCTTTGTTAGTGTGGCTAAGGGTTTATCAATTTTGTATATTTTTTCAAAGAACCTACTTTTTATTTTGTTAATTTTTCCGATTGTTTCTTTATTTTCAATTTCATTGATTTTGGCTCTGATTTTAACTATTTCCTGTCTTCTACTACTTTTGGTGTTAGTCTGCTCTTCTTTTTCTAGGGCTTTGAGCTGTAGTGTTAAATCGTTTATTTGTTGATTTCTACTTCTTTTGTTGAATGCACCCCATGAAATAAATCTTCCTCTAAGTACTGCTTTCATAGTGTCCTAGAGATTTTGATATGATGTGTCTTTGTTCTCGTTTACTTCTAAAAGTTTTTTTTTATTTCCCTCCTGTTGTCTTCTGTTATCCATTCTTCATATAATAGTGTAGTATTTAATCTCCAGGTATTGGAGAAGTTTCTGTTTTTTATTCTGTCATTTATTTCTAATTTTAATCCATTATGATCTGATAGAGTACAAGGTAGTATCTCTATATTCTTGTATTTGCTAACAGTAGCTTTGTGGCATAAGACATGGTCTATTTTAGAGAAGGATCCATGTGCTGCTGAGAAGAAAGTGGATTCATTCTTTGTTGGATGGTATATTCTATATAAGTCAGTTAAGTTTAAATTTTGGATTGTGTTATTGAGATCTATGGTTTCTTTATTCAATTTTTGTTTGGACGATCTATCCAGCAGTGACAGAGGTGTGTTAAAATCGCCTAGTATTATTGTGTTGTGGTCTATTTGATTTCTGGAATTGAGAAGGATTTGTTTGGTGTTCATGGATGAGCCAATGTTCGGGGCATAGATATTTATGATTGTTATGTCTTGCTGATTTATGCTTCCCTTAAGCAGTATGTAATGTCCTTCTTTATCCCTTCTGACTAGTTTTGGCTTGAAGTCCACATTATCTGAAATGAGGATGGATACTCCAGCTTTTTTGCTGTGTCCATGTGCATGGTATGTTTTTTTCCCATCCTTTCACCTTTAGTCTATGAGTATCTCTTTCTATGTGATGAGTCTCTTGCAGGCAGCAAATTGTTGGATTTTTCTTTTTAATCCATTCAGCCAGTCTATGTCTTTTGATTGATGAGTTCAGGCCATTAACATTCAGGGTTAGTAT
Source organism: Sciurus vulgaris (assembly GCF_902686455.1). Classification (NCBI taxonomy): domain Eukaryota; kingdom Metazoa; phylum Chordata; class Mammalia; order Rodentia; family Sciuridae; genus Sciurus; species Sciurus vulgaris. The sequence continues at coordinate 130,332,198 of NC_136471.1, read as the reverse complement.
TGTGATATGATTTGTATTCCCAGTCATTTGACTTATTTTTGTTTTTTGACATGATTTGGTTTCCCCTTTATTTGGCTATTCCTTTAGGCCATTTCCTCCCATTGCTGATTTGCATTGTTGTTTTTCATCTCTTCCTCATGGAATATTTTGCTGAGAATAGTCTGTAATGCTGGCTTTCTTTTTGTAAATTCCTTTAGCTTTTGTTTATAATGGAAGGATCTTATTTTGTCATCATATCTGAAAATAAGTTTTGCTGGGTATAAGATTCTTGGTTGACATCCATTTTCTTTCAGGGATTGGTAAATGTTGTCCCAGGCCCTTCTAGCTTTTAGGGTCTGGATTGAAAAATCTGCTGATATTCTTATCGGTTTCCCCCTAAAAGTAATTTGATTCTTTTCTCTCGTGGCCTTTAAAATTCTGTCTTTATTTTGTATGTTAGGTATTTTCATAATAATGTGCCTTGGTGTGGGTCAGTTGTAACTTTGTATATTTGGAGTCCTATCAGCCTCTTGTACTTGGTTTTCCATTTCATTCTTCTGATTTGGGAAATTTTCTGATATTATTTCATTGAATACATTGTTCATTCCTTTGGTTTGTTTCTCTAAGCCTTCCTCAATCCCAATAATTCTTAAATTTGGCCTTTTCATGATATCCTACAATTCTTGTAGATTTTGTTCATGATTTCTTACCATCTTTTCTGTTTGGTCAATTTTGTTTTCAAGATTAAATATTTTGTCTTCAATGTCTGAGGTTCTGTCTTCCAGGTGTTCTATCCTATTGGTTATGCTTTCTGTAGAGATTTTCACTTGGTTTATTGTTTCCTTCATTTCAAGGATTTCTGTTTGGTTTTTCTTCAATATCTCTAACTCTGTATTGAAATGATCTCTTGCTTCCCGTATTTGCTCCTTTAACTGTTGATTGGTGCGATCATTTAATGCCTGCATTTGCTCTTTCATCTCCCTGTTTGCTTCCCTGATTGTTTTCATTATGTACATTCTGAACTCCCTTTCTGACATTTCTTCTGCTGTGCTCTCATTGGGCTTTATTGATATAGTATCTAGGTTTGTTTTTGACATTTTCTTCCCTTGTTTTCTTATATTGGCCAGATGTCAGTGGGACTTTGTGATATTGCAGAATTCTTCTATTGGCTTATAGTGTCCCTGTAGATTTCCAGTGTATCACCTTCCTGCCTTCAGTAGCCTGAAGTCTTGAAGTAACTTGATAATGCAGTGCTTCCAAGGAAAGCTGCCCCTAGCCCACTACTGGTTCCAGGACTTGGAGCTAGCTCTGTGTGAAAAGGCTCTCACTGGTGGGCCTGCTCCAAGAAGCTAGCCTGGAAAGGCACTTCCTGCCGGAGGGGACTGTGCTGCAGGCTGCTTGGGGAAGTCCCTGGCTGCCCTGTCCTGGTCCCTAAGCAACTTGGGGACAGGAACTTGCTGCCCTGGTTCAGGAACCTGAAGCTTGGTTCTGTGCAGAAAGGCTCTCACTGGGGGTCCTGCTCCGAGATGCTGGAGAATCTGTCCCTGTGGGAGGAGCCCACCCCCGGAGTGCACAGAGCTGCCTGGGGAAGACTGTCGCTGGCCTACCATACTCTAATAAGCCACCCGAATCCGGGCCTGCCACCCGGGCAGCACTTCACCGGGTGGGGGAGACTCACCCTGTGGCTCTGTTTTAGTCTGAGTCTCTCAATGCCTCCCCTTCTTGAATCCTGGGTTCTGGAGCGACTGGAGATGCAGTCACCCTCTAGTCCACCATCTTGGATCGCCCTGTGGAAAATGCCTGTGGCCAGGGGGCAGGTCCGCCTGGAGAGGTCTCTGGCTGCCTTGCCCTGGTCCCAGAGGCTGTTTGTGGGCCGGAGTTCACTGCTGGCTTGGGGACTTGTGGCTGGCTCTGTGTAGAGAGGCTCTCACGGGGCTGCCATGTCCTGGTCCCTGAAACAACCCGCGGGCAGGAACTCGCCACCCTGGTTCAGGGACTTGAAGCTTGGTTCTGTGCAGAAAGGCTCTCACTGGGGGGCCTGCTCCAAGATGCTGGAAAATCTGGCCCTGTGGGAGGAGCCCACCGCCGGAGTGCGCAGAGCTGCCTGGGGAAGACTCTAGCTGCTCTGCCCTACTCTAATAAGCCACCCCAATCCGGGCCTGCCACCCGGGCAGCACTTCACCGGGTGGGGGAGACTCACCCTGTGGCTCTGTTTTAGTCCGAGTCTCTCAATGCCTCCCCTTCTTGAATCCTGGGTTCTGGAGCAACTGGAGATGCAGTCACCCTCTAGTCCACCATCTTGGATCACCCAACATCATTCTTAATGAAGAAAAACTGAAAGCATTTCCTCTAAAAACTGGAACAAGACAGCGATGCCCTCTTTCACCACTTCTATTCAACATCGTCCTTGAAACACTTGCCAGAGCAATTAGACAGACCAAAGAAATTAAAGGGATACAAATAGGAAAAGAAGAACTAATGCTGTCGCTATTTGCTGATGACATGATCCTGTATTTATAAGATCCAAAAAACTCCACTAGAAAACTTCTAGAACTAATAAATGAATTCAGCAAAGTAGCAGTATATCTAATGCATTTCTATTCATAAGCAATGAATCCTCTGAAAGAGAAATTAGGAAAACTACTCCATTCACAATAGCTCAAAAATAAAATAAAATAAAATACTTCGGATTCAATCTAACAAGAATGAAAACTACAGAACATTAAAGAAAGAAATTGAAGAAAACCTTCGAAGCTCTTCATTCTTAAAGCATGTAGTAGAGTTGCACTTCCTATCACTTTGGAAGGTGTGATCCTGTGAGTTGATTTGGTCAATGAACTGTGAATATATGTGATATATATTGTTTTCAAGCAGCAGTTTTAGGAGGCATTTGGAATTAGCTCTTTTCCTCTGGAGCTCTAATGGGCAGTGCTCCCGATGGTGCTTGCTCAGTATGGTGGTTCTTTTTGTGTGTTAACTTGACTGGAATAAAGGATGCCCCAAGAGCTGGTAAAATATTATTTCTGCATGCATCTGTGTGTTTCCAGAGGAGATTGGCATTGGAATTTGGTGATCAAATAAAGAAGATCACCTCTGAACTATAAGAAATCAATTTCTGTTATTTGGGAATTGTCTAGTCTCTCGTACATTGTGATAACAATTCCAGTTGACTAAGACATACAGATTCTGAAGCACCTGATAAGTACCCTTAGGACAGGAAATCTCAGAGATCTTGGGAAAAGGAAAGGGAAAGGCCTGAAATACCAATGTGTGATCCAACCTCCATAGCTCATCTTCACCATCATCATGCATTAGTTTCCACTTAGGACTTTGAGGAAGGGTCCTGTGGATAAAAACAATCTTGAAAACCATTAGAATAATATATTTTAAAGGGAGCTGCAGCATCAAGAGTTGAAAACCAAGACTTTTGATGAACTTTGTTTTAAAATAAAATGAATTAGAAGTTATTCATAGTTCCTACTATTCTGGCCAATTAAGGTTTTAATGTAGGATCTTGGCATAACACTTAAAAAATTTTCAGTGCTCTAGTGATCAAGAGCATATGAATATAACATTTTCCTTGCCTCCTTGAAAACCAAATGAAAGATTTGGAAATTTGTAGGTTAATCACTTGAGAGCTTTGCTAAGCTAGAATTTAATGAGATGTTCCTTAAAGCTCCTAGAATCTCCTCCTTGGCTCATGAATTAGTGCCTCTGACAGGCATACTATTAGTGTATTCTGACTTAAGGCAAAATTATGGATTTTGAGAAGAATCTGTTGCATGGATTCCATTTCATGGTCCCATTAATGTGACAAATGTAATGCCACTGAGTAACATTAGCTCAGTCTGAGTTTTAGATTGTGTGGAGTCTGATGTGTGTATACATACTGGCTGTCCCCTCATGAACTAACTGGCCCATGTAATCTCACAAGAAGATATTTTTTTCTACTCATTCTTATTTTTCAATGAGGCTTCAAGGGTTCCTTTTCTGTGACCCTTATGGGGAAAACAAAACAAAAAAATTAAACTTGAAATTTTCAAAGCTCTTGTCTCTCTAGATAGTGGAAGAGGAAGGGGGGCTACTTAAGACAACAATTCCAAATTACAGAATTTAAGAGTGACCAATCTCCCAAAAATCAATCTAGTTGTTTCAAGATTTTATCATGGGTGAATCTTAAAATGTTGTGTATGTGTGTGTTGGTGATTGGAGAAAGAAGAAGAAGAATATTTCCTCTCTTTTTCTTTTCTCCTACCTGGAATATCTCTGATTTCCAGGATTCTCAAGTGGCAACAGTGCTAATGGAAGTCTACTTAAGGTAAAACACAACTCAGCAAGGGCCATGGTTAGCCTAGTGTCATGATCTCCATGTGCAACATGATCTCATGGCTAGAAAGAGTGAACTTGGGTTCAAACTCACTTAAAAGGGACTTTGAAGTAAATATTCCATTCGAGGCAGGATGGGAGCATGGCCAGAATCTTTCACATCTCCTAACTTAGTCCTTTGATTTGGAATTATCAATATTACCATTTCAGTAGTTGAAGAAACTGAGATTTCGAGTCTAAATAACAACCCGAGTTTAAACATCAAATGTCAGAGGCCAAGTCATCAAATCCATTTTTCTCTCATCCACAGTAAATTCATTTTTTTGTCTAAAATCCAAATGAAAATATTACCTTTTCAGTTATACTAATTCTGTTAATGATGTGTCCTGTGCCTGATAACATCAGGATAATGAATCCTCAGAGGGTAGATCACTGAAAATCAAGCTGTCATTTCATGGGGTTGATGCGTTTGAGTGCACTGTTTTTGTCTACTACCTCTATGTTAGTTTAGGTTCCACTTTAGGTTTAACCAGTGAAAGAAGTGGGTTGTGAAGAGACTTTCATCTGGAGCTTGCTAGAGAAGGGACACGAAGTAGCCTTTAAGACAAAGGTATTGCTACCAGGAGGGCCATTTCCAAATGACTAGAGACTAGTTGCTTGAAGTGGCAATCACACTAACTCAGGGACCTAAGTGGGTGAACGGGCAGTGACTTGACCCAATTTGGGGATTCTCTACTTGCCTATGAGTTGCCTGATAACTAAAACAATGTCAAAATCAATTTTTAGATTTGCATAAGGTACACAGTTATTTTTTAGGTTATACAATTACTTTTTATTTTTTAAATAAAAATTGTGTATATTTAAGATACAACATGGCACCTTGATATGTACATACCTAAAGAAATGATTACTGTATACATTACCTTATTTAGTTACTTATTTTATTATTGGCAAGAGCAACTGAAACATACTTTCTTAGCAAATTCCCAGTATACAGTACAGTATGAAATATAGTCCTCATGCTGTACCTTAGATATATAGACTTATTCATCCTACATAACTGCAAATTTGACCAACCTCTCCCCAATCCCCCTTTGTAACTATTAAAGGCAATCTTGTTTACTTTTGAAAATTTAAATATAATTAACATAATCATCATTTGTAAAATTTTTCCTTTAAATAAATGCTCAACTTAGAGGTTTATGATGACAAAATTGTCCCTCGGCATGATTCATGGATGAGTTGGCCCTACTTTTATTAATATCATAGCCAATGGTGGACCAGGGCCTATGGGAGCCTTCTGTCCCTAAGGGGACTTTTAAAGGGATCTTAAGGGAATAACAGGATACAGGTTCCTTCCCAGTCCACTAAGTTTGACACTTTTATTTATTTATTGAAGCTGCAAAATCAACACTTCTTGGGACAACAGGGTAGGAGAGTTAAATCACAGCTGGATTTGTGCAAGGGAAGTCATGTTTATCAGGGTAACCTCCTCCTTAATTTTATCTCAGATGCTGCAGTTTGCATCCCAGGGGAGCAAAACCAATTTTGCTTTCCCCAGAGCTCAATTGTAATCTTTGAAAAGCAGTGGGATCTAGCAGCTGCCAGTCAATGCCTCCTATCTCCTTTCATCTCAGGAAGTAGATGCTTGAGATGAAAAGCAGTTAACTCCATTTTCGCTCTAATTTTTTGTTGTTCTTGGTTTGTTCATTTGATTGGTTTGATTTGGAGGCTTTTTACATTTCTTCCTTAGAGACTGTAAGAAGGGCTGCCCATCCATATCTTATAGCGGCCTCCCCTCAGAGCTCTCTACACCAACACCTTCCTTTGGGATTGGCTGCCCTGACCAGGGTGCTTTGTGACTCTAGCTACATAATGAATACATCAGTGACACTCACCATAGGGATTATCAGCAACCTGGAAGTCACCTGAAAACTTGTTAAAAATGCAACATGTCAGATTCAAGTGGGAATTGTACTGAAAAGTTTTCATCTGAGCTTGTTCCAGGTGAATAGGGGGGCTATTTATGAGTCTGCTAGAAATCATGTGGTTCAGAAGGGTGGTTCTTGGTAGGGAGCCCTTTCCCCAATCACAAAAGGATGAAGGGATTTCTTGACCTTTGTTATTTTCTAGCCAGCATATATCATCTCAGTATACATCATTGAAAGATGTTAAAAAAAAAAAGCAAACCTCTTAGTGTTTAATAAAGCACGTTTCTAACTACAAAATGTGTGTTGGGGGGTTGGGATTCTGGCTCAGTGTTAGAGCACTCACCTAGCATGTGTGAGGCACTGGGTTTGAGTCTCAGCACCACCTATATATAAATAAAAATAAAGATCCAACAACAAATAAAAAATATTTTTAAAAATGTGTGTTGACTTGAATTGGGTTTACCTGTATTTTTTTAATTATTTATTTATTTCTAAATTTTTTACAGACTACATTTTGATTCATTATACACAAATGGGGTACATCATTTCGTTTCTGTGGTAGTACACAATGTAGATTCATACCATTCATGTAAACACACATGTATATAGGCTAATGATGTCTGTCTCATTCCATCATTTTTAAAGAGAATATCATTAAAGAGAATTTGCTTTATTTTTATTTTTTGAGAATTTATTAGATGAATGCAAAACTTCTCTTTAAGGAAAGAAAGTCTTAACCAAACTTAGCATTAAACACATGCAAATACATAACATAGACTTTTTAAAAAAGTATTTTGAGAATAAAATTGGGTGAACTATTTAAATCTATATCTAAGAGTTGCAACTGAAAAAAGATACTACATATTTTTTCATGTTAGTAAATCTGGTATGCTCAATATGTCAAACTGGTGAACAAGAAGTGCTGGGAAGTAGTGAATTATATAAAGTAATAAGAGAATAATGTGGCTAAGAGGGTGTTCACAGGTTGTCACATTAGCACCTCCTAAGAGTGTTCATCATGGCTGAAGTCCCTTTTTTCATGTGGAAAGCTTCATTAAAACAAAGCGACTCAGAGCAGGGAAATTTTTGAGTAGAGATTAGTGAGGGAAGAAGTTTAACATTTTAATAGCACATTTTTCAGTGTTCTGGTATGCTATGACCATTGGTTGAATATAACTTCTGTACAGTAATGCAAATCCTTTCTAATATCATCAGGGACTCATGCCATGGTGTTCTACACTTACACATTGTTGTTCTCTATCATTTGTTCTATATTATAAGATCATAAATCGATTGTACAGATTCCAAATTCCTAACTGGGAACTTGTTCTTGACCTTATTGGTGTCCTAGAAGGCTTTTTAGCACAGTAGGAAAATTTTATTATCAGGGATGAGTTTAAAACTCCTCCAAAATATTTTAAAAATTAGCAGTAATAAGAATAGGTGTCTTCAATAGCTAGATTGTGGAACCAACCTAGATGCCCTTCAACAGATGAATGGATAAAGAAACTGTGGTATAAATACATAATGGAATATTGTTCAACCATAAAGAAGAATAATATTATGGCATTTGCCAGTCCCATAAAACCAAATGTCAAATATTTTCCCTGATAAGTGGATGATGATATATAATGGGGATGGTGGGTGGGGTGAGAGAAGAATGGAGGAAGTTTAGATTACATAGAGGGAAATGAGAGAGGGGCTGGGGGTGTGAAAGGTGGTGGAATGAGACAGACATCATTACCCTATGTATATGTATGATTACATGAATGGTATGAATCTACATCATGCACAACCATAGAAATCAAAAGTTGTACCCCATTTTTGTACAATGAATCATAATGCAGCCTGTAAAAATAAAAAAAAATAAAAATAAAAGAATAGGTGTCTTTATCTGTTCAGGCTTCTGTGATAAAATATCATAATATAGGTAGCTTATCAACAACAGACATTTACTGCCTAACATTCTGTGGGCTGGAAGTCAAAGATAAAGATATGGCAATTCAGTGTCTGGTGACGGTACACTTCTAGATTCATAGATGGTGTCTTTTTCCTGTACCTTACATGGTAGAAGATGCATATAAGCTCTCTTGGGCCTATTTTCTGAGGGTCCAGTCATGAGAACTAATCTAATTCATGAGGGCTTTACCTTTCTGACCTAACACCTCCTAAAATGTCCCACCTCATGATACCATCACCTTGGGGGTTAGAATTTCAGCATTTGAGTTTTGGGGGAATGTAAACTTTGAGACCATAGCATAGGAAATTATTAAGAATTGTCCAAGAACTTTCTTAGCCAGTTTATAATTTCATTTCATTTAAGATTAGTCTCATGCTACTCAACGGAAGGATGTCAGAGTGGTGTTAGGGTTTAAGATTTAGGGCAATGAGTGAAGACTTTTGGATGTCACTCCAGGGGTCTGGAACAGGACATTGTAAAAGCTGGCAGTTGACAATCTGTTGATTGTGAGGTACTTTTAAATCTTGAAAATACCTTAGTTACTCTTATCTTTGTGCCTTCAGCCTTGGAGGGGGAGAATTACCAGTTTTAGATGAGTACTCCTTAAATGATGAGCATTTCTATATGCTGAATTGAGTAGGGATATGACCCAAAATTGAAGGCAATAAAGGAGACAGATATAAAATGAACCCAGACATTCCAAGCATTTATCCTACTTTTTGTCACCCATAAGGCATCTGCAGGTCCAAGAGAAGAGTCAGTGCTTTTAGAAAAAGCGCTTTCTAAGTCCCTATTTTATAAGAAGGGTCAAAGGTTGTGTTAGTCTTTTGAGCTTCTCTCAGTTGTGGGCCCCAGTAACTTCAATGGAATTCTCTTTGCCTGTTGTGTGTTTCATCCTTAGTGTATCCACTAAGACAGAGCCATCCCCACCCCCACCCCAACTTTCCATGTTGATAGCACTGGGTTGCTCCCTTTTACTCAGTTTCCACAGTAGGGCTCTATTTCTCCCATTGGTACTGACTGGAGGTGCTACCCTGAGTCTCTTCTATGTTACTTGCTTTTCAAAAGGTGGTATTATGATCAATTCAATTAAAGATTAAAGGAACCCAAGAAGAGGGGATGACATTTTTTCAGAGACCATGAGCTACTCAAATGCAATATAAAGCCAGACCTACAATATGCTGAATATAGTAACAAAGGGGCTCACTTCACAGTCAGTATGGAGGTAGATTAATCCTTAGTGAGATTCAGGGTGTTATAATCCCATGATAAATGTATGAAATTTAAAAACTAGCCTCTAGTTCTGAGAACAATGGTATATAACTATAATCCCGGATACTTGGGAGGCTAAAGCAGAAGGATCACAAGTTCCAGGTCAACCTTGACAACTTAGCAAGACCTTGTCTCAAAAAACAATAATAATAATAAATAATAAATGGCTGGGGGAATAGCTCAGTGGTATTGCCTCACATGCATCAAGGTCCTGTGTTTAATCTCCAGTTCCACACAGACACACAGACACAGACACAGACACACACACACACACACACACACACACTCTAGTGCTACCTAACACTTCATTGCCTATGGGCAAGTACTCTCTCATCAATATACTTTCTTAGCTTAGAAAACTCTTTGAAACATTATCCTGTACCAGTTTTAAATAGCATATTTGTTCTTTCTCTTTTTCCTCCTTGGCTTTCAGAAAATAAACTTAGAACATTTCAAGAGTATTAATTTTTTTTCATTTTAACGTTAGAACTGAGATAGATTTCACAGAGGGAGTGAGCTGGCTACTAACATATGTTCCAGGATCCACTCCACAGGTTCGTAGTGTCAGAAATTGGAATTGTGTGATGCTTTGAGTAAATCAGCCTTAAACTTACATGGCCTAACTGTACTCACAAGAGGCTGATTTATAAGCACAGTAGAAGTTTGTTTCCACCAAGAAATTCAGCATTTAAGAAGACTAGAATATATGTTTTAGCCATAGAATACATGTATTCCCTCTGGAAAATCTGTGGTTTTTGTTGAGCCACAGAAAACGGGATAAGAAAAAACTAGATGAGCTCACTGGTTGGCGTCATCCCCCTGTGGGTCCTTTGAATAGTCATAACTGCTGGGTAGGGCTTGCTAAAAGATCACTTTTTAACAAATGGTAAAACCATGACTTTCATATAAATATAAAATAAGCCCATAAAATATTTTATGAAACTTATTCAGCAAGTGAGAGACCCAGCAAGATATTACAACCAGTTCAAAGTAGAATTAATGAACCACTGATTTCTTTGGAGTAAAGAATGTTGAAATGAACTTAAAAGTGGACATAAACTGACTTTTTCCCCAGGGTGTGGATAAAGGAGTCAATTGAACTTCTGCTAGACAGATTTTATTTATGTGTCTATGAATAAAAATTATTTTCTACTACTATCATTTACTGCAACTTAGAGTTGTACATAGCACAAAGAAAATGAATACTTTGATAACCCAGAGGGTTGTGCTCTACCCAGTATATAGCTTTCCCATTGGACATACCCAGTAATCTTTTTGTGTTTATTCCAACTTTTCATACAAAATTGACATTTTCTCTTTGCTAAGAATTATTATCTCTAAGGTCATTTGTAGAACCAATTTATCTTAGCCTTGGGACACCCTTCTTCTATCCCTTGGTAGAGTTTATTTCTCTCAGCCTTGGGACACCTTTCTTCCCTCCCTTCTTCACTGTCCTACAGCCAAAAGAAGGAAGTAACTTTTGTTATTTAAAAGAATCTTCAATTGCTCTTTCATTTAGTTCAATTGCTCTTTCATTTAGTTAAAATTTATTGAGCATTTCATACATCCATTCCCAAAACTGGTTAATCAGAATCACTTAAGTAGATTTTTTTTAGAAATACAGACTGCCAGGCCCAAATCTGGATTTTCTGATCCAGGTTCTTGGAGCCTTATAACATATATCTTGACCAAGATTCATGGTAGGAGTTTTTGGATATACTATAGGTGAAAGACAAAGGGACCTGAAGGGAAGAAATGTGAGAATTTATCTAGAGGAGGGTCAAGCTATGATCTAATATGCAGGAATATTTGAAGCAAACGTGGCAGGACCTAGTGACAAATTGAACATTGTAATAGATGATGGGACAGGAGTTTTCATGGATTCAAGACAACTTTCATTCACTGAGGTTGTCAAAAGACAATTACAACAAATTTGAAAAGCTCAATTAGTTTTTATTTGTGATTCGGCAACTCCTCATTCTATGAAGTAAAGTGAGAGTTCTGATGTGCTTAGCAGGGAAGTTTGGCTTTAAAAGCAGAAAATGGCTGAAGGAAGCAGAAACATTGAAAAGTGGTTTGGTCATTTCAAAATCACTTTTCTTGAAAAGGTTAAAACAGAGGGGAATTCCTGATTATGCTGGCTGAAACTGCCATGTTCAGAGACTTGGCTAATATCTATCTCTTCTAATTTCTTGGAATTTCAGGTGAACAATTTGCCTTGGTCAGATGGAATTTCATTATGAGTGATTCCATGTTGGTTTGATCTGTTGGGCCTAGTGTAGTAACTCAGTAAAATTAATTATCTCCTATAAATTTTATTGAACAAGTGACCGGTTGATAAGTCCTGTTATCTTCTTTATAATATGTATGTCATTAGGATGCTCACATTACATTAATATACTTTAGCGTAGTTTTTTCCTTCACCAATCTGAAATTAATTCCGTTTGCCATCACTTAGAAAGATGGATTTTGTGATAGTCTGCAGACAATATAGAGGATCACATTTTATTTTATAGCAAAAATCAACACAGAAACTTAGGATATGTCTGATAAACTTTTGGACCCTGTCAAATTACATTAAATGGGCATTTAAAATTATCATGCATAAACACCCCTGAGAAACTCAAAATTCACAATGCAGTTTGTGTTCTAAAGAGAAATCTTGAAAGAAAAGCCCAAGCTATGTATTATTGCAGGCTATATTGCTTAAACTTATTTCTATAATTGAAGCAGGTGTGCCTGTTTCCCAATATAACTGCTTTCTTTAAAGGACATAAAAGCCCTTAATTGACATATGCTTTTTCACAGGGAAAAAAAATTGCCTTGGCAAACAGTAATCAATGATGCCAAAGAAAGCTCTGTTGGAGGTTCCAGTGTCTCGAATGACGGGGCACCACTAGATGAATTCAAGAAAACCTAATTTATCAGTGTTAAAAAGAAACAGCATGCATGGCAAGCAGCAGGTGTGTTAGCCTTTCCAGCAGCTGGGGTGTGCATCCCAGAATAGGACCAGCATATTACAGTGCTGATTATTACAATGTTAGGGAGTAATATGTCAGTACCAAGCTGTTTTCTTGTGGGGCATGCAGGATTTCCTATGGATCCCCTCCGTGCTCTTCACTCCAGCTTTCCTTTCCAACTCCTCTGTATATTGCCAGGGATCATTTGGATTTTAAAGACTGAAAAATATGTCAAGTTTTCTCTCACCTGGGGTTGATCAGTTGCCAGCTGCTTCCTACTTGGGGGTATTATCACAGTCAGTCTGTCATTGGGAAGGCCGTGCATTGCTGCCAAGGAGGACCTGAGAAGCAGCCTGAAACAGATATACTGATTCATATCAGGGGATGATATTTTAAAATGGTTGTCATTATCTGTTTTACTGGCACAATTTTGTAGAGATTCATTTGGCACAAAGTATGGTAAGGAATTTTGACTTTCACATACATATTTGAAGATCTAAATTTCTGACAAAGATGGAATGCCATCTCTCCTTATGGATTAATTTTGTCTTTATTCTAATTCTGCAGTTCTTTCTTTATAAAACTTTGCCTTGTTCATGCCATCCACTCAGTACTTGGTGCACAACTTGATCATAGCATTCATCACAGTGTATTGAATTTAACTGCACCTATGTATCTGCAGTCTCCTTGGAAGCCACCTTATTCTATTCATTTCCATATCCTTACTGCCTAGCATAATGCTTAATATACATTTGACTTAAATTGAATTTATTTCCTCCTCTCTTAAGAGATAAGTCCCAACTCTTTAGCCTGATAATCAAAGCCTTATTTATCTTCTCACTTATTTTCCTTTGATTACCTACTTATAGCCAGTATGTGGAACTAGAAGGACTTACGGGATGGAATCATAAAGAAATTTGTTTTGCCTCTAATTGAGTTTTATTCTTTAAATCTGTTCTGGAGTTATTTTTTTCTCTTGTCCTTGGAGTTTTCTAGCTACCCTTTGACATTTCAAATTTCTATAGTTGCTGGGTACACTGGCACATGCCTGTAATCCCAGCAGCTCCAGAGCTGAGGCAAGAGGACCACAAGTTCAAAGTCAGCTTCAGCAACTTAGCAAAATCCTAAGTAACTTAGTGAGATCCTGTCTCAAAATTAAAAAATAAAGGGGGGGGGGATGTGGCTCAGTGGTTAAGCACTCCTGGATCAATCCCTGGTACCAAAAACAAAGAAACAAATTCCTATAGTTACTTCAGGTTGCACAATGCGGTCTCAATTTTGTTACCACTTAATGATAACCCTGAACTTGGACCTACTTCAGACAAGAAGTCTGCCACCAGAAGAGGGTGCATAAGTGGCTTTTCTTCTCTTTCCTTGTCTCGAGTTTCTCCTCTCCTCTCAGATTGCTAACCATGGTTGCTGATTCCTTCAGAGTAGAAAGAGACTAGAGGAAAGGAGGAAAATATTCTTTGGTGCTGCCAGAGTGGTGTAGCCTTAGTGTTCTTTTAGTGAGAGAACACTGTGTCAGGGCTACAAAGTTGTTCTTTATATCACAAACATTTTCATCTATTCTAGTTGGCAATTTAGTCCCTTCTCAGTCCTGAAGAATCTGTAAATGTCTCAGATTCTCTCTGCTAAGAGCTGTTTGCCCCTTTTTAGTGGTCCTCATGGATAGGATTAGTGCAGTGCTGTGCCAGTTCGCCTTTATGCAGAGCTGACATCTGGTCCCTGGGAATTATTATCATTTGTGGCAGGCACTAAAAGTTCAGAACCACCCCCAGTAAACTGCTCTACTCTGAAATGCCTTCAAGGAAGTTATCCAGATCAGTTGTCCCCTTCAGATTTTTTGACTGTGAGTCAAGCACCAAAATTTTAGGGGATTCATCTGATCCCCCTGATTATTTCTCTTGATGACCTCATGCCCAGAAATCCCTCCACATTTTACTCCTGAGCAGCCTGATTCCACAAAGAGAAAGAAATCACACTATGAATTTGGATGGGGCTTATATAAAACATTTAACTTAAATAATTGGTGGCTAAATTTGAAAGTTGTTAACCACTGAAAAGATAAAAGGAGAATGTTAGGAAGTGGAGAGGTAGCCATTGCTAAAAAACATTACAGCCTCTAAAGTTGAGGGACCAAAGGGAAGAGGTTGGAATTCTTAAAACTTAGATACTAAAGAGAAGAAGCCTCATAGAGCCAGTGTCTTAGCCCATTCAGGCTGTTATGACAGAATACCTCAGTCTAGGCATTTTATAAATAGTAGAAATTTATTTCTCATAATTCTAAAGGTTGGGAAATTTAAGACCTAGGCTGTGACAGATTCAGTGTCTGGTGTGGGTTCACTCTGCTGCAAAAATGGTGCCTCTTAGTGTGTCCTCACATGATAGAAGAAGCAGTGTATGTTTACAGCTGAAGCAGTGGGGAGGCAAAAAATGAATTAGAGAATGCCCTTCAACCTCTTTTACAAGAGCACTAATCCCATTCATGGGGGTAGAATGATCATGACATGATTAATTCTCCAAAGTAACCACCTCAGTACCATCACATTGGGTACTAGATTCCAAAGAAGGAATTTTGGAGGGACATGTACACTCAACCATAGTAGCTGTGGGACCCACACTTCTGAGGAAAGTCATAACTCATCCACAGGAACAAATTCCTGCTGCTCCAGTGATGAAACATTGAGTCACCACTAATAGGAACTGCATGCTGACAGTCTAGTTCAGCTGAGCAGAGCAGAACTAGAAGCGAGTTCCATTGACCTCCTCCTACAGACTCTCAGGCTCCCACTACTTCCCTCTAGTTATCACCTAGCAAAGTAGAAATGTAGAACACAGATTCCAAGCCCCAGCATCACATAGCAAAATATGGAAGGGTAGGTTTTCCACCAAATAAGCATTTACCTGGCACAGCTCCACTTGTGTTAAGGCTGGATTCCCACCGTAATCTTTTCAACAAACCCTTCCTTCCTTTTGTGTGTGTTGCTGGAGACTAAACCCTCGGGTACTATGCCACTGAGCAACATACATCCCCAGGTCTGTTTATTTTTATTTTGAGACAGGGTTTCACTAAGTTGCTGAGGCTGTCCTTGAATATGTGATCATCCTTCCCCAGCCTCCAGAGTAGCTAGAATTACAGGCAAGTGCACCTGGCAAGCCTTTCCTTTTAAAACTGTCGTATCTATTGATTGTTACCCTGGTATATACATAGAATACATCCAGATGACGTGGTCTATTATCTTCCTCCTACCAAATTCTTCATGTTATCCACAAATAATAAGTTTATGCCCTTGTTCTCTATTGCAATGACTATCTTATTTTCATTTATGTAACTTCTTTCAATGTACATATGGGACAGGGAAGTGAAATAACAAAATGGAAAGAGCTGTCAAATCAGACTCCCATGACTCAGAGATCTTAAGAACTTCAGAGAGCTGGGTATAGTGGTGTACACCTGTAATTGCAGTGATACTGGAGGCTGAGGTAGGAGGATCTCAAGTTCAGTCAGCCTTAGCAACTTAGCAAGGCCCTAAGCGATTTAGCAAGACCCTGTCTCTAAATAAATATATAAAGCCATTGGGATGTAGCTCAGTGGTTAAGTGCCCCTAGGTAAAAAGAACTTCGAGGATACAATTAATTGTGAAGCACAAGTGATAGTGGAGAGGCCTAGAGCCACTCACTAATACCCTTGTATCTTTTTTTTGTGTAGGGGGGCCCACAATTCCAGATTGAATATAAGGGGCTCCAAATTATATCCCACTACATTAATTACATAATAGTGAACTTTTTTGGGTATAAGCATTTTCATTTTTTACTAAGTTATATGGCTTAGATGACCTTCTATACTCTGTAAATCTAGATTTCAGACCTGTTTGCCATGAGCAATCCTGGAAAGACCAGGTATATCCTCCTAAAATAATTTGACAGTAAAGGTATCTCCTATTAACCATTAGTTTTTTTTTTTTTTTTTTTTTGCCAGGAGGTCTATGATTAGCATTATTTTCAGGACAGCAATCCAGGTAAACATCTTTCTTTTAAGAAAGATAATGGATTGCTGACATGCTGGCTGACTATTTCTGTCCCAGCAAGTAAGATCAAACAGCCAAAAATTAATACAAAATATATAGATTGAAGACAAGTTGAAAAAGAAAGCCAAGGACATAGATGTATGGGCAAGCTAATTGTGCCAAATCTGACAGATGTTTTCTTTAAAAGGTAGGGGGAAACTAGGTTGAAATTGATAAACCTAAGGCAAGAAGCAGGAGCAAACCTGCAGACTTTTAACAGCAGTAAATAGATATTTTAGGAGAGGTTTGGGGGCAGGAGTTGCTAGGATGCATAAAGCAGCTCGCATATGGGGACACTACAATGTTTGGGGTATTAAATGTCCCCAAAAACTCATGTATTGATGGCTTATGGTTTTATTGGGAGGTAGTGGAAACATTAAGAGTTGGAGCCTAGTTGGAGGAAGTAAACCATTGGGGTGTATGACCTGATGGATATATTGGGACCTGGCCCCTTCCTTTCTCTTTCTGATTCCTGGATGCCATGAGGTGAATAGCTTTCCTTTGCCATGGGCTCCCTGCCATGATGTTCTGCCTCACCGCAGGCCCAAAGGCAACAAGTCAAGCCATCATGAACTGAAATATCTGAAACCATGAGCCAAAAATATATTTTTCTTACTTTAATTTGATCTATCTCAGGTATTTTGTCACAGTGAGAAAAATGTGATTAACACAGGAACTTACAGATATAATAGGCAAATAAAGTTCCTAGGGAATCATGTAGTCCAACCACTTCCTTTTTAATGTAAATAAATATATCAATTTGCATCTGAGTTGCTTCAGATTGGTTAGATATACTAAAAAGTTTTCTTACAAGGTGTTTCTCAGACTTATCTGATCACAGAATTTACCTTCATGTTGGGGGAAGCTTTAAAAAAATGCATAATCCTGCTCTCCCTTCAGAACTACTTTGATCAGAATTTGGGTGTGGAACTAGAATTCAGTGTTTTAAAGATGCTCCTCAGTAATTTTCTAATGATCTTTGTGGCTCAGATTTCCCACACTGCCCTGTATGAGAATGGCAATACTCAGTCTGCAAGTGTCTGATTCCTTTAGAAAAATGAGATTCTCCCCCACCAAAGTTCTAATATCCAGTGAAATGTATGGCATGTTCCATTTGACACTACACATTTGCTATCATAAGTGATTTACCTATTTATGATTGTTCCCTGTGTTAGTTTTCTACTGATAATATGACCATGTACCATAAGTTAGTGGTTTAAAAGTACAAGTTTATTAGCTTACAGTTCTGTATGTCAGAAGTCTGAAATGATTTTCATCTGGCTAAACACAAGGTGTCCACAGGCAGCTTTTCTAGAGGCTTTAGGAGAGAATCCATTTCCATGCACTTTCTAACTTCTGGTGGGCCATCCACATTCCTTGGCATGGGCTTCCTTCTTCTATTTTCATTCTTCAAAATCAGCAATGCCAGGCTGAGTCCTACTCTTATGATCATTTCTTTTGTTTCTCTTTTATTTTTATTTTCTGTTGTGATCATATTGGGACTACTTGGATAAATGAAGTTAGTCTAACTATTGTAAGGTCAGCCAACAAATTTAACAAATTTAATGCATCCTCAACTCTAATTCCACTTTGCAATGTAATGTAACATATTCAAAGATTCTGGGAATTAGGTTGTAGATATCTTGGGGAGGCATTATTCAGGCTACTACATGACCTGTGTCTAGTTAAATTTCCAAAAGGACAGAATGACATGCTTATTCTATTTACTAGAAGGATGTTTTCCTAGAGTAATCTTTCAATCATTAGCTATTGAATGGTGGATGCATTTGGGCTAAATGCTAAATTAAAATATCATTATTTCCTATTTATATGAAAAAGATTTCTTTATGTTACTTAGTTCATACTACTAAGTACATTTTAATTAGGAATATGACACATGAATCTACTTTAACTCATTTCAGTATCCAGAAATATGTCTGTTTCTGTAGATCCCCACACATACTGCCATAGCTATTGTCATTTTTCCAAGACCATGCTCTCCTCATTGTTTGATTCTGTGTTTCAGAAGTTCAACAGTCCCTGGTGGAATAAGGATCCAGAAAAATCATCTTCATGTTTAATCATTCTTGTTGGGAATTGAAATCAGCATTCTTTTTATCAGTAGTGCATGCTTCCTGTCTTGCTTTCTACTATCTTAGCATCTTTTCTAAATGCAACAGAAAATGGCATTAGCTATTTCCACTGCATTATGGAGTTTGAATAGTATCTTAGTTTGATTTTCATTTAGAAGCAACACTTTATGCTCCACAGTATTGGAAGGCAAGAACTTCTTGCCTTCTAAAAGGAGGCAAATAACATTTTTCCTGTATGTCTCACAATATAGTAAAACTTCCTGAAATCCATATTTTAGTGTTTAGTGACTCCGAGAGTATTTGTGAGGCATTGTGCTTGATAAGAGACATCTAAGAAATAAACTCTACCTAAAAGAGGCTTAAAATGTAGTGTAAATATATACAGAGTTGGAGAAAAGAGTATCAATACAAAGAGTAGCATTAATGGAACCTTTTCTATGCCATAGAAGCACATTTGCACCTAAAAATATACTGTGGTCTGACTGTGTCTCAAAATTCAAATATTAAAACCCAATCTCCACTGTGGTGATATTAAGATATGATACCCTTGGAAAGAGATTAGATCATGAGGGTTCTGCCCTAATAAATGGACTAGTGCCTTTATGAAAGAGGCCTAGGGACTTTGTTTGCCCTTTACACAATGTGAGGACAAAGAAAGAAGCATCATCTTTGATGTAATCAGCTTTCAGCAGACATTGAATCTGTTGGTGACTTGCTCTTGGGTTTCCCAGTTTACAGAACTGAGATCAATAGATTTATATTTTTTAATAAATTACCTAGTCTCAGATATTCTACTATAACAACCCAGAGTGATAAGACATTGTCTTAGTCCATTTTGCTCTGACGTAACATCTGTCATCTGGGTATCTTCTACGCTTTTCATGGCAATGGATGGCAGAAAAAAATAATCCTGTCTTCCTGATGTTTGAACTGTGCAAAGGTTTTAAATGTAAATATATCTTATCTATGTTGGGTCTCCTCCCAACTGCCTCCCCCACCCATACAACCTACAATGTAATTAACTGTTCTAATATGATGTGTTGTAAGACCCTTACAGATGCATTTTCTTAAAAAAATAGCTTTAGAGTCACAATTTTTTGCCTCAGTCAGAGTTGTCCCTGAACAACTTATTTGCACAACGTGTTCATAGCTGTAAGCTTTTGAATTTGTAAATTTCTGCTGCATTGTATCCTTATAGTACAACCTGATCATTTACCTTTATACAATGAGCCCCAGCTCTTGCAGTCCTTGGGTTAGGACCAGATCCTGGTCTGGCCCAGGAATGGAGGAGAAGCTCACTACCTTCCTTCAGCTTGCTGACTCAGATTTACAGGAACTTGGGATATACTGAGAAGCAGATGACTTCTAGGCAGATATTATAATTTTTTTTAAAGGAAGCTCACCAGAGACAGCTGGATGAGGTGTGTTTGTTTCAGATGCTATTGGCACTGTCTTAGTTTTCTCTGAGAATGATAAATGGAAGATTGGCAGGAAGATCCCCTGGAGAAAATGGCCAACATTTAGATTCTGTATGCACTTTTTTTTTTCTATTCTAACACATAGATCTGCTAGTTCTTTCCATTTTGTCTTCTCTTAGTCTTGCATTCCCTTTTCCTATGACCAGCTGGGGAATCCTTCACCTCTAGCAACATGAAAAAATATCACCTATGTTCAGAGATGGGTGGGGGATATTTTTCCTGTGGTCCCAAAGTCTGTCTGCTAGAAGAAAAACCATGAAGCCAAAAGAGAGAGCATGGTAAAGCCATGGGATTGGAAATCATCCCCTGCCCCACAGGCCTATTGCCTGAGCCTTGGACCTAGGTCATGACAAAAGCTACAGTTATATGTCAGGCACTGTTCTAAAATTTGCAACAACCCATTGGGTAAATGCTACTATTTTCTCCCCTCTCCTCTTTTTTTACAAGATAAGGCAACTGAGGTAATGAGAAGTTAAAGAACTTTAGTCATGGGTCTTATTGGACACAGGAAAGACTTGAATACAACCTGTCTCTGGTGTAAGCACAAATAAATGAGACAGGAGCAGACCTCAACAGATTCAGCAATGCCATTATTTAAGCCCTGGAGTCAATCAGTCAGGCATCAGAGGGGTACTTTTTGGGGTAGAAAATGGTCACTGGTTACAGAAGGGGTCTGTATTTTATAGGTTACAATGAGGGTGAATTAATCATTGGAGACTTAAGCAGAATGTGTCAGTCTGGGCAGTAAGGAAAAAAAGTTGTAAAAGTCCAAAAGTTACTGTTACTGGGAAGGGATGAAAATCCGGAGCACTGGGTTCTGCTTATCTTGCTTACCTTTTGCCTCTGGGATCCATTGTTACCCAGAGCTTCACTATTTGCTTTTCTTTTTCCAGGACTCATTGACAATGGGAAAGGGTGAAAGTCCAGGGCCCAGCACTCAGTATTTGCCTCCTCCCCTCTGGACCCATTGTTGCTGGGAAGGATTAATATTTGCCTTCCTCCCCACTCCTTCCTCCAGGGCCACACTGTCTTCCTTTCTTCCTGGGGGCTCTTTTAGGGGATGTTATTTTCCATATCCTTCATCTAACACCATTAACATCTCAATCAGGAAGCTATATTGATATTTAGTTTTGCCACATTCCATCTCCACCCCATCCTTCCCATTTAGGGGAAGCAGTAAAGTTATTTCTTCTGCTTGTAACCAGATGAGACCTGAAAAACGGACCAACCAGAATCCCAGGCACACTATGGGTATTAAGGCAGGCCATTGTGTATTAAGGCAGTAAACTTTGGCCTGAACAATCTGGATGATTGGCCCTTACCTTCCGCTGTACTGTGTCAGTGGAAACTTGGCCAAATACAAAGGCTATTTCTTATCAGCATTTCCTCTCTGCGATGGGACTCCTAAGAGGGACCCCTTCTCAGCAACTTAAGTAGGGCAAAAATTCCTTGACAGTCTTCTCAGGTGACCCCTAACATAGCCACTAATCCATTGACTGAAACCAGGCCATGTTGCTTAGCTTCCTAGTCAATGTACGTGGATTCATCTGTGAAAGTGCAAACCCTAGGCACTTGTGCAGTACCATTCTAACGGTGGAAGCATCAGTGGATTGCCATGGGGTTGGGCTTTAGATCTAAAAATAGGGTAGCTCTCATTAATGGCATGGATATTGGAATAAAAAATCATAAATATTAATATTTTAGGTGACCTTAAAGCAATTTTAAGGGGTTATCCTGCAGCTTGGAAATGGGATCCAAGTCTATAGTTGCCTAGCAATCATCGGGATCATTTTAGAAGCCCAAGGCCATCTTGCTATAGACCCACTGTTGAATTTCATTGTGAAATTATGTGTTCTTTGAAAGGACGGATAAGTTAGCTTTTGTTATTTAAAATATGTAATAAAGATGTCAGTTTCTTCTTACTTATGTCTTTCAAGGTAATTAGTTTCATAGACGATTAATGGACTGCTTTAACTGCCCTTCCCTTCACCCTCCCCAATCTTGCTTCTCTCCATTCCCACCAGCCTTCATTGGAAAATACATAATGCAAATGGCTGTTAGATGTGCATTCCCACATGGAGTCAGACACTCACCACACTCTAGTTCCACTGACTCTACCTAGAAAATGGGGCAAAGGACTTGTTCCCAGCACTAATAGACTACTTCTGAATTATAAAAAATAACTAATAGTGCTCTAAGACCAAATGAGTCAAGAGATGTCACTGCTCTTCATAGATGTGAGCTACGAAAGAAGCACCAGAGGAACCGAGAGAATAGATATTGAAGCAAATTCAAGAGTAAAATTTCAACTGCCTGCAAATCTCTATCCCTTTGGCTGTGTGCAATGATTTTCCCCAGGTTTTGGTGACTGCCTAAAGCACTTGCCAGTTTTGCTAATGTGATTTGACCTCACTGGGGCTCTGATCACAAATGCCTGTCATTCATCTCCTACTACTCACAGCTGAGGCAGAGGAAATTTATTCCTAGCCAAGAATCTCACAGAAGTTGGATAATTACCCCTTGGTGCAATCCAATTGCGTTAGATTGTTCCCCAAGTCTAAACCTCCTCACAAAACAAATGTAGTATTGATCTGGTGGTTTGTGTATGAAATGGGCAGTTGTTCTTTACCTCTTTCAGATCATTTCTGTGTCTTACATGGTATATGATTGCTGAATTTATCAGGGATTTTTCTATTGGATGTCCTAGATTTCCATGGGTCATGATTTTGTCCTCAGGGTTTCTTTGTTTCCTGTCTTTCTGGAATTTGTGAGTCATTGACTATGCCCTAGCTCTGGGCTGTCCTGCTATCCTTACTCTAAAATCAAGGTCTGAATTGCTACTTTACTTGCACCAGATTTTGTTAGGGCCAAGGAAACATGTTTTCATTCGCTTGCAATAAAGCTTTTTGAGGGTAGCATTCTACATAATGTTATCTGTGGTCTTGCCATTCCCTGTGTTTGATTATTAGTTGGTTATATTTTGTAGAGTATGACTCAAAATTACTACAGTATTATCATTATTATTACCTATGTAGAAGTGTGTATTTACATAAATTTAACAATGCAAGCATCAGGAGTAAGTTATTCAGTGGTAGGTAGTAATCATTCATGTCATAGCACCTTGATAAGTACAAGTTCATAGTAGCCATTCAGTAAATGCTTTCATTTTAATGAATGAATGAATAAATAAAAGAATACCTTTGCACTATTGAATTTCCCCCACTTTATGTGCCCAGTAATGTAAATAACATTTTCATCATCCTCCCAACATCTATTTCATTCTTTTTTAGAAAATATATTTTTAGTAAGAATAAATAAATAAACTTAAGCAAAATAAATAGTAATAAAATATTTGGTGCCAGGATGGGGCCACCTCAGCTCTAGAACACTCCTAACTACTCTAGGCATATTGTCCCAGTGCTAAATACTAAAAAGTGTACACTATCTTAGGTACAATTAAGACTTAATGGTCAAAACCACTAACAATTATAACTATAAATCAACTGTAAGATTTTTCATCAGATATGGTACAATATGAAAAATATACATCTTGCAATGGATAAGAAATGATGGATTAGAATTTTTGTTTGATGGCTTGAAAAATACGTATATGTATTCTCAAGCAACAATGACAAAACTTATAGCCATGAGAATCCTTGGCCACCAATATCCCCTGACTCTGAGCAGAGCTGGCTCCAGATGTGGTGAGCAGTTTCAGTGGCAATTAGGAATACTGAAAAGAAACTGGGTCCTTGACACAGTCCTGTCTCAGGAGTTCTTCAGTTATGTGAATTCATATATTCTGTTTATCATTTAAACCAGGTCCAGTTATTTTTTTTAATTTGGAACCTGAGATATACTGATTAAAGTATGACTTTTAATAAAGGATACTAAACTCAGAAAAGACAAACAGTACTCTTAGCAGGAGTAGGACTTATTGTGGGGGATTCCAAACCATAATCGAGCATTGGATATGAATGAAAGTTTGACTGTAAGTGGAGTACATACCCCTTCTATGTACACTCTCTAGCTGGAGTCTCAGAACATAACTGGTTCCTTTTTTCTACTCTGCTTGGACTTTTCATCAGACTTGTAGAAGAGTCCTCCAAGGAATGCTTATAAGAAAGTAAACTGGAGTAATCCAGCTTAGGAAAAAAAAAAAAAAACAATTATTAACAGATGGGCAGGATGACGTGGTATTCAGAAACTCAGGGGCTAGAATCAGAAATGCTGAAGTTTACATCCTGCCTCTCTTGATCACTCTGAGAATTTCAAATACATTGCTCCCTTCCTTGTATCTTTCTTATCTGAAAATTGAGTATCTTATAGAGTTCCTATCTTTTGTATTGTTAACAGAATTAGATGAGATTGATGCATGTAAAGCACATAATAAGTGCCTTACAAATGCTAATTAATAATATTGAAGAAATTTGGAAATTATTTTCAATTATATGCCATACCCAGAAAAGACAGTAATCAGATGGCTTTATCCTCGCCAGATAAGAAAAATTTGTTTATGTGAAAAGCTCAAAGATGTAGTAAAAGGAATACTTGTCAGCCAGTAAAAGCTGCTAGAACACAAGATAGATAACAGACAAATAAGATTCCTATTTGTCTAGATTATGTAAAGTCACCCAGTGAGTTGGTCCAGTGCAATGTTCTGAAATAGAAGACTTGAGTTTACCTTTCTCTCCCATTGGTTCTTCTATTCATTCAGCAGAATAATTCAGTAACTTTTCTTTTGCCTGGTTGCCCAATAACCTCCACTTCAGTGCCTCTTTCTAAGTCACACTTCCTCTGTCCTTTGTCTTACCTTTGTTGAAAGAAGAAACTTTTCTTTGGGTAATTCAGATTTCCATCCTTAGCTACCAGTAAAGAAGTCATTGTAATGTTTAAAAACTTTTGATTTTACTTAAATGTATTATAGAGTGCTGTGTTTCAAAAAAAAAAATACCAAAAGATGCTGTGGCCCAGAATCAGAGATCAGGGCTATCCAATCTTATATGTACTGCTTCAGAAGACCAGGTAGAAATCCATATATCCATAGATCTAGGACTTCACGCTCAAAGTGTAGATCTTTTTTTTTATTGTAAACAAATGGGGTACAACTCATTTCTCTGTTTGTAAAGTATAGATCCTGAGGTAGCCAGAGCATCACCTGGGAGCTTGTTAGTATAAAATCTCAGCAGTGCTCCTGGCTCCAACTGAAGCAGAATCTGCATTTTAACAGTTACTTTGAATAGCCAAAATTGTTTGTGAAGCATGTCTCTAGAGAGCAAATTCTGGACAAAGGTGGAGAATTGACTGTAAAGCTCATCTTCTGATTGAAAGAAGGCCTTCCTTTGTTTGGTTTTATGCTGATAAGTGTTCATTCTTTGTTTTCTTCATCATTTGTATTTTCTTCCTTTGTCACTAAAGAAAGAAGGCTCTCACTTATTAAAGAGAGAAAAGGACAGAGACCCACTGATGATAAGAAATGCTGTATGACACCAGGGAATAGGCAGGAAAATATGTCTTCTGGCATAGAAGCTCAATGGCTGTAAGGGTGGCATCTAATTAATTCTACTCCAGTCTTGAGAAAACCAGGATTAGATTCAGCAGCTATTGCCAATGATGGAAGGTTCCTGTGTGCCTGGGATGAAAGGGAGCCAGGAATGACAGACCCAGGGCATAGCTCAAAGAGATTGGCGTAGAGTTGGCTCCCAGGAGGAGCTAAACCTGGGAGTCAGACTTGATCTAGAGATCTGGAGTGAGTGGTTTGGAGTGGAACTCTCTGCTTAGCATGGAGTTAGAGAATTTACAGAGAAAATGTCAAAGTTAAGAAACAGAAGGAAGAGCTAAGAAAAAGGTTGATAAAAGGCCAGAGCAATAATCAGAAGCCAGGAGACCCCTGGGAGTTTAAGAGGTAAGAAAAGAATAAAGCAAGAGATATGGACATCAGCCCTATGAATAGTCTATGAAAGAGACTCATTCTTTTCTTGCCAGTGATATGCTTTTGTGGGGTGCTGGACACAGAGCCTTGCATGTAGTTTATCAGGACTTTGAAGTGATTGTGAAATGGGAGTTCCTGGTAGGAACGTGGAGAGAGGGTCATGAAGAGAGGCAGCAACTGAACCAGGGACCTGTTGACCCAGGCAACAGCTCAAAGAAGCAAGATTAAGAGTTAATAGAGGAGCACTGATTTCCCTACTATGCTACGGCCCAGAAGCAAAGAGGTCCTGAAGGATTATTGGGGGCCAGCAAGGTAACGGAAGTTCAAAAACAAGCAGAAATCAGGCAAATGAGGCAGCTGGGGTTCTTGGGATTTTACTATTTGTTCTCTATTCTCCTTCATAGAGACTGATGGGCATAAATGACCTTGAGCATAAATTGCATCATGAAGGAAGGCTGAGGCTCACAGAGAACAACAGCAAGATGCTATGCACCAGTGAGCCTTGTGCCTAGGTTTAGTATTTTCAGTTGTTTAACTCTTAATCCACATAAGATGCTATTCCTTTGAATGTAGGATAATACATGCTATTTGGAAAATTTGTAGGCATTGCAATCAAACACAATGGGGTTTCTGGAAAATATCTTTCAGCTTTCGTTCCTGTATCCATCAAATTGAGAAAACCCTACCTTCTTTACAGGGTGTTTGGAAAGGTTTAAAACATGTAGAACATTTAGCATAATAGCACCAAGTAGCACATAGCAGGGGCTTGATCAGATGCAACTGAATAATTAAGGCAAGGAAAAAGCATTCATACCTGCTGTCACAACCCTTGAGCTACTCTTGTCTCATGATTCAAATTACATTTTGCTTTTTACATTTTGGGGATATGACAATTTTTTGCATTTTCTGCATGAAGATACTTCTGTTTCTAGTGGGCAGTGAATGAAAACAGACAAAATTATTAGTTAAACATATACTTGATAGAAAGTTGAACTCTACCTGGAAGCTGCACTCAGCACAGGATTAGGAACAGCTCTCATTTAGTGGCCCCTTCTCTGCCAGAGGACAGAGGTGTCAAGGAAAATAACAGTTTCTTCTGTATAATCCCTGATAATTCATGTCAATAAAGTGAGGGCAAACATCTTAGCTGAAATAAAGAGCTATTTGTTTGGTGAGTTATATGTCGGACCAGCTGCTATTGAAGTTAATGGGTGGATATAGGTTAGTACCCTACCCCTTCCAGACAAGACATTTGCATTTTAATAGGGCTCTCCATAGAAAAAGGCTACCATTCAGAACTATGACTCTCTTTCACTAGAAATTGTTGATACTTTGCAGGACCATGGGAGAGTAATTTAGGCATTTGGTGGATTTATGTCATCCCTATCCTTGGTGCACTTGAATATTACCTCTCTGGATGAGCCTTTTTTCTGCCCAGTTATTCTTGAACTTTCCTGATGTGGAGGTGGGGGAGTGGATTCTCAAACTGTAGTTATCCTGATATTTTAGGTTCTGCAACAGAGACATTTGAATAATCTGTAGCTTATCACATGCAAAACAAAACAAAAAGTGAAAAATTGAGAAGGGGGTTGATGGTAGAGCATTTCCATAGCATGTGCAAGGTCCTGGGTTCCATCCCTACCACCACATGAGTAAGAAGGACCTATTGACTTTTTAATTTTTTATTTTTTATTTTTACATACTGCATTTTTGTTCACTGTACATAAATGGGGTACAACTTTTCATTTCTATGATTGTACATGTTACAGATTCATACATGTATATAGGGTAATGATGTCTGACTCATTCCACCGCCTTTCATACCCCTGCCCCTCCCCTTCTTATTTCCTGCTACGTAATCTAAAGTTCCTCCATTCTTCTCTCACCCCACCCCTTCACCCCTATTATATATCATCATCCACTTACCAGGGAAAACATTTGGCCTTTGCTTTATTGGGATTGGCTTATTTCACCTAGCATGATATTCTCCAATTATTCGTACATTGCTGCTGGAGTTGCAAATTGGTACAGCCACTCTGGAAAGCAGTATGGAGATTCCTTAGAAAACTTGGAATGGACCCACCTTTTGACTCAGTTATCCCACTCCTCGGTTTATACCCCAAAGACTTAAAATCAACATACTACTGTAACACAGCCACATCAATGTTTATAGCAGATCAATTCACAATAGCTAGATTGTGGAACCAGCCTATATGCCTTTCAATAAATGAATGGATAAAGAAGCGATGGTATATATACACAATGGAATATTATTCAGTCTACTGAATTTTTGATAGTGAATGCTGCAATAGATGAAAGTATTTCCTCTCAAAGTCCCCTTTTTTTTCCTTTAAACTACCATGCAGCTTTGATGTTCTGCTCCTTTCTGCCTTTAAAAAAAACGCTTTTAAAGTATAGCATTTTGTTAAAGAGTAAATTAGTGTTTTAAAGAAATCCTTGTCATTTTAACATATCGATTAAACTTTGGTTTATATCAGTATAGCATTCTTGATTACATATTCATTTCCAGGTAATTTGTGGCAATAAGTTTTATTTAAATAGGAAAGAAAGACTAATTTTCTGGCAATGGCATCAATCTTGTTGACCACTTGAAACTTGATTACACTTGTCAAATGATTTCAAAGCTATAGTGTTAAACATTAGATCAATTGATCAATTATAATATGATTCCTTGGATCAAACACTTTTGTTTTTTATCAAACAAACCCACTGCTATTTAAGTTGTTGCTTTATGAGAATTAATGTATAACAAATTATCAATGATTAGCAAATTTAAGAGATTGTCTGAAGGGCTGTGAATCAGAAGTCTTCATTAGATCCAATCCTTTCCTCCTTACTTTCATGACTAATAAGCTTTGATGGGACCAGTTATGTGATCAGTTTCACTTTGTTTTGTTGTTTCTAAAAAAAAATGCATCAGACATTTACTTTAATTTTCTTTTGCATGGGACAATATTTATTGCAGAAGGACTTTATTTTTTGGTAAAAATCAAACAAAATAGTATAAAATCTGCTTCATGAAAACAGTGCTAAACTACACTCCACCTCTAAGTAGATAGTGGATTTTCACATGTACAATTTGAAAATGCTAAGAAGCCTTTTAGGTGGATACACATTGTTATAACTTAAAAAAAAAATAGACAAAACTGTAGAAAAGAGACTGAGAAAATAACTGCATTCGTGTTAATTTGCTTTTTAGGATTATTCTGGTGGGTTCCCAGTTTTAGAAATGGAATCTAAAGAGCAGTGGTATCAAGGATATCCACCATGGTACCTGTTTTTATTCTCTGTCATGCTGATGCATACTCAGAACAATCCAGTGTCATTTGGGACTTCACACTGATTATTCCTCCTGGAAAACTGCAAGGTGGAAGTCCTTCCCTATGATTCAGTAGGGGTTGGCTACGGATTTTTAGAATTGTAGAACATATTAAATCATATCAACTGGAGATATGAGAAGATAACTATACCCAAAATACTGTAGCATATCTGCTTTGGCAAGATTGAAATCTTTAGTACATTTTTCCTGTTTGAAAAAAATAACAAAATACATTTGGAATTGAAAACCAATTCAAAGAATTTGTACTACTCATTGTCTAAGAGGGAAAGGAAAAAAATCCTTCTGGTAATTACTACAGGAAAAATCTAAAGTGAATCACTGAAGTAATGAAATGGTTATTATAAGCACTATAAGTTAGGGCTGCTAGGAAAATGGAATTTTAATGAGTAGAGTGTTTGTAGAGAATAAATCATGTCCCACAAATATAAAACCTTATTTTGAAGCAATTAGGAAATTACAGGACAGAAGAAAGGAACATCTTTAAGATCTTAATTTACATTAGGGTTAGTATTTTTTTCAATATATTCAGAAAATGTTCGGGGGGACACCTTATATTCATCACTGTGATCAAAATACCCAATAAGGGAAACTTATCTCATTTGGGGATCATGGTTTTACAGAGTCAGTCTAGGATCAGCCAGTTTCATGGATCTGGATCTGAGGTGAGGCCAAGCATTATGACCAAAAGGTATTATGGAGGAATGCTACTCAGTTCATGGTGGCCAGACAATAGAGAGAGGAAGGGGTAGGAGCCACAAGGAAGACGAGCCCTTCCCAGGCATGCCAAATCACCCACCTCCTCCAGCCATGCCCCACTTTGCCTATAGTTACCACCCAATTATTCCATTTAAACCAGGCTGGACTAATTAGGCCATAACTCTCATAATCCAATCACTTTATCTCTGAATACTCCTGCAGTAACACAGGAACTGTGGGAGATACCTTATATCCAAACCATAACATTTGCCCTCCTCCTTTTCCATTTTCTCCTCTCCGCAGGGGTGCTTTATGATTGAGCTACATTCCCAGCCCTTTTATTTTTAAAATTTGAGACAGGATTTTGCTAAGTTGCCCAAGCTGGCCACAACCTGTGATCTTTCTGCCTCATCCTTCTAAGTAGTAGGGATTAGAAACATATGCCACCACACTCAGCTCAAGTCGTTCTTTTCTAAGGAAAGTATTTTTGCTATGAATTTCCCTCCATGTATTACTACAATTTCATCCCTCAAATTTTCACCTTTCATATACTTTTGAAATGAAACATAATAATATACATATAGGGTAATGGAGATATAATACTTTTACACCTGGATGAATTCTTTCACATCAGAAAATATCCATTTTAACTATTCCCTGAAACCTGTCTCAAAAGTTTTACTTTGTAGGGCTACAATTTTCACTTAATTATAAATATTTTCTGATTTTTATTGTTTTTTCCTCCAATACACTGTTTGCATATGATTCTAATCTTCCAGATCATGATTTATTTTTCTAGTTACCTTTACTACTAATTTCTAACATAACTATCCAAAAGCTAAGTTATGAATCAGAAAAATGCAGGGTTTTTTTTTTTATAAATAAGCATATTTTAGAACTCAGGCATATCAGTTTGCCTCCTTATTATATGACTGCTTTCAGGCTACCCCAGCAGTGCTTAGTACTTAGGAGAGAGACTATCTGGCTCATAAATCTACCAATTAGCCCTTTGTATAAAAAATTTGCAGACCCCTGGCCTAGGAAAACAGTGTGGGTCAATTTTTATAGGTGTTCAAAGTACACTTTCCATATGTTGGATATAATATTCTACTTGTACACTTTAGAACAAGCTTGCTAACTATGGTATTCAAATTATCTTTATTTCTGACTTTCTTATATGCCTAATGTATAAATAATTAAGAAAGGCATTAGAATATCCTGATGTAATATAATTGTCAATTCATTTTTAAAATTCTGTCAACTTTGCTTATATCTTTTGATGCTATTTATTTATTTATTTATTATCAGTACTGAGAATTGAACTCTGGGTCTTGCATATGCTGACAAGCAGTGAGCTACATCCACAATCAATTTTAATATTATTATTTTATTTTGAGACAGTGTCTTAATACATTTCTGAGGCTGGGCTTAAGCTTACAGTCCTCCTGCCTCAGCCTTCTCAGTAGCTGGGACCACAGGTATGTGCTAGCATACCTAGTTTTGATGCTATATTTTAGGTATTATTTTATTATTAGGTTAGACATGTTTTATCTTAATGCTCCTTCATTTTGGACTCAATATTTTAATTGATTCTTAATTTTTAAAAACAATTAGTTGTAGATAGGCACGATACCTTTATTTCTTTTTATGTGGTGCTAAGGGTGGAACCCAGTTGCCTCACACATGCTAGGCAAGCACTCTACCACTGAGCCACAACCCCAGTCTAATCCTTAATTCTTAATGAATCATTTTTGTTACCAGTATTAACAGTACTAGCTTTTGTTTTCCTTAAAACCTAACTTTGTCTGATCGTAAAAATAACTATACTATTCCAATTCTTGACTTAATTTTCTATGCCCTTATATTTAGATGTGCCTCTTTTAAAATGTATGAGACTTGATTTTGACCCTTTCTGACATACTTTGCTTTTTAACAAGCAAGTATGTAGTTCCTTTATATTTATTTTGATTACTGATAAACTTGGATTATTTTATTTTCTTATGTATTTATTTGTTCTGAATGTTTCGTTTTCCTACCCCAACACACTATGCATGGTTTTCACATTGAATGCCCCTTTTTTCTCAATGCTTTTTTTTACTTCCATTAGATTTGAAATTATGGGTTCTGACTACTTTTGTTGCTAATTCCAGCTATTTTACCATGTGAATGTTACAAAGTTAATCAACATCTTGTCATACTGTTGAAAACTAAAAGAAATTTAGAAGTTTTTACCACCAATAACTCCTTCCAACATATCACAGTATATAGCATTTTAGATATATACTCAATGTTTTATTACATTTTTTTACAAATTTCTTACTAAGCTTTGAGGTTCAGACATTGCAACACTTTCCTTTTGCCTAATGTCTATATTTTAGCATTTTGTTTGGTGAATATTTGTTGTAAGTATAGTCTCACTGTTTTAGTTAGACTGTAAAGATATTTATTTCACTCTATTCCTGAGAGATTGTTTTTGCTGGGCATACAACTCTACATGGAACTGCTCTTTTCCCTTAGCCTCATCTTCTGTTTTTTGCTGGTATATTTGAGAAAATGTCCATCAGTCAAACTATAGTTTTGGTATAATGTTTTCTATATTTTCCCTGTATCCTTTTGAAATCTTTTCTTTGTTTTTCTTGGTATTCATTCCTCCTACGTTATACCTAGATAATGTATTTTTTTATTTATTCTGCTTGGAATTCATTAAAATGGAGGCTTTTATGTTGAAACATCTTTTTAACAGTTCTGTAAAACTTCCATTTTGTCATCAAACTTTGCTTCTATCCATTCTTTCTAGTTTCTTCTCATAAAACCCAATTAAATGAATAAGACCAACTTGTGTTATCCACTCTGCTTTTTGACACCTTAACATTTCCACCTCTTTGCTTTATCTAGAATAACTTCATTGGATATCTTCCAGTTCAACTGTTATTCAACTATGCCAAACTTCCTGTTTAATCTATTAGGGGGTTTTATCCATTAACTTTTTAATTTAGTTATTAAATTTTCATTTCAAGATTGTTTTTTCCTTTTTGTACAAATCTGCTTTATGACTTTTTATATTTTTCTCCAACTCATACTTTCAAACTTATCATTTATGCCTTTAAAAATAGTTGAATCACTTTAGATTTATAGTCTGCTAATTCAAAAATATGAATTATTTTTGGTTTTGAGTCTGCTGTCTTATTTCTGCTCTCAGACATGCTATTTTTTTTATATTTTATTATTTTTCATAAGCCTTCCTGTACCTTGAAAGTATATTTATGGTCAATGTTTAAGATGTTTCTTGAGAATGAGTTCCTGAAGAAAATATAGATGTTTGTTCTTATCAGTCATCTAGGAGTACCTACAACCCAGGGTTACTCTTAATTCACTTTCCAACTTAAGGCTTTTCATCTCACATAGGTAACATGAATTGAGAACATGAACCCTTGTGTGGACCAGCTTTAGGTAATATAATCAAGGGAACTGTTTCTTCCAACACCAAAGTCAACATCAGCATTTATTTTCTCACTAATTCTTCATGGTAGATTGACTTTTATTCCCATTTAAAATAAAGTGCATATAGCCTCTTAGTGAAAGGATGACCTAATATTATCTGGTATATTGTCTTCCTGGGAGATGCTCCTGTCTTTATCTCCTCCTTACTGTATTTTCATGAAATTTCAGAATATTTTGCTTTCAGCAGAATCCCCCGAGTATAAAGCTGAAAGTTTAATCTCCTTTTTTCCTAATCTGGATTGTAAGTCCCATGAGGATAGGGCCACATCTAGTTTTTTCCTTGCTATTTCATAGCAAAATGCCTGGCATGGTGTATATAATTGTGAATTATTTTCCTTATATACAGAACCTTTGCAAGCTGTGTTCCAGTCTTGGTTAAAAATTAGTTTCCTCAGGGCCTCAGTTATACTTGAGATCAAAAGCATTTCCATTTTTTTCTATTTTTGACACCTAATCAGTCACTCTCATGTTTAATGATAAATAGTGTCACAGTCTGTACAAGACATTTATGAAGCTATCACTTCCCAGTGTACAATCTTCCTCTAACCCAGATTCAGCTTCTACCTCTTAGACTTGTGAAAAGACCAATTCTGCTGGGTCAGCTCTTTCACCTTTTCTCTTATGGGCTTCACTTGAATGATTCAAGGGAAGGTTTATAAAAATCATTCAAAGACAGAAGCAAACTATTAGATGTCATTGATGAAATTATAAAGTTAATGAGTGGCAAGATAGGAAACCAGAACACAGTGGAATATAATTTTAAAGGAAAAAAATTCCAAGAATAAAGTGCGTACATAATGATTTGTTTCGTATGTCTGTTTTCTCCTGATTCTTTGTGAGAATGAGTGATGAAATGGAAAGTTGGTGGTTACAAACTTTGAAATAAGTTGGTGATGCCTCATTTATCATTACAAGTCTCTTAAAAGCTTAATAAACACCATTTACAAAAAAATTAACTCAGAATAAATTAATGACCTAGATAGAAGAGCTAAAACCATAAAGGAACTTAAGTCTTGAGGGATAAATTCCTCATAACTTTGGATTTGCCAATGAATTCTTACATATGAAACCAAAATAACATGCAACAAAAGAAAAAAATGGGTAAGTTAGACTTCAATAAAATTTAAATCTGTTGTGCATCAAAAGAAATTATCACGAAAGTAAAAAGACAACCTTTATAATGGAAGAGTTACTTGCAGGTCATTTATCTGATAAGGATCTGATACCTAAAATATAAAAGAACTGTTACAACTCAACAACAAAAGGACACCTGACTAAAAAATGGGCAAAGGACTTGAATAGATTATTTTTCCAAAGAAGATATACAAATAACCAACAAACTAGGTATGTTGACCTGTGCCTATATTCCCAACTACTGAGACATGTCTTCCGGAAGTTTCACAGTTTCAAAACCAGCCTTGGCAACTTAGTGAAACCATGATGAAAATAAAATATAAAAGATGAAAGGGCTATATAGCTCAGTAGCACAGCATTTGCCTAGCATGTGTGAGGCCCTGGATCCAATCCCCAGTATTGAGAAACAACAGCAACAAAACAAATGACCAACAAACACATGAAAAGATGCTTATTATCATTAATCATTAGGAAAATGAAAAATCAAAATCATAGTGAGGTACCACTGCATAACCACTAGGATTCCAGTGACTGAGAAACTAAATGGGGAATGATGATTCTATGGGTACAAGGTTTCCTTTTGAGGTGATGAGAATATTTTGAGACTAGAAAGATGCTAGTTGTACAATATTATGAATGTAGTAAGAGTTAATGAAGGTTTTACTTTAAAATGGTTAATTTAATTATGCAAATTTCACTTCAAAATTTAAAAAGATACTCTAAGTAAATCAGAATAAAATAAAAAAAAATCTTCAGAACTTACCAAGCACATGTGGCATACAACTGTGCTTGTTTTGTGTCTCAGTTCCTTTCTATATTTCCTCTCTGCACTCACATTGTAGACAACTTCAAACATAACCTATAATATCCTCCATCATGGTACATATCTATCCTGTTTCACTGAATTCTTTTCTGTATTAATTTTTCATTGCTGAATAACAAATTGCCACAAACTTAATGGCTTAAAACAACTCATATTTATCATTTTGGTTTCCATGGGTCAATAATTTGGTCATGAAGAACTATGTCCTCTGCACAGGGGCTTACTGAAGTATCTTTCTTCACTGTAAAACTGCAGTGAAGATATTGATTGGACTACATTCTCATTTGGAGGCTTGACTGTGGAAGAATCCAAGGGACTTCCAAGGTCCCTCAGTTTGTTGGCTTAATTAATTTCTTTGAGCTGTAAGACTGTGGGTCCTGGCTTTTTTGCTGGCTATTGTATGGAGGCCACATTCAACTCCTAGAGCCTATCCTGGTGTCCTAGGAGTTGTCTGCAGTTCTTTGCTTTGGAGCCTTATCCATAATGGTCATTTACTAAATCAATCTCATGAGGTAAGACTCACTTTAGTTTGCCAAGATGGAATCATATAAAGTGATAATCTTGGAAGTGACATCTCATGATTTCTGTCATATTTTGTTGGCAAGTAATAGGTTCTGCCTGTACTAAAGGATAGTGTTCACATATTCGTGTGAACACCAGGAGGCAGGACTCATTGGGGGGGGGGGGGTCACCTTAGGGTATAATCCTTAACATCATTTCAAAATAAGTTCCAGTGTTTCCAATATAAACACTTTCAAGTTATGATTCCATGAACTAAGTGTCATGAAAACAAAGAGCCTGCCTGTTATTGTTGCCTATACAGATCTCATGCCTTTGAACATATTTTATCTTTTTCTGAAAACATGCAAATAAAAGATAATATGCCTCAAGTAAAAGGTAATGGAAATATCCACTACAACAGCTCTTCCAGCCGTATAACTCTGTTCCAACAACAGACATGGGTTTAAAATTAGAAATTAATTGTAGTTGTTTAGACTTTCAAAGTCAAGTTCAAGGATACTGATTACATCTAAAGCCCCACCCTTCTCACATCCCAAGGAACCTGAAATTCTGTGCTTTGAACAATAAGGAAAAGTGATTTTCTTTAAATTTCAGATATTTGCCTTACAGTCATCTAAACACATTTAGAAATTTGCTCCTCCAAACAGGAGATAACAATACCTCTGACACTTATAAAACATGTGCTTTAGTTGAGATGTTTTACAAGGACCCAGAAGAGTTGATTTTAGGTTTGCCTTCTTTAATTGCAAAGAGCAGCAAGTGAATTTGCATTGAAGTTTTACTGCAAGTGCACTCACATTCAGATCACAGGGAGCCATCGTATTTTTATATCTAGACTACTATCCAATGATTTAGATGATAGATCTGCTCTAATTTTTGTCAGTGTGTTCTTTCTGAGTGCTATAATAGATTTTTGTTTGCACGCAGGCACCTAATTAAGAGAGGGAAAAAAAAATCCCTTGTTAAAATCAGCTGGGAATAATCAGAATGATCATTCTGTGGCTCATAAATATTACATGAGCAATATGGGAGCCTCAGTAATATTTAACTGTTTTCCAGTTCCACTTAAAACTTTTTGTTCAAAAAGTCTTCAAGCCCAGGAGAAGATTGGTGCTTTAAATTCTTAATCACAAGAAGAGCTCACAGGATTTCTATTTACAGCAATTTGGTATATTTATACACATTCAAGGATTATTACAAAAACCAACATGTTATTGCTGTGGCTACTTTCTTAGTGTCTCAGGAAAAGAATTGAGCATGGCTTACTCGGCCTCCCAAGGGCAAGATGCCTGTATTCCTTGGGCTATTTTACTATCTCCCATGTCTTGGACTTTTAATACTTTGTCTGCTCTTTATTGTTGTTGTTTGAATTCCACTGCCTTTAGGGAACTTGGAGTAAAGGAATATGATTACATAAACCTTTTTTAAAAAAATTAATTCTAATCAGAGTTCTCATTTAAAAATTTTAGCTGGCATTCCAGAAAAGAGATGCAAAATAGAAAATAAAAAGATGATGAAGAAATTTACTTCAAGGAGGAGGAAAATTCAAGGCCCAGTGGAGTTCTACTTATTGCCCACTATTTGCTTCTGCTCCTGTAGCCTGGTGGCCTCCTCCTGATCTCCTCTTTTTCCTCCTGTTTGCTGCCTCATCTTGGTGGTTAAGGGGGCATTCAGGGAGAGGAAAAGAGCTTTGAGCTCCCCCTGGAGGCGCAAATGCATAACCAACAAATAACTTCCAACATGTACAAACAATACAATTCATTCACTTAAATACAGGATTTTATTTTGACCATACTTTTTTGTTGTTTACCTAAATCCTTTAGTCAAAGAGAATAAGGGTTTTGTTTTGTTTTTTTCCCTCCACGAAATTGGACTTTTCAGATAACAATATATGTGGGGTATCTGTAATGGATATAGCCCTATACAAAGTATGATGAGCCACTTATAATGGAGATGTGGGTATCATCCTTTCCCATTGGTGGTAACCAAATCAGAGACTGTGAATGGACATTCTAATTATGTGTCTAGAGCCAGATTTCTGAGCCTCAGCATTATGGACATTTGAGAATGAAATATTCTTTGTGGGAGAGGGCTATCCTATACCTTGTGGATTACTCTTAAGCATCCCACTAGATGTCATTTGCACACACACACAAGTGTGATAACCAAAAATATTCCAAAATATTGACATATGCTCCCTGGTACACAAAATTGACCCCATTTGAGAACCACTGACCTTGGAAAAACATTGGAAATAAGGAATACAAACAAAAAGCAAAAAAAAAAAAAAAAAATCATTAAAATCAATATGTTTCACAAATTATTATGTCTACCTTGAGCCTGAGATACATATTATACAAATCATGGACCTAATATTAGCATTTGTAAAAACAAAGCTCTGCTTCTTCATATGTTGTTGAACTTTGACAGTTTTTGTGATACATTAATTTCAAGGACTACAGAGAATTTAAAGAAATATATTCAGGTGTTCCCTTTAATGCATTTTCAAGTAGGTATTTGTAAGTAAATCTGAGGACAAATAATATGAGGGGTATTGAGTTTTTCCTTGAGAATATTATTTATGTGTAAAGTTTTCTTCAGTAAATAAAGAACAAAACTCTTGACTAGAGTCCAATTCTGCTAATTATTTTGTGATGAACAGGTATCCTGTTTTGTTTATTTACTAACAACAACTGCAAAAAATAAAAGCAAAGTAAGGTCACTGGTGTTTGCAGGTAAGACCTGTCTTCACATAGACCACAGTTTCTTCACCAGGTGATTTTGCCCTGCAGGGCACAGTTAGTGATATCTGGAGAGATTTGATTTTCAGTTGGGTGAGGTACTGCTATTTGCACCTGTTGGGTCAGGGCTGGTTCTGCTGCATATCCTGCAATGCAAAAGACAGCCCCCAATAGGAAGGAATTCTCCAGTCCCAGATGTCAATAGTGCCAAAGCTGAGGACCCCTGCACTGACATATGGAAAAGGAGAGTGTCATCATATACGATGACATGAAGGTTAGAAGAAAATTAATTTACCCCAAATTACCCCTCGAGTTATCCTCTGGGAATTCATTCCTTTGGTATAGCACAGATCTCTCATTCTTTTCTTTTAAAAGGCAGGTAAACTTGGGAAAGGAAAGATACTGAGTAATGACAGTCGCAACCTACCTGATGGTTTGCTTTTATCATAAGAAGATTGTAGAATAGAGCAACTTTATTTGGGAACTGTATTTGAGAGTGGAAGAAGAGTCTGATATAAGAGAGAAGTTGCTGAAAGGGGCAATGGAGTCTGTTAAGATTGAGTTTTATTGATTGCATCATCTCCTTATGGTTCGTTGGCTTTCAGAATCATTTTTAGGTGCACACACAAACTGTGTGCTTGTGTGCATGTGCACATGTGTGGGAGTTATATTTCAGATTAAATCTAAAAGGTGATTTCTATAAAAATGAACTTCCCATGCTTTCTAGTTCTTCAGATGGTGAGTGGTAATGAGCTTTCTTCATCCTGATAATTTAAACAACCCACAGTTTACATTTAGCCCATAGACTTCTAGAAGACATCAGTTCTG
Source organism: Sciurus vulgaris (assembly GCF_902686455.1). Lineage (NCBI taxonomy): Eukaryota > Metazoa > Chordata > Mammalia > Rodentia > Sciuridae > Sciurus > Sciurus vulgaris. The sequence goes on along the minus strand of NC_136471.1, from coordinate 130,292,591 downwards.
TAGGGAGGGCTATGCTTAGTCTTTCATTCCAGCTCTGCTTCTGTGTTCTTCCTTTTAGTTATTACATATTTAATGCCATATGTCCGCTTTAAAGTAAGTCCAGAATAATTTGAAATACTGGTATCACTTTAACAGTCCTCATTTTTCCCAGCCACTTTTTCACTTAAGGCTCTAAAACATTTATAATCTCTCTCCTTTTTTGCTCAGAATGGCTTGAATATGTAGTCTTTGGACCTTTTCATTTTCCAGAATATGTATTTTGTCTGTGTGCTTTAATGTTTCTCATTGCTAAATTGCAGAACTTTACAATGAAGTTTGAATTTAAGAGTTTAGCAGAAACTTTCTAAATTGATCTGAGAACAATGTCGATTACCAAGAATGTCACAAAGAATGTTCTTTGAGGCACAGCATCCCCTAAAATTGGGGTTTCCTGACATCTGTTTCTTCATAGTGGCATACTGTAGCATCTTTTTTTTTTTTTTTTCAAGTCACAGATCAGCCTGGAAGAGGTCCCAGAGAAATTTAAATTTATCATTCCAATCTTTCCTAACTATCACTTGTGCTCTGCTATCTTTATTTCTTAGGTGTCCCATTTGGGTTGCCAGTATGGTGTTAATAGAGTTGAATTTTCAATATTTCAGACTTCTTTCCCTCACCAACGGGCACAAGGGAAGATTCCATTTTGCTTTAAAAACTTGCATTAAAATTGAAGATTAGAAATTAAAGACAGAGTTTTCTTTTATATCCTTTCACCAGTTAGATTTTTAAACATGTAGTTATTGAAAGTAGTAACCAAAACTTATTTAAATTGTCAAAATTTCCTGTGTCTGTCAATATCATTATTGATACAATCCTTCTTGGTCATAGAAAGACTTTGGCCCAATGTGGCTATTGACTTCTCATCTGACATCTCTCATTCTTTCAGAACATCCTGGACTTGAACTTAAAGGATAGATAAAATAATTCACGTATGAGGATGAATATTCGTTCCCATAATTAGTATCAAATTACATTTGGAACATCCAGCACTCTAACCCTTATGTGCATTAAGAGGCGGAGGCAGAAAGTAGTCATTGAGCACATTTTGCTTTTTGTTAAGTATATCAAGGCCATTTTTCATAATCTTTTGGCAATCCTGCTGTAAAATTCTAGTAATGACTTCTGTTTTATAATCCACAATGAGACTTCAAATTTTCCTTAAAATGTGCCAGCTATAAAGACCTAGTTAACTAGATAAGTTTGTTTTCTATTTATATAAGGGGGAAAAAGGAGACAGTATATATAGGAAATGCAATTTCATTAGTTAGTGCAGGTATTTTGTAAAATATCATGCTTCTTCTTTGATATGTGAGGGATGTTGCCACATTCCTGTGAGATGACAAGGATATTAAGAAAATATGCTTATATGTTTGTTTCTGGTAAATTGTAGAAAACTATAAATAGTATGCTTTAGCAGAAGATTCCCTCCCCAGCAACCCTTTTGGTCCTTCCTCACTGCCTTTGTAAGAAAAATAAATAAGGAATGACAACCATGTTCCCAAAGTGGTGACAATTAGGTTAAGAAATTTCTCTGGTTGGACATGATTTTGACTTTAGGAAATGCATCTACCATGCTTGTCCTGCACCTTTTAAGTCTGGCAATAGATATAAATATTCACAAGATATGCAGCAAACAAAATGAAACCTCTTCAGAGGAAAATACTAATGATTTCTTGTATACATTTATTTGTTGCATTTAATTGTAAATTCCTTGAGGCCATAGGTTGTGGTTTGTCTCTTTTCAACCAATATATATGACAGTGACTGGCACATAGTAGGTGCTTAATCCACATGTATTGAAAAAAATTAAAACTTACTTTAGGGTATGGAGCAAATATTTATTACTTATTGTGTCCTTCCATTCTGCAAAGAACTTTGAGGAGCGGCAAGATAATATAATAAATTTCATTTGATGTAGTTCTGTGTCTCAAGGAAATATGAATATATATATATATATATACATACATATGGACATATATACAAAGTTGATGCTTAATAAGACATTCCTGGGATATAGACCAAAAATGTCAGAGGAATATATAGGTCGTTCAGCTCCAAAAAGACTGGGAAGGGAGATTACTACATGAAAGATGACTTAAAATGGAGCTTTGTATAAAAGGTGAAAAGAGGAATAAATGTTTTCACTGGGCCTTTAAGGGAGAGATTCTTCTGTCTGAACAAAGTATAACATCAGGAATTACTCTGGGATGGAAATAGTGAAGGGATTAAACTAGTTAGTAGAATTTGGAAGCAAGACAGAATTTGAATCTGAAATGGTAAGTAATGGGAAGCCCTGTAGGTTATGATATGGAATGTAGCATGAAAGTGTTGTTTAAGAGGAATAATCTAGACATAGACTTTAGGATGAATGGTAACCGAAGAAAATTAGACTCAAGGAGATTGGTCAGGAGGCTGTTCCAATAATCCATTTCTAATGAAGGATTGAAAGGACTATATCCTTGATATTTTGAATTTGGAAGAAAAGATACCAGGTTAAAGAAGACGCAAAAAGTGTCACATTATTGTGACATGCATGTATTAGTCAATTATTACTATAGTAATGCTGATTGACAAATCTCTCCCAAACATAGTTGTTTACAACAGTAAGTATTTGCTTTTCTTGCTCATAAGTATTTGGATTAACCAGAATGACTCTGACTGCAACTTCGTGGGTCTTCATTCCAGGTTTTGGAAAACATCTACCAGTGTCTGAACTCCAGGATTCAATTCTGCAACCTGGGTATCATTATTGGGCTTAGGCTGAAGGACCAGAGGTTATCTAGAATTGTTGCTTTCTCTGTCATTGTCTACATTGGCAAAAGGCCAAACCAACTTGCATAAATAAACTTAAGGCTTCTATTTGGGTTATCTTTCTTTAGTCAGAGTCAGTCACATGACAAAGCCTAAGTTCAATGGGGCAGGGAAGTACTTAATGTACCCCAAGGAGAAAGTAATTTAAATTAATATTTTCTGAGCAATAATCCATACTCTTCCTGCTGATATGAATTTTCTGAAATGTATTTGCACACTCACCTTAAAACCTGTAGGAGGTTCCTTGCTTGTGCGAAGGTCAAATATAATATACAGGGTTTGTTTTTCATGATCACCATATTTCCCCCTTATTCTGCTGTGTTGCCAACCTGTCTTTCACTCTGATCACAATGGCCTATTTGCAGTTCATCATGAAGTTTCATGCCTTCTTTTCATAGTTTGTATCTTGTGTTTAGAATGCTACTCTACTTTTAGTCCTTCAAGTCTCAACCTAAGAGTTGAAGTATTTTCTGCACTTCAAGTTTATTATTGATGCCATTTATGTTTATCCCCACTTATGTTTGTGCATAGCTCTGTCACAACACCTACCACCTTTAGATTCTGTGCCCTCAGGGTCGAACATGTGGCTTGTTCATCTGTATATCCCTTGCATGTGTTGTTGGAATGAGACTAGGAAAATGGTGGGACACTTTGGTGGAATTTGGAACTTGGGAATCAGATTCAAAGTTTTCTTTGTTTTGTATTTTTGGTGGTTATTATGCATGGGAGAATGAGGGATAGGAAAACAAAGAGTTTTCCATTTGGGCATGATTAGGTTGTGGTGAAGGAAGCATATGCGTGGATCTCCATAGATGAAAGTCTGGAGTTGGAGCAAAGGTGAGAGGTCTGGGATATAAAATCCAATTTGGCAATCATTTGCATTAAGCCCATATTGAAACTTTATCATGACCTTAGTCTTTTCTACATTACTGCTGTCTGAAGTCCTGCTCTTGAAAGTTCTGCCATAAAAATTTTTTTAAAGCCTTTGGTAGTCAATCCATAAATCACATTCAGATCACAGGAAATGTGTGATTGTTCATACTCAAGAAATTATTGTTTCATCAGCTTTACATAACTTACCACCAAACTTTTATTTCTTAATGTTGATAAGAAGTTATGAAAAGTTTGAATCCTTCTTTAGAAAACAACTTGTCTTTCCAAACAGCTTGCATCATGAACAGCTGCACAGTAACTTAAACCAGTTGACTAAGTGCTTTTGAGTTTGTATGGGAAGATGTTTTTCCTTTGCTTAATAAAAAAAGAAATCTGCTTTGATTTTATAAAGCAGGATTCCACTCTGAATGAGCTATTTAGTCTTTGGATAATTTCTCATGTCTATGAAATACTCAGTAAATAATGGTTGCACATCTGACTGCTGATGTATAAGGATCTTATCTAGAAAGCCCTTTGACATGCTGTTTCTTGGAGTGGGCTTGGGAGATAGTCACCTGTGGAACTGCTTCACCTACCACATCACTTTATCTTAGAAATCAATCCTGACTCTGTTTGCATCCACCTGACTTCCTTGAGAATTATCATAGCTGTACATGATGTGCATCTTGATACAAAAGCAATAAAAATATAATGAGCTATAGTAGACCCAAACTGAATAGTTTAACTTTCATCTTGTGTATTACTGTTCTAAAACACCCAAAGAAGAAAGAGATCCAAAACCAGACCAATCCCATGAATTAATATAGTTTTAATAGCATTGAATCAGAAAACATTCAAGTTGATTTTTATGAACTTTGATAAACGTGTACAGTAAGATGAATAACATTGAACAGATTCCAGCTATTCCCTTGGGATACTAACACATGCTTGAAATGCGATGGGAGAAGTTGGAGCAATGCATGCACCTGTAACAATCACACAGGGACTAAATCTGCATCTCCTACTTCTCATCACATCAAAGATTCTTCAAAGGCAGAAAGCAAGTCTGAATGGGAAAAATAGGCAGAGAAAGCAATTATCAAATGGAGCACTCCCACTCCCCCAACTGAACGCCTGTTTATAAAGTGATCTTGAGCACCTGTGCGTGCCGTGTCTTGCTGTGTCTGACTTGGGGAACCCATTAGCGATATTCAGAGAGTAGCCAAGATAAACCTTCTCTAGTCACAAAGCACACTCTGAAAAAATTTCCTAGGCTTTGTATTCTGTTCTCTTTGAGGAAAAGAACTGAATTTGGTGACATTTCAAAGGTCCATGCTTCAGAACTAAGAAGCATGAATGTACTAGATTATAAGGTTGTGTCTGATCTCTATTGGTAATGTAGGTAATAAATGGTATATGCACGGCTCACTTTTCTAAAATGATAAATCTTTTCAGATTTATTTATTTATTTATTTGGTACCAGGAATTGAACTCAGGGGCACTCTACCACTGAGCCTCATCCCCAGCCCTATTTTGTATTTTATTTAGAGACAGGGTCTCACTGAATTGCTTATGCCTCACTTTTGCTAAGGGTGGCTTTGTACTCACGATCCTCCTGCCTCAGCCTCCTGAGCTGCTGAGATTATAGGCATGTGTCACTGTACCCAGTTTATTATTTTTAATTATACCAACTCTTGTGTTCTAATGATAATTTCAGAAACCCACTTTATTGTATTTTACCTAGGTGAGTGCTGTGACCATCTCTCTTCTGTCACCTTTCTGCTTCTACAGATGAAGTCTTCTCTATAGGCTTTGGTGCAAGTTTGGATTAATTTCCCCAATTAATTCTGACATACAGCTGTGAAAAAAAAAAACTATGAACATTTTGGGTTACATGGAGTCAAGGTGGTACATAAACCATAGGAGCATATCTGAATTTCAACTCTTCTTCTAAAATATCCCTAGAACAATGTTTGAAATGATGCAAGAAAAACAATATAAGGTCCAGGAAGAGTCTAAGAAAAGGCATTTTTTATATAAATGCTCAACAGTGTTTAACAGAGGGAAAAAAATGTCAATATCATGATAGACCAAGGATAGATGATTTGATTATTGATTGTCAAATGTGAGGCTGAGTTCAGCTTGTTCAGAGTCATCCTCTGTTCTTTCCTTCCCAGAACCTACTCCACTCTCCCTTCCCTTCTTAAGTTTATATTCATACTTTTCAAGACTGAACTCAGGCATCATCCTCCCCTGGAAGTGCTTCCAATTCCTCATGTTAGATTTGTTTTCTTTTCTCTCTGGGACTACAGCACCTTCTGGCTGGCTCCTTATCCCTGTTCTTTACTTATCTGGAAGCTCCTTCCCTGTGAAACTGTCTTTTATTCCTTGAATGTACAGCACCATAAAATTTCCTTGAATGAATGAGTCTTTTATCTCTTAATCTTATTTTTCTATTTGATGCAATTTGTAACTCATTGGGTACATTGTAAAAGCAAACATAAATCTATTCATAGTCTTTATTTTGTCCAGTATGTGTGAATAGTCATGCAGTTAGCTGCAGAAATAAGAATGTATTTCATTGTAAGGTTGTATCTGATCTCAATAGCATATGTAATAAATGGTATATGTATGGCTTACCTTTCCAAAATCAGAAGAAAAAGGATGAATTAAGGTATACATTTTACCTTGAGAGTTTCAGATAGAGGCAGATGGATTTCTCTATAGACCCCACTCCCTGACACTGTTCTTGGCACCTAAAGAGCAGAAATTTGCATTCCTTAGAATTGTTTGTACTAGCAGCTATAACAAAGATCGAAAGTCATGCAGATCGTATGATTTCCAGCATTCCTTTAGGATGGGCTGAATTTGAAGTGGAGGAATTTCAGTTGCCTTTTCTGATGACTTAATTGACATTAGATCACATGGAGGCTTAATTGAAATTTCAGGAATGTGATAAGTGATAGATAAATTAAGGAGGAAGTCAAGCTAGAGAAAAAAGGCACTATATAAATGACCATATATTTCTTAGATATTTTATGAGAATAGGAAAATATTAATGTAGGTAAACAATGATACCCATGCCATCTCCTCCAACCCAGAGTACTTGAAACAAAGAAGCAGACATTGTTAGGAGGAAAAAAAAACACAAAAAGACAAAACAATCAAGCTATTTACAAAGAGGGATAAGTCATCTGTTTGGTACATTCAGAATACCAATTTTCAATTTTCCATTTCTCTTCTTAACTAGAGGCTTGCTAGAATGACTTGAACTGCAAAATAGACACACATTTCTTCGTAATTAAATGAAACTTTTGAAATTTGTCCCCATAAATGAAATCTTTAGGATGACCATTGAATTAATAATCTCACCATCATTGTTTCCCAAAGATTATTGTTTTTGAATAAAAATTGACTTACCATCATTAACAGACTAGAACCAATCCTGAGCTTTCAAAAAATGTGATTTAGAGTAAAGAATGAATGCAGTGATGTCTGTGTGCAACCAGAATCTAGGAAATAAATAATAATGAGTGCAATTCTTACTCTTCCTGGGGGCTCACAGGGCAACCATTGACAAACAAAGCTTTGCCTTAAACATAGGATTAGGCAGCTCCTTGGAGGCCCATTCTCATAATGGCAGAAAGAAAATGCAAAATGCGACTATAGAGCATTGGACTTCTTTCTCAGTGCATTTGGTAGAGCATTTATTACCAAAATTCTAGACAATGAAAGATGCATTTTAATTAACTTTCTATCTCTCCAATGAGTTCTTCGACCCCTTACTTCCCTTTATGTAGCTCAAAAGATATACAGGAACAATAGCCTGCCTGCTTCTGCTTATGTGGGTATGTGAATCAGTTATTTTCCTGGGATTGTTCAGAGGCAGGCAGTTTTGATTGTATGTCAGGTCAGCAATTCCAAAAATTCAGTGGCATTGCTTCTAGAGTCATATTTCTAACCATGGGAAAATGCCAGAGATTGATTTAAGACAAGTATATGGTCAGGGAATCTGGCTCAATAGTGGAGCACTTGCCTACCCAACATAAGGCCCTGGGCTTGATCCCCAGCACTTCAATAAATAAATAGATAGATAAATAAATAAATAAATAAATAAATAAATAAATAAATAAATAAGTATGTAATGGAAAAGTCAAGTAAACTTACATAATATTAGAAGCCAATAGCAGTGATACTACAGCCTTTTTTTTTCTCTCCCTTAAGCTAAATTTTAAACCCTTTAATCTTAATACAGGATCATCAATAGCTGAGAGCCTTTATTTGTGTTACTACACTCTCATTTCCTGGAATAGGTGTATGACATTTAGTAGTTGCTCAGTAAACGTGTCTTAAATGAGTGGAAAAAATATCCCTTGGAAACTGGAAAAGCGACCCCCTGAGTTGTCATTCCTATATTCATTCTGTATTTCTCCATTAATTCATGGGATGATTATTAGCAGTTATTATGTATCTCAGGGACATTTAGGGTGCAAGGCTGACAGATTTAAGTTTCTCAAACCTAGTAAGGTAGTATTTGGCACAAATAGACACATTGATATATATATATACAAAACTTTCTAGAGTGGATATACATTTTAGTAATCCCACTAACAGAGAAGGAAATGGGAATTTCTCCCCCAAAGATTCAGGCCCTAGAACCCTATCACCGTGGAGTTTCAGTAAAATAAGTTGTCAACCAATTTTTCTAGAAGGTGTTCTGGCATTATGCTACTCTTATTTATTGAACCCCCATCCCTATCCCATGAACTCCAATTGAAAATACAAATTGCAATGATCCAGGAATAGCAGCAGCATTGGCCTGAGTCACCCCTGACATTCCTGCCTGTTCTCGCCCAAGGTAGTAGAAGAAGGTCCGAGATAGAGATAACAAATCTAGAATACTAGCTCTGCAAATTGATTTTAGCCTCTTAAGTCTTGATTTCTTTATCTGAAAAATAGGCATAAAATAGGATAGGGGCAGTCATAGGACCAAGTGAAGTGATTTATTATGCCTTATTACAATCTTTGTACATACACATCTATTAACTTAATTCATTTGGGTAAGTATATATTGAGATTCTGTTGGAAATGTGTTTTCCCATTCCTTGCCTGGTTTCTTTCATTGGTTCCTTTCATTATGCCTTTAATTTTTAAATCTACTCACTACTCAAATATATACCATTAATATTATGAAATGCACAATTTTTTCATTATACTATCTCAGGCTGCAGACAAATGATTGCATAGGGGTATTTCAACCACACTGGCTTCTTACAAATGGAGTTTCCAGTCATGAATCTATTTGATCCCTTCCTCTGTCTAGCTCCCCCAAAGCAGGCTGGTTCAGGGCCAGCTTTTTCTCCCCTCCTTTTCTTTTCCAATGCTGGCTGTATAATAGAATCACTTGGAAAGCATTATAAAAATATTCCTGGTTATGCATCTTCCATTATGCAGTTGAACTGAGCCTGCTTCATCATGCAATAAAGGTTCCAGAGGTTGAGAACCATTGTGACAAAGCAGAGTTCTGTTTAAGTCTTGGTAGAAAGGAAGACATCTGCCTAAGACCAAGGTCTACCAATCTGATTAAAGCTAATACTACTACCAACCTAAAGTCATACATAGAATAAGGACTTACTCTTTCATTGTTGAACGAGTGACAGTCTATTTGTTCTGAACATACCAATAGTATACGTAACAAGTTTGAACATGGCCTGTAATTTGCATTACCATGTTTAATCTCTCAGCAACCCACATGGTATTTGCCTGAAAATATTCACCAGTTAGCCTTGCCTGGCTCACACCATACTATGAACTAACATCTAATAAAGTTTGCCTCAAAAATCCTTATATTATTTATAACCTTGGGGTTGGCCCACTTAACAATGGGAAATAATTGCAATAGGTTAGATTTTCGACTTCTTATTTTGTGGTTCTGCATCCTGTTCGTTACCTATATTTATTCCCTTATATCTAAAAGTTAAGTATGATTATCTGTGTGTTGACCTCTGTCAACATGTGCAGTCTGTGCAGTCTCTCATTTTCAGCAATAAATGTTCTTTCTAGTTCAACGCTGTTAGTAGGCCTCATACTGGGACCAGGTGCTCCTCCATTCCAGGAGTTGGTCTGATAGACCAACATTCCACCTAAATTCCTCCCTGCAATGTTTGGATCCTTAATACCCCACATATAACCTTCACCACTATTTTCTTTTTCTTTTCTTTTTTTTTTTTTTTTTGGTTTGTTTGTTTTTTGAAACCATGTCTCATTAGTTTTTCCAGACTGGACTTAAACTTGTGGGCCTCATAAGATCCTCCTGCCTCAGACTCCTGAGTAGCTGGGACTTCAGGTGTATGTTACTACTCATGGCTAATCACCATTTTCTGTAATCTGGAATATGCCATCAGTGATTTGGGGACAAATGATTGTAGTAATTGTTGGTTGAGTTTCATTGATTAGCATTTATCCACCTCCTATCAAATATTAGGTAGTTTTCTAAACACCTAAATAACACATGGATTATGGGTCATTTTATTTTTTATCCTTTAAAGTTAAGCCCAGGTCAATTAGTCTTCCTATATTTTCTTTGACCTAGTCTGAACTGGGGTTTCTCACATGATAGCATGATCAAGAATCATCAGGAGGGCTGATAAAGCAGATTACTGGACCCTACACCCATAGATTATGATATCATAGTTCTGGGATGGGGCACAAAATGCATTTCTGTCATGATTCCAGGTGATGCTGATGCTGCTGGTCTATGGGCCACACTTTGAGTAGCACTCACCTAAATCACAGACATCTCATCTTGAGTTGACAGTTTGTCTTTGAACTTTAGCTTGACCATTAATGAGACTCTCTGGCATGAAGAATCTGTGACATAAAAAAAATGATCATTTTCTTGGTTTTCTTTATTTGACTATTTTTTTTTCCAGTTTAGACTGAGTCCATTGTATTTCTAATGTTTCCTTTAATCCCTAAGTACCTGGAGATGAAGAACCACTCTAGAATTCTATTGTCCTAGTTTTTACCCCGATGAATCATCTCTCAAAAGACATGTGAGCCCTCACCAAATGTATTATGTCATCCCTCTGAACTCTGCAGAGAGAATTGATATGCTTTGCGATATGATGTGAACTGATGGCTTCCATGTGCCCCTCATACAGCAACTCTGACTTGGCAGAGTTCCCAGGGGTGTGACAGAAAACCCATGACTAGTGCTGAGTGGGGAAAGGGTGGGCTTTTCATCCTGTTTCCCAGACCGCCTGACTCCATGCTTGTATGAGCAGATCTATCTCCTCCCAAGCTGCCACATGCAAAAGTGGGATTTATTTTTAGAGAAGAAATCATTAGTCATTAGTCTCTCCAAAGCTTCTCTTTTCCCTTTGGGTAAATTTTAAGAACCTGATCTTTATAAGAAAATTTTCAGGCTGTTAAAAGAAATGGTAAAATGATTATAGCCTTGGTATAATGAAACCTCTTTTCTAGACAAAGGCAGACTTCCCACAACACTCCTTGCCTAAAGTCCTGGTCCCTACATCTAAATCAGCTTTGACTTTCACAGTTTATTAGAGAAGTCCCTGAGTCTTTCAATTTTCTGGTCCCCTTAAACATAGGACTTCAAAAGCTAATTTTATCATGCACTGAACATTTGCCCTTTAAGCCTACTATAAAATCTCACAATGGAAGTTGATTCTTAGCAAAATGGTCCTTTAGCTTAGGTATGTACAAATTTCTCCTTAAGAACAGAAGGATTTAATAGATATAATCTATACTGAAGCAGAAATAACTAAAAACAAGATTTGTCTGATAGTTCGAAGTTCAGAGTTATAAGGATTTTTAACATGCTTCCATCGCCTTGGGCTAAATAAATGTGGTGGTGATGGTTTTACTATCAGACAACCTACCAAAATCACCAACTTTTGCTTTTAATTAAATTGTATTTGTCACTGGATAGTTGAAAATGTCATCACTTAGATGGTCATCAAAAATTCATAATCACCTGGCAACTGATGAGGCCCAGTCATCCCCTGGGAGAAACATAGCACATTTCATTGCATATACCACTACCTCCCTCCCCACAGCTATAAAATTTTAGTTTTACAACTTAATCCTACCAAGTAAGACTGATATCCTCAATTTCAGGAAAGCAGAGGTAGATTTTAAGACAAATATACAAGGAACCAAAAGGGAAGGGATTCTAAAATATCACACTTGGAGTAGAAAGGGTTTCTGTGGTCTTGAGAATGGAGGTAGGTAGGGCCCATAATTGTAATGTAGCCAGTTACAGCTCCTCTGCTGTACTGAGGTGATGGAGGATGAGGATAGGTGGGTTATATGAGTGCCAGGTCAGTCTCTTCTACTTAAAATTATTTTGTATGGCAAATGAACATGGCCGTACATTTGTTGACATACCTCTCATTAGAGGTAGATCCCTATTTTCCTACCATTTGAGTCTGAGTGGACTTTGTGGTTATTTAGAAAATAGAATGCAATGGTTTCTGGGCCTGGACCTTAAGAGGTCTGGGACCTTTTCCTGTCCTTGGAAATTCCTGTCTCTTGGAATACCCATCCCTAGTCCCTAACCTCTATGCTGTGAGGAAGCCTAAGCAGCTCTGTGGAAAGGCCCACATCAAGAGGAAATGAAGAACTGAACATGGTGACTTATGCCTGTAATCCCAATTACTTGAGAGGCTAAGGCAAGAGAATTGCAGGTTTGAGGCCAACCTGAATTACATAGTGGGATTCTAAAATATAGAAAGGGCTTGGGATGCAATTTAGCATTTGTCTAACAAGAGTGAAACCCTGGGTTCAATAACAAGTACCACCAAAAAAAAAAATCAAAACAAACAAACCAATCCAAAATAAAACACAGAACTGTGGTCAGAGTACAGGTAGCTCCAACTTGGCAACCATACAAATAAACCAGTTCTGAATCACTGCTTGCTGGGCCAATGCTGAATCATTACTATGACTAGTACTAATGCTCCTTCTACTTGGTGATGTCTTGAGGCTTTGAACCAGATACTGCTCCAATATCCTGCATGAATTAGGGTGGGTACTATTAGCCTACAGACTTAGGCCTGAGAATACGGAGGCACAGAGAAGGGAGGACACTCAGTCAAGGTCTTATGGCATGACAGTGCATACAGAATTCAGAACCAAGACTCAACCAAAGGGATTCTGTCTCTATCACCTGACCCCAGCTTTGACTGACATCAGGACTCTAGGTACAGAGGCTGAGTTCACCATACACTTTTATTAGTCTTTGGCTCATATCAAGCATCAGCAGAACTGAGCTAACAGGTGTTTCATCCTTTCTTCTTATTTCAAATACATTTTAATCTCAAATAGATCATATGTGCCTTTGCAGGATGCTCGAAGGCATCCTTAGAAAAAGGCATATGGTAAGTAAACAAATATAGAAGGGAGATTTCAAAAGAAAATATGAAAGACTACATAGTACCTCCATGTAAACAGAATTAAGATTTTTGAGGTTTGGGGGTATATCTCAGTGGTAGAGCAATTGCCGGGAGAACATGGTTCTATACCCAGTACCACAAGAAAAAAAAAGATTCAAGATTTGAGGGTATAGCCCTGTGGACTTTTCTCAACAGAAATGCTGACTTAAATGGCAGCCTGGAAGAGTGGATAAACTGGATGAGTGGTTTACTATGATGAAACAGGAAACTAGGTCACACCATTAGACGTGTCCTACCATTTATGGAAAGTGTAGTAATTCGTATCATAGTGGCTTGAAAATATATTCATATTTTTAAAAAGTTTTAGATGTGTATGGTTTTAGTCTTCAGACATTTATTAGGTACCTACAGAGTTGAATGCATGCCTTGTGGTCTGTATTTGGCCAGTAAGAGAGCCTCTCACTCAGGAAACCTCCTGCCTAGATTAAAACCTTTTATTTGCTTTACATTGCATACATGGTTTAAGCTGGTTTTAACACCTTAAGGAGCTTAAAACTGAACCTGTTCAGTTTCTACCCTTCCTGGGTAGAAATAAGTAGATTCTCCATAATTGTAAAGAGTGTGATCCATTTCAGTAGATCTTCAATGTTCTCACACACATAAAAAGAAAGTAGCAACTGCATGATGATGGCTATTTTAACTAACTTGATTGTGTTGATTATTTATTAATATATATAATTCATCAAAATATCAAGTTGTATACCTTAAATGTCTAAAATTTTTACTTGTAAATTCTGGCTCAGTAATGCTGAAAATGACCCATTTCAGAGAAACAGATTTTTTTAAAAAATGCTGTTTGTGTATCAAAATGTATAGTCATCCAATATAAATGCAAAGACATTATGAATATTGTTTTAAAATTCATGAGTCTATTGTTTGATATATTCAGAACAAAGTCAGAAAACTTTTACAGAAGACATAAAACAAAAGTCCTATATTCTCATCACTCTGCTTTTTTCCAATATTTCATGTGAGTTATGTAAACAATCAATACTGAATAGTAAAGAGTTGTTACTGAGCAGATAATGGGCTTGAATTAGATAAAATTGTCCTGGGTAGACTGAACACACCATTGGGGCATATTATTCTTACTTATGGTTTAATCTGATAGCTACTAACTTGAAGTCAATAGTTTTAAGATGTTATACAAAAAAGGAGAGCAACTGCCTTTGTAAGGACAAATAGAGCAGGAAGAAATGGTGGGACCAGCATTGGAAATGTATATTTTCTATATCTCTTGAAATTGGGGTGGGGTGGGAAGCAATGTTTTCACTTTGGAGGGAGAATTTTTCTTGTAATTTTTTTTAACTCTTAAGTTTAAAAAATTGACATTGAAATGATTTAAAACTTAGAAACAAAAAATATTTTAACTGGTCCTCACAGAAAGTAAGTTGCACTTCTGGTGCAGGGACTATAGCTTAGTCATTGGCTAAATAAAACTTGGTTAGCATGAATGAGACCCTGGGTTCAATCCTTGACACCTGACCCTCAGACACACTAAATAACTGCATTTCTATTAAAATGAACATGGCTTACCTTGTCCATTATTGTAATTTGCTTACTAGATATATGTATGCACATTTTAATTGTGGGTGCCATTGGCATCTTAGTTTAATTGAAGGGAAAGCAGATAAGCACAGGGAGGCAGAATGTGTTGGTACTGAGAGGAAACCAGAAGATCTGAGTTATGACACAGTTTTGTACCTCTTTCATAGTTGCATGACCACAGAATGTGGATTATGACACCTACTTTGTCTGTGCCAGGAAGTTTCTTGATGAGTAAATGAAATTTGTTTGGACTACTATTTGCAAATAGAAAATCGACATAGATAAGCAGATGTTACTATTGAATCCCCCTATAAATAAAAAATTTACTTGAATATATATGATGTTACTGCTATATGAAGAGCAATATTCTAGGTTTTGTGATGATTGAAAAAAATAAAATGTAGTTTCTGTGGACCATTCCAGAAACTTTTAGTTGTGTTGGGTCAATGAATGTTTTTTTGTGAAGAGTCCTATAAGAAACATGTTAGGTGCAGAAGACCAGATTGTCTCTGTTGCTACTACTCAGCTGTGTCATAGCTCAAAAACAGCCATAGATGGTATGTAAGATAATAAGTCTGGCTGTTTTTCAAGAAAAGCTTATCTACAGAAATATATAACAGACCAGATTTACTCCATGTGCTATAGTTTGCCCATCTTGGTTCTACCTGGTTTGATGATGTGCATACAAAGCTATGATATGAGGTTGGAATACTCAGTGTTACAAATGAAATATATGAACAGTGAATGACATTATGTTCAGATGAGACAAAAAAGTCTTCCAGAAGATTACAGATTCAAATTAGGCCTTGAATAATGTGGTCATGTTTATACTCATTGAGGTGGAGAAAGACATTCTCAAGAGAAAATATAGCCCAAGAAAAGGGACAAAAGTGTAAACATGGAAAAGGAATTTAAAGAAGAGCAAATTTGTAAGGATAGTTAAAAGCCAGATTCACTACAGTGGATGTAAGAAAGAAGAAGCATAAGTCACTTAAATATAAGTTATATTATTTAAGCCATAGTATTTATGACTTCATCCCACCTTTTCAATGAATGCTAAGCTGTAATTTTTAGAAAAGCATGTCTTTTATTTTTCATTGGTTAGAGCACTATTGCATGTTGCTGTGTTGCAGAATCATCTTAGGTATTTCCAAGGATGTTCTGCAATTTGTGATCATTCCCAAGGGTGGTTTGTTTTCCTTCATGCTGTTTCACACATTACTCATCAATCGATGAAGAACTGCACGTAGGCTGGCCACTCCGAGGATAGAACCATGAGGGGGTGTGTCTGATTCAGAGCAAGAGCTAAATCCCTAGAACTACTCCATTCAACAAAGAAGCATCTGGCCTCATGTGACTATTTAAATTTAAATAAAATTTAAAATCCACTGATTCAGTCACACTAGCCACACTACATATTTTCAATAGCCACTTTTGTCTAGTGGCCAGTGTACTCAGCAGTGCATATACAGAACAATTTCATCATCACAGAAAGTTCTATTTGACTATGCTGCTCTTAGAATTTAAGAAAATAATCAATCTTAAAGCATTGGCTTAAAGTTCCAGGGCTGGAAGTTTGGGTAACAGTTAAGACGTTTAGTAACTGTGAGTCCCTTAATAAATATTTTAGTTTCTAGGTAATTGGTTTTGTCATCTGTAATAGTAATAACAGTACTTTCGTCAAATAGTACTATTACACAGGTGCTTATGAAAATAAAATGATGCATAGCTCTACAGAGGCTGTAAAATTCTACATAAAGATGTTGCTGTTATTTCAGTGACATCATCTCTGTGCCTTCAGGCAATTTCTGTTATTTCTTTGCTCACTTCTACTTACAAAAATCACATCATTTGCAAATAGAGATAGTTTTCCTTCTTTCCTTTCCAATCTGAAAGTCTTTTATTTTATTTTCTTGCTGAATTGCCCTGGCTAGAACCTCCGGTTCAATGCTGAATAGAAGACAGCAGACATCTGTGTTTTGTTTCTGATCTTAGGAGGAAAGCTTTGCATCTTTCATCAGTGAGTCTAGTGTGAACTGTGGATTATTGATAGATGTCATTTATCGGGTTAAGGAAGTTCCTTTTTTCCCCAAGTATGGTATGTTGATTTTTTTATTTTGTTTTACTATCATAAAGGGTATGTTTGTTCTTTATTCTGTTCACTCACTGTTCTTATCACTGTTTCTTATTTCTTCACTTACTTTCTTCCTCACAGCTCTTTATGTTACCAGAAACCAGCTATGTAACTGATTATGCCTATCATCCCCTGAAGAATCTTCTTTACTAGGCAACCAGGAAGGCCAGACACAATACTGTAGATGAATGGATTGGCCAAATACATGGCACCTACATTAAGGATACTGCTAAAGAATCAATGCAGAACTTATTTTCTACTACACTAGGAAACTTGTTATCATCTGGGAGAAGAACCTTATACCACTACTGTTTATAATTTATTCTTTTGATATGGAAGGACATAGATTTTTGTTGCTACTGTAGCCTGGCATAATGGGGAAGTAGAATAAAGAGGTAGATAAAAGAAGGGAAGTTGAAGAATGGGAACGAAATGGACTCAATTTGGGGAAACTGCATGAACAAAGATGTAGAAGTGGGAATAATCATGGAAAATTCAAGAACTAGTGATGTGTCTGAGATTATGTATATGAGTTCAGTTGTTTTTACAGCACATGTAGATAGTGTGTGAGTTCTAGAAGTAATCTTAGAACTTCAATTTGTTGACAGATCTACCAAACCTAGACCAGGAATCCTATTGTTTGTAGTGGTCTCATGGTTGAGAAGAAGCCATTAAATAATCTCATGGATTCTAAGGAAATTATATCTCAGTACAATCCCAAAATAGCTCACTACTTCTTTATAATCACCAATTTAGCAGTGAATTTTAGTGATCCAAAGTCTCCTTTTTCTCACGAAAAGATAGATTTCTTATGTTCTTCCTAGATTTTATTCCCAACCTTCCATTATTTTCTGCATGTCAATCTGAGGAGACATCAAACCCTTTATATCTAGGGTAAAGGATAGTTTATTCTCCCAAAGATATTGTCAGGGTAGAGTATATGGTAAGCATCATTTCTAGGGTCCTTAAATATTATTTTCCTATTCATCCGGCTTAGTTTTGAGTTCACTTTATTTTACTACAGTGCCAATTTGCTGACTCATGGTTAATTTACTTAACCCCAGAGTATTTTCTCAAACTCCAGCGATGCCAGTCCTGTTTCTCTTAACTCCTGCATCAGTGGAGGACAGTGGAGGATAAACTTCTTCATTGTTCATTTCCTCTTTCTTAGATGTTTACCAAATGGACAGCATCATGATACACTGAGAACTAATCCTTAAGAACCAACTAAATACTAACCATATTTTAATAGTCCTTAAATGATTCTGAAAACAGGTATATTGTATAACCTAGATTTCCCTAGTTTTCTTGATAAAAATGGAATGTATTTATCTGAAGTATTACTAGAGCCAAGTCCTATTTCTCTCCTACATGGCCTCCACACCAAAAATAGAGGTATCTCCTCAGATTTCTTCCCCACTTCCATCCAGGGGATGCAAGCCCAGATTTGGCAGTGCAGATACTGACTCTTACCTGGGCCTTAGTGTATCACTGATGGTAAACAGCTGGAGAGCCTTAAGATCTATTCATATTCTCTTTATCTCTCTCTCATTCTCTTCATGACATTCATCATTCTGTTTCAAATTAACTGTTTTTATAGCATTTGTATTTTACAAAGCCAAGTGATACTACTATCCCTAAAAATTACAAATGATTATTTTTAATGCTACATTCCAGTTGTTTTGTGGTCTGGAAACTCCTTTCAACAAGCTGAAATGTTTGACTAGGTCTGACCTATGTGATAGGATATAAGTATCCTTGGCTGCTGAGATTCTCTTTTACAGAGAATTAAACCAGGTATTGTGGAAAGTAAGAAAGAAAGCAAAAAATAGTATTCTTTTATCAGTGTTTTCAGTGCTTTGGAGAGGAAAAAAAAAGAAAATTTAAAAGACTATTGATGCAGAATATAGACATATATACATACTTGAGCATGTGTGTTTGTGTTGGGGGCATGTTTAGAGAATTCATGTGGGACAGTTGTGCCTGGGTAGCTGCTGAAAATATATAGCATTGAGTGATCTGTAATTATATTGAGTATGAACTTTAGTGGAAGCAATAACTGTAGAAGTACTGCAGGCTATGACAGAGAAGTAGAATATAAGGGTGTAAAGGCACAGTTGTGATAATTAAATTGCAAATCTCCTTCCATTTTCCAATAGGTAACAGTATAAAATAACATTTCAGACAGTAAGAGACAAATAATTTAGCTGAGGACTCTGTGGTTGGAACCAAAGATATAATAAGGAAGAGCAAGTATTTGGTTTGCTTGTTGTTTAGTTGTGTTTTTGTTGTTGTTTGACTACATTTCTGTAACTAGTAGCACTATGCTAGGATTTCAAAAAAAGAAAAATTGGGTCTTTCTTCAAATTTTAAAAGTGTATTCAGATAAAGGGATTGATATTTATGTAACTTGACTTTAGGGTAGAAATCTTTGCACCTAAATTCTGTATGTCCTAGGCTCCTATACTTATAGCTCTTATAGCTAGCAATAATTATGACATAATTATGACCATTAAGATGCAGTTGAAAATTATACAGTGAGGATTTAGGGAATGCTCTTTAAAATGTCAGTAGACACAACTGACTTGGTGTCTTTTGCCTGTTAGCTTCTCTCTTTTCCTGCTTGAGATACAGTCACGATATTGGAAGAGAAGCAGCCACTTTGTAACCACAAGGCAGCAAGCAAGCACTAAGATGACAGCCACAAACCATGCTGAGGCTCAGTAAAAAGATGGATGCAGAATGGATTCTCCAATGACATCACAGAGCTGCCATACTCCTTGGGACATAATTTTATTCCAAGAAAAATAACCTCTTTGCTGATTTTCATTGCTATGTTTCAGAGATTCTCTTATTTGCAGTGATTTATGAGGATAAACAAAGAAGGAGTTATATTAAGACTATTTTACCTAGAGAAGAATGGCTGTGTTTCATTAGACTGTATAACATGGATTTGGGGAATGATGAGAGAGAAAGTTATACCCCTTCCTAGGAGTCATGATTGGAGAAGTCAGTGGAAGAAAAGAAAGTGGTGAATAAGCTCAGGACACCACTGAGGAGTAATGGAAGAGTTGCTCATTGAGTGAGTTTAGTCAAAGGAAATGGAAGGGAAAATTGTGAGGGTCTGTGGGATATGTAATGCTTCTGTTATTAAGTGTGGTTGAGTTGGAGGAAGGAGACACAATGTGGTTAGTGTACTTATTATATGCATTAAGCAGACTAGGGTCCATTAAATGTGGAGTGAATTGATTTTATACAACTACCCTCTGCCATCTTTTTAGTGAAATAATGACTAATGCATCCCTGCAAATGTGTTTCTCCGGAAGAGCTTTTGGGGAAGAGAGAATTATTTTACCTAATCCCTTTTCTCTGTATTATATATTATTTAGTATACTTATTTGACCTTAAGATCTATACCTCTGGCCATTAGGTGAAAGAAAGCTAGCCAAAGAAGAAAAATTATATTGAGCATTATTCTTACAAAAGCAACTATTTAGGTTAATTCTTTTCACACTTAAGTATACAGAGTACACTGCCAATAATGGGAAGCTCTGGTTTTGGAAGGTTAAGTCTACAGGCTAAAGTACAACCCAAGTTAGGAATCACCTCTCTTTCTACCCTCCTCTACCCCCATTCCTTCCTCTAGAGAGATTTTTAAAAATGACTCCAGCTATGGGTTTCAGACTAGGGAAAGGGGCAGCCTTCCCAGGAAGCAGGCCAAAGCCTCTCATTGGTAGTGTACTCTGATCTCCTCTTTAGAGTTTGCATCTGACCTCCTGATCTTTACACTGCTTCTCTATTTTCCCCATTCACTAGGCTATTGTTGGCCTTAGAATAGTGCTTGGCCCATATACCAATACTATTTATATCCTCCTGCTCCTTGGTGATTGACCTAGCTTCGGAATCCTTACTTGCCCTGATCTTGGATAGTTGTATACACTTTTTAGTGACTTGCCTTGTGGAGTCTGATCCATTTCCTGCTCTGACATTTAGTACTTGCTCAATCAGTAGCATCATGCTTCTGCTTTCTTGCTTCCTTGACGGAGCCAATGAAACTCATTGATTTGTTTTGTAGGTTTAAATACAGAGAAACAGAAAGAACCAGGACTGTTCAGTAGGAAATTTATATGTGTATGTAACTTGCACATACCCCAGCCACACAGTAGAAGCCAGACTTCCTGCTGTGGCTGTATTTAAGGCATCCCTTTCTTAGCAAGTCAGGAACTAGTTAGTCTCTAGAATCTGATTTTATGAGAATGTTCCAGTTCAGATGTCCATCTTTACATGGTGTTATTTCCTCTGTGTTTGTGTCTGTCTGGGTGTACAAATTTCCTTTTCTGATAAAGATACCAGTCACAATGGAATAGAGCCCACCCTAATCTCATTGTAACTTGATTATATCTGCAATGATCCCATTTCCAGGGCTGGGGCTGTATCTCAGTGGTAGAGCACTTGCCTAGCATGTGTCAGGCACTGGGTTTGATCTTTAGCACCACATAAAAATAAATAAATAAAATAAAGGCATCGCATCCATCTACAACTAAAAAAATTTTTTTAAAAGATTCCATTTTCAAACAAGGTTATAATCACAGACACCAAGGGTTCAGACTTCATCCTATTTTTTGAGGAGAAACAATTAAACCCACAAAACATACCAATCTGCTATCTAAAATTCTTTGGCTGGGAGTGTTTTAGAATTCAGAACTTTTCAGATTGTAGAAAGGTAGGGTGTATACCATCTCTTCAGTATAACTCCCATCAACACAATGTATTCTAATGCTGTATTATGTTTTTACACAAAATTCTATCATATTTACACTAAGTTAAAGACCACTAATGTTATCTCATCAGTTTAGGTCAGAGTTTACTGCCAAATGAGTTAAGACTTAACTTTCAGGATGTTTGTTTGTCTTGTAGTACTGGAGATTGAACCAGGGATGCTCTACCTCTGAGTCACATCCCCAGTCCTTTCTATTTAATTTTTTCAATTTTGAGAGAGAGTCTCACTAAGTTGCCCAGGTTAATCTTGAACTTGTGGTCCTTCTTGCCTCCGCTTCCTAAATAGCTAGGATTACAGGCTTGTATCACCTCACCCGTTTAACTTTAGTTTAAAGATATTTTTTGGTGTTAGACAAGGAGATGATGGATAGTGGACCAATAACATTTTGACTAGGATGCCATACCCCTAAAAATCTGTATCTCATAATTCCTATCTTCTTCATTCCCCTTGTTATTATCTTAGTTATGGTCTTCATGAATTCATGACTAAACCACCACATTACATTTCAAATTATCTTCTGCTTTCACATGTTCTTGAGCTCCTGACCAGTCTCTCTAATGTCTCCCTCTCCCATCTTCAGCTATGCCTGTACTCTGACCCTGGAATAATCTTTCTATTACAGACTAAGCCCTTAAACTGATCAGATACCTACTATGCCTCCCCATCGTCTTGTGAATAAATTTGAAATTCCTCAATAGAGGCTTTAGTGCTTCTATAATTCTGGCTTTCTTCTTCCCTGCAGGATCCCTGAACGAGAGCCACACTGGACCACTAAGTTTTTAAATCTGTTACCCCAAAATGTCCTCCTTGTATATATGCTTTTCATACCCCCAAGCCATGACTTCTGAATATCCAAAATGCACTTATTCATCATAACCAAGATCAGATCATATCAACAGGAAGGCTTCATTGATTCTTTCATTTGGATGTGAACTTCTTTAGTTCTCTTGCCACATAATAATGAGGGAGATAATGTTTTGAAGCACTTGCCATGAACCAGGCACTGCTTATAGTTCTTTGCCTATATTACTTTAATTATTACAACAATCATTGAGGTAAATCCTTTTTGCAGATCTATTTGACATATACAGAAACTGAGGTTGAAAAAAATTAAGTAACATTCCCAAAGTTGCAGAGCATGTTACTAATAGTTCAGACTGAAGTTTGAACACATGACATCTAGCTCCAAGATTATTTAATCACTATGTCCTTTATTGTATTATTATTATATAATTTATCACTCTCTCCTGTGTTATAAATCTCAGCACCTATCTCTCTATTTAGATGCTAGCTCTGAAAGTTTCTGGATTTTTATCTTTTTATTTCCAGTAACCCTTAGTTAACAGTGCATTAAACACAGCAAGAGTTTCTTTACTGTTAAAGGTAACAGATCAACCCTGAATCTTAGTGGCTTAACACAGCAAAGCATCTTGTTCACACAACCAGTTACAGTAGGTGTCTCTGGGTGGGTGGTTCTTCCCCCACGGATAGCTGGGAGGACTATTTTTGTTTTGTTTTGTTTGTATGAGGTACTCGAAATGGACCTCACACCATTCTTGCTGGGCAAGAACTCTACCACTGAGCTGCAAACCAGGATCACTGGTTTTGTTTTGTCCTCTCACGGCTGTGTTGCTTTTATCACCTGACTTCAAAGGTTGCCCCTGGGTTGTCTTCTTTCCAGCTTGAAGGTGAGTAGTGTATAAAGGAATGACAATAGGAGGCCTTCGTGGGCCAGGCCTAGAACCAGTACAGATTATTCCACTGCCAGAACTCAGTTACCTGGTCAGTCAAACTGTTAGAGGAACTGAGAAATGTAATCAGGTTGCATATGTATGTGTGTGGGAGGAAAAGGAAACAGCACAAATACAAATAAATATTGAAAATATGTGCTATAGAGTCCTGCAGTGTGCCATCTTTGTAGGATTTCAATTAGCACCTCAGCCCTCTTTGAGGACATTCTTCTTACTATTCAAATGATACTAAAACCTCTATCATCATGACAACCATATTTCTCCACATTTGTTCTCATGATTTTAGGAAAATTTGTTTCAAAAGTCTTGGTACAATCTGGTTATATACTTTTTCTGTCATTGCCCTGCATACATGGACATTTAATCACCTTTAAAATCTATATGGAAGTAAATTAGTTCTGCAGAGGCAACTCCTAGTGACATAGGCCATTCAAGAATCCTTTGATCTCACCTGTCTTCTCGTGGTTCACTACAAGAGATTATTTGTCCATTAAAAATCACATGTACACACACTCATGAGCCAATGTATCCATTTACCTAAAGTCAAAGTACCCTTCATCCTGATTGATTTATTGAATATAGAGCTATTTGGATGAATCTGTTTGTAATTTTTTTTCTAGTCTCAAGCTGTACAATAATTAATCAACTGAAAGTAGAAATAGATTTACCTCTTTAATATATTTCATTTTGTTTCTCAAATAAGAAATATTATAGCAATGTTCATAGGAGTTGCAAAAACTCTTATGTGCTTTTTTCTCTCTTCATTCCATGAGATTGTCAATTTCAGGGGACTAAATAGTCCTCTAACTTTGAAAATACACATATTATTGGTTTATATGGCTGATATATAGGACCAAATTGATAATTAGTCTCATAAGGTATTAACAAAATATCCAAAATAGGCCTATACTAACTGTTTACATCACTTAAAGGATCAAAATCAAACATTAAACAAACATGAGTAATTTAAAATTATTGCTCCTGTTTTATTCAGTTCTTTATGACCTGTGCAAGTGCAGACTTTATTAGGTAAAGCCTTCCATATCCACTTCCATTTTGTCACAAATATATAAAAAATAATCCATTGTTTTTTAGCAGGATGATTTTCTAAATGTTTAAAACACTGGCAATTTAAATATGACCAGTTCCTTGGGCATTACAAGATCTCTGGTGAGGGAGGTCCTATTTTCACTTTAATCATATATGTTGATGTTTTCCTTGGACTATTTTGAAGACTTAAATTCTTAAAGCTTATCAACTGGCTTAATGACTTATTAGATTCTATCCTGGAAGAATACCACGTTTCTGGGTGAAACTTTCAGTATAACTGAAACGCACAGAGTGATTTGGAAGGCCCAGGTGACAGTCCCTGCTCTACTGTTAACTTGCTGTGTCACCATGGGCAAGGAAGACTTTCTCTTGGCCTCAATTTCTTCCTTGGTGTTAATCTAATTTTAGATAAAAAAATCTTCAAGTTCTCCTTCCCTGGATCGTGAGGTCTTAGGGGAGCTGGAAATATATCACTCCTCTGTGTCTCCAGAACTTGGCATGATGCTCAGTCTATACTTGGTGCAATATAATTCTTAAAAAACAAATTAATCAATACATGTAAAGCACTTAAGCACTTTAGAAAGTATATGATGTGGGCTGGGGTTGTAGCTCAGTGGTAGAGTGCTTGCCTAGCATGTATGAGGCACTGGGTTTGATCTTCAGCACCACATATAAGTAAATAAAAAAAGGTCAATCAACAACTTAAAAAATCAAATAAGAAAGTATCTGATGTGATATAAGCATTGTAAAATAATTTTTTCTACTATTTTATCTAAAAGTCCATCTGCATTCATGATATCTGCCAGCAGCATGCACGCCCTGAGCCCATTCGCTAGTGCAGGAAACTGCTGAGCCAAACCTTCCTTGGTAGGTAGACCCACTCATTCTTTGCTAAAAGACACACATTAATACTTTCAATACTGGGCTTTCTCTCAGAAATAAAAATGAAGATTAAATACTTATGGATACACTCAGCATCTCCTCTTCTCACTGGCTGTGCAGCTCACTCTTGGGTCATTATGTGTTCAATGAATATAAAGCTGGGATATAGCACACTGGGCCTTCTCAAGATGTCATCAGCATCATGGTGGCTTGGAAAGTCCAGATTCCTATGTACCCTTGGTCATCTACCTTAGGACTTAGCCTCTCTCCTGTGTTGTTGCCTCTGATCACAACATAACACTTTTTCCCAATTCAAATAGTCAGGCACCAACAACATATTTCTTTTTCTATCAGTCTTGGCTTTTAATAGGTTATTCAGCTCAAATACCTTATAAATCAAAGAGTCAAGAAGGAGCCCTGGGGCTCTGTGTACAGTTGCTAGGTCACTCTGCCTCACAACCCTCACAAACACTCTGCCCATTGTGTGTCCTGCTGCACCCACACTCATAGCCTTTTTGCCACTATCAACATGATGTGCAACCATCAGGACGAATCTAGTCAATCTTGCCATTTATTCCAATTTTCACTGTGTTGTAACTGAGTATTCATGTTCCTCCAGAATTTCTATGTAAAATTCCTAACTACCAATGTGATGTTATTAGGAGATGTGGCCTTTGGGAGGTAGAGCCATCATGAATGGGATTAGTGCTCTTATAAAAGAGGCTCCAAAGGTAAGTTCACCACTCTTTCTACTCTGACAGGTTACGGTGAAAAGATGGCCATCTAGAAAGCAGATCCCTATAAGACCTGAATCTGCAATGCCCTAGTCTTGGACTTCCTAGCCTCTAGAACTGTGATGAATAGATTTCTGATGCTTGTCACCCACATAGTCTATGGTGTTCTGATCTAGCAGTCCAAAGATACTAAGACACACTGCACTGGAAATCGTAAGAAGTCCATACTCCCCACCATCTCCTGGTCTTTCGCCCTCATGCATAGCACACTATACCTTATCAGTGAGCTCTTCCCTTCTCACTGGATTTGTTATTTCCAACTTTTCCTCATAGTGTTTACCTCCTTTTTTTATTTGTTATGTTTAGATATACATGAAAGTGGAGTGTATTTTGGCATATTATACATACAGGGAGTATAACTTTCTATTCTTATGGTTGTACATGATGTGGAGTTAAACTGGTTGTGTATTTGTATTTGAACATAGGAAAGTTATGTCAATTATTTCTACTGTCTTTCCTATTCCCATGCCTCTCTCTTCCCCTCTTTCCCCTTTGTCTAATCGAATGAACTTCTATTCCCCCTCCTCTTATTGTATGTTAGCATCCACATATCAGAACACCCTGCCTTTGGATAAAGAAAATGTGGCATATATACACAATAGAATATTACTTAGCCATAAAGAAGACTGAAATTATGGCTTTTGCTGGTAAATGGATGGAACTGCTTTCCTTTTCTAAACTACCACTAGTTTCTTTAATTATTTATTATCTAACAATATAACATCATAATTTTTACAATATAACCAGCATAATTTTTCTTATTTTCTAATGTCTTCTCAGGCCCAAAAACAGTGCCAGGCTTATAGTAGGAAATTGAAGGACACTTATTGGAATGCTCTCTACTAGTAAGGGACACAAGACACTTGGGAAAAGATTATTAGGTTGTTTTAGTCATTTTTTATGACTAAATTATGACGAGAATAGTTAGAGGAGAGAAAGTTTATTTTGGTTCATGGTTCAGAGGTCTCAGTCCATAGAACTGTGACTCCATAGCTCTGGGCCCAAAGTGAGGCAGAATATCCTGGCAGAAGAACATGATGGAGGAAAGTACCTCAGAAAATGGCAACAGGAAGCAACAGAGAGCATGCCTCTCACCAGGGACAAAATATAAACCTCAAAGACATACTCCCAATGACCTACCTCCTTTAGGTACTCCCCACATGCCTATATTTATTAAACAGCTAAGCCATATCAGTGGATTAATGTGCTGATAAGATTAAAGTTCTCATAACCCAATCATTTTATCCATAAACTTTCTTGTATTGTCTCACACATGAGCTTTGGGGGACACTTCACATCCAAACCATAACACTGGACTTAGTGCTCTTTCATTTACTTATAAGCATTCTGCTCCATTCTTTGCTTTTGGTACTACTCCCTTTCAGCTCCCTTCAGGGTCTCAACTTGTTTTGCTTTTCCTGTCCTATGCATAACAGCAGCGATCACCCTCTTTAGGCACCACCCTCAGCCTACCTTCTCAGAGTTAAAGAGTTGCTGAAGACATGTCCCCTTTTCTTTTTCTTTTATGCTTTTTCCTGGGAAAGCAGCTGAAGAGAGCGTGGGGCTGGGAGACTGCTTTTTTTTTTTTTTATTCATGTTACTACAATCAGGGCACAAATCTTGGCTGGCTTCCGCGGGTCTTTTTTCCTTCTACTTTCTTTGTACTATTTCAGACAGATCTGAATACCATTTGGCAGAATTCCCTACCATTTTGTTTCCCCTTTCCTTTTCATTTCTTTTATCTGTAATCTACACTCTAGCTAAGCTCTGAGAGATTGTCTTTTTCAGTCTTCACCATGAAAGTTGAATTATAGCTATCTCTGGTTATTTCCTGTAACACATTGATCCTTGTGTGTCTGTATGTCTATGAATGTGTGTGCATACATGCACAGATACACATACAATTATGTATGAACTCACCCACACATGTGCACACATATACAAAATTTTGCAGATGGGAAAAACTGGAGTATAGAGAGATTAAATAATTTTTTGAAGGTTATTCAGAGGATGAAGTCAAATTTCTTTTTACTACATTTATTTCTTTTTAGTTCATTTTAGTCTGCTACATGTAAAACCACTGTTGAAAATGTTGCCAAATCTTGTCAACTTTTATTAATTTAAAATTTTTCCTATGAAATATTTTAAATGAATAGACAATAAGAGAAAATAGTCTCAGGAAAATCTGTGTGTTATCCGACCTTTGCTTCAGACTTTTTAAGGGAATAATACTTTACAGAAAATATGATAACATCTGCTGCATACTTTTTCCTGGTCACATTTCCCCCACTTCCTCCCCATATGTAATTGCCTTCATGATTTTTTAAATAATTACTTTGCTTTATTTTTACATTATTCCTACATAAAATGGATTTATCCCAATATATACTTAATTTTATATTTTTAAACTCTTAAATAATATCTGTCTTTGCAGCAATTGGCTTTTTAAACTCAATATTGTGTTTTTGAGATTTTTCCATGCCAATAGTAGTGTCTTCCTTTCTCATTCATTTTAATGGCTAACAGTATCATTGCATAAATACAACACAAATTATTTATCAGGCTTCCTCCTGATGTATAATTAGGTTTTTTCATATTTTTTTATAAACAAAAATGTTACTGTCTTCACTTTATTCTACCACTTTCTATATTTGACTATCCTTTATTCTATAGTTTTTCTTTCTTGGTTCTGCAACCCCAAAAGTCTTGGTTTTTCTTCCTTTCCCTCTGACCACTCCTCTGTTCTTCCCTTCTCATCTTCTTATACTTAACCTAAAAGTATTGAGATTACCCAACTCTTGGTCTTGGACCCTTTTCCTTTTTCTGCCTTCTCTTTTCTTTCTGCATGGTCTCATCTATTTCCATGACTTTAAATACAGACTGAGATCTAACTCAGTGGAAGACTACTTGCCTAGTATGTGTGAGTCCCTGGGTGTTATCACCAGCATTGTAATTAATACTTAAAATATAGGTTAGCAATACTCACAGAAATGTTTCCTGTCCATACCTCCCCTCTGACATCCAGACTCATGAATCATGACAATTGCCTACTTGACAACTCTTCTTCTATATCTCAGAGGCCATTCAAGGTCAAATTTAAAACATCTAAGGAATAAAATAACTCTTAATTTTTCTGTCTAAACCTGTCTTAGTGACTTTCTAAACTAATCTTCAATGATCTCACCTTCTTGTATTTACATCTGTGTCACATCTCTATGTAGTCTCCTCCCCTTGAATATGGGTTCAAATAAATACAGTACCGCAAAAGTGATAATCTTATCACTTCCATGATAAGATTACAAAAACTGACTTTCATCTTGTTTGAATTCTTTCTTGCTCTCCTTACTTGTTTACTCTCATGAAGCCATTTCCCATCTTGCAATATGATGATAAAGAGGTCTTCATGGCCAAAAACTAATTGATTGTTAAAGTATGTATACATATCAAAACATGATGTTTTACATGATAAAACAATGTTGTCTGTCAACTTAAGAAAATCTGAAAAGAAAATAAATTCAGTTAGAAGAAAAAAATTGGATTCTACAAATATAATCACCATGAACCTGGAAGAGTGTCCTGCCACAGTTCAACTTTGTACTGAATACAAACACTGCAAACATCTTGATTGTACTCTTATGAGAGACCCTGAAACAGGAAAACAAAGGTAAGCTGCTTTGAGATACCTGACCCACAGAAACTTATGAGACAATAAATGCAATTTGGGAGGCAATATGTTACACATTATTAAACATTTAATACCGATCACATTCACCACTTGTTACTCAAGTTATAGAGTCTTTCTTAACTTACCATTCTTCAGCTCTTCTTTCTTTTTCATCCTTCACAGCAACCCATTTGATAGTCCTGTGGCTTTTATCTGCAAAATATGACATGAATATCTCTACTTATATTTCCACTAACACATGCTAGACTGAGCTTGAGCAAAAAATAAGAGGTCCTTAGATGGATCCCTTAGGGCAGGTTAAGAATGTTTTATCTTCCTGTCCTTTTATGGTTATTAATTTATTTATTCACTTGACACATTTTTATATATTACTGAAGTCCTTTTTTAAAATATTTTTAATTGTCAGTGAAGCTTTATTTTTTATTCATTTATATGTGGTGCTGAGAATCAAACCCAGTGCTTCACACATGCTAGGCAAACACTCTACCACAAGACACAACACCAACCTTGAAATCCTTTTTTGAATGCTGACGATGGTGATAAAAACTTAATAAGGTCTCTGAATCATGGAGTTTGCAATGAAATGAGGAAAAAATTATTAAATCAACTGAAAAATATAAAAATTCTCTGAAGAAGAGATAACTGGTTCTCTGAGAATAAAATCATATTATTCTGTATTGTTGATCAGTATTGTTGGGCAGAAAGTGATGGTTAGTAAAGTTATGCATATGCCATTATGTCCCGTCATCTGACTAATTGTCCTCTTTCCTTCCTTAGTTACCCTCCTATATATAAATGGCAGGAATGGGATCTTAAATAGCAGACCCTGTGCCTGGATGTTCTATTCCCCTTCATCATCAGAGACATTACATATCTAGGAGGGAAAAGGCATTATTTTTTCCTGTAATATAAAATTGGTGATGTATATGTCATGTCATTAATCATATTCTAATTACAAGCATGTAATGGTATAGAATCACATTGTTTTATGTGATCATAATACTCTTAGGATTGAAATGGGGACTTCTACCGATTGTTGGGTTAACTCTCCCCTGTAGTGTGCAGATTTGCTCTCTGGCCTTCAAAACTGGTGATTTTCCAACTTTTACATAGTCATCTATATTAACTGGCAACTCATTATCTCACAAGGCCGCTCATTTAACTGTTAGAAAGATGAAAGCATTGTGACCTCATATATTAGTGAGAATCCTGCTTCCTTTTGACTATGTCCAATGAGCCTGTTAACTTCTAGCATAACTGAGTAATTCTAATCTAGAGTTCATTGATATTTGGCAAATTCATATCAAAAGGCTTAAACTTCCTATAACTAAGCATTTTTAGTAACCTATTCTTTTTGGGTCCTCAAAGTAGCTCAATCTCACATTGGCCTCATAGATTTTTTTTTATCTATTTCAAGAGACAATCTTCAAATCTGGAGTTACAAGAAACTATAATTTTCTCAACCATATAGATGTTTGATGCAATTATCTCATGTGTATAAGCAATCTGTATGAGGGAAACTTGAATCAGCCTGAAACAATTCCTTCCTGCTACATGGAGTGTGACAGAATGATCATCAAAAACTGTTCATGGAAGTCAACACTTATTCCTCAGTCTTTGCTTTTTGAAAACGGTTTTGCTGGGATATAAATATAACATTAAGGAACAAAAAAGTAAGAAACCAGTCCTTATTTAAAAAAAAAAAAAACCAACAAAAGAAGTACCTAAGCCCATACTTCTTGTAAATTGAACTTCATTATGCATGTATTGATATCAAATAAAATATTTCAAACTAAACTATTTTCTAATCAAAAGATATTTGTAAAGAAGGTATCTATGCAGATTAAATTATTCCTGATCAATAACCAGTGGAGTACTAAATATAAAGGAAATGTTTGTTAATAAAACACTGAAAATTCTCTTCTCTAATATTTAAATATTGACCAAGTCTTTGAGGTTCCCATCAGATGGAACAAGCAAATTTATTACATAGGTCATTGGAATCCATTGCCAACCACTGAACTTGATATTCCAACACTAAGGGTGTATTTGTTTTCATTTGCTGCATAACAATTGCAGCATACTTAATGTCTTTAAAAACATACAGTTAATGTGGGCCAGAATTCCATGTGTGGTTTATCTCAGTTATGTGCTCAGAGTCTCATAAGATTGAAAGCAAGATATCAAGTAGGTTGTGTCCACGTCCAGGTTCATGTGATTGTTAGCAGAATTCAGAATTTCTTTGCAGTTGAAGGACTGAGATCCCTGCTTTCTTATTGACTGTCAGCTGAGAGGTACTCTCAGCTCCTTTTGATTTTCTCACAGCATGGCAGTTTAGTTCTTAAGTACCAGCAGGAGAAACACTCTGAACTTTAGACCCTTTTTTAAAAATGTGAAGAGATAAAATGTTTTGTTTGCTTATTTCAATCCATTTTGTTTCTCAAAAAGCAATTTTAGGTTCACCACAAAATTGAGAGGAAGGTATAGAGATTTCTCATGTATTCCCTACTGCCCACCAACACACAGATTTCCCTAATATTAACATCCCCCACTAGAGTGGTACACTTGTTACAGTTGATGAACCTATACTGACACATCATTATCACCAAAGACCATAGTTTACATTACTGTTCACTCTTGGTATTGTAAATTATATGGGTTAGCACAATGTATAATGACACATATCACCCACCAGAGTACCATAAGAGTTTTACTGCCCTAAAATTCCTGTGTTCCATTATGCTTCTCTCCCTCCCTACTATCTTCGGGTGATCACTGTTCTTTTTAGTATCTCCAACTTTGACTTTTTCCAGTATCAGATATAACTGGAATCATACAGTATGTAGCCATTTCAGATTGCCTTTTATCACTTAGTAATATGCATTTAAGTTTCCTCCATGTCTTTCCTTGACATGATGGCTCATTTCTTTTTAGTGTTGAATAATACTCTGTTCTCTGAATGTATCCCAGTTTGTTTATTCTCATCTACTAAAGGACATCTTGGTTGCTT
Source organism: Sciurus vulgaris (assembly GCF_902686455.1). Lineage (NCBI taxonomy): Eukaryota > Metazoa > Chordata > Mammalia > Rodentia > Sciuridae > Sciurus > Sciurus vulgaris. The sequence goes on along the minus strand of NC_136471.1, from coordinate 130,259,755 downwards.
TTAGATTTGGGCGATTATGAATAAAATGTTATAAACAACTCTGTGCAGGTTTTTGTGTAAACACAAATTTTCAGTTTCTTTAGGTAAGTATCAAGGAGTGCAATGGATGAATTGTATGGTAAGAGTATGTGCAGGTTCACAAGAAACTGCCAAAATGTCTTCCAAAGTGGTTATGCCATTATGTATTCCCACTGGCAATGAATGAAAGTTCTTATTCCTACACAGCCTTGTCCACATTTAGCATTGTGATTGTTCTGGATTTTGGTCATTCTAATATATATAGGTAGTGGTATCTCACTGATGTTTTAATTTGCATTTCACTGATGACATGATGTGGAAAATCTTTTCATGTTCTATTTGCCATCTCTATGTCTTTTGAAGTGTCTATTAAGTTCTCTGACCCATTTTTTAATTGGATTTTCTTATTATTGAGTTTTGTGATTTTTTTGTATATTTTATATAGCTGTTCTTTTCAGATGTATCTTTTTTTTCTTCATCCACTGGGTTTTATTTTTGGGTTTTTATTATCTAATTGGTTATATAAGACAGCAGAATGCATTTTGACACACTAAATACAGATGGAACATAACTTCTCATTCCTCTGGCTGTACATGGTTACACCAGTAGTGTAATCATACTTGTATATAGGATAATAATAACTGTCTCATGTTACTGCCATTCCCATTCACACAAACCCAACCCTCCCCTCATTCCCCTCTGCATAATCCAGAGTTCCTTCATTCTTTCTTACCCCCCCTCCCCCATTATTGATCAGTATCCACTTATCAGAGAGAACATACTTTGATTTTTTGGGATCAGCTTATTTCACTTAGCATGATATTCTCTAGTATCATCCTTTTACCTGCAAATGCCATAATTTCATTCTTTTTTAAGGCTGAGTAATATTCTATTGTGTATATGTACCACATTTTCCTGATCCATTTATGTATTGAAGGGCACCTAGGCTGGTTCCATAGTTTAGCTATTGTGAATTGAGCTGCTATAAACATTGATGTGACTGTGTCAATGTAGTATGCTGATTTTAAGACCTTTGACTATAAATGGAGGAGTGGGATAGCTGGGTCAAATGGTGGTTCCATTCCAAGTTTTCTGAGGAATCTCCATACTGCTTTCCATAATGGTTGCACCAATTTGCAGTCCTGTCTGCTATGTATGAGTGTGGCTTTTTCCCTACATCCCCACCAACACTTATTATTGCTTGTATTCTTGAAAAATGCCATTCTGAATCGAGGGAGATGAAATCTTAGAGTAGTTTTGGTTTACATTTCTCTAATTGCTAGAAATGATGAACATTTTTTAATGTTTGTTGATTGATTATATTTCTTCTTCTGTGAGGTGTCTTTTCAGCTCCATAGCCCATTTATTGATTGGGTTATTTGTTTTTATGGTGTTAAGTTTATTGAGTTCTTTCTATGTCCTGGAGATTAGTGCTCTGAGGTGCCTGTGCTATTCACATTATTGATGGTTTCCTTTGCCGAAAAGAAACTTTTTAGTTTGAATCCATCCCATTTATTGATTCTTAATTTTACTCCTTGCACTTTAGGAGTCTTGTTAAGAAAGTCAGGTCCTAAGCCAACATGATGAAGATTTGAGCCTATTCTTTCTTCTATTAGACGCAGGGTCTCTATTCTAAGTGGATTCATCACTTATGTTTAGGAATGCCTTTGATTTATGGGTATTGATATTATATCCTGCTACTTTGCTGAATTCATTTATCAGTTCCAGAAGATTTTTGGTGGAATTTTTTGGATCGTCCAAATACAGAATTATGTCATTTGCAAATAGTGATAATTTGAATTCTTATTTTCCTATTCATATCCCTTTAATTTCTGTTGTCTGTCTGATTGCTCTGTCTAAAGTTTCAAGGATGATGTTGAAGAGAAGTGGTGAACAGATGTGTCCTTTGTAAATATTTTCTGCCAGTCAATGGCTTGTCTTTTAATTTTCTTGACAATGTCTGTCAAGGAACAGATATTTTAATTTTAATGAAGTCCAGCTTATCAATTCTTTCTTTCAATATTGTAACCTTAGAATTATATCTAAAAAGTTCTCACTAAGTCCAAACTCTTCTGGATTTTCTCCTACATTACTTTCTATGAGATTTATAGTTTTACATTCTTATCTATTTTAAGATAGTTTTTGTTAAGGGTATAAAGTCTGTGTTTTTATTATAATTTTTAAAATTTTTATGTAGACCTTCTATTAAAAGGCTCACCTCTTTATGTCAGGCCCACTCAGAATAAACTCCCTTTTGACGAGCTGAATGCAAAGTAATGAGGGATTTCAATTATATCTTCAAAATTCCTTTATACTTGCCATATGAAGTAACCTAATCATGAGGGTACCTCTCCCATCATATTAACAGGTTATATCCACACATAAGGAGAGAGAATTGCAGAGGATATGGATACTGGAGGGTGGGAATTTTGGAGACCTTAGAATTCATCTTAACACATTCTGTGTGCTCATTTCTGGTCATAGTCTGTCTGATCTTCACATTTGACATGTGGAAAATGAAAATTGTTACAAGTCTTAGGACTCCACCCCAGAAGCAACTCTTTCTTTCCCTTTGTACTATTGTGATAAAGATAGAAAGCAGTCTGGCTTATAGAGTCATAAGAAACTTTCCACATGGGCATCCTGGTAGAAGAATGCTGTGCCTTCTAGTTCAACTCAAAGGAACAGGCTTTCCAGAAAAATTAGTGTCTACATTTATAGCACGTCCCATAGTTCCTTTCCATTCCAGTTTCATTGTCTTTGGCACAGCACTTCACAATAAAGAGAAGGGAGAAGCACAGTGAGGATGATGGTGTAAACCTACAAATGAGACCTTTCCCAAGTAGAGCACTTGGTACTTAGGTTCCTCTTCTAATTGTGTCAGTGTCTCTTAATATTGGACATCAACTCAGAAAGCTTCATATTTCATTTATTTATTTATTTGTGAGAAAAAGGAGAAAGATGTTTTATTGCTTTGCTAGCAAAGGAGAAACACAGGGGATTCCTGTCCCAGGTTCTGTGACTCTGACCATCAGGGGCAACAGAGGGATTTTTTGTTGTTGTTTTTACCTGGGATTGATCCAGGGGCACTTAACCACTGAGACACATCCCCAGTCTTTATGTATGTATGTATGTATGTATGTATGTATGTATGTTACCAGGGATTGAGCCTAGAGGTACTTAACTGCTGAGCCAAATCCTCAGCCATTTTTTTGTATTTTATTTAGAAACAGGGTCTCACTGGTTACTTATGGCCTTGCTAAATTGCTGAGGCTAGCTTTGAACTTGCATTCCTCCTGCCTCAGCCTTCTGAGCTGTTGGGATTACAGGTGTATGCCACCATGCCAGGCAAACAACAGAGGGTTTTTAAAGAGTTGACTCAAAGGCTACATTCCAGTCATTCCCTGACATGGGTTATACTTTACTTGTTAATTTGGGAGATTTCTTAGATCTTCTGGCACCATCTTCAAGTCTGAATTACTTAGTTCCTGTGGTGGGTGTGTGTTCCAGGATGTAAACTAGGCCTAGGATGGAGAAGAAGGGTAATCCTGTTTCTCATGACATTAGGGAGGGGGAGGGGAGAAGAAAAGAAACATGACCCTTTTAAAAATAAATCCCAGTAACAAAGCAGCAAGGACTCTGGTAGAAGCATAAAATGGACCACTGTTACATTTCCTCAGCATAAATTTCTACTTTCAGTTTCTATGGAAAAAAATGGGCTGTGGTCTCTCCAAACTGGGAAAGCTTCATGTTGAGCTATTCAAAGAGGGCCTTATTTCTTGGCAACTGAAATTTCTGCAAATCCAGCATCAACTGCTACAAGAGACAGACAAAACAGAATATGTTCTCTATGGCAAATGTGGGAATGATGATGGTCCATAAGCATCAAACAATTCCTTTGTTACAAGAGGAATCTGAGCTATTCTAAGATAAATTTGTGAAAGTATCTTCCATTAGCACTAGTAGGGAAAAAAGTGAAAATGAAATCAAGAAGCAAGTTGGAGCTAGCCATTGACTTACTAGAGATTAGAAATACAGAATGTCAGCTGAAACAAAGCAAATTAAGGAGGAATAAAGGCTATATTTTGATGGCACACAGTCCCCCCTTAAACTGAAGCACCTAGTATTATCCAACCAAGTGTCTCCTTTTCTAGGGTAATCTACCAGGAGCCAATATTGTCTCTATGGATAAATATGGGTGAGGACCAACAACAATATTTGTAAAATACCTATCACAATGTCTTTCAAACAATGAATTCACATAACAAATGCTAGCAGGCAATATTCTTAAAAGAAATAGACTTGCATACAGTAATAACCCCAGAGGGGAAAACTATAAAGTAACACTACCAGTGATCACAGTAATTTATGGGAAGATTGGAGACAGGAGGAGTGAATATAGGAAAGCATGTTTGAACCTGATTGGTAGGCTTACAGATACAGGAATGGTCATGTCTTACCCCAGGAGGTCTGTCTTGGTAGAAACTAGTGAATAGAAGCATACATTATCTGTGTTTATATGATGAATGTTATTTGAAGCAAAGAATTGTTTATAAGAATCTTTCAAAATTAAATTCATAAAGGATAGTTGTCAGGTTAAGAAGACTTTTGGCAACTTAGAGGAATGCCAGAAACAGAAGATCACCATGTTAATGAATCCAGTGTTGATGTGTATTTTCCATTGCAAGTCAGAAATTATCAGTGTAGATGATGAGTTGGAAGCATGAGAACTGAGGGGACATGTTCGTTTTGTATCACTCTAGCTCATGATTTTCAACCAGGGGTAAAATTGCCCATTAGGAGGCATTTAGCAATATTTGGAGACACTTTTGGTTGCCATAATTTGTGGGAGAAGGCAGTGACACTAGCATCTATGGGCAGAGGTCAGAGATGGTATTAAACATCCCACAATGAATGAACAGCTCCCACAACAAAGACTTATCCAGCCCCCAAAGGCATAATGCCAATGCTACAAAACTGCTTCTGATACTTTAATTCTATTACTGGATAAAATAAAGCTGGCATGTACTTCATCCAGGTTCTGCTAAGTCAGTCCCATATAGAATCAAAAAGTTGTATTTTGGTGTTTCACCTTTCTCAAAACCAACACTACAAAAAGCATAAAATTTACCATGAGGGCCTGGGGTTGTAAGCTCAGTGATAGAGCACTTATCTAGCACATGTGAGGCCCTGGCTTTGATCCTCAGGACCACATAAAAATAAATAAACAGAATAAAGGTATTGTGTCCATCTACAACAAAAATATCTTCAAAATTTACCAAGATATTTATGATAATAAAGATATTATACATGTCTTATATAAGACAATGTTAATTTCATTACTGGTGAGAAAGAATACCCTTTGCTGAGGATTTTTAATGTATCTGCTGCTTAATGTGACCCATAGTAACAGATCTTCTTTCCCAGTTTGCCTTAGCAGTCAGGAAATTCAGTGTAAAACTTGAAGTTCAGTCATAATTTTTGAGCATTTGAACATGGTAAATTGAATAGTTTGTATCATTCTTTTCTTGGGTTGTAATGTTCTTCTTGCCTTTAAATTGACTGCTGTATTATATATGACTTTCTTATTAGCAGACAGAAAGAACCTCTTTAGCTCTAGATAGTTTCTAATCAATTTTAACATGAACTAATGAGATTATTTATATGTAAGTATTATTGTGAGATCCTTCTAAGTATTGTACTTTCAATACATTTTGCATCAACTGCATTACTGGAATATCAGACAAAACACTACATTCTAGGTAATCCATTGAGAACATGACAGATATGGTCTCCCCATCCATCATCTGGAAAATGTAGACAAGTAAAGTGGGTAATTGAAACTGTGTGCAAGTGCCATAGTAAAGAAATATGTCCACAAATAAGGCACTCCAACACATGTCTATGGGTTTAAGAATGATATCATGAAAGACATGCTATCCAAGCTGAGATCTGAGGGATTAGCCAGTAAAGGGTGAAGTATGAAGGCAGAGATTGTTCCAGGTAGGAGAATAAGATTATAGGTAAGATTCCAGAGGTAAGAAAGGGCACAGGCTACTTTAGGAAAGGAACAATGATAAGAACTTCTAGAGAAGAGTAGGATGTGAGTAGAAAGGTAGGGAGAGGAAGAGACTATACAGCTGGAGGAGTAACCAGGTGCCTCATCAAGAAAGTACATGTAAGCTGTTTTGGAGTTTGGGCTGTAAAAGCAAAAGGCTTTCTATTTTGTTAGAATATAGATTTTCAAAGTAGCTTCTCATTATGTTATGTATCTCAGTGGTGTCTGTTGTGATATTTCCATTTTCATCACAAACTTTAATAATTTGAGTTTTCTCTCTCCTCTTTGTTAGTGTGGCTAAGGGTTTGTCTATTTTGTTTGCTTTTTCAAAGAACCCACTTTTTGTTTTGTCAATTCTTTGAGTTGTTTCTTTTGTTTCAATTTCATTGATTTCAGCTCTCATTTTAATTATTTCCTGTCTTCTACTACTTTTGGTGTTGTTCTGTTCTTCTTTTTCTAGGGCTTTGAGCTGTAATTTTAGGTCATTTAGTTGTTGACTTTTTATTCTTTTATTGAATGTGCTCCATGCAATGAATTTTCCTCTTGGTACTGCTTTCACAGTGTCCCAGTGATTTTGATATGTTGTATTGTCATTCTCATTGACCTCTAAGAATTTTTTATCTCCCCCCTGATGTTTTCTGTTATCCATGCTTCATTCAATAGCATATTATTTTGTTTCTAGGTGTTGGAGTAATTTCTGTTTTTATTTTGTCTTTGATTTCTAATTTCATTCCATTATGATCTGATAGAACACAAGGTAGTATCTCTATATTTTGCATTTACTAAAGGCTGCTTTGTGGCATAACATATGGTCTATTTTCGAGAAGGATCCATGTGCTGCTGAGAAGAAAGTGAATTTGCTCGTTGATGGATGGAATATTCTACATATGTCTGTTAAGTCTAAGTTATTGATAGTGTTATTGAGTTCTATGATTTCTTTGTTTAGTTTTTGTTTAAAAGAGCTATCCAATGGTGGCAGCAGTGTGTTAAAGTCAAGTCACCCAGAATTACTGTGTTGTGGTCTATTTGATTCCTGGAATTGAGAAGACATTGACAAATTTCTAGAGACATGTGATTCTCCCAAACTGAACTAGAAGGACATACACAATTTAAACAGATCAATATCAAGCAATGAAATAGAAGAAGTCATCAAAAGCCTACCAACAAAGAAAAGCCCAGGACCAGACGGATTCTCAACAGAGTTCTACAAGACCTTCAAAGAAGAACTCATCCCAATACTTCTCAAAATATTCCAGGAAATAGAAAAGGATGGAACCCTACCAAACTCATTCTATGAAGCAAATATCACCCTCATACCCAAGCCAGGAAAAGACACATCAAGGAAAGAAAATTTTAGACCAATATCCTTGATGAATATAGATGCAAAGATCCTTAACAAAATACTGACAAACTGTATCCAAAAATATATTAAGAAGATAATGCACCACGATCAAGAGGGGTTCATCCTGGGAATGCAAGATTGGTTCAACATCCATAAATCAATAAATGTAATCCATCATGTCAAAAGACTTAAGGATAAGAATCATATGGTTATTTCAACTGATGCAGAAAACGTGTTTGAAAAAATACAACACCCCTTCATACTAGAAACACTGAAAAAAATAGGGATGGTAGGAACATACCTGAACATTGTAAAGGCTATTTATTCTAAGACCATGGCCAACATCATTCTTAATGGAGAAACTGAAAGCATTCCCTTTAAAAACTGGAACAAGACAGGGATGCTCCCTTTCACCACTTCTATTCAACATTGTCCTTGAAATACTAGCCAGAGCAATTAGACAAACTAAAGAATTAAAGGCATATGAATAGGAAAAGAGGAACTCGAGCTGTCACTATTTGATGAAGACATGATTCTCTATTTAGAGAATCCAAAAAACTCCTCCAGAAAACTTCTAGACCTCATCAATGAATTCAGCAAAATAGCAGGATATAAAACCAACACACATAAATCTAAAGCATTTTTATACATAAGTAATGAAACATCTGAAAGGGAAATGAGGAAAACAACTCCATTTGTAATAGCCTCAAAAAAAAAAAATAAAATACTTGGGAATCAATCTAAAGAGGTGAAAGACCTCTACAATGAAACTACAAAACATTGACGAAAGAAATTGAGGAAGACCTTAGAAGATGGAAAGATCTCCCATGTTCTTGGATAGGCAGAATTAATATTATCAAAATGGCCATACTTCCAAAGGCACTCTACAGATTTAATGAAATTCCAATTAAAATCCCTGTGACATTTCTCATAGAAATAGAAAAAGCAATCATGAAATTCATCTGGAAGAAAAAAAGACCCAGAATAGCCAAAGCAATCCTGGGTAGGAAGAGTGATGCAGGAGGTATCACTATACCAGACCTTAAACTCTACTATAGAGCAATAGTAACAAAAATGGCATGGTACTGGCACCAAAATAGGCAGGTGGATCAGTGGTACAGGATAGAAGACACAGAGACATACCCACATAAGTACAGTAACCTCATACTAGACAAGGGTGCCAAAAACTTACAATGGAGAAAAGATAACCTCTTCAACAAATGGTGCTGGGAAAACTGGAAATCCCTATGGAGTAAAATGAAATTAAACCCCTATCTCTCACCCTGTACACAGCTCAACTCAAAATGGATCAAGGATCCAGGAATTATGCCTGAGACCATTCACCAAATAGAAGAAAAAGTAGGTCCAAATCTCCATCATGTTGGCTTAGGACCAGACTTCCTTAATAAGACCCCCATAGTGCAAGAAATAAAAGCAAGAATCAATAAATGGGATAGATTCAAACTAAAAAGTTTTTTCTCAGCACAGGAAACAATTAATAATGTTAAAAGAGAACCTACAGAGTGGGAGAAATCTCTACACACACTTCAGACAGAGCACCCATCTCCAAAGTTTATAAGGAACTTAAGAAACTTTACACCCCAAATACAAAGAACCCAGTCAATAAATGGGCTAAGGAAATGGGCAGACACTTCACAGAAAAAGATATACAGGTAATCAACAAATATATGAAAAAGTGCTCATCATCCCTAGTAATTAGAGAAATACAAATTAAAACCACCCTAAAATTTCATCCAACTCCAATTAGAATGGCTATTATCAAGAACAAGCAATAATAAGTGTTGGTGTGGATGTGGGGGAAAAGGCACACTCATACATTGATGGTGGAGTTGCAAATTGGTGCAGCCACTCTGAAAAGCACTATGGAGATTCCTCATAAAACTTGGAATGGACCCACCATTTGACCCAGCTATCCCACTCCTCAGTTTATACCCAAAGGACTTAAAATGAGCATACTACAGTGATGCAGCCACATCAATGTTCATAGCAGCTCAATTCATGATATCTAGATTGTAGAACCAACCTAGAAGCCCTTCAACTGACAAATGGATAAAGAAACTGTGTTATATATACACAATGGAATATTACTCAGCCATAAAGAATAAAGTTATGGCATTTGCTGGTATATGGATGAAGTTGGAAAATATCATGCTAAATGAAATGGGCCAAGCCAAAAAAAACCAAAGGCCGAATGTTTTGTCTGATAAGGGCATGACAATATATAATGAGGGGAGGGTGATGGAGGGAAGAGAAGAATGAAGGAACTTTGGATGGTGTAGAGGAAAAAGGGGTGGGAGGGATGGGGATGGAAAAACAGTAGAATGAGACAGACAGTATTTCCCTATATATATGTATGATTACATGAATGATGTGAATCTACATTGTATACAACCATAGAAATGAAAAGTTGTACCCCATTTGTGTACAATGAATCAAAATGGGTCTTTAAAAATAAAAAAATATTTTAATAAAAAAAGAGCAAAAGGTTATTGTTGAATTGTTGTGAGGAGGGAAATCACAAACCAGGGGTATGTTTTAGAAAGGTCTTTCTGCTTTCAGGGTAGAGAATGGACTGAAACAGGACCAAGTTGGACTCAGAAGGACTTCTTAAGGGAAAATTGTCTTCTTCCAGAGCCAAGGATACCTGTGGTCTGAAGGAAAACTATAACATGGGAGGAGAGGAGTGACAAATATATGACACAGTCCAGAAAGTTTAGGGGGTGGAATCAGTAAAATTTGATGTCTCACTGAATGTGTTACACAAAGGCATGGGAGAGTTCTGTCATTAACTCCAGGGTTTCATTTGATAGCATCATTCAGCAAGATAGTAAAACAGGAGAAGTATAATGGGAATGAAAAAAAAATACACATGCTGAGTTTGATCCAGTGAGCAGCTTTTAATTTGAAACTCGGGTGAGAATTTTTGAATAGTGATATGGATTCAGGAATCAGCATCATATAATAATTCAATCTATAGGAGTGGAAATTGAAAAGTAAACTAACCAAGCGGGTGGTGAAGGAATCCCAGCTTTTCAAAGTTAGGCAAAGAAGAGGAGCATAAAAAGGGATTAGAGAAAGATCTCCGAAAAATGTATAGGAACATTGCAAGATGTAATTCCAAAAGAATATGTTTTAAAGGAGTAAATTCTTGGCAGTATTTAATGTCTAATGGAAATATCCATTGATTTTACAATAGGGTCATCATTGAAAATAACAGAAAGATAGTTTCAATGGGATCACTTGACCTTAAAGACAGGAGAACAATAGGAATAAAAACTAGAGTGCACAATAGTTCTTCTATGGTTTCTATGTGAGTTGTCCCCCAAGGGTTCATGTATTGAAGCCTTGGTCCTCAAAGTGGTGGTGGCAGGCAGCGGTCCTTAAAGAAGAAGGGCCAGTTGGAGGTACTTAGTTCATTTGAAGGCATACCCTAAGAAGGAGCTGTGGAATCCCACCTTTCTATCTCCCTGTTTAGCTATGTGTTCCCTCCCTCTTGCTTACATACCTGCTGTCTGTTGTGAGGTCCTTACCCAAGCAAAGCTGATGTTGGATCCATGCCCTTGAATCTTCAGAACTTTGAGATAAATAAGCTTCTTTTATGTATAAAATTAGCCATCTTCAGGTATTTTGCTGTAATAACAGAAAATAGACTGGTAGAGGATCCAAGAGAGGAAATTTCAAAAAATTTCGGGAACTAGAAGATGTTTGAATGCTGAAAGTTAGTGCCAACTGAGAGTGGAAAATTTGAAAGTATAAAATAAAGAAAAAAATGGTTTCTAGGATGCAAATGAGGAAACTACCCTTAGGTAGAAGAAAGAGCACCTTCTAGTATAGCCAAAAGGTTCATGGAAGTTGCTACTATATTTGAGTCTTTTGGTGATAGATAAATATAAGTACTTGCCTGAGACTTTCTTTCTTCTCTAGAAGTTGAAAATAAAGTATCTGAGAATACAGGGAAACATTTTAGAAGATTGGGGGAAGTTAAAATAGCTGCTATGGAAATTGTGAATGAGCTAATAACCCAAGAAAAAGGAAGGGTTTCTAGTCAAAGAAATTCTGAGGACTGTTAAGGCCAGCTATCTTCAATGTGGTCCCACCAATCCATTCTAATTTCAGTTCTTAATATTTGTCAGCATCTTTGTAAAGATGGTGCCAGTGTAAAGAGTTGTGTTTATTGTGGTTAAGATTTGTCTGTGTGTATTTAAGAGAAGGATTGTAAAGAAAGGATATTATGGAAATAAATGTCATAAAGCTAAATTAAATAGAGAAGAAAGTGAAGACAGGAAATAGAAGTGATGAGTTGTGATAAAATAATATACTGATCAAGGATATAGAAGGTCCTTCTGAGGTTGAATAATAGCTAATTGTAAGAACTGGAGGCAGAGGAAGTTGTGGTTCAAAGGATGTCACATGAGTTTACAATTTCAGATATGGAAACTTCAAAGGTGAAGGAAATATAAAAATTTTTCCATGAAAAAAGTTGAAGGGAAGTGAAAATGAATCTAATTACTGGGGGGTAAGTCAAGAACTTGAGGGACAAAGTTATTAATGCAATATCCAAACTATTGTGGACTACCAACATAGTCAATGTAGACTATTAAAGGAGAAAAGTCTTCTTGAAATAAGGAGAAAGATTTAAAGGTAGTGGCAAGGGAGAGGGAAGAGAAAGGTAGTAATGATCATCTACAGATGTCACTGTGCAGGGTGAGGAGGTCTAAGATCTATTTCCTAATCATACTATTTATAAGATGAGGAAAATATGGGTTTCAAGGGATGAGGAGAAAAATTGGCCATAATTTCACCAACACATTTAAGAAACACATTTAAGAAAATGGCACTGGAGATTGGGTAACTATTGGTCAGAATGGAAAGAGAACATAGACAAAAAGGTAATGAAGTCTTTGATCTAGGGATGTGGTTGGAATAGAGAGGGAGATGGATACAAGTGAGATCAGCACTCAGATGATCAATTAATTTTCCTACTCACAAATATCAATTCCTGAACATTATCTGTGTTCAGTAGGCCTGCAGAATTTTAGCACTCTTCTTTTTGACCCTTCATTCTGGGCCCCAATCCATGTAGCTCTTGTCTCCTGCTGCTTCTGTCAACTGGGAGTTGATTTAGCTGAAATGGTTTGCATCCAGTGCACAATTCTAATTTATCACAAAGCTTCCTATTAAGTCACTAGCTTCATCATTACTTATTTCAGCATTTGTGAGTAAAGCAACTGTTATAATACTGCTGGGTCGTTTGTCTCCAGTCTTTCTGCTTCTTTCACTGAAAGGGTGCACTTAGTCACTATCCCAGTAGTCTAAGCATTCAAGAAATGGATTTAGTCAGCTCATAAAACAGCATGAAGGCATTACTTGGAGTCATACTTTGGTTAACTGGTATGTTTCTTTGCCAGAACTATTGTGTTCATGTGTGTCCATGTCTTTATGTTCATGTGTATACACAACTGATAAAGGCAGTGAGTATTTGAGTGTTTCCTACAGCCCTGGGTGTTTTCAGATCTAACATCACTGTAAAAGGTATGCTGTGGGCTGACAACACAAATTGGTAGTTGTTCCTCTTAAAACAGTACTTTGCTCCTCCACGTCTGCATGGAAAGCAGTCAGTCTCTTGAGCAGTTTGTGCCTGGTCTTGGCATCATGAAAATTCTTTTCTGCTCAGTGTTGCTTCATTTGTGCAATCAGGATGCTCCATTTTCAGACGTTCAAAGTGTTGAAACTTTTTAATAAATAGATTTTTTATTTGACATTAAATTCAAGTGGAGTGATTTTCCACGTAGAAAATAACAGTATAATTGTATTTTGGAGGGCAATTCCCTTCTTAGGCTAACGCTCGTAAGTGCTTTTATAGCTTCCAAAGCTCTTTCATGTCTGATATGATTTGTTGCTTATATAACACCACAGAGGTGGTACTGTGAGACCCAACTTAGAGATGAGTAAATGGATTTTCAGAAAGGCCCATTTAAGTGATGGAGTTAAGCTAAAAACACTGGTTGTGTGTGAAACTCTAGGGATTTTTTTGTCATGAAGTGCTAACTTTGAGCAAGTGAGGTTTCTAGTGTGATACCAGTTTTTATTGTAATAAAGTGTGTTCAACTTGATCTCCAACTGTATTTCAAGGTTAATACTTTATAAATGGAACTAAATCATTGGAACTTAGGCTAGGGGCTAGAAGTTTATTTATTGATCCAGTCCAGTCTCTTGGGTTTCTTGATATTTGGTGAGATGGTATATTTGTCAGTACATTGGAAAAGCATTTTGTTTCCTCTAGAATGAAGAGCACTGCTGTTGAATTTTAAACATAAGAAATGACTGTCCAACTGGGCTTATGGGCACAAAGCAAAAACAACAAGCCTCATGTTGATACAGGAAAAAAATAAAATAGGCAATTTCTGAGGAGCCTTTCTGTCAACTTCTACTTAAATCTAAGCCTTAAAAATGTTGGACATGTATGGTAGACTCTGAAAGTCTGCATAGTAATGAAATGTATCATTCTATTTCAAAGCTACATCAAATGAGGTTATTACTGATTAAATATGTTTATTTTCAGAGATTTTGTACTTTATAATGTCATAGTATTTTATTATTAAAATGAATATAATGGAACTAAATTACAAGTTATCCAAGTATTTTTACGTGGAATATTTGTTAAATACAGAAGATAAAAATTTCTCTTTGCCATAAAGAACTCTGAAGAGCATGACCTAACCCAAATGATTCGAGTCAATATTTACAGTAATAGGATACAAGAACATGTTGTGCCTTCTAATGTAATGTACTGTGAAGAACACAGCATCATATCTTTGATAGCAATGTTATGAAAGACAAAGGTAGAGAAGCTGCCTTTTAATCTGGCAGAAAACTCCAGAATTAAAGAATATAAAGAAACACAACAAGTAAATGCAAGGAATGACATCTGGATCAGAAAAACAAAATTATTACATAGGATATTAATAAGGAAATTTTTAAAACAAAAGTTGAATAAGAACAATATCTTTGCAAATAAATGAAAATATATTGAAATTTCTTTAGAAATAATATAAATTGATTCACATGTTATTTTAATGATGATCTAGAACTAAGAAATTAGCAGTTTGGAGAGAATGCATTGAGTCTGCTTCATAATTTTTAAATGCAGTAAAAATAAGATATTCTAGCTGATATGTTTCTGTAATACCAGCTACTTGGTTATCTGGAACTGAGGATCATAGCGTTCCAGGCCAGACTGGGCAACTTAAAGAGGAAGGAAAGGAGGGAGGGAGCAGGAAGGTTATATGAATTAATTTTGCTTATGTAAAGTGAAATATTTTATTATAGAGCCTCACTTCATCTCATTTTCTAACCTGTTCTTGTTTCTTATACTTACATAGAATTTTAATACTTGTGTAGAGTTTATTTCAATTTAACTGTTGTAACCTAAGTGAATAATTTGAAAGATGACATTTTGTCCTTTTTTTTCCATCTCCATGGAACTTTTATTTTAAAAAATTTTTCATTTTATTTCTTCTGATTACTTATGCATGACAGTAGAATGAATTTATGCATTCTGATAGATCATACATAAATGAAGTGTAATCTCTCATTTTTATGATTATACATATTGCAGGATCACATCAGTCATGCAGTCATACATGTACATGAGGTAAT
This sequence comes from Sciurus vulgaris, assembly GCF_902686455.1. Lineage (NCBI taxonomy): Eukaryota > Metazoa > Chordata > Mammalia > Rodentia > Sciuridae > Sciurus > Sciurus vulgaris. The sequence continues at coordinate 130,244,657 of NC_136471.1, read as the reverse complement.
AATGTCTGTTTCACTCTACCCATACTCTTTCCCCTCCCTTCACTCCTCTCTACCTAATATAAAGTAACTCTATTCTTCCCTATCCCCCCTTATTATTATGAATTAGGTTCTGCATATCAGAGAAAACATTCAGCTTTTAGTTTTGGGGGTTTGGCTTATTTCACTTAGCATGATATTCTCTAACTCCATCCATTCACCAGCAAATGCCAGAATTTCATTATTCTTTGAAGCTGAGTAATATTCCATCATGTATGTGTATGTACACACACACACACACATACACATGATGTTCTTTATCCATTCATCTGTTGAAGGGCATCTAGTTTGGTTCCAGAGTTGCGTTATTGTGAATTGAGCTGATATAAACATTGATATGAATTTATCATTGTAGTACATTGATTATAAGACCTTTGGGTATAAACTGAGGAGTGGGATGGGTGGGTCAAATTGTGGTTCCATTCCAAGTTTTCTGAGGAATCACCATACTGTTTTCCATAATGGTTGCACCAATTTGCAGTCCCACCAATAATATATGAGGGTACCTTTTTCCCCACATCCTCGCCAACATTTATTGCTGCTTGTGTTCTTCATAATTTCCATTCTAATGGGAGTGAGATGAAATATTAGAGTAGTTTTGATTTGCATTTCTCTAATTGTTAGAGATGAAGAACATTTTCTCATGTATTTGTTGATTTATTATTGTATATCTTATTCTGTGAAGGCTCTGTTCAATTCCTTAGCCCATTTATTGATTGGGTTATTTGTTCTTTTGGTGTTATTTGAATTCTTTATATATCCTAGAGATTAATGCTTTATCTGAGGAACCTGTCATAAATATTTTCTCCCACTCTGTAGGATCTCTCTTCACATTATGGACAATATTAATTCTGCCTGTCCAGGAGCATAGGAGGTCTTTCCATCTTCTAAGGTCTTCTTCAATTTCTTTTTTCAGTGTTCTGTAGTTTTCATTGTAGAGGTCTTTCACCTCTTTTAGATTGATTCTCAAGTTTTTCTTTTTCAGGTGATTGTGAATAGGATAGTGTTCTTTATTTCTCTTTCAGTGGAATCATTAGTGATGTGTAGGAATGCATTTGATTTATGGCTATTGATTTTATATCCTAATACTTTGCTGAATTCATTTATTAGTTCTAGAAGATTTTTGGCAGAATTTTTTGGATCTTCCAAATATAGAATCATATCATTGACAAATAGTGACAGTTTGAGTTCTTCTTTACCTATTTGTATACCTTTAATTACTTTCTTCTGTCTAATTGCTCTGGCTAGAGTTGTTGAATAAAAGTGGTGAAAGAGGGCATCCTTGTCTTGTTCCAGGTTTTAGAGGGAATGCTTTCAATTTTTCTCCATTTAGAATTATGTTCCCTTGGGTTTACCATATATGGCTTTTAAGATGTTGAGGTATGTTCCTATTATCCCTAGCTTTTCTAGTGTTTACAACATGAAGGGATGCTGTATTTTGTGAAATGCATCTACTGAAATGATCATGTAATTCTTTTTCTAAGTCTATTGATAAGATGAATTACATTTATTGATTTATGTACATTGAAACAAACCTGCATCCCCGGAATAAAACCCACTTGATCATGATGCACTATGTTTTTAATATGTTTTTACATGGAAGTTGCCAGAATTTTATTGAGAATATTTGAATCTATGTTCATCAGGGATATTGGTCTGAAGTTTTCTTTCCTTGATGTGTCTTTGTCTGGTTTTGGTGTCAGGGTGATATTAGCCTCATAGAATGAGTTTGGAAGGGTTCCCTACTTTTCTATTTCATGGAATAAATTGAGGAGTATTGGTGTTAATTTTTTTTTTTTTTTTTTTGAGAGTCTGATAGATCTCTGCTGAGAATTCTTCTTGTCCTGGGCTTTTTATAATTGGTAGGCTTTTAATGGCTTTTTCTAATTCATTACTTGAAATTGTTCTGTTTAAATTGTGTGTGACCCCTTGATTCAGATTAGGTAGGTCATATGTCTGTAGAAATTTGTCCATGTCTTCAATATTTTCTATCTTATTGGAGTATAAATTTTCATAATAGTTTCTAATTATCTTCTGTATTTAAATTATGTCTATTGTGATATTTCCATTTTCATTAAGTATTTTATTAATTTGTGTTTTCTCTCCTTTTGTCTTCATTAGTGTGGCTAGGGTTTATCATTATTGAGTTTTTTAAAGGACCAACTTTTTCTTCTCTCAATTTTTTCAATTATTTCTTTTGTTTCAATTTCATTGATTTCAGCTTTGATTTTAATTATTTCCTGTGTTCTACCATTTTGGGTGTTCATTTGTTCTTCTTTTTCTAGGACTTTGAGATGTAATATTAGGTCACTTATTTGTTGACTTTTTATTCTTTTAATAAATGAGCTCAATGCAATGAACTTTCTTCTTAGTACTGCCTTCATAATGTCCCAGAGATTTTGGCATGTTGTATCAGTATTCTTGTTTACCTCTAAGTTTTTTTTTATGTCAGCCTTGATTTCTTCTACTATCCATTCTTCATTCAATAGTGAATTATTTAGTATCCATGTGTTTGAGTAGCTTCTAGTTTTTATTTTATTGTTGATTCCACTCCATTATGATCTGATACAGTGCAGGATATTGTCTCCATTTTTTTGTATTTACCAAGAGTTGCTTTGTGGCATAAGATATGGTCTATTTTAGAGAAGGATCCATGTGCTGCCAAGAAAAATGTGCATTTGCTCTTGAATGGATGAAATATTCTAAGTATTTCTGTTAAGTGTAAATTATTGATTGTGTTATTTAGTTCTATAGTTTCTTCATTTGGTTTTTGTTTAGAATAACTGTCCAGTAGTGAGAGAGGTGTGTAGAGTCACCCAGTATTATTGTGTTGCGGTCTATTTGATTTTTGAAATTGAGAAGCATTTGACTTACATAGATGCTCCATTGTTAGGAGCATAAATCATTCTGTCTTGCTGCTGTATAATTTCCTTCAGTACAATGAACTGTCCTTCTTTGTCTCTTCTGATGAACTGCAGCTTAAAGCCCACTTTATCTGGTATGAGGATCGAAACCCCTGCTTGATTACACAGTCCATATGAGTGACACATTTTTCCCTATCCTTTCACCTTCAGTCTGTGGATGTCTTTTGCTTTGAGGTGAGTCTCTGAGAGGCAGCATATTGTTGGGTCTTGTTTTTTAATCCAATGTGCAAGTCTATGTCTTTTGATTGATGAATTTGGTCCATTAATATTCAAGGTTATTACTGAGATGTGAGTTGTATTCCAAGTTGTGTTGGCTTATTTCTGGCTTTTAATTTGGTTTAGTTCCTCCTTTGACTATTCATTTAGTGTAGTTTCTCCCTTTGTTGGTTTCCACTTTTTTTTCACTTCGTCCACATGGAATATGTTGCTGAGAAGGTTCTGTATTGCAGATTTCTAATTGTGAATTTTTTTAACTTTTGTTTAACATGGAAGGTTGTTTCATCTTCAAATCTGAAACTTAATCGTGCTGGATATAAAATTCTTGGTTGGCATCCATTTTCTTTCAGAGCTTGAAATATGTTGTTCCATGACCTCCTAGCTCTGAGCATCTGGGTTGAGAAATCACTTGAGATCCAAATTTATTTTCCCCTATACATCATTTGCTTTTTTCTCTCACGGTCTTTAAGATTTTATCCTTATTCTGTATTTTAGTCATTCTCATTATAATGTGTCTTGGTGTGGGTCTGCTGTAGTTTTGTACACTTGGGGTCCTATAAGCCTCCTATGTTTGATTTTCCATTTCATTCTTTAGGATTTAGAAATTTTTCTGATATTATGTCATTGAAAAGATTGTTCATTCCTTTGGTTTGTATCTCTGCTCCTCCTTCTATCCCAATAGTTCTTAAATTTGGTGTTTTCATGTTATCCCATAATTCTTGGAAGTTCTGTTCATGGATTTTTACCATCTTCTGTGCATGGTCAACTTTATTTGCAATATTAAATATTTTGTCTTCATTGCCTATGGTTCTGTCTTCCAAATGGTCTAGTCTGTTGGTGATGCTTTCCATTGAATTTATAATTTGATTTATTGATTCCCTCATGTCAGGGATTTCTACTTTTTTTTTCAAAATGTCTCTTTATTGAAGTGAATCTTCGCCCCAACATTTCAGTGGCAGCAAACCCAGCAGCACCACAAACAAACCCCTTGCTTTCACTGGTGTCTCAAAATTGATGTGGCTGCATGCAACCAACCCTGGAGTGTCCCTGGCAGACTCTGCCAGGGCAGCAGTGGAAGCAATAGTATCAGGAGTTTGTGGCAGCAGGCGGGGGGTCAACAGCAGCTATAGACTTCAGTGGCATTGGCGGCAGGTGGGAGAACTGTTAACAGTGGAAGTGGTGGTAGCTGTGGCTGCAGCTCCAGCAGCACCCAGAGAGGAGACCTCCTGGTGACCTCCAGGGAGTGGTAGTGGCTTTGGTGGCAGTGGTGTTACTGGTAACAGCAGCAGCAGCAGCAGTGTAGATGGCAGCCAAGCATTGGAGGCAGCATTGAGGACAGCAGACCTCCAGGTGATGGGCTGGGACAGAGTCAACAGCAGCAGCATTGCCTGGAGAAAAGACCTCCAGGCACCTGCAGCAGAGGTGTCAGGGCTAGGTGTGCCTCATGAGAAAATCTCTGGGCGATGGCAGTGATGCCTGAAGCAGTGACACCCGGGGAAAAGACCTCTAGGTGTTCTGGCATTATGAACTGCAGCAGCACCTGTAAAATACACCTCCTGGCATCTGTGGCAGTGGCCTCAGGGGAAGCTGTCCCCTGCCCCCCAGAGAGGACCTCTGGGAGGATCTGTGGCAACATGGATGGCTGAGACCCATTTTGTCCTTTATACATATTACTTTTTTAAAAGTTTGTCTATTGATTTGGTACTACTAAGATTATCAAATGGACATCCAATCACCATTGATATAGTAGTGTGGGGAATTACATTAATTTATAGATCTTTCTGTTTTCATATTTCACCATTTAATATTCCACCTTTACATCTCTCAGTGGGTCTGAGTTTGGCTGAATATCTTAGTAGAATCCATTTTTCTTTTTAACGTAAATACTTATTGAGCACCTATAAGATTATGACCCTTTGCTGAGTACCATAACTGTACAGACAAATGTGTCATTTTTTTCTCATACAGGCAGTGCACTGATTTATGGAACTTCCACATAGTTCTCCAAGATTCTCAACTGAATAATAGGTATATATGTAGAATTTTAGCACAAGAGGACAAAGATATCTACTTCTCTACCTGTTTTCTCCTATGACTTATATTTCTTAAGAAGCTTTATTCCCCTTTATACCTATTGATTTATTTATGATGCACTTCAACAGATGTATAGTAATTCACTCACCACCACTGTCTAGACATGGAAAATTTCCATCATTCAAAACATTCTTCATACTCCTTGATAGCCACCTCCTCTCCCCCTCACCCCTGGCCCCTGATCTGATATCTGTCCTTTGATTAGGGAGATTCGTCCTTTTATTTTAAGGAATTTATTGAAATGGTGAAATTTATGTCTTCCATTTTATTTCTTTTCTTTAATGATTTTTTTATTCCTGTGTTGCTCATTTATTGCTTCCTTTGTAATTAATATGTTTTAGTTTTCTCCTTTAACTTTGTTATTTTTAAGTTTTCACTGAATTGTTTTCTTAGTGTTGGTTCTAGTGACTACAATATACATCTTAAATTGTAATCTTCTACTTCAAATTAACATTGACTTAATTCCTACAAAAATAGAAACTTTCTATCAACAGCTCTATTTTTCCTACTTCCTTTTATGTTATTATTATCTTATAAATTACATATATATGTTATCAACCCACAAATGCAGCTGTCAGTTTTGCTTTATATGAAAACTTTTAAGAGAAATTATAAAAGAAAAATGTGTATTTAAAGTCTTTTGTATTTACACATACATTCAATTCCAGTTTTTCTTCTTTCCTGAATTAGTGTCCTTTCACCCTGAAAGTTTTCTTAGTATTTCTTTTAAGGAAGACCCAACAACAAATTTCTCTGTTTATGTAATGATGATGTTACTTTATCTTTATTTATGAGGACAGTTTTGCTAGGCATAGAATTCTTGATTAACTGTTCTTTTCCTTTTAACACTTTGAATATGTCATAAAATTCGTTTTGTCTTCCAGATTTTTGATATGAAGACAGTCTTTAATTGTATTGTTGTAGATGATGAATTGCTTTTCTTCTGCTGCTTTCAAAGTTTTCTCTGTCTTTGGCTTTTAGTAGCTGACAGATAGATGATTTATAGATAGATGGTAGATAGATACATAGAAAGATATATGGATATAGATATAGATATCTGTATTTATTTTACCTAGGATTGATTGATTTTGAGTTTCTTGGATGTGTAGATTAATATTTTTATCCAACATGAGGATTTTACAGTCATAAGTCCTTCAGTTTTATCTTTCTGTCTCTTTGTCCTCTCCCTTCTCTCATGAGATTCCCATTAGATTTAAGTTGTTATGCTTTATGCTGTACCATGCATCTTAGAGACCTTAACTATTCTTATTTCATTCTTAACTATTTCTTTTCTTGTTCTATTTCTGAAGTAGGGTAATTCCACTGATGTGTCTAAAGTTCTTTTATATTTTTCTTCTATTTTTTTCCAATCTGCTATTGAATTCATCTTGGGAATTTTTCATTTTATTTATTGGACTTTTCTAAAATTTCTAATTGATTCTTTACATAGTATCTATATCTTCATTAGTATTTTTTTTTTTTTTTTGGTGCTGGGGATAGAACCCAGGGCCTTGTGCTTAAAAGGCAAGCACTCTACCAATTGAGCTATCTCCCCAGACCCCTCACTGGTATTTCTTAATTGCTGAATCATTGTCATGGTCTTTCCTTATTTTTTTTCCAGGGTTGGAATCCAGGGCCTGGAGCATGCTGAGCAGGTGCTCTACCACTAAACCATATCCCCAGTCCATATAATCTTTTAAGTATTGTTTCCTTTGGTTTTTGAACATATTTACAATAGTTATGATGTCTTTGCTAATTCTAACATTCAAATTTACTTTTAATGGTTTTTATTTTGTTTGTTTTTTTTACAATGCAGGAACCATGTTGCTATTCCTTTGTGTATCTCAAAAACTTTTACTGAATACTGGACATTTTAGACAATATATTGTAGCATCATTGGATTCTGCCTTTTATTCTCTGAAGATCTGTTTTTGTTTATAATGTAAGAAAAATGCAGCTCAGTTTGGGTCCCAAGGCAACTCAGACCCTTGAATCCAGGGGAGCAAGCACTCTGGGGTGTCCAATCTGAGTCGTGGTCCAGCGACAGTGAAAGAATGGACATTTTTTTAAGCTGTCTGTTTTATCTCAACTCCCTATGGTCTCCCTCCCAGTGATGGGAACAGGGCCCTTGGAGCTGTTCCAGGAAACAGCCCCAAACAGAGAGTAAAAGAGTAAATTGAGCCAGATAGCCAGATAGTGCTCAGACAGTAAGATTACCAGAAACTACTGACCAGAATCTACGCCCTGTTATAAAACATTGTGAAACATGTTGTATGTTATCAGCCAACTCAGACCCCCTTTGGAATTTCCCGGCGACTTTGCTCCCCTTTTTTTTCCCCTTTCATGTGCAACCCCTCCCGATGTGTGGTTTCTGCCTTTATAAACTTGTAAGATTTTTGGCTAGGGACTCGACTCCTCGACTCCTGCGTGAGTCACGAGTCGGGTCCCAGTGCGCTGGAATAAAAGCCTCTTGCGGTTTGCATCAAGTGACGCCTCCTGCGGTTGATTGGGGTGGCGATCCGTGGGACAGAGTTGGGGTCTCCTTTTTGGGGGTCCTACATTTGGGGGCTCGTCTGGGATAAGACAGCCTCCCCTCATCCGCGGAGTCGACCTTGGAGGTAAGAAGGGGTACGCCAAAGTTGTCTGTCTTTGTCTTGTGTTTTGTTAGTTGGTCTGGTTCTGTGAGCGCGCTTTCGGTTTCGGTTTTGCAGCCGTCCGGTGACTCGTGAGAGTGGCCGAACAGTGGTCCGTAGACGTGCCTGGAGGGCCACAGGTTGCAGCCCTGGGGGATGCCCCAAGGGTGGAGGAGAGCCAGGGATGCCTGGTAGTCTCCTATGGTAAGGGCGCTGATCGGGTTCAACTGTTGGATCAGAGATTGTCAAGATCACGCCTGTCTGATTCTGTTGTATGTTTGTGGCGGAAAAGGTGGAGTAAGTGGGTCTTCGTGTCTGTAGCATTTTTGTTATTTTTGTTGTTTGTGTTTCTAACGACGTACGAACTGACGATGGGACAGACTGTGACAACCCCTCTTAGTCTGCCATTAGACCTTTGGGCTGAAGTTAAGGGAAGAGGTCACGATCTATCAGTTGAGATCAAGAAAGGCCCATGGCGGACCTTCTGCTCCTCAGAATGGCCTGCTTTTAATGTAGGATGGCCAGCAGAAGGGACCTTTAATCTATCTGTCATTCTTGCTGTTAAAGAGATTGTTTTTCAGAAGGAACCTGGAGACCATCTGAATCACCAGCCTTACATCGTGGTCTGGAAGGATCTGGTGCAAAATCCACCCCTCTGGATTCGACCTTGGGTTGCAAAACCCAAGCCCTGGCCAGCCGCACAAATCCTAGCTGCCCAATCTCCCAGTTCTGGGGGGAAATCTAGTCACTCAGACCCCCCCCCAAGAAAATTTATCCCAAAACCCAGGCTGACCATCTTCTCCTTGACTCACCTCCCCCATACCCTCCTGCCTCGGTTCCTGTAGGGGGTCAGGAAGAGCCAGAAGAACCGCTGGCCCCTGCAATTGCCCCCTCTGCTCCCCTTAACGAGTCTCTGCTGGGGCCCACACAGGGCACCACGGGGCCTGCACGGGGTACCAGGAGCCGCCGCGGAGTAACTCCCGACACCACCGTTGCCCTTCCCCTAAGGGCTTATGGGCCCCCGCTGGTGGCAACGGATGGTGGGCCGGCTCCTCTTCAGCCCCTCCAGTACTGGCCTTTCTCCTCCGCAGACTTGTATAACTGGAAAACTAATCATCCTCCCTTTTCAGAGGACCCCCAGCACTTAACCGGGCTGGTGGAGTCTTTAATGTTCTCTCATCAGCCCACATGGGATGATTGCCAGCAGCTACTGCACTCACCCAGCTCCCCAACATCATTGAGACTGCCTTCCCCCTCTCCAGGCCTGACTGGGATTTCAACACGACAGAAGGTAGGGAGCGAATGACAGTCTATCGCCAGACTCTAGCGGCCGGCCTCTGCGGGGCAGCGAGACACCCCACTAATTTGGCTAAGGTAAGAGAGGTTATCCAGGGGGCCACGGAACCCCCGGCAGTATTTCTCGAGCACTTAATGGAAGCTTTCAGGAGCTACACCCCGTTTGACCCTACCTTTGAGGGACAAAGGGCTTCCGTGGCCATGGCTTTTATAGGGCAGTCAGCAATACATATTAAGAGAAAGTTGCAGAGAATAGAAGGGTTACAAGATTATACCCTACAGAATTTAGTTAAGGAGGCAGAGAAAGCGTATCATAAGAGGGAAACTGAGGAAGAGAAGGAGCAAAGGAAAGAAAAGGAGAGAGAGGAAAGAGAAAACAAAAGGGATCATAAGCAGGAGAAGAACCTAACACGGATTTTGGCCGCAGTAGTAGGTGAGAAAGGCCAGGAACAAACACAAGGCAGGGCTAAAAAAAGGGTCAGGTAACCTGGGCAACCGCACTCCATTAGACAAGGATCAGTGTGCCTACTGCAAGGAGAGAGGTCACTGGGCTAGAGAGTGTCCTAAGAAGAAGACCGGGCCATCCAAGAAAGCATTAGCCCTAGAAGAAGAAGATTAGTGGGGACGGGGCTCAGAACCCCTCCCCGAGCCTAGGGTAACACTAGAGGTGGAGGGGAAGCCAGTTGAGTTCTTAGTGGATACTGGGGCTCAACACTCGGTCCTACTGGAACCGACTGGGCCCATCTCCCACAAGAAATCGTGGGTCATAGGAGCTACAGGGCACCGGCAGTACTCATGGACTACCCGAAGAACGGTAGACTTAGGAACGGGACGGGTAACCCACTCGTTTCTAGTCATCCCCGAGTGCCCTGCACCTCTACTTGGGAGAGATCTCCTAACCAAAATGGGAGCTCAGATTACCTTCACCCCTGATGGCCCAGAGGTGACCCGAAGCAAGAGAATAACTACTGCCCTGACTATGCTCCTGGATGATGAACATAGACTTTTTGAGAGACAGGGAGCAAAAATATGTCACATAAATAACTGGTTGAACAGGTATCCAGGGGCGTGGGCCGAAACGGCTGGAATAGGACTAGCTGCAGAAAGACCACCCATAGTTATAGAGCTTAAGGCCACATGTACTCCTGTGGCTGTACGTCAATACCCTATGACTAAAGAGGCCCGGGAAGGAATTAGGCCCCAAATCCAGCGCCTCCTTCAGCAAGGTATCCTAGTGAAGTGTCAGTCACCATGGAACACTCCCCTATTACCTGTTAAAAAGCCTGGCACAGGAGACTATCGCCCGGTACAGGACTTAAGAGAAGTAAACAAGCGAGTACAGGACATCCACCCCACTGTACCTAACCCTTACAGCTTGCTGAGCTCTCTTCCCCGGATCATATTTGGTACACTGTGTTGGACTTAAAGGACGCTTTCTTCTGCCTGCGACTACACCCTTCCAGCCAAAACATCTTCACATTCGAGTGGAGGGACCCTGACTCTGGGACAACAGGACATTGACTTGGACCCGATTACCCCAGGGGTTCAAGAATTCCCCGACCCTCTTCGATGAAGCTGTCCACCAAGATTTAGCCCACCTCCGTGCCAGCCATCCCCAGGTAACACTTCTGCAGTATGTAGATGACTTACTACTGGCGGGGGCCACAGAGGAGAAATGCCAACGGGGCACGGGACTACTGCTAGAAGAACTTGCCCACTTAGGATATCGGGCCTCTGCCAAGAAGGCCCAGATCTGCCAAAACGAGGTAACGTACCTGGGGTATGCCCCCAAAGGGGGGCAGAGATGGCTAACGGAGGCCAGAAAACAAACTGTGACTCAGATACCCGTTCCTCGCTCACCCCACCAGGTGCGAGAATTTTTAGGGACTGCAGGGTTTTGCCGTCTGTGGATTCCCGGGTTCGCTACCCTGGCAGCTCCCCTCTATCCTCTGACTAGAGAGGGTGCCTCATTTGAGTGGGGTAACGACCAGCAGCAGGCCTTTGATGACATCAAGAAGGCATTACTGTCTGCCCCAGCCCTGGCACTGCCGAACGTAGCAAAGCTCTTTGTCCTATTTGTGGATGAGAGGAAGGGAGTAGCCCGAGGGGTGCTGACCCAGCCTCTAGGGCCATGGAAGAGGCTGGTAGCCTACCTCTCCAAGAAGCTAGACCCTGTTGCTAGTGGCTGGCCTGCCTATCTGAGGTCCGTGGCAGCAGTGGCAGTATTGGTGAAAGATGCTGACAAATTAACTATGGGACAAAAGCTAATGGTCATTGCCCCTCACTCCTTGGAGAGCATCATCAGACAGCCCCCTGACCGGTGGCTATCCAACACCCGCATGACGCATTACCAGAGTCTCCTACTGAATGGAGACAGGATCCAGTTCGGGCCGCCTGCCATCCTCAACCCAGCTACCCTACTACCTGACACGTCCACCCAGGAGAGTGTGCTGCATACCTGTCAAGAGATACTAGCAGAAGAAATGGGGACCTGAAGGGACCTCCAAGACTAGCCCTTACCAGATGCTCAGCTGACCTGGTTCACTGATGGAAGCAGCTACATAATAGAAGGTAAAAGGGTAGCCAGGGTGGCGGTAGTTGATGATGAACAAACTATCTGGGCAAGCAGCCTACCCGAGAGGACGTCGGCTCAGAAGGCCAAGGTACTAGCTCTGACTCAGGCTCTGTGGTTGGCAGAAGGGAGAAAAATTAACATCTACACTGACAGCAGGTATGCCTTCGCTACTGCTCATGTCCACGGGGCCATCTACTGGCAGTGGGGGCTGCTGACCTCAGCAGGGAAGGAAATCAAAAATAAAGAAGAAATTCTAAGCCTGTTAGAGGCCGTTCACCTTCCTAAGAAAGTAGCAATTATTCACTGCCCCGGACACCAAAAAGGGGGGTCAAAAGTTGCCAAAGGGAACCAAAGGGCTGACAGGGAAGCCAAGTGGGCGGCTCAAGGACTTAACATCCTATCCTTGTCGGGGGAAAAACTGATGTCTCACCCTAAGGATGCGGTATACCCCTCTATTAGGAACTTTGAATATTCAGAACTAGACCTTGAGGAAATGGACAGATTAGGATTTCGCCTGGAGACTCCAGAGGGGGTCCGGGAAACCTCAGAAGGAAAAAGAATTCTCCCTGAAAAACAGGCGATCATTTTTCTCAGACTCCTTCACAAGTTAACTCATCTGGGCCCAAAACATTTAAAAACTCTTGTCCAGTCTTCACCGTATTACATCATGAAGCTCGGGGAGCTTGCAGATATAACTGTAAAAGAATGCAAGTCTTGCCAGATGGTGAATGCCCCGCCCAGCAAGCTACCTCACGGCAAACGGCTCCAAGGAGACCGTCCTGGGAGTTACTGGGAAGTGGACTTTACTGAGGTAAAACCAGCCAGGTATGGATATAGGTACTTATTAGTATTCATAGATACATTTTCAGGATGGGTTGAAGTCTTTCCTAGGAAGAAGGAGACTGCTCAGGTGGTGGCCAAAACAATACTAGAAGACAACTTCCCGAGGTTCGGGGTGCCCAAGGTAATCGGGTCAGACAACAGCCCTGCGTTTGTTGCCCAGGTAAGTCAGGGACTGGCCAAAATCCTGGGGGCTTAATTGGAAATTACATTGTGCTTATAGGCCCCAAAGCTCAGGGCAGGTAGAAAGAATGAATAGAATATTGAAAGAGGTCATGATTAATTATCCTTAGAGACTGGCATAACAGACTGGACAGTCCTCCTTCCATTTGCTTTGTTTCGGGTGTGCAATACCCCTGGCTCCCTCAAGCTAACTCCTTTTGAAATCCTTTATGGGACTCACCCCCAACTCATTACCATACATAGTGCTGCTCACTACTCCAACTGCAGTAAAAGTCGATGGCATCGCCGCCTGGATTCACGCTTTGCATGTTAAGCCTGCACCACCACCAGACCCAACGTGGAAAGTGGAAAAATTGGACAACCCCCTCAAGCTCCGCATCCACCGTGTTCCTGCTTCTGTTGACGCACCTCCCGCCGATAAGTAGTCCCAACCCTCATGTCCACCCTGATGGGTCCCCTTGTTATACTGCTTTTACTCCTCACTTTTGGGCCCTGCATCCTAAATCGCCTAGTCACCTTCATCAGGGAGAGAGTAAGTGCTGTACAGGTGCTAATGCTCAGGCAACAATACCAGTCCCTCTGCCAAGGAAATAGCTTTGGAGAAGAGTATATAGAGACAGAAGTTCCATGATTAGAACTTTCCAAAATGAAAATGGGGAAATGAAAGAATGGACATTTTTTTAAGCTGTCTGTTTTATCTCAACTCCCTATGGTCTCCCTCCCAGTGATGGGAACAGGGCCCTTGGAGCTGTTCCAGGAATCAGCCCCAAACAAAGAGTAAAAGAGTAAATTGAGCCAGATAGCCAGATAGTGCTCAGACAGTAAGATTACCAGAAACTACTGACCAGAATCTACGCCCTGTTGTAAAACATTGTGAAACATGTTGTATGTTATCAGCCAACTCAGACCCCCTTTGAAATTTCCTGGCGACTTTGTTCCCCCTTTTTTTCCCCTTTCATGTGCAACCCCTCCCGATGTGTGGTTTCTGCCTTTATAAACTTGTAAGATTTTTGGCTAGGGATTTGACTCCTGGACTCTTCGACTCCTGCGTGAGTCACGAGTCGGGTCCCAGTGCACTGGAATAAAAGCCTCTTGTGGTTTGCATCGTGATGCCTCCTGTGGTTGATTGGGGTGGCCGTCAATCCGTGGGACAGAGTTGGGGTCTCCTTTTTGGGGGTCCTACAACAGCACCCAAAAAGCCTCTCTGGACATGGGAACTCACACCAGAGATTTTATTAGGTGGACTACTGCGTCCACTCTCTGGACTGGGAGAGAGAGAGAGAGGATAGAGGGAGAGAGAGAGAGTGAGAGAGAGAGAGAGAGAGTGAGAGAGAGAGAGAGAGAGAGAGAGAGAGAGAGAGAGAGAGAGAGAGATTTATACAGGAGCTTCTCCTAAGTAGTGGAATTTTGCGGGCTAACAACAACGGACCAATGACTGAGAAGGGGGCTCACAGGCTGACTAGTGGACTAATAACTGACTAGGATGTTCACAGACTGACAATCTAGGTTGTAAGATGGGAGAAGGAGAAATGGCTGCAGTGTAAAGGGCGGGGAAGAAGCTTTATATTACATATATTATTTTTGTTGTTTGTAGTGTTATTATTTTATTCACTTGCCCAGACTTAATCGCAAAATCTGACTTTCCTGTGATGTGTGGTATACTTCATGGTCATTGTTCTCTCTGTTGAATTCTTTTCCTGATTTTAATTTTTACCTGGCATTTATAGATGCAGTTGTTCTTTCTACAGAGCTTAGCCCCCAGGCAATGATTTAGGCAGAGATTGTGCTCAAACACATTAAGGTGTTCAAAGGTCACACTCTACAGATCAACTTGTGTGGGGGTTGGGAGCACATTCAATATTCAGGCAGTTTTAAACCAGAACCATGGTGCTCACCTGTAACTCCAGCTATTCAGTAGGCAGAGGCAGGAAAATAGCATGTTCGAGACTAGCCTGGACAATTTAGTGAAATGCTGTCTCAAAATTTTAAAAGTAATAGAAAGTGATGATGATGTTGATCAGTGGAGAGCACTTGTCTAGCATATGAAAGGCCCTGGGTCCAGTGCCCAGTATGGGGGTGGGGGAGACAGGAAGAACACAGTTCAGGTAGTTTTAAAGTCTATCTCAGCTTTTATTTTCCACTGGGCTCTTGTTTCTCCCTGACCATACTTGTAATTTTCCTAGTCATTCAAAGATGTGTGGAGAGCTTTTCTTGCACTTTTGAGGGACTCTCATTTCCAGCAGTACCTCCTTGTTAAATTTCTGGTTGGTTTCCCACTGGCCATGGAACCTCAGGCAGGCAGGGCTGTGGTTTTCTCCCTTTTGTTTCCTACTGAGTTTGCTATTTTTACTAACAACACTGCTGAGCATGGGTTTTCAATCTCTGCTCAAATCAAGTCAGCCCTCTCTGGCAGTGAAAGTGCTGGTTTGCAATCTAGCCCCATACCCTTTAGCTACTTTTGTCATCTACTGAACCAGGCACTAGGGGTGGGAGCAACCCCAGGCAACAAGGCTGTGGACTACCATAGTTCTTGCCTCAAGTTCTAGTAGCCTTTCATGATTAAGCACTTCTCTATTTGCTATTTCCATTGTTCTCTTTCTGGAGCTCTGAAATGCTTGTTTGTGACCATTTTGTCCAGCTCTTTATGTGCTCAGTAAGAGGAGGATTTGCCCAAATTCTCACTCTGTCACAAAGGGATTTAAAGGAAAAATGTATGATTGTGTTTGTGGTGAAAGAAATGAAATGCAGTTAATTTAGTGAGATAATGATGAAAGCCTGTAGATCAAATAAGGATATAATTAAAATTTATAAAGATTAATACTGGAATGTAGAATAAATATCATGTTTAAAGAAGACAAAATTTTAAAAACTTCTGAGGCTGAGTGTGTAGCTCAATGGTAGAGTACTTACCTAGCATGCCCTTGGCCCTGGGTTTGATCCCAGCACTATGAAAACAAAACAAAACAATAAAAGTTTCTAAAAAGTGACCATCAGATATTTTACAATTATACATAATCAGACTTCAACTATGTTAAAAATTCAGATGTGGACTAGGCGTGGTGGCTTGTGCCTGTAATCCCAGCAACTCAAGAGGCTGAGACAGGAGAATCACAAGTTCAAGGCCAGCCTCAGCAACTTGGTGAAACCCTAAAAAATTTAGCAAGACCCTGCCTCTAAAATAGAAAATAAAAAGGGCTTGGGTTGTAGCTCATCCACTGGTTCTCAAACCCTGGGATATATATTATTGGGGTCTTTAAGAGTTGTGAAGATTGTTCTCTAATTTGTAGCACAAGCTATTTTTTCTTTTTTAAAAATGTTTTATTAGTGCATTATAGTTATATATAATATCAGGATTCATTTTTGCATAAATGCAGAATATAATTTGTTCCATTTCATCCCACAAGTACTTCCCCTTTTTCTCCCTTCTTCTCTCCCCTATGTCTCTTTCTCTACTCTACTGCTATTTCTTCTATTTATTCATTATTTTTAATTGGTATTTTATAGATATATATAAAGACGAATTTCACTATGTTTATGTGCATAGTCTAATTTGGTAACAATTTAACATGTTTTTCAGAAAGCTACATCTATTTAATTTAACAGACTAAATTCTAATCAACATAACATTTTCCTCTACATTTTGATATTAAAATGTTCCTTTTATTATAGGAAATTTTAGCAATGGAGAAATATACATATCATGTTCTTATTTAGCAAAATTAATTTTTCCCACTGCATTTTGAAAATTTACTCAAGGTCCTGTAAAGTTAAATACTTTTCTCAATTTCATCCAGTTATACAGTTTTTTAAAGAGAAGATATCATTTTATGATAATAAAATAGTTTGTTCTTCATGAGAAAAGCTTTTTATATAACTGACAGGAAAAATGAATTACTGCTTTCCCTTCTGTTTAATTTAGCTATTTTATTTTTTTTTTTTTTTTTTTTTTTTTTTTTTTACCATTTCTGAAGGATACAATCCTTATTTGGGCTGCTGTGGGTAGGGAGTAACTCATAGTTCTTTTTTTTTTAATGTGCTGGTGAACTCAACTGAGATCCTCATGCTTGCTAGGCAAGTGGTATTCCACTGAGCTAAAACACACAACCCAGTTCTTAAATCTTTCTTTTAAAAATCAGTTTAGCAATGATTAGATGATTTTATAATTAGTGAGCCAGAATCATAGTCACATAATTTGGTTATGTTCTTATCACAAAACATATATTCTAAAAATTCAGTTTTTATGCATATGCAAGGGATTTACATATCATATTATTATTCTAAGAGTGTTAGAAAAGCATCAAATTCATCCTTGTTCTTTTGGTTGGTTCTAACTGAAAATAGATGAACTTTACTCTGTGGGAACTACTTTTATTCATTTAACAATATTTTTGTTCCTGGTACTGGAGAACAAATCCAGGGACAACCAACCAGGATTTATATTCCATTCCTTTTGTTTTTTGAGACAGGGTGTCAGTAAGTTATCTGGGCTGGTTTCCAATTTACAATCCTCATGCCTCAGCCTCCTGAAGAGCTGGGATGCGCTACCATTACCTTTACATGAGTGATTTTCAGCTATCCGCTTCACTGGTCCTCATATAAGAGATGGATCAATCAAGCAAGAGAGAAAGCCAAGTTTGCAGTGTACCAATAAGCACCACAAGGGAGTATGTGCAGAGTATAAAATGAGTTCAGGTCTCAGACACATTAACATTGGACAATTCTGGGGAGGCTTGTTTGAGGAAGTGGCCAATTTGAGACAAATTTTGAATGACAGGTAAGGTTTTCTTTGCCACTCTGTCAGGCACTA
The DNA here is from genome assembly GCF_902686455.1 of Sciurus vulgaris. Classification (NCBI taxonomy): domain Eukaryota; kingdom Metazoa; phylum Chordata; class Mammalia; order Rodentia; family Sciuridae; genus Sciurus; species Sciurus vulgaris. The sequence goes on along the minus strand of NC_136471.1, from coordinate 130,227,053 downwards.
ATCAAGTCTGTCAAGCATTTCACATTCCAACTGTATTTCTCTCTCTCTCTCTCTCTCTCTCTCTCTCTCTCTCTCTCTCTCTCTCTCTCTCTCTCCCCCCCCCCCTTCCTTCTCTTCTTTCTTTTCTATCTTTCTCCAGGGACTGAGCCATATGCCTAACCCTGTTTTATTTTATTTTTTTTTATTTTGAGATAGGGCCTCGCTAATTTGCTGAGGATAGTCTGAAATTTGCAATCCTCCTGCCTCAGCCTCCCTAATTGCTGGGATTACAGGTGTGCGCCACTACACCAACCACATCACAACTATCTAATTCCTGGTCCTGAAGTTTGCCCTCAGTGTAGAATTATTTTGTTATAAATTATTTTATTATTTTAATGTATAGAAAGTGGTGAGCTTAGTATTATGAGTTCTCTGAATTGGCCTTAAGTGGCACAATAAGTTTCTTGTTTGCCAGTTTGCTCAGAAAGTTGCTATGGAAATGAAGTATTCTTTTTAAGATAGTACGTATTAATTTGCTTAGTTTTAATAGTAATAGCTAATACAGGCATCATTTATTATACATTACCAAAATTCCTAAACCAAAAGTTGGCAAACATTTGTCTGCAGACCAAATCTGATTTGCTTCATGATTTGGGGTAGTCTGTGAACACATTTTTATGTATTTTTCAATGTTGAAGATAAATAAGAATATTTATTGTTATTTGAGAATTATACAAAATTCAGATTTTAGTGTCTGTTATGGTTTGGTTGTGAGATGTCCCACAAGAGCTCATGTGTGAGACAGTGCAGCAAGATTCAGAGCAGAAATGATTGGGTTGTGGCAGTCTTAACCTAATCAATGAAATGATCCCTGATGGAATTAAATTAGTGGTAACTGGAGGCAGGTGGGGTGTGACTGGAGGGAGTGGTTAATTAGGGGCATGGCTATGGGATATATATTTTGTATCTGGAGAGTGGAGTCTCTCCCTCTCCCCCTCCCCCTCCCCCTCCCTCTCCCTGATGATGTGAGCTGCTTCCCTCTGCCACACTCTTCTGCCATGATGTTCAGCCTGACCTTGAGCCCTAAGGAATGGAGCCAGCCTTCTATGGACTAAGACCTAGGAAACAGTCCCCAATAAACTTTTCCCCCTCTATAATTGTGCTGGTTCAGACCCTTTTAGTCACAGCAATTAAAAAGCTGACTAAAACAGTGTCCATAAATAAATGTTTGTTGGAACACAAGCAGACTCATTCATTTACATATTGGCTATGGCTGCTTTCATGTTAGAATGGTAGAACTGAGTAGTTTCAACAGAGACCGCATGGCACACAAGGCCAAAATTTTTGGCATTTGATCCTTTGTAGAAAAGGTATGCCAGACCCTTGTCTAAACACATAATCAGGAAACTTCTTGAGAGTTCTATTGAAGATATTTCTCTTCAAATACACTTTGTGTTTATTCCTAGGATTACTACCAATGAAAGAACACCTTTTATTATTTTTTCTTGGGTTGGGGATTCAAGGGTTGTTTTCACTTTGTCTCCAGGGCCATTAACTGTTGGGAGTCATTTCAAATTATTCATTCAGTTCTTAGTTTGCAGGTTCTTAGAAAGCAGCAGCATCTGAACCTAAAACCTATATGAGAGTTCTGAAATTTAAAATTTCAGGGGAAGATTTCAATTTTTTCCTAAAACAGTCCTTCTCAAACAGACATATTACCCTGTTTTTCTTGACCAGCATGGGGATTTTTTCCCTTGTATATTGCTGAGGTATGTAGCTAGTCAAAGAACTTTGACAAGAAGGAAATTAAAAAGGGAATTGAGATTTAAGAAGGGAAAATTATGCAGGAAAAAAATTGTTGAATCAGGTGGGTAAATCTAAATATGATGACTATATGAGATAATGTCCTTATTTTGGGGGCAGAAAAGGAAGTAGAAAAAAATCAATGAACTCCTGTGATATATAAAACAGATGGAAGTATTTTCAGAGTTAAGTTGCTCTAAAAGTCCTGTATTTGGAGCAGGTAGACATGTGAATCAATTTGGGACAAAATATATTTTTAGTAAAAAAAATCACTACTAGGGATAAAGAGAGCTACCACACAATTGAAACTAGAAATAACTCAAAGAAACATTCTAAAATTTTATGAAATAATAAGAATATAATCTTAAGCTGGTTATAGTGGTACATGCCTGCAATCCAGGCAGCTCAGGAGGCTGAGGCAGGAGTATCAGGAGTTCAAAGGCAGTCTCAGCAAATTAGTGAGACCTTAAGGAAGTAATTGTGATCCTGTGTCTAAATAAAAAAAATATAAAAAAGGATCTGAATGTAACTGAGTATTTAAGTGCCCCTGGGTTTGATCCTCAATACCAAAAGAGAAAAAAGTATATAATTTAAATATATAAAGAGCACTATTTACAGAATTACAAGGAGAAACCAGCAAGTACCTAGAAGAAGGTTTTAGTAAACTGCTCTCAGTAAATAGAACATTTACAAAAATTGACCAAGAAATAAGTCTAGCATACTCCAAAATATTAGTATCGTAGAGAATATACATTTTATTATTGTTGGTATAAAGTTAGAAATCAGTAACAAGCATATAACAAAAAAATGCCCTATATAATTGAAAGTTGCAAAGCGCATTTATAATTAACCCATGTATCAAACAAGGAATTATAATAGAGAACATTTGTAATTAAATAATGATAAATCAATACTATATTTTTATTTTTTACTTTTTCTGATTAGTTATACATGACAGTTGAATGCATTTATACATTTTGATAGATCATCATACATAAATGGAGTATAATTTCTCATTTTTCTGATTATACATGTTATAGGATCACATTGGTCATGCAGTCATACATGTACATGAGGTAATAATGTCTGTTTCACTCTACTATTATTCCTACCCCCATACCCCTTCCCCTCCTTTCACCCCCCTCTACCTAATATAAAGTAACTCTTTCTTCCCTATCCCCCCTTATTGTGAATAAGCTTCCACATATCAGAGAAAATATTCAGCCTTAGGTCGTTTTAGGTTTGGCTTATTTCGCTTAGCATGATATTCTCTAACACCATCCATTCACCAGCAAATGCCAGAAATTCATTCTTCCTTAAAACTGAGTAATATTCCATCAAAAAAAATATATATACACACACACACACACACCCCATATTTTATTTATCCATTCATCTGTCGAAGGACATCTAGGTTGGTTCCACAGTTGAGCTATTGTGAATTGAGCTACTATAACCATTGATATGACTGCCTCACTGTATTATACTGATTTTAAGTCCTCAGGGTATAAACCAAGGAGTGGGATAACTGGGTCAAATGGTGGTTCCATTCCAAGTTTTCTGAGGAATCTCCATACTGCTTTCCAGAGTGACTGCACCAATTAGAGTAGTTTTGATTTGCATTCCTCTCATTGTAGAGATGATGAACATTTTTTCATATATTTATTTATCAATTATATATCTTCTTCTGTGAAGGGTCTGTTAAGTTCCTTAGCCCATTTATTGATCAGGTTATTTTTTTCTTTGGTGTTAAGTTTTTTGAGTTCTTTATATATCCTAGAAATGAATGCTTTAACTGAGGTACCTGTGGTAAAGATTTTCTACCACTTTGTAGGGTCTCTTTTCACATTATTGATTGTTTCTTTTGCTGAAAAGAAAGCTTTTTAGTTTGAGTGCATCCCATTTATTGATTCTAGATTTAACTTCTTGCACTTTAGGAAGCTTATTAAGGAAGTCGGGTCCTAGGATGACATGGTAAAGATTTGAGCCAACTTTTACTTCTCGTAGTTGCAGAGTGTCTGTTCTAGTGCCTGAGTCTTTGATCCACAGTGAGTTGAGTTGTGTGTAGGGTGAAAGATAAGGTTTAATTTCATTTTGTTAATTGTGGATTTCAAGTGTTTCTAATATCATTTTTTGAATAAGCTATATTTTCTCCAGTGAAAGTTTTTGGCACCTTTGTCTAGTATGAGATACCTATATTGATGTGGGTTTGGCTCTGTGTCTTCTATTCAGTACCATTGGTGTATGTGTCTATTTTGGTACTAGTACAATGCTGTTTTTATTACAGGAGCTCTGTAGTACACTTTGAGTTCTGGTATAGTTCTACTTTACTTGCTAAGGATTCCTTGGCTATTGGGTGCCTCTTATTTTTCCAAATAAATTTTGTGATTGATTTTTCTAGTTTCATGAAGAATGTCATTGAGATTTTAATAGGAATTGCATTAAATTTGTATAACACTTTTGGTAGTATAGTCATTTTGACAATATTAATTCTGCCTATCCAGGAGCATGCGAGGTCTCTCCATCTTCTAAAGTCTTCTTCAATTTCTTTCCTTTTTTTTTTTTAAGTGTTCTGTAGTTTCCATTGTAGAGGTCTTCCACTTCTTTTGTTAGATTGATTCTCAAGTTTTTTTTTTTTTTTTTGTGGCGATTGTGAATAGGGTATTGCTCTTTATTTCTCTTTCAGTGGATTCATTAGTGATGTGTAGGAATGTGCTTGATTTATGGCTATTGATTTTATATCCTGCTACTCTGCTAAATTAATTTATTAGTTCTAGAAGATTTTTGGCAGAAGTTTTTGGATCTTCCAAATATATAATCATATCATCTAAAAACAGTGATAGTTTGAGTTCTTCTTTACCTATTTGTATATCTTTAATTACTTTCTTCTGTCTAATTGCTCTGGCTAGACTTTCAAGAATACTGTTGAATAAAAGTGGTAAAAGAGGGCATCCTTGTCTTGTTCCAGGTTTTAGAGGGAATGCTTTCAATTTTTCTCCATTTAGAATTATGTTGGCCTTGGGTTTACCATATATGGCTTTTAAGATGTTGAGGTATGTTCCTATTATCCCTAGCTTTTCTAGTGTTTACAGCATGAAGGGATGCTGTATTTTGTGAAATGCATCTACTGAAATGATCATGTGATTCTTTTTCTAAGTCTATTGATAAGATGTATTACATTTATTGATTTATGTACATTGAAACAAACCTGCATCCCCGGAATAAAACCCACTTGATCATGATGCACTATGTTTTTAATATGTTTTTACATGGAAGTTGCCAGAATTTTATTGAGAATATTTGAATCTATGTTCATCAGGGATATTGGTCTGAAGTTTTCTTTCCTTGATGTGTCTTTGTCTGGTTTTGGTGTCAGGGTGATATTAGCCTCATAGAATGAGTTTGGAAGGGTTCCCTACTTTTCTATTTCAGGGAATAATTTGAGGACTATTGGTATTTTTTCTTCTTTGAATGTTTTCTAGAACTCAGCTGAGAATCTGTCTGGTCCTGGACTTTCCTTAATTGATTTTCTATTTCATTACTTGAAATTGTTCTGTTTAAATTGTGTGTGAACTCCTGATTCAGTTTAGGTAGGTCATATATCTCTAGAAATTTGTCCATGTCTTCAATATTTTCTATTTTATTGGAGTATAAATTTTCACAATATTTTCTAATTATCTTCTGTATTTCAGTAGTGTTTGTTTTGATATTTCTGTTTTCATCAAGTATTTTAGTTATTTGTTTTTTCTGTCCTTTTCTCTTCATTAATATGGCTAGAGGTTTATCAATGTTATTAATTTTTTTTAAGGACAGACTTTTTCTTCTCTCAATTTTTTCGATTGTTTCTTTTGTTTCAATTTCATTAATTTCAGCTCTGATTTTGATTATTTCCTGTGTTCTACTGTTTTTGGTGTTCATTTGTTCTTCTAGGACTTTGAAATGTAATATTGGGTCATTTATTTGTTGACTTTTTATTCTTTTTAATAAATGAGCTCAATGCAATGAATGTTCCTCTTAGTACTGCCTTCACAATGTCTCAGAGATTTTGGTATGATGCATCAGTATTCTCATTTACCTCTAAGTATTTTTTTTTCATTTCATCCTTATATTTTCTACTATACATTCTTAATTCAATAGTGTATTATTTAGTCTCCATGTGTTAGAGTAGCTTCTAATTTTTATTTTATTGTTGATTTCTAATTTCAGTCCATCATGATCTGATAGAGAGCAGGATATTATCTCCATTATTTTTTATTTACTAAGAGTTACTTTGTGGCATAAGATATTGTCTATTTATAGAAGGATCCATGAGCTGCCAAGAAAAAAGTGTATTTGCTCATTGATAGATGAAATATTAGAAATATGCCTGTTAAGTATAAATTTTTAATTGTATTATTTAGTTCTATAGTTTCTTCATTTTGTTTTTGTTTAAAAGATCTGTTCAGTAGTGAGAGAGGTGTGATAAAGTCACCCAGTATTATTTTGTTGCGGTCTAGTTGGTTTTTGAAATTGAGAAGAATTTGTTTGACACACATAGAAGCTCCATTGTTTGGGGCATAAATATTAAAATCATTCTGTCTTGCTGCTGTATAATTCCCTTCAGTACAATGAAATGTCCTTCTTTGTCCCTTCTGATTAACTTCAGCTTAAAGTCCACTTTATCTGATATGAGGATGGAAACCCCTGCTTCATTACATAGTCCATATGAGTGATACATTTTTCCCCATCCTTTCACCTTTCACCTTGCACCTGTGGATGTCTTTTTTGCTTTGAGGTGAGTCTCTTGGAGACAGCATATTGTTGGGTCTTGTTTTTTAACCCAATCTGCAAGTCTGTGTCTTTTGATTGATGAGTTCAGTCCTTTAATATTCAAGGTTAATATTGAGATATTATTTGTATTCCTGGTCATTTTGGTTTATTTCTGGCTTTATTGATTTAGTTTCTCTTTTGATTATTCCTTTATTGTTGTTCTTCCCTTTGTTGATTTTCACTTTTTTCCACTTCATCCTCAGGGACTATATTTTTTAGAATATTCTGTAGTGCAGGCTTTCTAATTGTGAATTCTTTTGTTTATCATGGGAGGTTTTTATTTCGTCTTCAAATCTGAAACTTAATTGTGCTGGATATAAAATTCTTGGTTGGCATCCATTTTCTTTCAGAGCTTGAAATATGTTGTTCCATGACCTCCTAGCTCTGAGCATCTGGGTTGAGAAATCACTTGAGATCCAAATTTATTTTCCCCTATACATCATTTGCTTTTTTTCTCTCATGGCCTTTAAGATTTTATCCTTATTCTGTATTATACTCATTCTCATTATAATGTGTCTTGGTGTAGGTCTGTTGTAATTTTGTATATTCAGGGTCCTATAAGCCTGCTTCATTTGTTTTTCCATTTCATTCCTTAGGTTTGGGAAATGTTCTGATATTGTGTCATTGAAAAGATTGTGCATTCCTTTGGATTATAACTCCACTCCTTCATATCCCGATAATTCTTAAATTTGGTGTTTTCATGTTATCTCATAATTCCTGGAAGTTCTGTTCATGGATTCTTACCATCTTCTGTGCATGGTTGACTTTATTTTCAATATTAAATATGTTGTCTTCATTAGCTGAGGTTCTGTTTTCGAAATGATCTAGTCTGTTGGTGATATTTTCCATAAAATTTATAATTTGATTTATTGATTCTTTCATTTTGAGGATTTCTGCTTGTTTTCTGTCACAGTCTCTACTCTTTATTGAAGTGATCTTTCACTTCTTGTATTTTCTATTTTATTTCACTATTTATAGATCCTTTAATTCTTAATTTGTTTATGTAAATTCTAATCTCTTTCTCAGACATTTCTTCTACTGTGTTGTCAGTGGCTTCTCTTACTATGGCATCTTGGTTTGTTTGGGGCACTTTGTTCCCTTGTTCTTTCATGTTGCTTGTGTGTTTTCCCATCTAGCTCTATGGATCTGAGTCAGTACAGGTTCTACCCTGTAGACCTATATTATCCCTGAATATTTTCAGTGTCCCACGTTTAAAAGGACGACCAATATCAACATCACCCCATGCATACAGTATAAACCCTCAACACTAATAGCTCCCAGCAAGGCATCCCCTGTCCCCTCAGTATAAACAGCAATGATGAGTTCAATCACTGTTTAAAATAAAAAGAGAAAATTTGCCAAAAGCATTTACAATCTCAAATAGTAGACAAGGAGAGAACAGAAATAGTGCAGGAAATGATGTTCAGGAGGAGGAAAGAGAGAAGCCAGTAGCAGTAATCCACAGGGATTTTGAAAGAGGAACCAACAGTGACTGGCTTTTAGGTAGAGAAAAGGTAGAAAGAGAATCCAGGAAAACAGACAAGTGAGAGGAAAATATATATATAATGAGAAAAAATTAAAATGTAAGAATATATAGCAGAACTGCAAAACGCCATGCATATATCACTGTCCCCAACAAACTGATGCACAGAAAACACCCTGTTCCAAATATAGTGGAGAGGGATGCCAGAGAAGAAAGAAATAAAAATAAAAGAAATCTTGGTGGAAAATTGAACAACTGTCTCTGCCAGCATCCAAAAGCTTCTCAGCCTGTCTCTGACTTCTCACAAGATAGCCTGGCTCAGACAGGCCCTTGCAGACCCAGTCACTATCTTACCAATCCTGGCCTCAGATGTCCTGGGTTCAGCCACATTGTATTCCTAAGATCTCAATGCCAGCAGAATTTGGAGAGAGACCACCAGGGATGAGCAATTCTTAGAGACAGTAACTAGATGGTGGCAATCCCCTCTCCCAGAAGGAAGACCCCCTTTGCAGCCAAACCCATAGGCACCCCAACACTGAACTTCTAGGTCCTGGCCAGTGTCCACAGATGGGGTGGCTGTGCCCCAATTTGGTAGTTGGAGCAAACCTCCTGGCACCCCAAACCCCAGGTGCTGGCTGGCATTTCAAAATGGATGTGGCTGTGTGCAACCAAACCTGGAGTCTCCCTGGCAGCAGACCTCTTGACAGTGGTGGAAGGGGTAGTGGGAGTTATAGGTGCGAGCACGCAGGGGATCAGCAGCAGGTGCAGTCGTCCATCGCATTGGTAGCAGGTGGGGGGGGGGTCAGCGGCAGCAGTGGCAGCGCTGGTAGTGGTGGTGGCACCCAGAAAGAAGACATCCAGTTGACTTCTGGGGAATGGCAGCTGCTTTGGTGGCAGTGGTTGCCACGGAGTAGCAGCAGCAGATGTGGCAGCAGTATAGATGGCAGTCGCCCCCAGAGGAAAGATCTCTGGGTGTCCTTCCTGTTCAAGGCAGCATGGAGGGCAGCAGAATTTAGGGCATCTGCAACAGTGTCAAAAGCAGCAACTGTCCCTGGAGAAAGACCTCTAGGCACCTGCGGCAGGGTGTCAGGGGCAGCTGTGTCCCCAGAGAAAACCTCCAGGCAATGACAGCAGTGCCAGGAGAAAAGACCTCTGGAACAATACATCATTTTAAAATTTGTGAGATGTTACTAAATTGGTTCTTGGAAGAAAATTTATAAACATGAATTGTTAGTTAATAAAAAGAAAACTAAAAATTAAAACATATGTATATATTTACTTGTGTATGTGTATATAAAACAGTGTTTTCAAAGAACAAAATTTTGTTTTGTTAATTTTTCCTATCTTGCTTGTCTATTTCTTTTCTATTCTGTATTATTCTTTGTAATGTCTTTGACTTTATTCTAACATCTTAATTGGAGTTCTTAGCTCTTTAATTTTTAGGTTCCTTCTTTTCATTGAACTAATAATTTAGGATTATAAATTTTCTCTCCAAAAACTGCTATAGATATATCACACATGTGCTGAAAGATGGTTTTATCATCGTTTTAAGTACAGATGTTTTCTAATTCTCTTATAACTTTTCCTTTGATCCATGGTATAATTATAAATGTGTTTCTCAACTCCCTAGCATACAAGGAATTCTTTGTTATATGTTTATTACTGATTTCTAACTTTCCACATCCTGGTTGAAGATTGTGCAATTTGCAAATACACATGTATATATATGTCAACATTGCTCTTCAAGGTGTACCCATTTATATGCCAAGCAGCGTAGAAGAAAGTTGTGATCATGCCACACCATCAATAACAATTAACATTATCAGCTTTTAACTTATGTCAATATTGAATGTATGCTAATATCTTATTTTAATTTGCAATTATATGAGTACTGACAACAGTAAGTATATATGGCTGCCTATTTAGATAATGTGGCAGTATCTAGTAAGGTCAAAGAAATTTATGTCTTATGACCTAGTAGTTCCAATCCTGCCTAAAATTATTTCACAGTTGTATGTAAGTATGAAAATTCTTGAACAAAATATTCATATTATCATTTTTGATAGAGTGAAGTAGTATAAAAACAACATAGATATCCATTGAGAAGAGAATGGATAAATACATTGTGCGATGTTACTACAATGGAATACTAATATGCAAGAAAAATGAATGAGGTAGAGCTACATGTATTAATATGAACAAATTTCCAGTTGAATGACAAAAAGCATATTGCATACAGATACATAACATGTAGCTTTAAATCATGTAAAATTGCATTCAGGATATATGTCTATATATTAAAAAATATAAAATTATACATGGAAATAATAAACAATAAAATCAGAGCAATGCAAACTTTAGGGAGCATAGGGAGAAATGTACACAGAGAACTTTAAATATATTTGTTGTATCTTATTCAGATGGGTGATGGGTACAAAAAATTTTAATAGTAAATTTTTATACATTTTTAGTAGATTATTTAGCAAAGGAACCAATACTCTATGAGGTAAATGCTAATTGTGTGGAAAAGCAGTAAGGAAATGTTGGAGTTTCAGAAGTAGTAAGATCATTTTTAACTGTTTGATCAGACAGAACATATGAATAATATAATGAATTAGAATAAATTATATTCTAATTTGTTAAACTATTTTTCTCTATTTTAACTTAAACTTCTTTGAAGATTTTCATTCAGAGGGGTACAAAATAAATTAATATTGAGAAGACTGAAATATTATTTTGTTCTTTGCTTGGTATTGAATTTGAATTTTGAAGTATAGAATTGTTTAGAATTATAATGATCCCAGAGATCACTTACTCCACTTCCTCTACTCACTCCTTTTAGAGAAATCATAGCCATACAACCATCCATCCACCCATCCATCTACTATGCATTCATCTATCCATGAACCCAATAAATGCTCCATATTGTGCCAATTGTTGGGTAAAGTGGTGAAAAGAAACCATGGTCTCTTTCCTTCAAGTATCTAAGAAAGGAATGTAGAAACATAAACTTCATTACCATATGAGTAGAGATATATTCTGAATGCTTTGGAAGCACAGAAGAGGGGAATAATAATTTGGTCAGGAGAGGCAATTTTTATTTGCATTGACTGTAGAAAATATAAAACATTTAATTTAATGGAGTCAACAGTCTTTTTGCTAAACTCTTAGACATATTTTTGATATACCTCAAAGATATTTTTTTATTATATATATATATATATTTAAATTCATTTTTATTGTAAACAAATGGGATACATCTTGTTTCTCTGTTTGTACATGAAGTAGAGGCATACCATTTGTGTAATCATACATTTACCTAGGGTAATAGTTTTTGATTCATTCTGTTATTTTTTTCTCCCCCCCTCAAAGATATTTTTAAATTTTTGAATCATATATTGTTTATTGAATTAACTTGGCCATAAGGTCCAATGGTATTCTACCACTTAGAAGTATTGTGATAAGTACAGACACCTAAATTTTACTAGGGTACATATTCTTGAGGTTATTTCTTTGAGTCAGATATAGAATCAAATGAGTCCTTTGTAAATCACTGTGTCAGATTTATAGAGAAGGGAAGCTTGTAAGCCTGTCTCTTGTCATTAAATGTCCTTTGTCTTCAGCTTAGAGCCTGCTGTATTGATGGTCTAACCAACACATGAAAGAAATACATGTGGATAGTGTTTTGGTCTCACTCAGTAAGAGAGTCAGAGGGAGTGAATAAGAGAAGACATCTTAGTTCTCAAATACTGTCTTTACAGTATTTACACAAATAAAGTTCTTGTTGTTTTAGTGGGCAAAGGAATATATACTCTGACTTCCATAGCAAATTGGGTGTAATAGAAAAGTCCAGATTAAAAATTATGGAGACATAAACTCTGTCATCTTACTAGTTCTGTCGCTTTGTGTCATTGAGCAAATCAATCAATCATTCCAAAGTAATCATTAAGTATCTAGGTGTCTTTATCTGCTTTCTCCCATAGACATTTAACTACTCTACAGGCAGGGTACTCCACAATATTTAGTACTCGAGAAAAAGTTTAATTATTGACTTACAATTGAGTCCTTCCTAAGTCTCTCATTTGGTAGGCTGTAGAGACATCCTCTTAATTATTTTAAACAACCACTACTAACAAAATGTCACCTACACAAAATTGACAATACTTCCTTAATATTATCAACCTAATATGACAGAATTAAGGCCAAGGACCAAGATATCAAGATATCAAGGGAAGTTATTGGTGCAAAATCAATTAAGGCCTACACATCACAAATGAAAATGGGAGAATAAAACAGGTGAACAACTTAAATGTGCCCAGCTCTTAGTTATGAGCCTTTCCAAACTCTGATGACACTGAGGAAACAGATGAATGGCCACTGTGCAGGGGGATAGTTATTTTCCTAACCCCTTCTAGGCTCATGACCAAGACCTCCATACTAAAGAGATTTCTAAGAGAAAAACATAAAAATTCATTTAGCATAAGCTTTAAGTGGCTCAGGGGCATTTATAAACAAATGAAAACCTGAAAAAATATTAAACATGTATTTTTGTGCTAGGTTTGATTAACATCAGGCAGTTGTATAGAAATATATTTGGTCTAATGATTATAACCTGGAGAGAATTTAGCAAAGCCTGTTTATCCAGATTCTTCTGTGTCCCTGTGTCTTCAGAGAGAAGGATGATCCTTTCCTGTGGGTATGAGGAGCACACAACTTATATGAGAGATTTATGATCTCTTTCAATGGAATTCAGAGTCTTTCTAGGTTTCTGACCTGCTTCAGTGGAGAGGGACCTGGGGAGTGGGGTGAAAGTAATCTACCTGCTTCTGCAGTTTTCTCAAATTCCATTAAATTAAGATTGTGGTATAGTGTATCTTGAAGACTACCAGCCCATCAGTTCCAATTATGAGCTTCCAAATGACTGTCAGCTCTGGCAGATCCACAGACAGTGGTTGAAGGACAAGCAGGTGAAAAGGGTGACAGATAAATATCTCACCCAGGCCTGCTCTTTGGACCTGTCTTCAGTATTCTCATTGGCCTTCAAATCATACAGACTCCTTACAACCTTTTAGTGTCCTAAAAGTCTGACTGATACACATACCCATGTCCCAGGTTTTGTTATAATGTTCTCTGTTTCCCTTCCATAGCATTTGCTAATGTGTTATGTTTACTGATGAAGCATTTTTCTCCTATATCTAGAATGTAATCTCCCTGAGGATATCTGTCTTTATTTGGTCACCATGATTATTTTAGTCAGGAAATATTTCTTGAATTCAATTTAATTAACTTAACCTGATGAAAATGGAATGATTTTATTTGGAATAGATTTTACTACTTAGAAGAAAATAGAATACAAGAGAACAGTACATATCAAAAATTTTAAGCAACCTACGTAAAACATGTTTGATATTTAATTTTTTTCTCTTTTTGTCAAATTTTATTTTCAGACTGCATTTCGATTCATTGTACATAAATGGGGTACAACTTTTCATTTCTGTGGTTGTATATGATGTATACAACCACACCATTCGTGTGGGTATAGAATATAGGTATAGAAGTGTGACATAAGCCACAGTTCATTAAAGTATATGTGTTACCAATGATGAGTATGTGAGTGAGGGGTATGTTAATTAACTTGATTTAATCATTAAAAAATATATGCACTTAGCAAATCATCACTTTGTACATTGTAAATATATACAACTTTTATTTTTCAATTATACTTTGATAAGGCTGGGATAATTTTTGTGGCAATGAGAATGCAAGCTAGGGCCTCACATAGGCTAGGCAAGTGCTCTCCCTCTGAGCTACCTCCCCATTCCAAAACTATTATTTAAAAAAATATACAGATATTTTTAGTGTTTCTGCCTGACCTTACCCAAAGAAGAAAAAAATGTTTGCCTCCCTTTGCAATAGTTAAATTAGGTTTTTGGAATGAACCAGAGAATGGATGGAAAAAGATGAGGATCAATTTTTTCAAGAATCAGGTAGAAGGAAACTCAATAAAATAGGCTATCTCTATATTTTAATCCATAGAATTCCACAGAGCAGGAAGAAATATAGCCCAATAGACAGGGTAGGAAAGGAAGATGATTCTTATTTCTGGGTTTTAGGACTTGAATCTGATTTTATGTTTGCACAATGTCTAGTTAGACATTTTAGAAATGATACCTTTTATTTGAAACTGGAGTTTGAACCCAGATCCTTGTGGTATGCTAAGCATGTACTCTACCACTGAGTTACACCCCCAGCCCCTGAGAAATGAGACATATTAAACAATTACTATTCTGTTTGTTGGGATGTCATGGGTATGTAATTCATACAGACTCCAGGGAATAAAGTGCAAGTAAAATTTCCCAAGTTCCTCCTTCCCAAGTGTTATCTTAGCAATTTGGATTTTTAAACCCATAACATTTTAACAAACTTTTTATTGTAAACCTTTTCATACATAATAATAAATATGTACATAATATTTTAAAAATAAAAGTTATCAAACTGTATGTATCATGACAACTTTTTTTATTCAATAAAATATTATGAATACATCCATATCATTCATGTCAGTACATTCTGGCAAGCTTATTCTTTTTTAAAATTATTTATTTATTTTATTTTTACAGACTGCATTTTGATTCATTTTACACAAATGGGGTACATCATTTCGTTTCTATGGTTGTGCACAATATAGATTCACATCATTCGTGTAATCATACATGTACATAGGGTAATGATGTCTGTCTCATTCTACCATTTTTCATACCCCCTCCCTCTCATTTCCCTCTACATAATCTAAAGTTTCTCCATTCTTCTGTCACTCTCCACCCCCACACCTCCATTATATATCAACATCCACTTATGAGGGAAAACATTCAACCTTTGGTTTTTTGGGATTGGCTTATTTCACTTAGTATGATATTCTCCAATTCCATTAATTTATTTGCAAATGCCATAATATACACAATGGAATATTATTTAGCCATAAAGAAAAATAATATTATGGTATAAGCTTATTTTTTAATGATTATATAACATTCCATGATGTGAATAAACAAATTTATTTAACAATTTCTGTCTTGATGAACATGTGGGGTGTCTATGTTTTATTATAACAAATACTGTGGTAATTATTATCCATATATATTTTAGCAATTATGTAGTTCTATCTATACAAATGACTCACAAAACAGTCTAGTTTAAAATAAGAAGATTACTTAAGAGCAAATTATATTTTCTTCCTGTTTTTTTTTTTCCACTGGATAAGTTCAAATTCTAGTGCTTTTATTTTTACAAAAAGAAAACAATACTATAAAATGCTTTGAAGCAAAGAATAAAAACACCATACAGTAATTGTATGATAAATTTAATGTGAACATAATGAAGACAGGCATTTATTTTAATTACACAAATTTTGGCAGATGTCCCTTGTGCTTTCATTTATCAATTAGTTACATTACTAATGATGGTGTTTTGAACAGAGCATAATTTAGTCTCATCAGCATCACTGAAAAAATTCAAAAGCAGAATTACTATTTTTAGTTATTTCTCATGTTGTTTCTTTTGGCTTAAATGGAATCTATTTAAACATTTAGATCATCTCTGAGTGTTGTAAATTTGTTATTGTGTTATGTATTAATGAAATACAATAAGAGATGGTGAAATACAGAAATTCTCCCTTTTTCCTCAGGTCTTGTTGTAGCTGGAGATATTCTAAGAGTTTCCAGATATAATAAATTGAAGTTGTTTTTCAAGGCCTCAAATATTTTAACCTTTAACAAGAGTGATCTTAATTCAACATTAGTTACCTCGTATAGTATCAGTTTTCTATTCTGAATAACCACAGCAAGGGCTTAAAAATAAATTGTTTTCTCTCTTAGTTTCTATGTATCAGGAGTTCCTGAGTTCTTTTCTCAGGGTCTCACTTGAGTGTCATTTATAGGGTACTTATTGAGGAGGCCACTTTAGACTTTTGTCTTCTTATGTTTGCCTTCTCAAACAGACCATACTGGACTTCATTTAACCGTTTTTGCAAATGCAGGAACAGTATTATGAATATTCATTTCTGTATTTTGCTATTACATAGAGCCCAATTCTGTACCAACTTCTTTTTTTAAGTGAAAGTTTTATTGTTACATATAGTAGTTGGGTTCATCTCAATGTATCAGCTTTTGAAGTATGATGACAATCTCTCTTCTTCTGTCTTTGCCTTCTAATCTTTTCTTCAGGTTTGATTTCCAGAGGCCTGAATTTCCTAGGCAGTTTATCATTAGATAAGTAAGGAATTCTGTTCTAGGGCTGATGAGAGGGATTTTTCAAAACTTAGAGTGCCCACTTCCTCTCTCAGTATTTCTACAAACGCTCAGAGTGGTTTTATCTCCACTATTTCAAATCTTTTTAAGCAACAGAGTCAAGGTCAGCAAAATAAAATTACACAGGGAATTCAAAGAGTATCACCTGTTATTCATAAGCAGAAATTACTTCATCAAATGTTGTTGTAAAACAGAATTATATTTCATATAAGACTCAATCATCAAATAAAAAGACTCTAAGCTCATTGATGGGCAGGTAGGAAAGTAAATGCCAATAAATAAAAATGGCACATTACAATGTGGTGTGCCATTTTTCATATACTAACTTCATAAATAATTTTTATAATGTATATTTTACAGGGTTTCTTATTGGTGATATAAAAGCTATATGCTCTGTAAGTGGGAATTTCTCTTGGTTTAGCATTCCTGGAGATTGGACCTAGAATCAATTTTTTTTTGTGGTGCTGGGGATTGAACCCAGGGCCTCATGCTTGCAAGGCAAGCACTTTACCAACTGAGCTATATCCCTAGCCCCTAGAATCAATTTTTTAAATGTTCATAGGCCTGAAGTATATCTCAATAGTGGCATACATGATCAGCATGCACAAGGCCCTGGGTTTGATTCCCAGCACCAAAAATGTTTGTATGTATGTATGCACATATACATACAAAGATGGTAGTATGCTTTGATTGAATAATTCAACCTGGGCCTTTATACTAAGGAAATCATCATAAACCCAAGGAAATTTATATAAGTGTTTCTTATTTGTCATTAAAGAAATTAAAAGATGATGAAACTAAGATGCCTAATCATACAGAATTAAATTATTGTATGTTGTAAGATTTTTTGCAGTACTGGGGATCGAACTCAGGGCCTTGTGATTGGGAGGCAAGCACTCTACCAGCTGAGCTACACCCCCAGCCCAATGTCTTTTTTTTTTTTTTTTTTTTTTTTTTGTGGTGCTGGGGATTGAACCCAGGGCCTTGTGCTTGCAAGGCAAGCACTCTACCAACTGTTGTAAGATTTAAAAGATGTATTTAGAAACAATTTTGTGGTAACAGAGGAATCTCATTATTTCACTAAGTCAGTTATTTTTCAAGAAGGGAAAATTTTGTACCTCCTTCCCCCAGGAAGGCTTTAGGCAATGTCTGGAGACATTTTGGGTTGTCATAAGTGATGGGGAGAGGTGCTGCTGACACTTAGTAGAGACCAAGGGTTCTGTTAAACATCGTACGATGCTCATAATAGTTCTGTTACCTGACCCACGTCCTTCTGCTCACTGCCAAAAAGCCAATACCTAGGAGACGGGAGTTGATGGGAAAGAAGTCAGGTTTATTCAAGGGCCAGCATGCTTGCAGATGCAGGAGAGCTATTGTCCCCAAGAGCTGTTGGGGAGCTCAGATAGACAAAGAGGCTTTTACAGGGAATGAAATGTGATGCAGGGGGAAATGGGCAGGAAAAGTACATTTTGGGCAGAGTCTTCATCATCCAGGGCATGTGTCATTTTTAAAAAAAAATTTCTGGCATGGACATTATAGTCAGCTTTGATGCCTTGGGGCTAGTTCCTGCAAGTTTTTAGACAAACATAACTTTTCTGCAAGTTAAACCTCACAGTTATTTACATGAATTGTGTTTCTTGATGCACAGAACTAAAGAAAAAGGAGGGTTGTTACACATTCTGATGTTATTTAAATGTCACTAGATTTCTAGATTTTGTTAATCTAAAGAAAGATTATTTAGCAGTTAACATCTTAGTCATTTAGGTATGGGTTTCCATTCTTTAAGAATTTAGTTTAGAATGGTGGTAAAGGGAGAGCTATAGCTTTGTTAAGGACAATTACCTAAGGGTTGTTACAGCTACAGTTCCCCATAACAAAGAATTGTATAGCTCAGTAGTTAATAGAGCAGAGCTGAGAAATTTTGCATTAAGCAAAAGAAGTATGTTAACTTAAAATATGATTCCAATATCATGAAAAAATTCCACCTATAGAGTTGCCTACCTATCTCTAATATCTCTTTAAAGGATGAGAACCCCTCCACACACTTTCCTATGAGATTGAGCAGAGAATACTACTTAACATACAAATTGGTACTCAAAACATCACTAATCTTGAATAAATGAGTAAATTTGTGAAGGTTCCTGGTTATCCTTCCTCACCACTCTACCTCCTGTGTGTACATTCCCCTCTTCTTTCCCAGTACCTCCAAAATCTGTTTTACACTCCTGTTATTTTCTAGTCCTGACTCTTCTACATAATTCTATGCATCTTGTGTTTTCATTTATCAACTTTAAGATTATACATGTAATTTAATGTGCTGTGTCTCTGAATGTGCTACTGCACAGTTGTCTATGAATCCTTGCTGTTGAGCAATAACAACTCACATATTTTAGTGCATAATATTTGCCCTGTGCCTCACTTAATCTTGCCAGATGGTGGGTAAGATTATGATACTCTTGGAAAGGAGAGTTTTTCCTCTATCCTTCTGAGTTCTATTCTGGGGCTCCTGTACCAAAGAAAGATTGATAGAAGAAAACCAAAAAGAAGTTTATTAACATGTATGTCTAACACACACATGGGGAATACCCCCAGAGAAAGGCTCAACCACAAAGTGGTGGCTTAGAATTTGGTTTATGTAGTATTTTCAAGTATCCCAAAGAGAGAAGGGTGTGGGAAGGCAGATTATGGGAAGGTGACTAGTAGAAGCAGAGTAAACAAGAGGAAGTTTCTTATGCAGATTAAAGTTTGTAAGTCTCCTGCCATTTCGTCTTTCTTTTCCTGGTATATATAGAGAGACCCACTTAGAAATGGAGATTACTTTTATAAATGTAAATTTTCCTTAAAGAGGTGACTTCTACTCTCTTCTCAGAGCTTCTCCTGTGTCTGCTTGTTTCTCAAAATAATCAGCTCAAAGTAATCCTTATGCAAAAGAGGCATATTTTTGTCTCCTACAATATTCATTTAAGAGAGAAGGAAAGTGAGAAATAGATGAAGTTCACCAATTAGGAAGATATGGAGACTGTGATGGTCAAATGGAATGCTACAATTAGGAAAACAAAACAAAACCCAACCAAACAAATAAAAAGTGAAAGAGAAATTAACTGTGTTTAATTTATGATTGCCACAGCCAAAGACATATTGTTATTTTTTTCTTTATTTTTTTCACCTCAAAAATGAAAATATTACATTTTATAGTAAGAACAAATGTGATAAGGATATTTTCTTTTACAAATTCATTTTAAAATGTGCTTATTTTCATTTACTTCTTCTTCCATCATGTTATGTATTGAAACTTGTGTGGTATGAGGGATTGAATCCTGGACACTCTACCACTGAGCTACACCCACATCCCTTTTCCTTTCTTGAGACAGGGTCTCACTAAATTACTCAGGCTGATGGACTCCAACTTGTGATCCTCCTGCCTCAGCCTCCAAAGCAACTCAGATTATAGACATGCACCACAACATCTGGCTAGAAGAACACTCTTGTTCCCTCAAAACCTCACAGTCTAACATAGCTTTATTGTAAATTGATATGTGCTGAGCTGACAGATTAGGCAGATTGCACAAAAATCTATTTTAACCTGGATTGATACTAGTATTCTTATACTCAGAAAGAGAAACACAGTTTTTATCTGCAAGCATTTATAAGAAGCAAATAAGCAAGTCAGTATTGTCTTTAATACCCTTAAATTTTTTAATTAACAAAATAAAATTTGTTATAAATTCAGGGTTCTGGATGAAGCTCAGTGGTAGAGTACTTTCCTAGCATGTGCAAGGCCCTGGGCTTGATGCCCAGCACTGCCAAAAAAGTAAATAAAATCCAAAACATGCAGTCATGGGCATAAGGTACAATTCTACTTCCCAGTCCTCCCCCTATCCACTGTGCTTAATGACTAAGCCACATCCCCAGCCCTTTTTATTTTTCTTAATTTTTAGACAGGGTCTCACTAAGTTGCTTAGAGCCTCACTGAGTTGCTGAGGCTGACCTCAAACTTGAAATCCTCCTGCCTCAGACTCCCGAATCACTGGGTTTACAGGCATGTGACATTGTACCTGATTTTGTTATTAAGCTGCTAGATAGACTTTGTTCTTCTCTTTTTACTTTGTTTACTTACTGTCTTTCTTTTTTTTAAAAAATTGGGTCTCACTGTTTTGCCCAGGCTCATCTTGAACTCTCAGACTCCTGAAACATATGAGTGCTAAGACTACAGTGCTCCCAAATTATTATGTGCGAGAAAGTTATGATGAAACAATAATAAGAGCTTTTCCTGTCATTTCTCAATTCTTAAGTTCATTGTACTCCTTTTTATTGAATCTGATATAACCAGCATTAGATGTTGATGAGTCGAGATGAGAATGGGTATCGTTGCCTTCTTCATGGTTTAATGACAATGCTGCTAACATTATTCCACCAAGAATGAAGTTTACTCTAGATTCTAGTAGACATCTACTTTATTCAAATTATGAATAAAGTATAGTAGTATATTATATTATAGCACATACATAGTAGCATATTTAGCTTTTATAAAGAACAGATATTTAAATTTATCAAATGTTTTTGTTATCCATTGTAAAAATGATATGCTTTAGTGCTTTAACAGAGTTACACAGTGAAATTCATTAATATATTTCCTAATATTGATTGTAAGGTTATTTGTTACTTAAAACTGCAGAATGAAATTTGCTAATAATTGTAACTTTGGGTAGGCAGTAATAAGTGAGAGGGATTGGTAATACACCTTATTTTGAGCTGTTTTCACAGAAAGTTGTCCTAGTGTTAAAGGGGAAGAAACATTTTCATCTTTGACTATATTCTGAACTACTTTAAATAATAAAATTATGCAATCATTCATGTTTGTTAGTAGTTTTCTAGAAAACCACCTTTGCCTTTGTGGAGTTGATTTCGACTACATTTTAAAATTCTTCTATGTTTATTATGCAATTAACATTACCTGTATCTATTTTATTTAAAATTGTTAGTTTTATAGAAAACTGTTCAGTTCATTTCAATTTTCAAATTTATCAATACCACATATAGTTTAAAAATGAACTTAATGTTTGTTTTAGTGAAGGTATTTGAATTCTACCCAGACTGTTAATTATGGTGTTTGTGTTGGTGGTATTGATAACTATTTATATCATAGTGGTATTTTAATAAGCACCACATATTATGAAGTCTCATATTTTAATTAGAGACTAATTGAAGATGAGGATGAATGACTAGTTTATAATTCCCTTTACTTTATACATATCTGACTAGAAGGAATCCTGGAACATTCTACAATGTTGCACCTCATTCTGATATATATATATATATATATCAGAATATATATCTATATTTGCTAGTCCAAAAACAATTGGTTGGAGTTCTTAGCTATTCTTCACCTGATTGTGAGCTTGTAAGTTCCACCTTTGAATTCATCTTTGTGCATCCTCAAATGGTTTGTGGCAGAAATTATAATTTGACCGTCTCTTTATTCCAAGTATTTTCCTATGTGCTTTACACATAAAATCATGGATACTATATAGATAATAAAATACAGATTTAGGAGGGTATTGCATTTGTTTAACATTTCAGAAAAAGTTTATGACTGG
Organism: Sciurus vulgaris; assembly: GCF_902686455.1. Lineage (NCBI taxonomy): Eukaryota > Metazoa > Chordata > Mammalia > Rodentia > Sciuridae > Sciurus > Sciurus vulgaris. The sequence goes on along the minus strand of NC_136471.1, from coordinate 130,205,076 downwards.
GTTGGAGTTTGAACCAAATTCTGTGACCAAAAGGAAAATTCATGACTAGTACCACATCCCTGGAATAGAATTGAATTTTGATGGACTTTTTCAGGTATCCAGATAAATCAGTATATTCCCAGAATATGCTTTTCTGGGCCTATTTAAAGCCTAAGACATTTGGTCAGAAAATATGTCCAATGTGTGACTTACTAGTCAGGTATCTTTTTTCTAGAGGTGAACAAAAGTATATTTTAAGTTTGTTACTGGAAACAATTGTATGTGAAACTTAAGCATTGTTGATAATAAATATTAGATTTACAAGAACAAAAACTGAGGAGTACCAAGGTTAATCTATACAAGAATAAAAAAAATCAACCATCTACCATATTAGGGGATTATTCCAATGTTCATTTTTTTAAAAAAATACAGATTATGGGTATTCTTGACAATACATCAATATATTCTGGGGCATTTTACTGTAGGCTTCATATACTAACTAGTTGAGCCCAAAAACAATTAAAATATTAATTTCAGTGAATTAATATATAACTGTTGTTAATAAAGATTACTAAAAATTTATGTTCTTTAACAATCTGTGACTAATTTATGAAGGGATGAATATGGTCAAACCCTTGATGTTAGTAGTTAAGTACATTGACTCCATAAGATTTTTAAATTTTTAAATATCATAATTAATGATATCTATTTACTAAAGGAAGAGAAGGTAATTAATACGAAAATACAGTAATTTGGCTTCTGTAAGTTTTTAAAAGGCATGAAGATTCCTATTTGCAAATACTATTGAATTTTAAATCATCCTCAGTCAGCAAATTGAGTGGGCGTTGTGGCTTTTAAAAAGCCCGTGAATACTAGAAGGAAATAAATCATTAAGCCTTTAAACAGATTTCTGTATGAGTTCCAGGTACTCTGATTTATCCCTTTCAAACAGAGCTGTCCCTGGCCAGGCTTAAGTGCTGAGCCACTCTAAGAAGCCAGTAGCTAGAAATGCACAGTGACTCAGGGTAAAAAAAAGGGAAGAAAAGGAGTGTGTTTCTTTAGCCAACACCAGTGACAACTTCATATTCTCATCAAGAACTTATCTGGAACCTAAAAGAGTTCCATTGAAAAGGATCAGGTGGCCTGACAGTATAGATAGTTGGAATAGGCCTGGCTGCCTGATGGCTATATTTCTCCTTTCTCCCATTCCACATCCATGTCAAACCTTGAGGCTGCGTATTGAAAGTGAGTATCTCTTCTGGCTTCATGTATTGCTGTAGCAGTGTACCTACTGTGTCTGCTTTCATTTCTGCTTTTGGCTTGATGCTTCAAGGCTACCTTTAATGGTTTTTTGAACCAAACATTCCCTAAATACTAATATTCTAGCAGTAGATGGGGACATAGACACACCTTATGGTTTGCTCATTGTTTTTGTATTTTCAGGGAAGGGTCTTTTTTCATCAAAGTAATTTAATATGTCTATTTTTAGTAATCCAAATTGATACCTTGGCATTATGTGAGAGATTATTTATTTTTTGTTATATATAAATCTCATTTATGCTGTATTTCTACCCTTACCCATTTTTAAGGTGCAGAAATCATCCACTATTGTTCAAACATTTAAATCTAACTCCATTCCTCTCCTGTAAACAATATTATGTCACAGCCATTGGGTTAAACTGTGAGCTATTTGATGTGTTTCAGCAACTTAAATCATTTGGTTGGGGCCCAAGATTAACCTTCTAGATAACAGTATCCTGCAGTGAATTAAATTTCAGTACGTTTCCAATTTTGTTTCTTTCTCCTGCTATTTTTATTAACTTAAATAAATTAAATTTTCTTCCAAAGAAAAACACCTACCACAGATCCCTCTTTTAGATTGTCTGTTCAAGTCATTTTCTGTTCCTGAAATTTATACTATGTAGTTTCAGGATCTTTATCCATGTGTAGGAGCAAAATGATGAGGCACTGATACCAGATTTGAAGGGGTGTTACCTAGGAAACAAATCCAATTCTAAGACTGTGTTTTCTGTAATCTTCCATCGTTGGAGCTCAACCCTTGAAATTTAACTTCCCAGGAACATATCTTTTGGTGAGCATGGTGTGCACAAAAACAGTTGAAAGGATCGATTAAGCAAATATATGTGATTGGATATCCAGCATTACTTTTCTGCCATTTTCCCTTTAGACAACTTGAGTTCTGGTTGCCCTTTAACAAATGTAGCTACTTTTGGTCGTGTTTGTAGGGAAGGAAGAATTTAATTACAGAACATGTAGGTTTTTGAATGAAAAATTTATGAGCAATAAAATATGAAATTCATATATTCTAGGCCATGTAGTTTTCCAAAATAATGTTTTCAAAAAATATTCTGGATGATAATTGTTAACAGAAATGGTATATCATAGGCATTACTGGGGGTGAAATACTATTGCAAACGTCAAACTCTAGTTCCTATGGATTATATTCCAGGTACCTAAAAATAGAGCAAAACAAAATAAAATACAAGCATAGAAACAGTACCAAGACATTAAAGAAACACTGAACTCCATGACAGGTTTATTGCACAGTGAACTCCTTTCATGTGAGAAGGTCAGAAGATGGCCACAACACCCTTGACCCTCCCTCCTCCATTGACTTTCAGACATTATTCATGTCCTAGAAATGCCCATGACCACTCAGGGCTGCATTGATCACCCCTTATGGCCTCAGTCACCTAAAGTGAAGCACTAAATTGGTATATCTGAGATGTAAATAACTTGTGTTTCCATAAGTTTGGTTAAGTATTTGCATGCCCAAATTGCTGATCTGATGATACATCATGGTTTAACTTTCCCTCTCTTTTTCATAGTACGTGACTGTTGTAGGCAGAATAGTGTCTTCCCCCAAGATGTCCCTGTACTTATCCCAGAAGCTGAGTCTGTTACCTCAAATGCCAGAACCACTCTGAAGTTGTGATTAAGGATCTTGAGGTGAGATCATGTTGGATTATCTAGGTGGGCCCAGTGCTATCATAAGGTCCCTTATAAGAGAGAAGAAGCAAGGTCAGTGACAAAGAACATGTAAGGAAATAGGGATGGAAATAGAAGTGGAGGAAGCTGAAGAGTGATTTGAACATGCTACTCTACTGACTTTGAAAATAGAGGGAGAGAAAATGACCCAAGGAATGCACATGGCCTGTGGAGGTTAGTAGGAGCTTGACTTGTGGAAGAGACCTGATGGGTCTGATCCTAACAAAGCACAGAGCCCACAAATGCTTTATTTATAGTGGAATACATTGAAGGGATTCAGTAAGGAGCTTCTTTAGGAAAACAGAATAAAAGTGGGTAAGACAGTTGTTTGGGGCTTGGCAGGTTAAGCCCATCTCCAGGTGGCTGCATTTGAACCTAGGGCTATGAGCTAAGGAAGGGCACCAGCATGATCTGGGCTTTACTGAACTTGGGAATTTCACCTGGGAGATCCCAGAAAATCAGCCTCCCTGCCTTATAATGGCTCAAACAGTCATAGTTCATATACAGCTTCCAACAAATTAGCATTGTTTTAAGTTAGTGTTACTTCAACAGAAACTTCCTGAATAACCAAGTTTTTGGTAGTTGTTATAGCAGAAACAGGAAACTAATACAATGATAATTGTCTTTCATTTCCAAAATGGAAACTCCATTTTTTTCTGATTAAAATAATGACAAGCTCAAATGATGATGATGATGATGATGATGATGATGATGACGACGACGACGATGATGATAATGTTGATGATTATGATGATGATGATTTTGGTTCTGAGGATCAAACCAGGAACTTCACAAGTGGTAGGCAAGTGCTCTATCATTGAGCTTCACCCTTAGCCATACCAGCTAAGATTTTTTTTAAAAAATTACTCTCTAGAAAAGTATAAATGGAGGAAGAAAAACATCATTTAAAGAATATAATAGCCCTATTGACAACTTAACAACTTATCTTTGTCAGTACTTCCTGACCCTCAACCCATCCCCTTTTTCTTTGCTCTCTTACTGTCAGTCTAATAAAAGCATTAGGCTATAATGTGTTTTAGTTAAACTATGAAACTAGGCAACTTACTTTACTTTTCTAGTTTTCCCACTTAACAGTAAGCTGTTAGAGCTTGATTTTATTCTTGGATTTTAATTATTTTTTGTAGTACTAGGTATCAAACCCAGGTCATTGCAAATGCTAGACAAGTGCTCTACCACTAAACTATGTCCCCAGTCCTGAGCAAAATTCTTAGTACACAGTATTTGAATCTAGGCAAGGTGTGATGTCAGCTTAGATCCCACTTGTCATGGCAGAGTTGGTGAGAAGTCACTATATTGTAGATATATTTCCATGGAAGTTCCAATAGGATATTTTTTGTGGATTGGATGTGAAATATGGGATATGAATCTAGAGTTCTGAAAAGAGGTCCAGGCTAGAGATATCAATTTTGGAAACGTAAGTGGATAGAAGGTATTTCAACACTGGAGGCTTGATGAACTCACCTAAGGGTTGAGTATGCAGCATGGAGAGGTATGGGCCCAGAGTGCCACAATATTTTGAGGTAGAGGAAAAGAGACCGAGAGGGATCCTCAGTGAGGGGGATAGAGAACCAAGAGAGGTATCCCTAAAGTCCATGAAGAAATCATTTTGAGGAGCAGGGAGAAATTAGCATGTCAAATATGTGGATAAAATGACAAAGAAGGAAGTTTCAATCATGAGAATTGATTTCATGGAAGTCACTGGACGTTGAATGAACAGTCAGATAGGCTGATAAAGACAAAGACCTGATTGCAAATATGTCCAGAGAGAATGGGAATGCACAAAGTAGAGACAGTGAGTTGTAGGCAAACCTTTCTAGGAATTTTGCTGTAAACATGAAGAAATCAAATATGAGCTAGGGGAAAATATGGGACCTGTGGAAGACTTTAAATTCTTAATGAAGGAGGTATTACAGAATGTTGAATGAAGCTAGCAGTGGTCTGTGTGTATTGATTAAAGAGTGGGAAATTGAAGATGCAAGCAAGATGGGAGACATTGCTTAAGTGATGAAATTTAGTAGACAAGAGGAGGGGTGGGGTCCAGACAGTAGGTGAAGAGCTTGGCCATGTAAGTGGTGAGTGGACAGCTCAGTTTTTAAAACAATTAACAGGGACATATATTTTAGCAAGGGATTTTGTGTGTCTGTGTGTGTGTGTGCTCATATGCATGTCTGATGTAGGAGATTGAATCCGAGATCTTGCACATGCTAGGCAAGTGCTCTACCACTGAACTTCACAACCTGCCACTTAACAAATGATTTCATATCACTTCTTAGTGGGTGGCATTTCAAGAAATGGAGTCTTGATGCCAAAAGTGTTTTTAAATAGATTTTTGTTTTGTTTTGTTCTGTTTTAGGGAATTTTATGGTTTCAAGGGTACAATAAGAAAGGATATATTTTAAAACCTGGGCTTTCACAGAAAACCCATATATACAGACAATTATCTAATCAAGTGGTAGTTATTACATGTATTTGAGTTATTTAAATCACTTATTAGAATATATATCAAGGCCCTTCTTTACTTCTCCAACCTAGCATACTTCTATCAGTTTTAAACAGATAATTGTGCACTAGCTGTGGACTGCACTACTAAAGCAAGCCATATTATTCAAAGACGGGAGAGCATGAGCACATAGGGCTAATTCATTGCAGGACCTCCCTCTCTACTGGGAGAAAAATAGTTCCAATGAGAGTGAAAAAATAGTTTCGATATCAGTGTATCAGCATCATCGTATATAAAAGATGACCCTTGGATACAAAAAGACGTATATATTGTGGAAATGATATTTTCAATGTAATGAAGCAGCCTTTTCAAAAATGAGCTACAGTTGAACTAAATCATTTAAAGTGCAAGTCTTAGAGCTTCTTGAACATTTGCATTGCAAAACCCTGTTTCATCACAGCAGCTCTGCATCTGTATTGGTTATTACAATCTTTCAGGGATTGTACCCTTCAGACTTAGTTTGGATTGCCAAATCTTTGTTTTAGAAAGATATCTGATAGCATTTGTGAAAGAGAGGTTAAATTATCCACATATTGCAGGAGACAATGAGAGGATTGATTTACTTGCCCAAAGTGCATACATAGTGCTGATTTGAGTGGGTCTGTGTGTATTGATCAGATCTGGTCAAAATTTTCCTTTGGGGACAACTTGATCTATCCCTCCATCATTCCTTGACTCTCTCCATCCCTTCCTCTTTCTCTTCCCTATTATCCTCCTCTCTTCTACCTCATACATGTGCCCTCTTTCTCCTTTCCATTCTCTCTCTCTTCCTCTCCCTCTCCTACTTCCCCTTGGTAAATCACACATATCCTAGAGGATATCATGAAGATCAGTGGAAATGGTCTCACTAAGATTGTGTGCCACCCAAATCAAGGCATCTAGCAAACAACTAATATCTCTGTAGTGCTTAGATCATTATAAACCATCTTTGCAGAAATTCTCCTTTAAAATGTTGAATAACACTGTGAGATAGATATTTACTCTTGCTAGCTTATAATTTCATTAATTGGGCCTTGGAGAGAAGAAGGAGCATAGGAGCTTTCCAAGGTTGCACACACAGCAAGTGGCAAGACTAAGGAAACCTGGGTTACACGACTGCAAGACTCTTGCCCTGATGCTGCATAATCTGTACCCCTGGTTGCCTCCATGTTAGTGAAGGCAAACAGGTCCAAGTGTGGGGCTATTGCAGCCTGACAAATCTCCTATGCCCTTTCTCCACCAACTTTTTCTTCCAAGATGATACAAACTTTTCTAAAGCTCTAATTCCACACTTATCAGCAAAGGAGAGACCAGGAACAGACAGGCAAGCATGTGGCCTTACCAATAAGTGATTTTATGAGGAAATGGGCTTCCATGACACACTCAGTCCCTGGTAAATCTCAAACTCCTAAATATTTTGGAAAATGGAAGTTTCCCACCACACTGGATATCATTCTTCTTAGATTTTAATCATTTTTCATAGCAATGTCCCTTTCAACTCCTAGTCAGGAATGGAATATTTTTATTTCTTCTCCAGAGACTGTTGTTGGAACCAAAGCTTTTTTTATTCAACATATCTTGAAATGCACCTTTGTATTAACAGAGATGTGATTGCTAGATGCTTACTCTCTGTGAAATATATTGCTACTGAATTATTTTCTATTTCCATCTCTGTTCCAAAATTCATAAAGCATTTATCTCGGGTTACAACAATTATTTTGTCACCCATACCCTATAGTGCTCACTATAATTAGGTGTACAGTCAAATAACATGGCTTTATGGACTATGTAATTAATCATGCCTGGTTTTGTGAATTCCCCAGCATCCAACAATGCAGGGCTGACACTAGCCCAACCTCCTGCCTGATTTCTTTCCCTAAGTGCTATGTAATTCAAAGGGCATTTACAGAAAAGGTTGTGGTCAGCTGAAAATATGGATGATAGAAATAATAGCTTTTGGAGTGGTTTTGTAATGCTGAAATATTCTTTTATTATGAGATTCTTTCATGCATTTCTGATATACAGCCCATCCCAATAAACACACATAGAACCATGTTTAAAATTATGGTTATTTTTATATGCTACAGGTATTTATTTTTAAAGCAATAAATAGAGTATTATAGATGCAGATAGAGGTCTTCCCCATATTCCCTTTTCTTCCTCTGCAGAAAAACTAGGATCCGGAATGTGTATTTTTCCTACCCATATTTGTGTACTTTGATACTCTATTTATATCTCCAGACACTGTAAATTATATTATTTATGATGTTTTTCAGAACATAAGTAGTTTCATATTGTATCCTTCTGTGCTAGGTCTATTTAAAAAGAAATTTTAACTCATTGTATAAATATGCCATACTTTATTTATGTAGTAATTTTTTTTTATTCTGTGCTGGGAATTGGATCCATGTCTTCATGCATGCTAGGGCCACCACTGAGCTATACCCCCATCCAATGTACTCACTTCTTAGTGGACTTCCACATTGCTCCCAGTTTCAGTTAAGATGCACAACATTCCAGTGAATATTGTTGCACGTCTTCCTGGCACACATGTATAAGAGTTTTCTAAGCTCAGGGTCTACAAACTTTGAGATGGAACCAGATAATATTTCTAGTTTTGCAGTCTTAAAAGCCTCTCTGACAACTACTAACCTCTGTGTGGTAGCATGAAAGCAGCCATAGACAATATGTAAATAGATGGACATGGCTTTCTGCCACTGAAACTGTATTTATTTGAATTTCACATCATTTGACATGTCATTATGACTCTTGATTTTTTTTTCCCCTCAGCTTTTAAAACAAAAAATTATTACTACCTCATGGTCATACAACTATCACTGGTCCTGATTCAGCCTGCAGGCTGTGATTTGCTGACCCTTGCTCTAGGGTTTATACCCAGAAGTAGCATTACTGTACCAAATGGTATGTGTAAATCTATCATTGAAAGATAAGGCCAGATTACTCTCCAAAATAAACGAAATTATTTTTATATTCCTACTCACAGTTTCCAATAGCTTCACTTACACTTGGTATAGTCAGTTTCTAATCTGATGTGTACGAAATGATGTCTTATTGTTTATTTTTTTAATTTATTTTTATTGTAAGCAAATGGGATACATGTTGTTTCTGTTTGTACATGAAGTAGAGGCATACCATTTGTGTAATCATACATTTACATAGGGTAATGTTGTTTGATTCTTTGTTATTTTTTCCCTTCCCCCTACCCTTCCCACCACTCTTTTCCCTCTATATAGTCCTTCCTTCCTCCATTTTTGCTCCCCCCCCCCCCCATTATGTGTCATCATCCACTTACAAGCCAGATCATTCGTCCTTCGGTTTTTTGAGATTGGCTTATCTCACTTAGCATGACATTCTCCAATTTCATCCATTTGTTATTGTTGTTTTAATAATGGTCTTCTACAAATCACCAATTTCTTCTTTCTAGTCCTTCAGAATTAGCAGACAATATTTCATATGTTCATCAGCTGCTTGTTTTCACTATTCTATTGATTACCTATTTCCTTTTGGGGGGTTTTATTGGTGTGTTTGCTTTTATTTTCTTCTCAGTTTATAGTGTCTTATTATATAATCTAGCTACTAATATTTTGGCAGATATAAATACCACATTGTCTGTGTCTTAGATTCAGGGCATGTCTTTGATGTACTGGACTAGTTTGGCTAACTCATTAATATTTTATTAATGGTTGTGATTTTTATAAAAGAAATTTCCAGATTAAAGTATTACTTACTCTAAAGTCATTGACATCTATTTAAAAGAAGAACACCACTACTACAGCTTCTACTCCAAAACTGAGGAGGAGCTGACCTTGTCTCAGGTGAGCCCTCTCTTAATTTTAGTGACATCTTTCCTCCAGCCCTGTCTCTTGGTACTGCCCCTGCATCCTATGCTTTTTTGATTTCTCTTGTGTATCCTATTAAATCCTGCCCCCAAGGTTCCCACTTCAATGCGGATTTCTAATATCTGTTTAGGACTTTTTTTTTAAGAAAGAGAGATCAATATCTCAATCTAAAGGGATAATTAACTGATATAAAATTTTAGGTGTCAGTCAGTAAAATAAGAGGATTTTCTTGACTCCCTGAAATCAAACTAGCTAGACTGCAGTAGATCTGCCTTACCATTGCAAGATAAATGAGATTATTACTTCGACACCACATGTTATTGATTCAACATATGGTTCTTATATTCTATTAATGAAATTTGAGATAATAAGAATGTGCGAGTGTTCCAAAATGTATTACATGTTTTGCTAGCTTTTCTCCAGTAACACAAGATTGATAATACATTTGCTTGGCCTGGTTCTTGCACCACATTGAGTGACATAATTAAGATAATCTCTTTTATCCTATAATTCTTATAACAACATTCAGAGATATTTTCTCCAAATGCTTTAAATTATGGTGTTTCCAAGGAGAAGTGCAGTGTTTGTAAAGGGAAGAAGGATCTTTAAGTCTGTGTGAGAAGAGGGTTGTAATCAGTAATAAAGAAACTGAAGCACAATAAGCTTGCAGGCAGCAGAAGCCAATTTCCTAGGCCAGATCATGTCAGAAACTGGAGAACGAGTGGATCTGATGCTTGTGCAGGCTATGATTCAAATGTACCCTTGAGCCCAGTGACTGAGAATGGATGTGACCTGGAGGCAGTCCATGGCTTTTCCTGGGCATAAAATGAACCAACTGATGCCTGACTTTGCTCTGTCTTTTGTCTTCTAAATCAGAAATTTTTATTTTTATATGTCTGTGTTTATCAAGCATGTCTGAGATGTGCCAGAGATCAAAACAGGTAATTCTAGAGAGGAGGATCATTGAACCAATTCTACAATCAGTACTACCCAAATCTGGGAGGACTCAGGCTATAGCACAAAAACTAAAAGGTTGCTACCTCTTTCTAAAAAGGGAGCAGGAATGGTGGTGGGGAAATATGGAAAGAATCTGAAGACACTTTTAAGAGAACTCTAGAAGGAATTTTCTTCCTGTCCACAAGAAAAGAATATTGGTACAACTCAGGACCACAGAGTGCAGAGAAGAAAGAAGTCTGAAGGTGGCAGAATGATTCTAAACAGATTTCTCCTGCTCTTGGGTCAAGAACATTGTGAGTGTAAACAGGAAACCTGAGGAAAGAGTGCACAGAGGCATGCAGCCTGAGTCCTGAATAAAAGACAGAAGGACAAACCACAGAGCAGCCTAGATAGCAAGGTCTGAAAAAGATACAGGTATTTATGGTAAAAATCTCCACCCAGGAAGAAATGAGACTCTCTGCACAGTGAATTTTACAACTTAGAGAGCAATGGAAACTTTAGACCTTTTCTAGATTTAATGTCTGTATCAGTTTCACAGTGGTGGTGGTGTTTATGACAATGGTGGTGATAATGACTGCCAAGGAGGAGTAGAAAACCCAGTGCTAGTAGTGATGAGAATTTTAACATAGAGCAGACTTATCTCAAAAGATACGTTGTGTGTTATTTGACCTGGAGATGGTCAACATGGCTGTTATTAGATAACCATACCACCAGTGCTTTCTTTCTTCCTTTGGTGCTGGGAATCAAACCCAGGATCTTGTGCATAATAGGCAAGTATTCTACCACTAAGCTAAACCCCCAGGCCTACTTTCTTCCCTTTCAATCCATGTAACATGGCATTGTTAAGAAGTAAGGAGAGGAAAACAAAGTAAGAACCTGACCAGTGTGGACTCATGTTTTAGAGAAGATAGATAAAGAAACATAACAATCCACTGGGACAAATGCTGTGACAGAAGTCTATTGTTGGACTTTACTCCTAAAATTTTTCTGTGCCAAATGAATTTCATGATTGCTTTTTCTAGTTCCTTGAAGAATGTCATTGGGATTTTAATTGGAATTGCATTGAATCTGTATAACATTTTTGGTAGTATGGCCATTTTGACAATATAAATCTGCCTCTATAAGGGCATGAGAGATCTTTCCATCTTCTAAGGTTTTCTTCAATTTTTTTCTTTAGCATTCTGTAGTTTTCATTGGAGAGGTCTTTCACCTCTTTGGTTAGACTGATTCCCGAGTGGTTTTTTTGAGGTTCTTGTTAATGGGGCAGTTTTCCTAATTTCTCTTTCAGTAGAGTCATCACTGATGTATAGGAATGTGGTTGATTTATAGGTGTTGATTTTATATCCTGCTACTTTGCTGAATTCATTTATTAGTTCTAGAAGATTTCTGGTGGAGTTTTTTAATATTCTAAATATAAAATAATGTCATTGGCAAATAGCGATAGTTTGAGTTCTTCCTTTCCTATTTGTATCCCCCAGAATAGCCAAAGCAATTCTTAGAAAGAATGAAACAGAAGGCATCACAATGCCAGACTTTAAACTATACTATAGAGCCTTTGTAATAAGAACGGCATGGTATTAGCACCAAAAGTGACACATAGACCAACGATACAGAATAGAGGACACAGAGACAAACCTACATAAATATAGTTATCTCATACTAGACAAAGGTGTCAAAACCATACAGTGGAGAAAAGATAGCCTATTCAACAAATGGTGTTGGGAAAACTGGAAATTCATATGTAGTAAAATGAAATTAAAACCCTCTCTCTCACCCTGCACAAAACTCAACTCAAAATGGATCAAGGACTTAGGAATTAGACCAGAGACCCTGCATCTTATAGAAGAAAAAGTAGGCCTGAATCTTCACCACGTTGGCTTAGGAACTGACTTCCTTAACAAGACTTCTAAAGCACAAGATGTAAAATCAAGCATCAATAAATGGGATGGATTCAAACTGAAAAGCTTCTTTTCAGCAAAAGAAACAATAAAATGAAAAGAGAGCCTACAGAATGGGAGAAAATCTTTACCACAGGCATATCAGATATAGCATTAATCTCCAGGATATATAAATAACTCAAAAAACTTAACACTGATAAAATAAATAACCCAGTCAATAAATGGGCTAAGGAATTGAACACACCCTTCACAGAAGAAGATATATAATAAATCAACAACTATATGAAAAAATATTCAACATGTCTAGCAATTAGAGAAATGCAAATCAAAACTAGTCTAAGATTTCATCTCACTTCAGTCAGAATGGCAATTATCAGAATACAAGCAACAATAAATGTTGGCAAGAATGTGGGGAAAAAAGTACACTCATACATTGCTGGTTAGACTGCAAATAGGTGCAACCATTAAGGAAAACAGTATGGAGATTCCTCGGAAAACATCAAATGGTACCACCATTAGACCCAGTTATCCCATTCCTTGGTTTATAACCAAAGGACTTAAAATCAGCATATTACAGTGATGTAGCCACATCAATGTTTATAGCAGCTCAATTCAGAATAGCTAAACTATAAAACCAACCTAGGTGTCCTTCAACAGATGAATGGATAAATAAAATGTGATATATATATATACACACACACACACAATGGAGTAATACTCAGCATTATGGAAGAATTAAATCATGGCATTTACTGGTAAATGGATGGAGCTGGAGAATATCATGCTAAGCAAAATAAACCAATCCCAAAAAACTAAAGGCCAAATGTTTTCTCTGATATTTGGGTGCTAGTTCACAATAAGGGAAGGGACTAGGGAAGAATAAAGTTACTTTGAACAAAGCAGAGCAGTGTGAAGGGAGGAGAAGGGTATGGGGTTAGGAAGAATAATAGAAAGAATCAGACATTATTACCTTATGTGCTCATATGATTATACAAACAGTGTGATTCTACAACATGTACAACTAGAAGAATGTGAAGTTATACCCCATTTATGTATGATGTGTCAAAATGAATTCTACTGTCATGTATAACTAATAAGTACAAATTTAAAAATTTTGAAAAACATTTTTTTCCTTGCCCCTCTCTTCCAAATCTCTCCCTACCTCCACCATACATACTCAAATATAAAGTGGTTATTTCTTCATAGACTACCATTGGCTAAATTAACCTGATTAGGAAGATAGGTTGAAAGCCCTGATGATCTTTTCAAAAAAAAATTAATCTCAATTTTGCAGTTAGTTTAAGCATTTAAATTTATAAGGAAGTGACAATATGAAGTAATATTTAGAAAGTACTTACAATCTGCCAAACACTTTGTTAAACACTCTACTTAAAAGTATGATATTTAGGGCTCAGGGTGTAGCCCAGTGGTAGAGCATTTGCCTAGTATGTTCAAGGCCCTGGGTTCAATCCCTAGCACCCCAACCCCCCAAACAAATAAGTGACAAAAAAGAAGTATAACATTTAACCATCACAGCATTTTAAAGCAGGTGCAGCCACCTTTTCATTTTAATATCCTTCATTTGTTTTATCCTCTTTAATTTCAAAAGTCAAGGAAAAGGAGAGTTATTCAGTTTAATGAACTTATCTTAGGAAACATAGCTAGTAATCATTAGAGCCATAAATCCATCCAGGTCTCTCTCTAATACCTGAGCTCTTATTTAACTGAACTAAAATACTACAGTAACTGTCATGTGTTTTGAGAGTGAAAAACTAATTCTAAGCAGGAGGGAGGGATGAATAGGTAGAACATAGAGGATTCATAGGGCCATAAAAGTACTCTGTATGATACTATAAGTGGGAGATACCTGCCATTAGCCATTTGTCCAAATCCATAGAATGTTCAGCCCACAAGAATGAACCTTAGTGTAAAGCATAAATTTTGGGTGATAATGATGTGTTAGTAGAGAGTCATTGACTGTATCAAATATAGCCCTCTGGTAGGGGATATCAATAATGGAAAATGCCATTACCCTATGTATATGTATGATTATATAAATGGTATGAATCTACATTGTGTACAACCATAGAAACAAAAAGTTGTACCCCATTTGTGTACAATTAATCAAAATGCAGTCTGTAAAAATAAAAAAAAACAATAAAAAATGGAAAATGCTATGGATGTCTGGGGGAACAGGGTATATGGAAAATCCCAATACCTTTCCCTCAATTTTCCTATAAACTTAAAACTGCTTTTAAAGAAAAAAAAAAAGAAGAAGAAACAAAATGGTAGGGAAGAATGCAGTTAGAAATTAATAAAAGTGGGCCAGGTGTGATGGCACACATGTGCAATCTCAGTGACTCAAGAGGCTGAGACAGGAGGACCACAAGTCAAGGGTAGCCTCAGCAACTTAATGACAATGTGTCTCGAAATTTTAAAAAAAGGACTGCGGATGTAGCTCAGTGGTAGAGCACCACTGGGTTCAATCCCCGGTACCAAAGATAATTAAATAATTGAAACAAACTGAAAAACAAAACTAAAATCAAGCCCATTGGGTTGGGGATATAACTGGTTGAGCATTTGCCAAGAAATCGTGAAGTTCTGAATTGCATTCCCAGCACCATACACATGAACAAATAATAATAATAATAATAATTTGTGTAAAGATGAAATAAATAAATTATTCTGAGTGTCTTAGGACAGGGTGCAAATTGTGACTGGGACATCACAACCTGGTCCACAGTTCTGAGTCAGCAGTAGAGCTGCTGCAGGTGAACTGCATCTCCCCACTGCCAACCCACCCAGCATTGTGCAAAATTTAACTTTCTTGGCCAGAACTCAGTGATAATTATGGAGCAGCAAGTCATTTCCGGACTTTATTTATAATAGCAAATTAGCAGCAAAACAGCCACTGACCACAGCATTTGCTGAATTCCTTTGCCTGCACTGAACTGGGCTTCCCATGGGTTTTGATTGCAAAGAGCACTGGAAGATGGAATGTGGAATTGCAAAACAAGACCTTTCTACCTTTTCAAGTTCTACCCTGCTCTTAGTAGAGCTTTAACCCCCAAATTCTGGTCTCTTTTCCATAATTAATATTTCAGAAAATTGTTCTCTATTTTCTTTTTAAAACTGTTGTTTGTCCTTCCCCCACCCCCCGAAACATAACCATAAGGGATTTTTTTTATGCTTCCTTGCCTGTATTCAATGCAGAGTGAACACTTGGGGTAGAGGATTAATAGCATTTCTCAGGTCTCTCAGAAGTTGGCTGAAGTATATCAAATGTATGAATAGCATTTGATCCTCTACAATAGAGCAATATGTTCACTGACTCTTGCCCTCTATAGAGTAGCACCTTCTGGTCTTTTCCATGGGCAAGCTACTAGTTTTTAGATCGTGATACTGTAGAAAATATCAACTGCATCTTTCTTTTTTCCTTCCTTCCTTCCTTCCTTCCTTTCTATCTTTCTTTCTTTTTCTTCTGTCTTTTGGTACTGTGGATTGAACCAGGGAACTGTACTACTAAGCCACATCCCCAGTCCTTTTTATTTTTTTACTTTGAGACAGCATCACTAATTTTGATTGCCTCAAAATTGCAATCATCCTACCTCAAACTTCGTAGTACCTGGGATTACAGGTATGAACTGCTGCCCCTGACTCTTCACTGTACCTTCCACCTTTGACAAATAGATGATACCCTGATCTGTTGCTGGGATTTAAAAGACAGCCTAGTGTCTTGAGATAGAAATCTTATCTGAAATTCTTTAAAATCCGATTCAAAGCAAAGTCTAGGGCTGGGGACATGGCTCAGTTGGTAGAGTGCCTGTCTTGCAAGCACAGGGCCCTGGGTTCAATCCCCAGCACCACAAAAAAAAAAAGTCTATTTGCCACAAGCAAGGATGATTGTAAGAGAACTCCTATTACTAGCTTAGGAGTCCTAGTTGAAAACTACAGATAATCAAATAGACACCTGCTGTTCCCACTTCGATCTGGAAAGTACTGATTTCCTCTTGGCAACCTATAACAATCAAGGATCCTTGAGGCATGACAATTGAAGGTCTTCTGATTTTTCTCCCTCCACAAAGAAGTTTTTTACTACTTTGTTTTCTCTTTGATGACCTTTCCTTAGCCTTTGATACTGTCTGCCCTTGTTTCTAGAAACTCCTTGCTCACATTCTATGAAATTATTCTATTTCCATTTTCTCCTTGCTTCTTCAGAGACCATTTTCTGCAGTATCTTTCCTCCCTAAATCAGTACTCATCCTTTTCCATCCCCACCATATTCAAACTAGATAAGTCCAAATCACCTCAAGTTTATGTTCTTTGAATAATTTCTGTCCTGCCTAAACACAAGCCCTGGACCAGTTCTTTTAGTGCACAATTTATCACTTTTCTGCTTAATTTATTCCTTCATCTCTGCCATCACCCTTTTTTCTCATTCTTTCCTTATTAATTCATTCTTCCTATGATTTTATTAATTTAGGTGCTGTGGAAAGGACCCAGGATCTTATGCATGCTGAGCAAGTGCTTTCTCACAGATCTACATGATTCAAAAGCCCCCTTATGATTTTACAGAGCTTATGTTTTCTTTGATTTTCAAGTTTGAAACACTTTAAAATATTTGTGTTTGTGTGTGCATACTTAAATAAATCTTTCCCTGATACTTCATTTGTCTCTCCATCCCCAATTCATTCTTCCCTGTACAGATGCACACTTGCTATTTCGTTTGGTTTTGTATGTTTTCAATGAGGACAGTTCTGCCCGCACTCTGCTAGACACCTATCCCTCTTTCTTTCCCAGTAAGTAGCACTGATAGAATTTTCTTGATTTTCTATGAACACTGAGTCTGCTTGTTGGAACCCTAAACAGAAGGCTGAGCATTTGTTTCTCTTTTTAGCCTGTGTTTGGACACTGTACTTTCTAAGAGTATGAGAATGGTGTGCTGGGGTTTTGGAACTGAAAAATGAGAAATTAATCTTTTTTAAATTTTCCTCCTGCCTTCTGAAACTCCTACACCAGTGGGTTCCTGTGTCAGGCAAAGGCATGACTGCTTCTCATAGAAGAGCATCTCCCACTTAAGGGCCATCTGGCCACTTTGCAGAGAAAATGAGTGAGAGTGAAATCTAGAGGCTTTCCAGACTTCTGTTTGGCCAAACTGTGGAATTTTGTATCTGTAGTTCCCTTTGATTCACTGCTGCCAATTTGTTTCTAGATAACATTTTATAGTGTTCCTAACCCCATTTTTCACCCCAAGGTTTACTTTTTCTCTCTCTGTCTCTCTGTCTCTGTCTCTCTCTCTTTGTCCCGCTCTCATTTAGGAAGTCAGATCAATAATGTATTACATGTTTCTACATGTTTTCTTTAGCATTGCAAACACTGATTTTCCATGAGGTGTTCATCTTGTTGCTGCATAACAAATTGCCACAATATTAGTGACTTAACCCACACATATTTTTATCACACAGTCTCTGTGGGGCATGCTCAAGCATGGCTTGGCTGGATTATCTGCTCAGGGACTGAGAAGCCTGCTGTTCTGGTGTCAGCTAAGTCTGCAGTATCATCTGAGGCTCCCTGGGGAAAGACATCTTCCCAGTTCCTTCCAGTTGTTGGCAGAAACCATTTCTTTAAGGTTGTAGGACTGATGTCTTTGGTTTCTTACTGGCTGTCAGATGGAGACTGCCTTCAGGTCCTAGAAGCCTCCCGCAGTTCCCAAATACGTGGCTCACTGCATAGGCAGTTCACAACATGGCAGTTTGCTTCTTCAAGGCCAGCAGGAGGTTCTCATTCCAATCTTCTAAGAACAGAGTGATACATTATGCAATACAATCATGGGAGCAATATCCCATCAACTTTTCTATTATCTCTTGGTTAGAAGCAAGTCACCATTTTCATCCACACTCAAGAGAAAGGATTCTACAAGAATGACCCATTGGTGTTTATCTTGTGGCAAGAAGAATGAAAGGTTGGGCATTTCTTAACAAGGCCCCTCAGAATTTCTTGTCTTCCTTCCTATACCAGAAACATTTCCTAAAGACCCTGCAACCCTAAAGCTTAATGGAGATTATTAAGCTACAGATGTAGGATTTTCCTACAACTAAGAAAGAAATTCTAAAAGTATCTGATTTTACAACCCATAAGCATCAACATAATTTGGGTGAATTTTTTTATCTAATGGTGATTTCCAGTCTATGAAATAATTTTAAAATATAGCAGTAGTGTCTAGGACAGTATTTCTCAACCTCAACATTATTGATATTTGAGGCTGGAAAATTCTTTGTGGTGGGGTTGTCATGTGCATTGTAGGAGATTTAGCAACATTCCCAGCCTCTGCCTACTAGATGCTAGTTTTACTCTCCACCTGTCCAGTTGTACCATTTAGAAAATGTCTCCAGACACAGGAACATGTTTCTTGGAGACAGTGATTCATAATCAACCTCAGTTGAGTTCTGCTAAGCTAGGATCTTACCCCAGGTTTCTATTAAGGAGACAGTGGGCATCTCCTGATTGCAATAAAATCCATGCAGTGTAATTTCATGGAAACATAATTAGGGTGAAATTGGTATGAACACAGCTGTGGATCATGCAACTGCATTCAAACTAATGCACTAAGGCACTGGGAATTTGAGCAGACTTTAGGCAAACTATTAGAATCTAAAGGATTACAATCCTAAGTTGGAATGTAACTTAAGTATGTCCAGGTCACTCCATTTGTAAAACAAGTATATTTTATACACATCTGTAAATTAAAAATATTAAAATCACACAAAAATTTCTTTAATTTATAAAATGCTGCTGCATCCATTGAAATTCCTTCTGTCCCTTAACAATGTACCTGGTAGTTGAATGATCTGTATTTACCATTGACAATCTCAGGATCAGGATATTTCATAACATAATGAAATTTTATAACTTACATAAATAAAAATTAATAAAAACTCTTTTAGGGGGGAATACTAGAGATTGAACCCAAGGCTTCTTGTGTGCCGAGCATAGTCTATCATTGAGCTACACCCCCAACCCCTAATGAAAACCCTTTTGAAGCATGTGATTTGGTTAATAAATCTCTCTATACGTGATCCATTTTCCAAAGGTTTGTTTCTGCCCCCATTTTTATACGTGAATTTAAGGCTCCAATATTCTAATCCTTCAAATGATAATAAAATGACACAACTAGAAATGAAAGTCCTCAGATACATGTTTGGCAGTCCATTAGAAATTGCAGTTTGTATAGATGGCCTCATAAAGCTATATTATTGGCACTCATGAAAGATTATTTCCATTTATTTTGTTTTATTATGTAATATTTTTTGTTCAAGCCAAGGTATTTTAAGTCCTGCCAGTTCTACAGTCATAACCTCATGATTTCATTTATTTTATAAACATCTGCAGTCTTGAACTTCCTTCTTTAGGTCATTCTGCTATTGGCAGCATTAATTGAATATATTCTGCAACCATGGTCTTAAAATAGAGAAAGCCTGCTAATAACCTGCTACAATATAAATTGGCTGGAAATATGAATATCTCTTTACATTCCAGGATTTAAATAAAAAGTAAAGTCAAAGATAAATTATACTTTAATGTGCCATTTGGATTATTAGCACATCTATGTAGAAATTAAGTTCTTACATTTTGAAAATTGTTGCTGAACCAATTATTTTTGGAAGCTCTCTGAGATTTAGCACCATATCCTTTCAATCAGTAACGTGCTTCTTTCTCTGAGTGCAGATACAATGAGAACATCATACCTACCAAGGGAGGATGACAGTGTTATTTACCAACTCTGTGACTCTCTACTCTCCCCTCCACAAGTTAGCAAACTATTTCTTGCTTTACTTCAGTTACCAGGTTCAGGTTCAATTTTTCTCAATTTAAATTCTAGAATGGCTTTTAATCTCTAGGATGACTGTATCCTGCTGATGGTCCTGGTTTGCACCGGTTTTCTTGGTCTCCTTATTTTCAAAAAGTCTATCTACTCTTCAAAGCATTATGCTTCAGATGATGACCTTTGTGGTCCCGCTCCTCCTAGCCCTTTCTTAATGGAGCAGTCCATCTCTATTTAGATGACATTACCATGGGTGTCCACCAGGGAGTGCTCTTGCTTCTGGCTGACATCCCTCAGCCAGACATGGTATTTTTCTCCTGGCAGATTTTAAGAAAAAGGAGGAGAAACTAACTTGTGGATATCTGTGAGAAGAAATTAGTTAGATACAGTTTTTATTAGAGCTTCTAAAGCTTGGAAGCAAAAACAGGAAGTATAGTTTACTCTGAAACCACAAGAAAATATCAGAGCCTTTAGAAGGAATAGAAGACAGTCATTGGGAAAGGAAAAATAGGAGGAAGTATCTAGACTTCAGGTAGTTGTTTATGGTATGATTTGGAATTATAATTCCAAAATAATTTATGAGCATGTCCCTTTCAGTAGTGATTCCAATTGCTTTTCTACGGAAGTCTTAGAAGGTCAATGCGAACTTTGCCATAGGTTTTTTGAACAAGTCAGCTAAACAATACAAAAGCTGAATTATTTCTTCATAAAGACATCAATATTGCATTTTATTGCCTTCCAAAAATGTGTCTGACTTAACTCCTGTGAATTATTTACCTGTTTGTTTGCCTTTCCTCTCATTTAAATGGCTGCTTATTTAAAGCGACCCACAGGAAACATCATCATGGCAAATCTTTTCTTGCTTTTGCACATTGCTTCTTTTCATGGACGAAGTCACCTTGTACAGAGCAGTCTTTTCATGGGACCAAAAGATTAAGTTGTTCTGGTTTCCCACAGACTAGTGCCCAGCAGGAAACCCTGATCCCTCACATGCTAAGGCCACCAAGAATGAGAATAAACTCTTCTTTGTTGCATTTATTTTTCTTGCCTGCAGACACAACCTTGTTTTGTAGCTGGTTGGGATTAATACTGACAACATTTTCCTTCCTTCTAGGTTAATAGTATCTTCCTTTTACAACTTAATTTTTCTCAGAAACTATACTGTATGACTGCAAATATAGTTACTACTTCATATGAGCAGAGCAGTCTTCATGAGACACTTTTTAGATCATGGAGTAATTGATGATGAACTTGTTGTGACTTGATTATTTCTCTTTTCTGTGGCTTTTTTCTCAGCAATGACCTTGACTATTGTCTTATACACTTTGAGTTTCTACCAGAGAGGAAGAAGACTTGTAGATCACTAACAGGCTGAGCAGGAACAACAAAGTTGCCTGAAACCGTTCATACCCCTGATGACACCTAGAACACTTCTTTTACAATACTTGTTTCTTCTATTTAATTCCTTTGGTATAAATTTAGATTCTAATGGGGAGGGAGAAATATATGACTGTCGATTCTTTTAGGAGTTGTGCTTTTCATTTTTTATTATATTTGAAATCCCCCAATGTCACCAGAATTGACAGCTCCTACCTTAGAAAATTTCATCAGTACTCTCTGCTGTATTATGAAACAAATTTCCTCGTTCCCGTGAAATTTATGATGCAAGAAAAGAGCCACCATAAATATTCTTCTCTCTCACTGACATTATTCAGTCAGTGAGTTATACTTTCGGAATTACCTGATGTAACTCAAATGATATTTTCAGGATTCTTTTCTTTTCAGGAATGAAACACAAGTCATTTTCTATAGGTGACCCATTAATTGGTAAAGCAAAGTGAGACTTTAATCAAATTGTACGATAATATGAAATGCAATTAATTTCTTATTTATTTGTTCTGTGAAAACACCTAATTATATTTTTATGTAGCTGTATGTCATATAATCAGGGGATCACAAGCAATGGGCAAGTAGAAAATAAAATCAGCATGAATAAAATGCCTATAGTTTCAACCCAGTATGTTTAGAACTCAGTGCTGGGGATAAAAGAAAGCATATGATTGACATTAGTACTAGTTCAATAATTAACTATGATAATATTATTTACTAATGCTCTATAATATCACCAGATGGAAAATTTTACCTGGCAAATGTGGCTTCAGAGTTCAATTAAACAAAGTCTTTTGTGATTCTACCATATGGCAATTACTGTGCTAAATGTGTAAATTTCAACTGAAATATTTATTGAATGTACGGGGTGGGGCTCATGTCCTATAGAAACATTTGGGTATTCTTTGAATACTAAAAGACCTTAGCTGATCTATTTGTATTATGAATAATAATCACCCCTTATTGAATTTTTTAAAAATCTCAGTTTGGCTAGATAATTCCTAGCTATTTTTCCTATTTTTACATCTTTTAAACAGTATTTGCCAATAATAAAAATTATGAAGAAAAACCATTCTTAAGACCTTTTTTATATAATGACTATGGTTATCACTATATCACTTATAGACATCCTTTTATTTGACTATCTTCTAGCCATTTGCCCATATATTCATACGTGTGTACAGATGCATGCATACTCACAGGATGATATTCTTTGAGATTCCACATAACTCAAAGCACACATTCTAAATAAAAGGGGAGGAAATGACTTTATAATGAAGTATTATAGGAGTGTTACATTGATTTCTCTCCTGAGGGTATGCAGATTTCTTGAGAGTGTTAACGACTCTAAAACTCCTTCAGTAAAATGTCTTGCTTAATTTTGCTTTACTCACCATTTCCCAAACATATTTGACCACTGGACTCTTTTGTGTTCTGTGTTTCTTGTTTTCTCTATTATAGTAACTCAGGGAACACATCTAGCAAAATACTGAGGTTTTCTATCAAACAGTTTATGTCCCAGGTGTGAATGTATATTAATGTCATTAAAATTTATTCATGAAATTATCAGAGATTAAGAAATTATTAAGATTCTGGAGAAATCAGAGCATATAACTATCTAAAGAAAGAGGGTGATGTGAGCACCTCTCTTTCAAAGATGGGGCAAATGTTAGTCAAGTTTCCATCAGTGCAACAAAATACCTGAGTTAATCAACTTAAAAAGAAGAGCCAGGCACAGTGGCTCATGGCTATAATCCCAGTGGCCCTGGTGCCTGGGGCAAGAGGATCACAAGTTCAAAGCAAGCCTCAGCAATTTAGCAAGGCCTTAAGTGACTTAGTGAGACCCTGTCTTAATTTAAAAAAAAAGTAAAAAGGGCTATGGATGTGACTCAGTGGTTAGGAGCCCCTGGGTTCAATCCCTGGTACCAAACAAATGAAAGGAAGAAAGAAAAGTATAAAAATAACAACAACAAAAACTTTTGGAGTTTTTAGTTTTGGAGACTTCAGTCCATGCTCAGGTAGATCTTCTGCTTTTGGGCTTGTGGTAAGGCAGCACATCATGTTAGGGCTAGAAAAACCATTTGCCTCATGGCAGCAAGGAACCAAAGAGAGAGAGAGTAGAGAAGACCAAGTTCCCACCATGTCATTCAAGGGTGTATGTCCCATGACCTAAAACCTCCCACCATACACCACCTCTTAACGGTTCCACCACCTCCCAATAGCACCACAGACTAAGGACCATGACTCCAACACAGAGGACTTTGTGAAACATTCCAGACCCACCCATGGCAGCAAAGTAGAGAGGTTTGGGTGACATATAACAGGAAAGGCCCTGCAAAGTCAGGCTAATCCTGATAGTACTGTATTCATTTCCTGGTGCTGTCTAACAAGTTATCACTAAAACAGTAGTTTAAAACCACATATATTTATTCTTTCACAGTTTTGAGGTTCAGGAATCAGGCATGGTTGAGTGGGGTTCTTTCACAAGGCTGCCATCTAGGTGTTGACTGGGCTATGTTCCATTCCTAGGTTCCTTTTCCAAGTTCACCTGATTGTAGGCACAACTGTTTTTTGGTGCTGCAGTACTGAGCTCATTAGATTTCTTGTAGCTGTTGGCTGGGACCATTGTCACTTCTAGGTACTTCCTGCTTTTTTTTAATAAAGCTCTCTCCCAGGCCACACAGAGGCTCTTTCTCACAGCATGGCAGCTTACTTCACTCCAACCTGCCAGGACAGAGTCTTATATAACATCCTAACACCTTTACTGAAATCTTGATTAGAGGCAACCTATAAGTATTATACTCAAAGCTGGAGGTTATACAAGGCTATATAACACATTGGGGGGTCACCTTAGTGTATGTCCATCAAGAGTACCAAAGATATAAGGATGGGAGAACTAGGTGGAAAATCAAAGAGAAGAAAAAATTCAGAATATGGTAGTGATGGTGGCATGCTTTCCAAGCTGACTTCCCTGTTTCATAATTGGGCTCCATTCTGCCCTGCTCTACAGCCAGCATTTGACATACAACTTTATGCTCTCAGTGCTCTCCTCTCAGAATTCCTTTCTCATTGTTGCTGTCACCTAGGTTCAGCATTGTGATTCAGGAAGGCTCCTAGGTAGATATGTCTGTTTACCCAAGCTAGATTATATAACATTTTGGCCTCTTTGGTAAGTTCACCTCTTTCTGGCATCAATATGCACTAAGGAGAGAATAGACACAAAGGCCTTGTTCAAGCAGAAACAAAAAAATGCCCACATTATTAAGCATGTTTTCCTTGAATACAAAATATAGATTTCCCCCCCCTTTGGCCTTCAAAATGACAAGGCAAAGAATTCATACTTTTAAGATTTTTCTCTTTCTTCCACCCAAAGCATGTAACAGCCCTACAACACAATGTACCATATAATTACTAACCAAGTACTAGGTTATGATTCTGCTGTTCAGTTGTAGAAATTAGCACATTCTTATAGTCTGAAGCAAACAATTGGCCCCAAAGAAAATCAATAAATGTGTCCTCTCCTATTAAATTCCTGTCAAAATTTCATAGAAAAGTGGGTTGATGGAAAATTCGTGGTGCCTTTGATGCAGAACTGCATCTGTTTTTGTGCTCTCAGGATAATCGGCTGCCCCAGAAAGATGTAAACTATAAACCTGTCCCATGGAGTTTTGTGGACAGAGGAACCAGGAGAGTTGGGGGGAGTCATGCATCTTGGGTCCACATTCCCACCTTGTCTAAATGTGTTCAGGCTGCTGTCACAAACTAGACTCGGTGGCTGATACACTGTGGAAATTTTATTTCTCTTGGTTCTCAAGTCTGAGAAGTTCAAGATCAAGGTGCTAGCATATGTGGTGTCTGGTTAGGGCTGCTTTCTGGCTCATATATAATAACTTCTTCCTGTATCTTTACATGGAAGAACAGGCAGTGGAGTTCTCTGATACCTCTTTTATAAGTACAATAATCCTATTCATGACCCCAGCTCACCTCATACAGACCCCAACTCTTAGTACCATCTTCTTAGGAGGTAGGATTTCAACATATGAATGGTATTGAGGGGGTATAAATGTTCAGTTCTTTGCAGTCCTCAACTGTGAGTTGGTTGTGTGTTCTCAGACAGCAACTTGACTTTCAGAGTGTGTTTCCTTGCCTTTAAAATGAAGAGTTCTTTGCAGTTCTTAAGTGCTCTGAGCTCTGTGTAAAGAATGACATGTTCCTCTGTGTTTAGCAAAAGACTGGAGGTGGTGAACTGGTGCTGGAGAATTGAAGGGTTTTTGTGACAATCTGAGCAGAACAGCTGTTCTTTCATTATAAATTTCTCTCTCCAGGGAATGGTGACTTTTATTATCTATGTACTATATATAAAACAGAAATCACTACCTGGCAGTACAGCAAAATTTTACTAATTGGCCCCTATTTACTCTCATATAAGTCAGCCAAAATAATTTTAACTCAATATTGAGGAATGGACTACATATAGAAAAGACCTCATATTTTAATTGCATGGCTTAATGAATTTTCACAATTCAAATACACCTACATAACTGACACTTGGATTAAAACATAAAACTTTAACAGATGTCTCTGAGAGGACTCCTCTCATATACCCCTTCAGAAGAATAACTACTGTCTTAACCTCTAACAACATTGGTTCGTTTCACCAGGTATTGAACTATATATAAATGGATGGCACACTTTTCTGTTTGACTTTTACTCAACATTGTGTTTATAAAATTCACCCATGTTGATGTGAGTACTGTAACCATTCATTTTCATTGTAGTGACATATTCCATTAAAAGAATATAGATGTTTCTTTATTCATTGTACAGTTAGTCAGCATTTAGGTCATTTCCAGATTTTGACTGTTATGAATGATATTCTCATGAATATTCTGACTTTTGATGAATACATATATGTGTTTCTGTAGAAAATAAACCAAGGAATGAAATTGCTGAGTCATAGAATGTGCTTATTTTAAGAATTTGGAAATAGTGTTTGTTTTCCAAAATGGTTGTATTTACTTGTAGTCCAATCAATTATGTGTCAGAGTGTCAGTTGCTCTTTGTCTTTTTCATTTTCACTGTTCTGGTGGATATATAATGATGCCAACAGTAGGTTTTCATTTGCATTTCCCTAATATCTAATGTAGTTGAAGTAGCTATTCTTATGGATTGACTGTTAGGATAAAATTTTGTGGAGTGTCTGTGCAAGTTTTTCAACCATTTACCTATGAGGCTATTTGCTTTCTGTTCCTTTGTATCTTCATTTTTTATACTTATGTCCATGTTTATATATCTTTATACATGAGTGCATTCCTGAATATATGCAGTGTCAACAAGTATACTTTTAATGTAATGAGTGTGTTTAACGTCTGTAAAAGTTCCTGCTCTGGACATAGTACAACAGGAGATGCATATGAGAAGCATAAGTTAAAGTGCTTGCCACAAATCATTGACAGTTTGGTTGGGAAACAAAGTGACCACATGAGCTGCAACTGTGTGGAGTTTGAAGTGCCTTGTTGAGAGATGAAGTCCTCTGAGTACTGCTGTATTTGAAGAAGTAGCCTATAGAACATGCCAATGGTCACAGGAAAAGATGTAGAATCTAAGATGACACATGGAGAATAAATAGGAATTAGAGAAATTGCAGAAACAGCCTGAGCAAATATGAAAGGACAAGCAAAATTTTAATTTGCTCCTGATCTAATCAGAGTGGGGAATTTTTGGTGGAGCTGTGTATACATCCAAACCCATATAAATATACATTACCTGAAGTCCATTCCCTTATAGGAGTTTAAAAATAAGATGAGGAAAGAGACAATGAAAAAAGGAAGCATGGCCTTTCTTGATCTGAAGTGGCCAGAATGTACATAATACCCATATCAGTTTCACTGCACATTTATGTTTCTTTTCTTGGGTTTTTCATCAGATATTTTAAGCTCATATTTTCAAAGGCATTTTATACTCCCGTCCTTTCTTTGAAATTAGCACATCAAATATTAGTGAGAGATGATTGAAGGACAGAACATCTACATTTATTGTACACAGAGATTTTATTCTTCTCTGGTCAGATGTTTCATGTGTGTGCAAGAGGTTGAACCCAGGACCTTGCACATGTAAAACATGTGCTCTACCACTAAGCTACATCCTTGGCCCCAGGCACATTTTTGGATATGTAAACTAATCCCTTAAAAAGTAAGATCCACACGTTTTCTTTGTTTCCCTGGAAGAGTTTTATAATGGCAAATACTTTTTGAGTGCCTATGGCATTCCTGTGACTGTTGTGAGCATATCGTGTGTCCTTAGTCATTTAATTTTCACAACAACTCTGTGAATTTGTCATCATTATTATCATCCCTGTTGTCAGAATGGGAAGTTTAGCTACCAGGAGATTCAAAGAACTTACAACAGATCATATCAGTCATAAGCAGTTGAATTTTATTTGAAACCAAGAAGTCTGCCTCAGGTTCTGTGTATGCTATAAACCAAGACTGCATATACTTTGTCTGTAAAGGACCAGATGTACATATTTTAGGTATTTTTGTTCATATAATCTCCATTTAAACTACTCAACTCTGCTGTTACAGTGAAAAAGCACTCCTAGACTGTTGTGAATGAACAAGCATGTCTATTTTTTCATAAAATGTTATTTACATAAGCAAGTGATGGGCTGGATTTTACCCATCAACCATGGTTTTCCTACCCTTGTGCTAAACTAGCATGATGTATTGTCACTTAATGCAGAGGATTTAAGTAAGATCTGATTTTTCACTCCCTTCTATTCCCTGTTTCCTGGTCAGATGTCAGTAGTTCTCAAATTGGGGTAATGATGCTTCCCAGAGGACACTTGGCAATGTCTAGAAACATATTTTTATCACTACTGAGAGGGTTTCTACTTCATAAAATGTGTATAGGTCATGTATGATGTTATGAATCTTAAAATATGCAAGGTACCTCCACAGAGTAAAGATACATGGCACTAAATAATGATCATGCCAATCTTGAGAAACTTTGAGCCAGTTGAGTCATTTTTCAACTTATAGAATGTCCCTCTTCTCTATTTCTCTTTGCATGATGGAATAAATGACAGAATAAAAAATAGAAACTTCTCCAATACCTGGAGATTAAATAATACACTATTATAGGATGAATTGATAACAGAAGACATCAGGAGGGAAATAAAAAAATTCTTAGAAGTAAATGAGAACAAACACACATCATATCAAAATCTCTGGGACACTATGAAAGCAGTACTTAGAGGAAGATTTATTTCATGGAGCGCATTCAACAAAAGAAGTAAAAATCAACAAATAAACAACACTACAGCTCAAAGCCCTAGAAAAAGAAGAGCAGACCAACACCAAAAGTAGTAGAAGACAGGAAATGGTTAAAATCAGAGCTGAAATCAACGAAATTGAAACAAAAGAAACAATTGAAAAAATTAACAAAATAAAGAGTTTGTTCTTTGAAAAAATAAACAAAATTGATAAACCCTTAGCCACACTAACAAAGAGAGAGAGAAAACTCAAATTACTAAAATTCGGAATGAACAAGGAAATGTACTATAGACACGAGTGAAATACAAAACATAATTAGAAGCTATTTTGAAAATCTATACTCCAACAAAACAGAAAACCTCGAAGACATCAACTAGTTTCTAGAGACATATGAATTACCTAAACTGAACCAGAAGGACATACACATCTTAAATAAATCAGTTTCAAGCAATGAAATAGACAAGGTCATCAAAAGCCTACCAACAAAGAAAAGTCCGGGACCAGATGGGTTCTCAGCCGAGTTCTACAAAATCTTTAAAGATCTCATTCCAATACTCCTCAAAGTATTCCATGAAATAGAAGAGGAGGGAACCCTCCCAAACTCATTCTATGAAGCCAATATCACCCTGATACCTAAACCAGACAGAGATACATTGAGGAAAGAAAATTTCAGACCAATATCCTTAATGAACATCAATGCAAAAATTCCCAACAAAATTTTAGCAAATCACATACCAAAAATATATTAAAAAGATAGTGCACCACGATCAAGTGGGTTTTATCCCAGGGATGCAAGGTTGGTTCAAAATCTGGAAATCAATAAATGTCATTCACCATATCAACAGACTCAAAGGTAAGAATCACATGATTATTTCAATAGATGCAGAAAAAGCATTTGATAAGATACAGCATCCCTTCATGCTCAAAACACTAGAAAAAATAGGGATAGTGGGAACATTCCTTAACATTGTAAAGGCCATCTATGCTAAGCCCATGACCAATATCATTCTAAATGGTGAAAAACTGAAAGCATTCCCCCTAAAAACTGGAACAAGGCAGGGATGCCCTCTTTCCCCACTTCTATTCAACATCGTCCTTGAAACTCTAGCCAGAGCAATTAGACAAACCAAAGAAATTAAAGGGATACAAATAGGAAAAGAAGAACTCAAAGTATCCCTGTTTGCTGATGACATGATTATATATTTAGAGGAACCCAGAAATTCCACCAGAAAACTTTTAGAACTCATAAGTGAATTCAGTAAAGTAGCAGGTTACAAGATCAATGCTCATAAATCCAATGCATTTTTATACATAAGTGATGAATCTTCAGAAAGAGAAATTAGGAAAACTACCCCATTCACAATAGCCTCAAAAAAATAAAATAAAATACTTGGGAATCAATCTCACAAAAGAGGTGAAAGACCTTTACAATGAGAACTACAGAACACTAAAGAAAGAAATTGAAGAAAACCTTAGAAGATGGAAAGATCTCCCATGTTCTTGGATAGGCAGATTAATATTGCCAAAATGGCCATACTACCAAAAGTGCTATACAGATTCAATGCAATTCCAATTAAAATCCCAATGACGTACCTTACAGAAATAGAACAAGCAATTATGAAGTTCATCTGGAAGAATAAGAAACCCAGAATAGCTAAAGCAATCCTTAGCAGAAAGAGCAAAGCAGGGGGTATCGGAATACCAGATCTTCAACTCTACTACAAAACAATAGTAACAAAAATGGCATGGTATTGGTACCGAAATAGACAGGTAGATCAATGGTACAGAATAGAGGACATGGACACAAACCCAAATAAATACAATTTTCTCATACTAGACAAAGGTGCCAAAAATATGCAATGGAGAAAAGATAGCCTCTTCAACAAGTGGTGCTGGGAAAACTGGAAATCCATATGCAACAGAATGAAATTAAACCCCTATCTCTTTGCATGATGGTACTACTCTTTTACTGCCTCCAAGGTAGATCAATACTTCCAAATAATAAGGACAATGATGATGGATGGTGGTGGTGTCAGCTGGCATCTATTCAATATCCATTATCATTCTATACACTCTCTTACTCTTAAAGTATCCCATTTAATTCTAAAATAAATTCATAATGTAAGTCATGATATTTTTCTTCATATGAAGAAATATAAGTGCTTATTTCCAAAGCCTGAATCTTTTCATGCTATCCTGCTGCCCTTTTCTTACTATTATAATGAATTATATCATTGGATATAATCCTTAGACATAAGGACGTCAAAGTGTGGGCAGATCCCATGAACTACAGCAATGTCTAGGAGAGAGTGCAAGATGTATGTATTCAAGGTTTATTTGTAAAGTTGGTTTTCTAACAATAATTAGTGCAAAAATAGCTTTTGTCAGAGTCTGGGATTGATATTTGCCTCCTTTTCCCCTATCAGGAAATAAGGTCAGTGGCCAACCCCCCATGCCTTCTCTGTTGATAATACTTTTCACCTTCCATTAGTGTATGTAGATATTTTCCCCTTGCATTCCTTTACCTCCTACCTAATTCGCCTTGGTATGGAACTCCTACTGTCCTGAAATGAAGTAACCCATGGACAGAGGTTGAATAGGGAAAGAGAGCTAGAAGATCAAAACAAATATGAACTTTGGAGGAGGCCATGAACATGATATTAGAACAACAGCCCAAAGGCTGACCAGGAAAAGCAGTGGAGCTTAAGCTCATGAGCTGAACTTCATTCTCAATCTCATTGTGCTACCTTAGTTGTGTTCATTCATCCAACAACTATTCATTGAGCTCCATGCCTGTCAGTCTTCTAGGTGCTTGGACACAGCAGGGATCAAGAGAGACAAAAGCCCTGACTCAAAGAGCTAAAAAGTAGAAGTAACTTCCGCAGTGTGATGAAAGGTAACAAGCATATGGAGAAAATAAATCTGTAAAGGGGATGGGGAGTTCTGGAAGATTCCAAATTCTCAATAAGACAGTCGGAGTATTTCTACCTGTGAGAGGGACTTTTGGTGCATATGAAAAAACCACAAGAACAAGCAATCAGAATATCTAATTGAGGGGGTGGGATTTTAGCAGAAACAACCCACAGGAGTCTAGACCCTGAAGTTGGAAGGTGTTATGTTTAGGAAGGGAGAGAGAGAGCAGCTTAAGAGAGGCAAACAGTCTCATCATCCTTCAGGCAAAGAAGTTTATTAGAGCCATAGCACAATGGGGTGTGAAGTAAAGCTTTAGCCTGCCCAGTGAAAGCAAAAGTTGTTCTTTTAAGGTCTCTTAGGGAGGATGAGGTGTTGTACCATAGGGAAGCAGGTCTCAGGTTGGTTGACATTATCAAATTAGGTTGATGTATACATTCAGCAGTATGGGCTGGAGCAGGTACTTGGAAAGATCCAAGTCCACCTTTTGCTAGAAGGAGAATCCCACAGAACAATGGGCCCCATTAATTTGTGACATTTGTTATGTGACCAAGTATACAAAGTAAATTGGAGGAGTGGTAAGAAGACTTGTGTGGCTGGACTGGGATCAGATGGGGACAGAGGTTGGAGGGATAAGTAAGGAAATGTCCAGATGAATCAGTTTCTGTAGGTCATGGAGAGGACCATAGCCATCAATCTGGGCAGCACAGGGACTCATTTGGAGGATGATGAGCAGAAACATCAGAGTTGAATTACACTGTAGAGCAAGTGGACTTAATAAACATCTACAGAATATTTCATTCACTTTCTGTAGAATAAACATTCATTTCTTCAAAACATGAAACTTTTTCCAAAATAGATCACATATTAGGCCATACAGCAAGTCTTAACAAATTCAAAAAATCTAAGTAATTTCTTCTATATCATCATATCACAACGGACTGAAACTAGAGATCAACAGCAAGAGAAACTAGAGAAATTATACAAACATGAAGACTAAAGAACACAGTATTGAATGAACAGGTGTCATGGAAGAAATTAAGGGGAAAATTAAAAATTTTCTAGAATCAAATAAAATTAAAGTACAACATCCTAGAATTTATGGAATATAGCAAAAGCAGTCCTATGATGGAAGTTTTCATCAGTACCTTCATTAAAAAAAAAAGTAGAGATCTTTCTGGGCACCTATAAAATCCTTGCTACTCAGGAGTCTGAGGCAGGTCTTACAAGTTTGAGGTCAGCATTTGCAACTTAGCCAAACCCTGTCACACACAAAAAAAAATAAATAGGGCTGGAGATGTATCTCAGTGGCATAGCATCCCTGGTATTAATCCCCAGTTATGGAAAAAGAGAGAGATAAAGAGAAGGATGGAGGGAGGGAAGGAGGGAGAGAGAGAGAGAGAGAGAGCCTGCAAACTCAAGTAAATAACCTAATAACCTAATGATTCATCTCAAAGCCTTAGAAGAGCAAGAACAAATCAAATGAAAATCAATAGGAGGAAAGAAATAATAAATATCAGGGAAGAAATAATTAAATAAATACCAAAAGAACAATACAAAGGATTTAAATAGATACCAAAAGAACAATACAAAGGATCAATGAAAGAAAAACAGGTTGTTTGATAAACGAAATTGACAGAGCTTTAGCTAAACTAGCCAAAGCAGAGAAAAGACCCAAACGAATAAAATTAGAGATGAACATGGACACATTAGAGCAGATGCCACTGAAATTCAAAGGACCTTTAGGAACTATTTTGGAAAACTATATGCCAATAAATTAGAAAACCTAGAAGAAATGGATAAATTTCTGGACACTTATGAGCTACCAAAATTCAACTAAGAGGATTTTAAAATGCCTAAATATTTCAATAACAAGCAATGGGATTGAAGCAGTAATAAAGTCTACCATCAAAGAAAGAGCCAGGTCTGAGTGGATTAAGTACTGAATTTTATCAGACATTTTAAAGAACAACATCAAGTTTCTCAAATTATTCCATAAAATAGAAAGGGACGGAACACTTTCAAACTTACTCTATGAAGGCTGTGTAACCCTGCTACCAAAATCTGATCAGGATACAAAATTAGTAAGAAGTTAAATCTATAGACCAACATTTTTGTAAACATAGATGCAGAGATCCTCAATAAAATACTAGCAAATTAAATTCAATAACACATTAAAAGAACATACACCATGATCAATTTGGCCTCATTCCAGGGATACAAGGATGCTTCAGTATACACAAATCAATAAACATTAAAGCAGCACACAAATAGAAAATCACATGATCATCTCAAATAATGCAGAAAAATCAAGATATTTTCATGATAAAATTCCTGAAAACTATAGAATCTTCTTGCCTTAACCAAATAAATGCTATATGTGACAAATCCATAGGCAACATTGTTCTGAATAGGGAAAAATTCAAAACATTTCCTCTAACATCAGAAACAAGGCAAGTGTGTCCATTTTAACCACTCTTATTCAATATTGTACTTGAAATTTTAGCCACCACTCTTATTCAATATTGTACTTGAAATTTTAGCCAGAGCAATTAGGAAAGAGAAAGAAATTAAAAAGATACAAATAGGAAAGGAGGAAGTTAAATTATCCCTTTTTACAGATGATATCATTCTATACTTAAAAATCCCTATTGATTTAACCAACTGATTCTCAGAAGTAATAAACAAATTCAATGAAGTATCAGGATACAAAATCAGCATATAAAGATCAGTAGCTTTTCTACACAGCAAATGACAAAAATTCTGGGAGAAAAATCAGGAAAACAATCTCATTCTAAACAACAGAATAAAAACATACCTAGGAATAAACCTAACTAAGGAGGTAAAAACATCTATAATGAAAGTTATAAAACACTGAAGAAAGAAATTGAAGACAAGACTAAAAGATGGAAAGACCTTCCATGTTCATGGATTGGGGGAATTAATATTAAAATGGCCATACTTTGAAAGCAGTCTACAGATGTAAAGCAATCCTCATCAAAATACCAATCTCATTTTTCACAGAATAAAAAAAAACTCTTAAAATGCATATGGAAGCACAAAAGACCTTGAAGAAATCCTGAGCCAAAAAAACTATATTGGAGGTACCACAACACCTGATTTTAAAATATACTACAGAGCCATAGTAACAAAAACAGTATGGTACTGGCATTGAAACAGACATGTAGACCAATGGAAAAGAACAGAAGATGCAGAACTAAACCCAAGAAATTAAAGCCAACTGATTCTTGACAAAGGTGCCAAAAACATACATTGGAGAAAAGATAGCTGCATGTAAAAGATTGAAACTACAGCCCTATCTCTCACCCTGTACAAAAATCAAGTCAAAAGGGATCAAAGAATTTAATGTAAGATCTGAAATTTTAAAGCTAGTGGAAGAAAGCACAGGGAAACAAAGACTCCTAGATTTTGTCACAGCAAGAATTTCCTAAACAGTATTCCAGTAGCTCAGGAAACAAAATAAAGAATTGACAAATATCATTACATCAAATTTAAAAGCTTCTGCACAACAAATGAAATAATCAGCAGAGTGAAAACATAGAGAAGGGAAGGAAATCTTTGTCAACTATTTATCTGACAGAGGATTACTATCTAGAACATATAAGCAGCTCAAAAATTAACAAAAGGAAAAGGCAATCTGGTCAAAAAATGGGCAAATGATCTGAACATAAATTTCTCAAAAGTACAAATGGCCAATAAATATATGAAAAAAATGTTCAATATGTTTAGCCATCAGGGAATTCCAAATCAAAACTGCAAGGAGATTCCATCTCACCCCAGTCAGAATGGCTATTATAATAAACAACACACAAACAACAGAAATTTATGAGAATGCAGAGGAAAAGGAACACATATACATTGTTGGTGGGAATGTCAATTAGTATAGCCATGATGGAAAACAATATGAAGGCTCCTCAGCAAACTAAAAATAAGCCAAGTGTTGTAGTGCATGCCTTAATTCCAGCAACTCAGGAGACTGAGGCAGGAGGATCACATGTTCAAGGCCCACCTCAGCAACTTAGTGAGGCCCTGTCTCAAATTTTTTAAAAAAATTAATAATACTGGGGATAGCGCTCATTGTTAAAGCACCCCTGGGTTGAACCTCCAGTACCAAAAAATGAAACTAAAAATAGAACCACATTATTTAGGTATCCCACTCTTGGGTATATGTCCTAAGGAAAGGGAGTCAGCTTACAAAAGATATACCTGCACACCCACACTTAGTGCAGTGCTGTTCACTAATCGCTATAGGTAAGATATGGAATCAGCCTAGATGCCCATCAACAGAGAAATGGATAAAAACATAAACACACACACACAGTGAAGTACTATTTAGTCATAAAGAACAACAATATCATGTCATTTGCTATAAAATGGATGGAATGGATGGAACTGGGGATCATCATGTTAGCAAAGTGAGCCTGGCACAGAAAGACAAATATCACATGTTTTCTTTCATATATGGAAACTAAGCAATAACAACAATAAAAACAACAACAGCAAAAGCCCTGAAATTAGAAAAGGGACTTATAGGCTTAAGGGAAGAGCAAGGGAATAGATGGGTGAGAGAAGGAAGAGCAGAAGGGAAGGTAGATAGAATCAAGATGTGATATTTGCATGTATGTAAATGTTGTAATAAAACCAATTAATTTGTAAAATCTTTTTTTAGTAATTGTAATTAAAAATAAAATAAAACATAGAAGATAAAAAAATCCTGTGCACTATTTTCTCACTGGTATCAAAGACATGACTAGCATGCCTATCTTTGTGGTTTGGTGCATATATTCTGCAGCCAGGTTGTCAGTGTTCAAGTCCCAGTTTACCACTTTGTTGCTGTGGAACATTCTCTATGCTCTGGTATCAATTCTTGAAACCTGTAGTTGTACTTACTGGCAAAGGTGGGATGGGTTTACAAGAATGAGTCATGTCTTGACTCAAACTTAAAGTCCCAGACTGGAAGCAAATTCCATCAACTGGCTAAGGGATTGGCAAGCTATGACCCAAAGTCTAAATCCAGCCTGTATTTTATAGTCCATGAGCTGAGAATTAATCGGGAAATAAATCAAAAGAAGGATAATATATTTCCTGACATGTGGAAGTTATATAAAATTCAAATTTAAGGATCCATAATTGCAATTTTATTGAGATGCAGACATGTTCATTTATTTACATGTTATCTGTGACTGTTTTATCACTACAGTGGCAGAGCGAGTAGTTCTGACAGAGAATATATTGCCCACAAACCCCAAATGTTTACTCTCTGGCTTTTTAAAGAGATCTAGCCTAACAAAAATCTCATCAGTTTGAATACATTTTGCTATTATATTAAGCTACCTTTCCTGTTGTCAGTGGAAGTTCTTTCAAATATCCACACAGAAAGTCTGCCTCTTGTAATTTATCCTACTGGTTCTATTTTTTTTCCCTGCAGCAGCAAATATAATTCTTCATCCACATGACATCACTGCAGACATACCCTATTGATTCTGCCTTGTTTAGGTTATCCATCCTCAGACCTCTCCACTGTGTCTTTCTGTTTCCAGACACTCTCCATCCATGTTCCCTTCCTTTGAAACTATGCTAAGGCTAAGTGCACCATATTCTGCTCTCTTGATGTCTTTCCTTTCTCTCTGGAAGACATAACATGCTAGTAATGGTTGACTCAAGATCTGTATTCCCTTGGGTCTTAAAAGCTTCACAGAGGCAAGGACCTTGTCTTCTTTTGTTTTTCCTATATTCCCAGCATGGTGTCTGATACTGATGGCTCTATTACTTGTCAAAGATTATTGAATGACTAATTTATAATATACATCTTAAACCATTACATCCAAAATGGATAATACTCCAAATGTCATCTGAACTCTGTATTTTATTACTCTGCCCATAAACATAATATCTTTTTTTATAAATACATTGTATATCCAGTTCCCATAGATATTGTTGGCATGTGAAATCCACAGGCTTCTTTTAAAACAGTGGTTGTGAAGCTGGATCTCATCCATTTTGTTCAAATGAAATGTATTTTTTGAACATTTTTATCTAAGCTATGTTTTATATATGTTTTCAGCATGTGCCCCCAATATTCATGTGCCAGAAGCTTGGTCTTCAGTGTGGTGATGTCGAGAGGTGGTAGAAACTTTAATAGGTGAGGCCTAGTGCAAGGTGATTAGGTCATTGAGGTATCACCCTCAAAAGAGATTAATGCTAGTCTCACAGAGTTAAAGAGAGGCTACCCCAGACATCTGTTCTGTTTTGCATGTGACTGGTTGCCTTTCTGTTTTCCCTCCATGTTGCAGTGCAACTGGGAGTCCTTGCCATGATATCAGTGTCATGCTGTTTGTGAAACAAATAAACCACCAGAATTGTGAAACAAATAAACCTCTGTCTTTATACAGTATGCCGCCTGAGGTGTTTTATTATAACTACAGAAACTGGCCAATAAATTCATTTAATTTTATAGTTTGTTTCAGTAATTTATTCCAAATTATTGACATTTAAACAAATTAAATTCTATTATCTAATGTTTTCTGCCATCTCTACCATTGAGTAACTAACAAATTAAATGAGGAATCTGTGTCTTCAGCAGTGTTCATAATGATATAGACCTATGGCAATCCAATGAAATTTTCCTTCTAGATTGATCAAAAATTAATCAAAACACTTTTGTTTAGTATACAATTGACAGGAACTATTAGAATCAATGCCTTGGCCAAAAGAAGCAAAGAGAATTGGGAACAGGACAGAAGGAGAACTCTTTGGAATATAAGGACTTCACTTCCCAATCTTCCAGAAATTAGCAGTGAAATGAAGAACTGCTTTCTAATACAAAAATAAGTAAATTGATTTGTGATTCCTTTGTATTTCATAACAACAATGAAATCAGAACCTGTAAAAATTGATATTGTGTTTCAGTCTTATTAATTTGGACGATGTAAAGAATGTTAGAATTGTGAGGGGATATAGAGATAAGGGCAGATCTTTCATTGTTCAGATCTGCCTGCATTCAGGCCTGATGGTTGGAAGAATGGTAGACCTCTACAGACTGAGTATACAGCCTGGTAGTTAAACTTCAGTTTTTATTCAGGAAAGGTCTTATTTAAATGTCTGCAATGTATTTTAATAAATTCAGTGAGATATAATTATATATCCTAAATCCATCCATTTAAAGCAACACTTCAATGGTTTTTTATTTTATTTACAGAATTGTGCAAGCATCAACATGATCTAATTTTAGAATGTTTCCTCACTCCCAAAAGAAACCCCATACATATTAGCAGTTACTCTCCATTTCTACCCCCATATATATACCCAAACTTACCTAATTTACTTTGTCTCTCTGTAGAGATTTGCCTATTCTGAACATTTCATATAAGTAAAAAAATGTAATATATGATAATTTGAGTCCATCTTATTCACTTACATAAAGTTTTCAAGGCTTATCCATGCTATAGCATGTTTTGATATTTATTTTTATTGCTAGTTTTCCATTATATGAAATACTACATGTTGTTTATTTATTAATCAGTAAATGGACATTTGTGTTATGTCTACCTGTAAGCTTCTTATGAATAATGCTGTTATAAATATTTGAGTACAAATCTTTACATGGACACACGTTTTCATTTCTCTTGGGTAGATACCTAAGAGTAGAATTGCTAGGTCTTATGATACACTATGTTTAGTTTTTCAGTAACTGCCAACCCATTTTCCAAAGTGGCTACACCATTTCACCAGCAATTATGGCTGTTTCATTGTCCTAATATCTTGACCAACACTTGTTATTATCTCACCCTAGGTTATATTTTAATTGATATTAGAAAGACCTTTGAGGACTAGTTACTTTTATTACACTTTCAAGTAAATTAATTTTAGTTAAGGAAGGTCAGAGGTAATAAAAGTTTTGAAAGATAGTTATTGCAAATTCCATTTAAATGTATAAAAACTATAAAAACAATGAAAAAAATCAGGGAAAACAGTTGATCTTTAGAGGATTAATATAGACATGAAACTTACTACAGTGAATGACAATTGACATTTAGTATTATAAAAATCATGCCAAGAAAGTATGTTAGTGCATGCTTAAGATTTTCAAGGAGTTCAAAGCTTCAAAATAATCAGTACATTTTTTTTAAAAGGTGGATTTATGAGTAGTTACTGGTTTGTCCTTATGTGAAGCAGAAGAATGATCTAACTAGGTTTCACATAGACTTATCTCCATTTTTTATTTGTTTGTCTAGGGTTGAATGTTAGAATAAAATCAGTATCAGATGGGTTATATTCTATCTCAGTGTTTCTTAATCAGGGTGATTTTGGCACCTGAAGGAACAGTTAGCAATGTCTGAAGACATTTATTGTCATGATTGGGTGGGTTGCTGCCAGCATCTAGTGGGTAGAGGCCAAGGAAATTGTATCCTACAATACCCAGGACAACCCCACAAGAAAAATTTATCTAGCTCAAAGTACCCTTAGGGCTAAAGTGAAGCCCTGCTATAAGTGATGTTTCTGAAGGTAGAATTAGAACTACTCAAAGCATTTGTTTCCCTTTATTTGGCTTCCTAGGTATGTATGACAAGCCTTTCTCTCTGCCTAGGGTATCTTGAATTTTGGGGTGCTGGACATGAAAGATGGGCTTTATATTTCTGATAAAAAGTTCCAATTGACTATGTTATTCTCTTTCTCTATTTTCTCTCTTCCCTATCCAGTAAGAAACTATTGCTCTAAACACTTTGTAATGACTATGGTCCATCTTTAAGTGAAATTAATGTTAAACATAAATAAATCAGAAGGATGGATATATTCTTATTCCCATTTCTATTCTGCAAAGAATTAATTTTTGGTTCTTTTCTTGGTGACAATGCATTAGATTTTTAGGGTACATCTCTGGATTATCAAAATCCAAATAAGAAAATATCTACTAGTGTTTTCCAAGAAGTTCAGGATAAAATTTTTTGATATTCATGTAATAATTCTCCACTTTGATTTTGGCAACAAAAAAATAATACCAACAAGCCCTTTAGGGATTATAAATTTTACAATGAATATGGGCCCTGGAATCTTGATATATTCTTCTTATTAGGACACTTTTTGTGTTATGGAGTAACTGTATTTAGTTGAGCAGAATCGCTCTTCTGAACCATAAATTCTGCCTTTAAAGGGTTGTAATTAACACAGCTCATCATTGGAGGAAAGAACGTGAGCTCTGGGACAGAGGATCCCAGGCTCTAAGCCCAGGTCTGCCATGTATGAGCTATGTGAACTAAGACAACTTGATTAAGCATTCAGAAAAATATTTCTTTGTTTGTAATTTGGGAATATTATATGGCTCAGAGATCAACAAGCCATGAACCAAATCTGGCCTTCTTCCTGCTTTTGTAAATAAAGTTTTATTAGGACACAACTATGCCCATTCATTTTTGGATTGCCTACCATTGCTTTTGTACTACTATAAGGAAAAGAGTAATTGTGAGAGACTCATGTGTCTGTAAAGCCTAAAGTATTTACAATCTAGTCCTTTACAGAAAAGAAAGATTGTCACTCATAACTTTAACTCAAATATTTCATGGGACTTACAAGTTAAAATACTGAAATATCATACAGGACCTAAGAAAATATCAGTACTACACCTTGTTAGATCCGACAAATTATTCTTAACAACAATAACACTACAACTAGGATTCATTCAACATTTAATGAGTGTATCTACATATAAAGATACTTAATTCTCAAAACCCAAGAGGTTATTAGTCTCATTGTGTATATGAAAAAGTGGAATTTCAGAGAAATTAAGTAATGCCCTTAATGACGTAAAGCTAATTAGGAGAGTTGTTGTTAAAAATATTTCAACAAGTTTGTTTTTCTTTCTCTTCCTATTTAAAAAATCCCTGACTTTCTGTAGAACAGTTTTATTTTTATCTACTTATTTATATATTTGCTGGGGATTGTGCTCAGGTTTTTTTTTTTACCATTGTGCTACATTCCCAATCCTTTTTAAATTATTTTATTTATTTATTTATTTTGTGTGGTGCTGGAGATCGAACCCAGGGCATCATGCATGCTAGAAAAACACTGTACCACTGAGCCATAATTATTTTTTTCTATTTTGAGACAGGATCTTACTAAGTTGTTGAGGTTGATCTTTAACTTGGGATCCTCAACCTCCTGAGGAGGATTGTTGCTGGGTTTACAGATGTTCCTCATGCACACTCAGTTTCTGAGTCAATCGAAAAAGAAATTGTTGACTGTTTAAGCAGTTAAATAAAACTTTTAAATATTTTCTGTTAATTGTTTTCAAAAAACTTTTATACTGGCATTAACTTGTTGTTACCTGGAGTGGGGTTGCAACTCAGTGGTACAGCACTTGCCTAGCATATGTGAGGAACTGGGTTTGATCCTCAGCATCACATAAAAATAAATAAATAAAATAAAGGTATTTTATCCATCTATAACTAAAAGAATTTTTTCAAATTTGTTGTTACCTTTTATATTCTCTATACTTTAATTATCTTTTCTTTCTCCTCTCTTCCTTATGATTTTATTTCCCTCCTTCTGCTTTCAAGACCTCTCCTTTATTTCTTAATTGAGGGAATTTTGTAAAGGAGAATAATGACTATTTCCCCTGCATCTGTGAAGCCAAAAATCAGGGCATTGGCAAGTGCCAGCTGAGCATTACTGTGCAACTCTTCAGAAGTTAATTGTCACCAGTGCTATTGATTCCAAGGTACTTTTCTTATTCATAAAACACTGTGGTCCCTAAAGATTGGCACTGGCTTTGTTATTTTAGGACATATCTCACAGTTCTGAGAAATATCTCTAAAGATGGTAAACCAGATTTACAGTCCCTTCTTATGGTGGGTCATCTTCAGGAAGACATCCATCATTGGTATCTGTGCTTTTTCATGTAGTCATTGGCATCTGGATGTACCCTTTTGTGTATAGCTGTGTGGCACTTGGTGTGTTTCTATAGGTGGTTAGCTGACATTGGGTTGTGTTTCTATAGGTTGCCCATCTGGTGTATCTGGATAGAGATCTGTGGATGGGCATCTGGCATTTAGTTGTGTTTCCATCAGTGGTCATTCATCATCTAGGGTTGTATTTTCATGGATGGCCTTCTAAGGTCTGAGGTCATGTTTCTATAGATGGTCCCCTTTGACTGTACCTCCACAGATAGGGAGTCTTCCCAGGTCTTTGGCACATGAGCATGCAATTTCCCCTCTATGTGGCATCAGTGAAGCTGCCTTTACTTTTCTATCTATTGTTCCCAGTTCTACTCTCTGAAGCAACCTAAAATAAAGTCTCATCCCTCCTCTGTGTAGTTGCTCTTCAGAGTATTTGACAAGTCTAACCTCATCCTCCAAAACCTTTATTTATCTATAATAAAAATTGCATAGTCCTTCAAATATTTGTCATAAGGTAAGATTGTGGCCTTTTCTTTTTCTGGGGATGATTATACTGACCCATTTTAACTTCCAATGCCACATATATGCCTTACATATGTATGTGTACATGTGTGAGTGAAGAGGTAGACATGGACAATATATAATTCCAAAAGAATGAAAGGAGAGGAACAAAGTAAAGAATGAAAGAAAGGAAGAAAGGAAAAATCACCTATTATCCCATTACCCAGATAAATATTTCAAAATTGTTTTCCTCATTTTCAAGCCATTATGTGTGTGAGTGAATAAATGTGTGTTTACACATTTACTTCTCTGTACCTCTATCTATATCTTTCTCTTTATGTGTTGGCATAGAAATCCAACTACCCACAGCTTTATGACTTGATTCTGTATTTATTCATAGCATGTGTACTTTCCCTCACAATAAATAGTAGTCATTGGCATTATTCTTAATAACTGCATTTCACTCCATCATGTGGATAAAGGAGAATTGACATATGCCCTTTTAAAGTATGACTGACAAAAGCCACTGTGATATGCCAGATGGAACTAAATATGGCAGAACATAGTGGGGATCACTCCATCCTTGTCCTTCATCTGGTCTTCTATTTCGCTGCATGTAAACATGGTTCTTGAAATTAACTTAATTTTTTTAGTTCTCATATCCAGTTTTTCCTTCCTTGCCCAGCACCTTCAGCCTACCATTTATAGGGGAAAGGACCATTTTCAAATGTGAAGTCTTATGTATATAAGTTATGAAACAAAAGAGAGACAGAATAAAATCATTTGAAAGGAAGATTATTACCACTTCAAGTTGTCTTGTGATTTGTGTGTGTGTATTTGAGTGTGTGCATACATTTTTTCACAGGCAAAGACATTTTACCACCCCATTTTCAATCATTTTCTGCTCTGTTCCTCCTCAGTATCTATTTCTCTCCAGGTGATAAATGATATGTAGATGTTGACTTTCTGTATTGTACATATTAATGTGAGATCTTTGAAAAACTGAATAGCAAGTTTTAGCTATGTCCTATGATGATTACTGTATAGAGTAACTTAACAAAACTTTCCTGAAAAGTTTTAGTTGGTTTTCTCAGAATGGTGCTGTTATCAGGTGAAACAGTGACTAATGTAAGGGTGTCATTTGAGAATGCAAGTTGGACGGACTTTTTCCTTATATGATGTATCTTTTGGTGTATCACGTATTGATTTAAATGTGAGAAGGTGCTTTCCGCATTCAGAAAATCCTTTTCTCCCAGTTATTTCATGATTCCCCTAAAGGATATCTTGAGAGTGTTCAGGTACTCTCTACCCCTGCCCTTACTCCAGCCCCAAGGTACCCATCACCTTTTCCTTTCCTTTGCGTCTTTCCATGGGCAAACAACT
This sequence comes from Sciurus vulgaris, assembly GCF_902686455.1. Taxonomy (NCBI): domain Eukaryota; kingdom Metazoa; phylum Chordata; class Mammalia; order Rodentia; family Sciuridae; genus Sciurus; species Sciurus vulgaris. The sequence goes on along the minus strand of NC_136471.1, from coordinate 130,160,681 downwards.
GAGGCCTTGTCAATCTCAAATGTTGTGAGACTGTCTCTCAAACATTTTCTAGACCCTATGGCAAATGACCCGCTGGGTGTGGATCTCACTCTCCTCCATGCCTGCAATGCTCATGGTCTTAAATCCCAGTGTAGAACTGGGACCATTGAAGCTGCTTTATGTCCTTTTCATAGTTATTTGGAACACCTTCTCTCTTTCCCCTATCACTTTGACACTAAAATGCCTTATTTATTCCTTGCTATTACACAGCATTTTAAGTAAAGTTATTTGCTTCAAATTTGCCCTACATGTTTTCTCTCTCCCTTTCTTTTTCATCTCTTTTTTTCCTCTCTCCTCCCCCAACTCCTATGTTTTCCCTCTCTTCTACTTCCCACTCTCTTTCCTTCCCTGGCTCCCTCCTACCCCTTTTCCCCTCCCCTTCCCTCTGTTCCTTCTTTTTCCAGCCCCTCCCTCCCACTACCAATCTGTGCTCCTCTCCTATTCCCCTAATGCTGTCCCCCTCTATCTCCTCTTCCTTTTCTACATGCCTCATCCCAAACTTCTTCCCTTTTTCCTCTCCCTATCTCCCCCACTTTTCTTTCCTCCGTCCACAGAAGGAATTCTGTGAGTTTCTGTAGAGGACCAAAATTCAGTCAAACATTTCTCCTTCTTCCTTCAAGTCTCCCTTCCCCATCTCATTACCCTAGTCAGAGAATGATCTCTGCTTTATTAGAGCCAGTACCCCTGTCACAATAACAACCTATAACACTAGTGCAGACAGTAATGGTTAGTTGTAGGAATCCTTGCCTTTATGATAGTATGAAAGCTTACCTATGTAACCATTCCAGTTTTTACTTCCAGTATGGTATTCAATATGTAACATGAGATATTTAACACTTTGTGATAAAATAGGTCAGATGATTTTGTATGACTCTAACTAATGTAAATGTTCTAAGCACATTTAAGGCTAGTCTGGGCTATGATGTTTGGAAGGTTAAATGTATTAAATGTGTTTTCAACTTACAATGGGTTATGGTGACATAACTCCTAGGTTGAACAGCATCTGTACTCATCAACCATCCATCCTCTACCAGAGTCTTAGAGGATCTCAATTGCCTTCCAGATAAGTGCGGAGATTAAGGGAAGTGACAACTAGGTATGCTATCCTAGGAAGGAGGAATCTACCTAGGGAGGAGGATATGCCCATTCACAGGAATTAAATTCTGGTTCTCAAGCATTGCATAGCTAAAACACATACATATGGAATGACTCTGTAGGTGGTTCAGGATTTGGTGACTTGTGCCTTAAAGAAAACCAAAGTTTGGCATATTTTCAACAACATAAAATCCTTAATTTTAGAAAACTAAGGTATCTGGGGGTCATGAAATGGGAACCCTCTTTTGCTTAACAATTTAGCTTCATGGCCATCAGCACAGGTCTAGAACTCAGATTTCCTGGGTTCCAGTCCTGTCTCAAATCCTATGAGTCACACTCCCTCAGTTTCCTCATGTATAATATGTCAATGATAATCCAATGTATTTCAGGGCTGTTATGAGGATTTAATTAGTTAATGCATGTAAAATGCTGAGAAGAGTACTTGATGCAGAGTAAATTTTTCACAAAGATTATTATTCATTTTTACAAACAAGACATCTTAAGACATGGCCAAAACCATGTCTGAGTCATTGTAGGTAGGTAGTACCTCACTTTTGTTAACTGTTTCATAATAGCAAGGCTCTGCTTGAAAATTTCTTTAGACTAATTCCGGGGTCACTAAACTTTGCAATGGGCCAAACATTGCATGTCTTAGGCTTTGAGAGCATAGAGTATCTCTGACAGCTACTCAACTCTGCCTCTGTAATGCCAAAGTAGTCACAGAGGATGTGTAAATAAGGGTGTGTGGCTGTGTTCCAGTGAAACTTTATTTATAAAACCAGAGGGCAGCCAAACACTAATTACTTCTCCCACCCTCTTAGATAAAAAACTTGGAGGTCAGGTGTATATCTCAGTGCTAGAGTGCTTGCCTAGAATGTGTGTGAGGCACTGGGTTCAATCCCTAGCACCACACAATGAATAAATTAATTGAATTTAATTAAAGACTTGGATTTACATTTTGGTGAATATTCGATGAGTATTTTTCTAGGAGAAAGATATTGTTCTTAGCCTTTTCCCTTTGTACATCTCTGGGAGCTTAATTTACTTGTGATTGACTTTTTAATGTTAAGGTTTAATTATGGTAATTAGTGGGCAGGGGTATTGTCTGGGTTGAGTGTCTGTGTCACTAATGGCCAAGGCAGAGGTCACAGTGAGATAATACTTTATAGATTTGCTCTTGCAAACTTCCTTATGTGATTGTCATACTAGTGGCCTCAAAACTATGTTATATCTATGGGACCTGGACTTGTATCATTATATACTGTTTATGCCAAATCCTTTGAATCTTTATCTCATAAGTTTTATATATGCCCATATAAAAATGGTTTTTTGATTAATGATTTTAAAAGTTAATGTGGGACACACATAAGGCCTTCTCTTTGATTTTGTCATCCTTATCTCTGAGAAACATTAATTGACTATTTACAGAACCCTTACCATATGTTAGACACCATGCCATGGTAAATACCTTATATGGAACCCTTCACTGAATCCTTTTCAAACCCTCATGAAAAACATGTAACTGTTCTTTCACAGACAAGAAATCAAAGGCTTAAGAGTATTTGGCCAAGACCCGGGATTTGAAGTCCCAATTCTGTGGACTGATCTTTAGTCTGCATACTTGAGAGGTCTGTCAAGTGCTCATTATCTGCCTTCATTTTTGTTTCAGTCAGTGGCCTTCTTTAAATGTAGGGGAAGTTAAAATCCCAGCTGTGCATTGCATTACCTTCCTCACTTGACAAGCAGAGCTGCTCTTAAAACGGAGTGCAGTTATTTGCATAGTTATCAGTATGCTGGAGAAGTTCCCTCCTCACACTTGTGACTCCTTCCATCCCATTTGCCATTCGATTTTGCACATGAGCAAAGCTGTCTCTGTCTTCTGGTGGATGCTGAGTTTTTGTCTCTGCTTTCGTTGATTGAGACATCCCAGCCCTGCTTTCCTTGGCACTTGCTCCTCGGGTTATGGTGCTGGCACAAACTGTACCTGCAGCATCATGTTACTCTTTTGTGCTAAAAATAACTGAGATCCTGGGTGAAACTTCATATATAATTCATGGTTTTGATTTATTAATCTTTCCATTAAGCAGCAGAATGACATTTTTGCTGGCTGCCTTCCAATCTGTATTATCTTAGACATTTAGAATTTGTATTCACTTGCATACCTTATGTGTGTGCACATGCATGTGTGCCCTCATGTGAACATGTCTGTTTATTTTCATTGCTGTAATATCAGAATCATTGCTGCTTATAAATCCCTTGATCTTTCACATACTCCCTACTTCAGACCCTTAACACAAATGCAATACCTGAAAGCAGCAAACATCAAATGTATGTTGTTTATGAAAAAATACAAAGCCAGAATGAAAAAAGGATAGCTGTGTCTTTCTGCAGAGGTTTAAAGTTAAGTTTCTATTCAACAAATGAGAGAGGGCAACAATTTAAGGACAGTTCATTCATTCAGTATTTATTTGTTGAGGTCCTCCTAAGTGCTAGGACCTGTGGAAGGATGACCAAGTTGAGGGTACTATAGATAATGCAGCAACTTAATGCATTAGGCTTTAGAGTAAATTAAAATCCTTTTGCACTCCCATAGTAGCATATAAGTTGATCTTGTTCACCTGAAATATTAGAAGATACTTTGCAAAGAGTAAAAACATTTTAATTGTTTTATAAGATACTCTGTGAGAGCAATACCCTGAGGGTCACTTCAACTTCTTGGGCTCCATTGCCTTCCTCCATTGCCCTCCATGAAACCTTCACCCCCATTGCCATTTTTCTTTGGTTGTGAACAGGTTCTTCAAAGCAGGAGAGAAGGCTCTGTACTACCATTAATAAATGAAGGAGGAGAGCAACTGTAGTAAGAGTCCTGATCCTCTCTTATCAGATTCTACAAACCAACAACTTTTCAGAATTCTGGTACCCTAGCATTCCAAGCCCCATTTGAACCATTATTGTGTCCTTGTGGAGGCAACTTTGACTTTGATTGAAAACAGTGCCTCCGAGATATTGTATTTTGTAATTGTTTTGCCTGTTTTGAAAGTAATAATTGTCCTTCTATCTGCTGAGCTTCCAGATTAATTTATAAATATAGAATAAGTCAACTTATTTAAGAACCATGACCATAAATTGGAGGGTATAGGGGTAAGGCTATTAATGAAATTAGAAGTATAATCAAAATCCAATATTGCTTTCATTTTATCACAATGTATTTACATTATATAATCGATATTCAAAGGAAGTTACAATCTTAGTTTTGAAATTTTCAACAAATATGGAATATGTACCTTTAAAATAGTATGTTGTCTTTTGACCCAGTGGTACCTATGATTCTTACATATTCAATGTGCTTTACTTTCCCTTCTTCTAAGTAACAGAACTTGTCATTTTTTATGGACTCCCACATTCATATGGTTTCTAAGGAAAAGACACTCTTCCACCCCATCACAACTACATGGGTGGGATGACCAAGGCCTAGACAATTGAAGTCCTGCATACCCTAGCTAGAAGTTAGGTTCAAGGAAAGGGGTGACCTGTGTCAAGCCAACCAAATTTTCCCTTGGGCTTTTCTGGAGTTTTCAGGGGGCAGGGATTGCTCTTCCTTTTCCTCTGAGCAGGGACACCACTCAGTATAGCTCAAGGGAGCCATATTTATTAAGGAAAAGAAAAGCCTAGATCTCCCTGTGGTGAGTTCATCTTTTCCATGATGTGGGAGGAAGGCTGGCCTAATAATGAGACCAGTGCAATGAGAGAATTTTTTAGAGATTATTGTAATAGAGAGGTTCACAGCATCGTTTGAGCCCTTTGATTAAGCTGGCTGGTTAAGGTAGCTATATCCTTAAACTTCTCAGTAACATGACCGTATTAGTTTCCTACTGCTGTTATCACAAAGTACCACAAACTCAGTGGCCTAAAAAGACACATATTCATTACCATGATTTTGGAGATGGGAGGTCTAAAATGAGTCCGCAAGGCCTCATTCCTTCTGGAAGCTTGGGAAAAATCCATTTCCTTGCCTTTTTCAGCTGCTAGGATACACCCATTCATTGTATCATTCTAGCCACTTCTTCGGTTATCACATCTCTTTCTCTGCCTCTCCTGACTATCTCCCTTATTTACCTTGTAAGTTCCCTTATGATTAAATTGGATCTACATAGACAATCCAAGACAACCAACCCATCTCAAAACCTTTAAATTATCACATCAGCAAAGTCCTTTTAGGTATGAAAGAAAGTATATTCTCAGATTCTGGGGATGAGGGCATAGACATCTTTGGAAGGGGAAGCTTTAGTCTGCATACCAAAATCAGAAAATTCATTCTTTTTTTGTTAATCTGAGTTGTATTACTGTCATTTATAACCAAGAGTCTTGAAAAGCACTGTTAAGGAAAATGAGACACTAGTGCAATTTACAAATTCTGAAAAGGGGACCTCTTATATAAACATTTAGAGTTACAGAGTTTTTTTTCTTTTGTAAAGATGAAAGATTCAAAGAAAGAACATTAAATTATACCTATAACTTTAATTGGCTCCAATATTTTCTTGTCCTTTAATCTTTTTGTATCTTTCTAGAATATCTTTTCCACTTGTTATGCTACCAACTGGGAATTTTCCTTCATATGATCTTGTTCTTATTCAAGTTCACCTTTAAAATATTTTGCTTTTTATACCCTGGTATATGCTACAAAGCATTTCTGCAAAAGTTTTCCCCCTCTTAATCATTTTTATTCCTTCTTCCCAACTGTCACTCTCCTCATTTTTGAAAATACTCATATGTTCTCTTGTGAGATTTGAACTGTTTTCCCTTGTTCCCTTTCTGCTAATGTATTTTTTTCTGTCTCTCTTTAGGAATGGGAATAGGAGCACAGCTTTTTTTTTTTAAAAAAGTAATGTGCTTCTGTTCTAGAGATTGTTTCATGATAATTTTCATGCCTGGCATCACATAAATATAAATTCCCATTTCACAATAAATGAATAAATAAAGCTCTTCTAGGTTGTTCTTGCTCTTTGCTGTCTCTATGTAAATAATATAGTATTGTATTACTTTGTTCGAAAGCTTATAAAATAATATTTTAGGCTAAATATTCATCTATATTTTGCTTTTCTCATTTTAAAATTAAAATATGATTTTACTGGACCATTTTTACTTTGTTCTCTAACAAATGAAAATTCTTTCCTTATTGTATTAGCATGCCAGAAATAACTGTCATATTTTTATTCTATTTTTAAGCATTTAAAAAATATAAATAACTGTAATAGATAATGAGAATACAGAATAACTTTTAAAATGTAATCTTGATTATTCATAAGAGTCTATGACCCCTTTTAGTTTTAGTTCTGACATATTAAACATGTAATTTTTTTCTCTTTCCTTAATTCATATAACTTTTTCTGTTATATAACTTGATTTACCATGCAGGATATTGCTATAGCATAGCTCATGTTGCCATTTCCCAGATTTTCTCACTTGTCAGATATCTTTTCTGGTTTTTGTTTGTTTTGGTTTTGGCTTTTGGTGCTTGGAATTGGAACTCATGCATCCTGAGCACAAGCTGTACTACTGAAGTGCACCACCATTGCTATTTTTTCTGTTTTCCTTCTGTTTTGCTCATACTATAAGCAATATAGCCATAACCAATCGTGAATATATTTTAAAGTGATTCCTTGGGAGTTAGAGATTCCTAATGGTGGCAGACCAGGATAATCAATACAATCATAATTTTTATCTCCATCACATTTTAGTGCTCTCAGAATAAAATATCTCAAGAGTAAATAAGATTTTTATATAATGAAACAAAAACATGAGATTATTATATATCATATGAACAAGATTTCAAGGAAAGTATTTGTTTTTTTTTTTTTTTTTCATAAGACTAGGATCTATGGGATATTTAGGAAAAGGACTGAAGTGTATACCTTTGTAATGGATATTTCTGGTCTTTGTGATTACTTTTTCTTTCTTAGTTGTACCTTTCTTTCAGTGTTGTATGTCACTTTCTTTCAGAATTTGCACCTTGACATTTTCATCTTTCTCCTTTGTCCCTTCTGTTGGTTCCTTTCTTCCCTTAACTCTGAGTATTCCCCAATGCTGACCTCTTTCTTCTCTTCCTTTATGTCAAACACATCCAGTAATAGATCTGAGTTTAGCTCATGTCCTTTCCCTTGGTCTTATTGTCATTCCCATAATGTGCTCTCTTTCCCAGTGTTACTGCCACTTCCTTTTGGCAAGACCTTATTATTTATCCCCTGATTTAAATTCACTGCTGGATGGTTTCCCTGCTTCCTGGTGGTTGTGATCCTCACTCTGCCCTTGCAAGCTGTGCCTCTCTACACTAGTCACTGAAACATTTTCTAGTCTTGATTTATGTTCATGGGCTTATGGATGAATGGCCTGTTGCCCCTGACATATCATATAGATAGTGGTTTTCTTAATCTTCTAATCTTTCCTTCTTAAATCTTATCCCCCATCAATCTTCCTATGTGGCAAACAAGTCCTGTCATGTCACTTTTAAACTTTACTAACTTCAATGACTTTGCCAGACCTGGAATGTAATGTCCATACTCTTTGCTAGAACATACCTTGCCCTTCATAACCTGTTCACATTTCCCACCTCATCTTCTGCTGCCGACCCCCAGTCTCACTCTTCCCAGCCCTGTCATTCTTCTCACTATTGCCCCAACATGCCAAGCCCTTTTACCCTTTTCTCTTTGCACACGGTGCATTTTGCAGTTGGGAAAGAGGCTGAGTTTGCAGTCTCATTGTTTTCAATATCCATTTTACAGCATCTCCTTTAAAGATTTTCCAGACACTTGAAATCTCGTCAGATTCCTGAGACTGAATCCTGAGTGAGTGGAGCAATAATATGGAAATGAAGTCAGCGAGTGATATGTGGCAGACACTACCTTGTCATGGTGACTTCTGTTTAGCCCTCAGGCAGCCTTTCTTAGTTGGGGTATCTCATTTGAACCTTGGATGCTGAGAATTATTTCAGTGACAATTTTTTGAATTCTTCCTGAGTTGGTGCCTAACTATGTCATTATAGATGTGTAGGAGGGGAGGTAAGTTGCTATATGTGACATGTGCTATGGAGTGCTGAAGCTTCCTCTTCTCATGGAACTCAGGTTAGAAAGGCTGCTACAGGGCATTTTGGGCTCTGTCAACTTTCTAAGCCTGACCTTCTGTCATTGATGCTGTGAGAACCTGATATTCTTATAATAATTTCTCTTTATGTACAATAACTAGATTCCATTTTGTTAGCTAACAAATGAGACCTTTCTTTGATATAATAGCATATTTGTTATGATATATGTTCATTGAATTATTGGATGAACAACCTTTGAATTCCTCTATTTTCTTTTTTTCTTATATAAAATCAGTCAGCACACCCATTAATTTTTGTGTACAGGGCCCTGATAGTCTATCCTTTCCTTAGATTTCCTAGGGTCACCATCCTGAGGCAGGTCTTTCTCATTTCAGCCCACATTCCTGTGGTCATCTCTTAATGTTATCATTTAGCTCTTTCACTCTCTCCTCTTTATGATACTGAACCCAGATCAATCCCCCCCCCAAAAAAAAAGGACATGCTGTCATTTCACTTCCGAATATCATGCCAATTGGCTTCCCACATTAAGTCAAAACTCAGAAGCCTGGCACTCAGGGCCTCCTGTGATTTGGCTCTATTTTCTCAGCCCAGCATGCTTCCTCCACTCAGCTCAGATGGGGACTGTCACTCTTCTGTGTTTGATCTTTTGCTCATGGTGTACATACCACCTCTTCTTCCCCACGACCTGTATTACTGACTTCATTTTAAAATTTATTTATCAGGTTTATCCAATTTTACCAAATGTTCTTCCCAATATTCATTTTGCAACCATTTTGTTTTGTGAGCATATTAAGTACTGTTGCTTCTTTTTTTGCCCAATGTGCTTTTTTCCTATTTCTTATACTCTAGTTCCTCTGAGTCATTCTGTTTTGTTTTGTTTCTTTTGCTTTTTGTAAATATTTAAAATATTTTTAATCTTTATATAACACACATGCAATGGTTAAAGAAAATTAGTAAAGGAAGAGTTACAGACTGCTCAGAAATAAGTTTTAAAATTATTACTGACTTCTAAAACCCCTTAGCACCACATCAATATCTATGTCCTCCCAAAAGCCTACTTGATGCTCTTCACCCTAAATACTCATCCTTTCTTAATTTCAATTCTTAACACTTTGTTATTGCCTTCTCTGCATACTAGTAAGTGTAATTATCCACTGGAATTCTTCATTGAGAGCCATTGACTCTTAAATATGCACTTAAGTGAATTGCAAAGATGCCAGACATTTCTGAAAAATTCTTAGAAGTATTCTTACCCCACTTTCTTTTCTTTTTTATACCAAATTGCTAAATACTTTGTCTGAAAAAAAATGGAAGTCCACAGTAGGTCACTGCTGCCTATTAACAAACCTAGAAACAAGCAAAACCATTTCCAAGTCACTGTTGGGGCACTATCATTGTCAATGGAAGCAGAAAGACCTCCTGTGTGTGTCTGCAGGAGCTCAATGAGAACACCTGCCACTGAGGAGTGGGGGTGGGGGCAGGGTGGCCTTGGACGTCCAGGACTGTGTCAGACTTGGAGCAACATACCTCTCATGCCTGTGCTATCCGGTGGTAAAGATGATCTTGGCCAAAAATTATTTGATTTCAGGAATTAAAAATTTGCTCAAACTAGCTGATATGATGAAGGGAATTGTAGTATATATCCACTGTGTCATCACACAGATATATCAATCAAAATATGGCCAAGTTTCATGAGGATGAGGGAAAGGAAGTCTCTGGGACTGACAGCTCTTCACTTGTCTCTTTTCATCTTAGCAACTCCAGGTCCTCTCCCATTTCTACTTCTCCTGGTCTCTTCTGTCTACCAATTTTGAGTGTTTATAAAGGACTTGAAAGGACCCCAAAATCCATGTCCTTAGAGCTCTGTCATTCCCCATAGACTGAATGAACTTTCTGTAACTTTCTGGTAGTTCGAATTCTCAAGTGAGAGTTTTGGGGTTGTCTTTCTGTTTGACAAAGGTGTATGACCTTAGACCAAGTATTCATCCTTGGTCCACAGCAGTGTGTCCAGAATTGGGGTCATATATTATAAAAATAAACACTTGACTCTGTCTTTTCAAGGAGACTTTGAGTAGAGTCATACAAAGTTCCCAATGTTTCTATCATGAAAATTTCACTGTGCTACATGTGTTTGAGATACATCACTAAGTAAAAAAGAGAACTCAGTTTTTTAAAAAAATATTTTCGGTTGTAGATGGGCCCAATATCTTTATTTTATTTGTTTATTTTTATGTCATGCTGGGGATCAAACCCAGTGCTCTCGTGTGTGGAAAGTGCTCCATCACTGAGCTACAAGCCCAGCCCCCAAAGAACTCAATTTTAACTTTTAAAGCTGTTTCATTGCTTTCTCCTATCTTCTATAGCCAGTTTACCATGTTATAGAAGAGGAAGCATTAGTTATTCTGAAAATTAACATGTCACTGATATGCCATCAATATAAAATGGGAAAAAGGATGAATTAATTTTCATTGTACGTTGCATGGTTATAGAGCAAACTTATCAGAGGCTGGTCACAATTTAAGGATGCAAACTTTAAAAAGATAAAATAATTGAAGGTGGCTCAATGGAAATCTAAGCAAATGATAAAAGGGAAAGAATATAAAATGTAAGTTTTAATTCAAGGAACATGATAAAGTTATTTAGCCTGGAGAAGGGAGGACAAAGTGACAATATGAGAATTTCCTCAAACATATGAAAAGGAGCAGGGTTATGCTGGACCAACTGATCTCTATTGTCTTAAAACAATATACAACAGAATATAGGCTTTAATGGTAGCACAAACTCAAACATTCAGACTGCAGTGCCACATGTAGAGAAATGTGTGGACTCTCTTTTAAGTACACAGTGTGTAAATGTGTCTGTAAGAACAGAATGTGGTGTCATAGTCACAGGAGTATAATTACAGGGCTTCCCTGAGATTGCCTCAAGCTCTAAGAGGCTGAAGTCTGTTCTGTTACACTAAATAGAAATAAAAGACAAAAGTAAAGATATTTTGTAATCAATTTTTTCTTAATGAATCATTCCAGGTATAAGCAAGTGAATGGTGTTCTTGAAGGGACATTCAAAGGAGCAGCACTAGTCACCAATCACTGAGCTTTATTTGCAGAATGAGAATTATAAACTAAGGGTAAAAGCTAATTTTCTTCTACAATAAAGTACAATTCTGAGTGACAGTGAGGGAAGCAAGGAAGGAGAAATGGGTTATCAGAAATGAGGATAATATGGCAGAATTTTCATTTAGAGAAGTTGACTGACTTTCTTATAAATGGTGTGTGGTGTGATCTTTCTCCACCTCCCTCTCCCAACCATTTCTTCATAAAATTGTCACAAAATTTCCATCCCTAGTTATTGGGTCATGGAATTGAATCTCTGCTACGATGCAGAGAAAATGCTAAATATAGCCTCAAGGTGGTGTTGGATGAGAGCTGAGTTCACCTGTGCGAGGTGTGCTATGCTCAGATTGCCTGTGTTTATCTACCCAACAGTGGACTAAGTAGACATTTTTATATAGCATCAGAACTTGGTCAGAATTTTGATGGGGTAGAAAAAAACCCAAGATGTAAATTTCAGAGACAGAGTAACTATATGATCCTTGGTGAAGTAAGTAAGTTTTTATGTCTTAATTTCTCCTTCAAATGGGAATAATGTGTATATTTCACCTACCTGAGAATGCAATAATACATGATTGCTTTAAAGGAAACATAAGCATTTAGTATTGTAGAAGTTAATGATACTTATGAGTTAGGTATAATTCTTGCCCCAATTTTGTATATGAAGTAACTGAGGCACATGTTTAAGTAAATTAGCTCAAGAACTCACAGCTAAAAAGGAGGAGTAGGATGCAAACATAGGCACCCAACTATGAGAGATGCTTGGAAATATAGTCTAGGAAATATAGTCTAGCATGATAGTGAGACCTATTCAGAACTGAACAAGTGCTGGGAGCTGTGGCATGATCTGCTGCTTCCAGTGATTCCTCAAATGTGGTCTTAGAATTCTGAGGGTCTTCAAAACTCATTCTGGGGGGTGACATGTCAGAATTACTTCTCTAATAACACTGATGTGTTCTATTCAATATTTTTATCTCAATGTTTTGTGGAGTTTTTCTGGAGACTACATGATATGTGATATCTCAATAGATTGGATGCAGAAGCAGATACAAGAATTCAGCTTTCTTCTTTAAATAAGATATTAAAGAGATTTGCAAAAATATAAAACAGTGCCACTCTTCTCACTGTTTTTTGTCATTTGTAAGTATAAATATTTTTCATTTAAAATGCTATTTATGTTAACATATAATGGGTTTATTGTCCTTATTTTAAAATAATTATTGTTTAATTTTTTGGTTTTAATTTCTAACACAGTAAATATTGATAACTGTAACTTACACAAACAAAAGATTTGGGAAGTCTTCCAAAAGAGTACAATGGGGTCCTGAAAATGAAACAGTTTGAGAAATGTTGGGCCATTATTTCTTCTTGGCAAGGTGACTTTACCTATGGTGATCCATGCATATTAACTTTCCCTCCTCTCATGGTCTTATGGTAGGTAGTTGAACCCTCAGGAGAATCTCTCAGAGAGTACATATCTTTGGGATCTGTCCCAAATTGACACAAGATACAGCTGAACTGTGTGTTTGGTTCCCTAGGCAACACCATCACATCCAAGTCTCACAACATGTCCCATTTTTATGCTGTGGGGATTCTCCAAGGTTACTCTTCTCTGGGTCACAGAAATTGATGGTATTTTAGACTGAAGGAAGGGTCCTTAGAAAGATAGGGGCTTGGTGACAAGACCTGCTCTGGACCATTAGGAGCCTTCTTTGGTCAGTCTCTTAACATAGGCAAAGGCAGAGTGCTCATGTACCAGCCTCAGAATAGCAATTAGTGAGGCTCATGTTATATGTGACATACTTACGAGTTCGGTATGATTCTTACCCCAGTTTTGTATATAAAGTAACTGAGGTACATGTTTAAGTAATTAGCTCAAGAAGTCACAGCCAAAAAGGAGGAGTAGGATGCAAACATAGGCACTCTGGATCCATGTTCCGTGACATTAAACACTACATTATATCACTCTCCCTTGGTGATTATAATTTCTTCCTTAGTAATTTTACTAGGAAAGGCATTTTAACTGCTGTACCAAACAACCAAAATTTACAAAAGACAGATACAAAAGTTTTTCCATTGTGCTCCAGTACTAAGTGGTCCAATAAGGGCTTTATATAATCACCCAGAAACCTAGGGATGAGTCATCTGTGGTTCCATCTTTCTGTAGGCTCTTGGAGTTTTCTTGGTACAGATAGGAAAATAAAGAGTGGAATATTGTACTTAGAAGGGTTTTATGGGTCAAGCCAGAACTTCTGTCCAAAGTTTACAGCATCACATCACCCATGTGATCATACCCAACTATGAGAGAAGCTTGGAAATATAGTCTAGGTATCCAGTGGGAAAAGGGGAAGAATTGAATAAATAATTGTCATTTCTTTCATGAGCACTTTGAAGAGTTTTGTGTTAACTAATTATGCAGAGATTCCAGGAATATTGCCAGAGTCTATGCTCAGAGTTCAACTGATAATTTACAAGGTGTATCAATAATTCTATGTTCCTGACATGAAACAAGGCCTACAAGGCCCAGGTCCCCAAATAAAAGTATATATGGGCCTGGAGTTAACTATAAAAAAAACTTTAATATCATGGTTAACTCTAAGCAGCTCTCATAACATCTTAGTGAAAATTAGAAAAAATACTTTTTTCCGAAGCAGTTTAGTGTTGTTTCAGAAAATACTCTAAGTATTCATATCTATAGATAATATTATATGAATGAGACCCTTATGATTCAGCAATGTTCATTCTACACACTGTATAAGAAATGCCTGCCTTTATGCTGGGTAAGGACACCTACTCCTTTATTCCCTACAGTTTATATCCGGTTCTCAGCTGTCATAATGTAACACACCTAAAGAGCAAAGTCAAGTCGTAACTTGGTTTTCTTTAAATGGTCCTTTTCCTGGTTCTTTCCATTTTCCCTATGCGTTCAGGCATCTGTCATCATTGTTCAATCTTACTTGAAAAGAAAACGCTATTGTAGCTTCCAGTTTTGACAGGGTTCCTCAACACACATTGTCTTTTAGTCTATAACATTGCCCTATGTCAGGGATTCACAAACCTGATACTATTGGAAATTGAGTGGATCATTCTTTGTTGTGGGAACTGACCTGCAATTGTAAGATGTTCAACAGCATCCCTGGTCTCAACCCACTAGAGTCCAGCCGCAACTCTTCCTCCCAGGAGTGACATTGAAAAATGTTTCAGGACATTGCCAGATGTCCACTGGGTGGTGAGATCACACCCAGGTGAGACCCACTGGAGGCAAGTGGCAGTGTGGGAATGTAGTGATCGTTTCCCAAACATGTTGGATCAAAGTACTCCTCGATGGGCTGCTGTGCTCGTGTTACTTGGGTCATAGCAGAGGAATTTGTTCTTTTGGTATCTTTCTGCATTTTCTCCTTTCCCACATTGGCTACCAATCCCTGGGACATGACCAAAATGCCTGATGAGAACAAATTAGAGGAGGAAAAGATTTATTTTGGCCCAAGGTTTCAGAGGTCTGATGTACAGCCAACTCCACTGCAGAACATCATAGTGGAAAGGCATAGTGGAAGAAAGTTTCTCAGCTCATGGCAGCCAGGAAGCAGAGAAGAAGGGGCCAGGGACAAACATAGTCTGAAGCCATGTGCCCAGTGACCTGCTTCCTCCAACCATGTTCCACCTGCCTATGGTTACCACTCAGTAGCCCCTTCAGCTATCAATAGATGAACCCAACAAATTGATTAACCCACTATGAAAGTCAGAGACCTAATCATTGCCTAAAATCACCATCTCTGAACCACTCTGCATTGGGAATCATGGGTTAACACTTAAACTTTTGGGGGATGTTCTAGATCTAAATCATAATAAGTTCCAAAGCAACTTTTATATCATCCCCTGTAATATAAAAGTGCTAGGAAATACATTTGTTTGGCTCACAGTTATAGCCACCAGCATCTTACACAGTGCCATTCACATAGTAAGTGCTCAGGAATATTGAATGAAAGAACATGTGAATCATGAATCAATGAACATACTTTACTGCCAATGTTAACTGTGTGGGCAATGTCTGCTTTATATAGTGTTTTACATCCTTTCAATCAGCTAGGAACCCTTTCACCCTCATTTCCATTTGAGACATTGTAAACTTCAGCAGCAGTCTCCCAACCTGGATGGATTTTTTTCTTTCAGTGCTGGGGATTGAGGATTGAACCCAGAAGTATTCTAATTCTGAGATAGAGCCTCAGCCCTTTAATTTTGTTTTGTTTTGAAACAGGGTCTTGCTAAGTTGTCAAGACTGACCTTGAAATTGCGATCCTCCTGCCTTAGCCTCCCAAGTAGCTGGGATTACAGGTGTGCACCACTATGCCTGGTTTTGATGTTTCCTTAAATCACTGTACAATCTGAGAGAATACTTGGGACCCCCAAGAGGCTTTCTAAAAGCAATAAGGTCTTCCATAATTCCACACTGAGACCTTAAAATTCTCCTCTGCTGAGTTAATACCCTCTGATATGACCATACCTTTCATTTGTGAGTCATTATAGACTATGCTAATTTCCTAGAATACTCTCCTGGAACCTAGACACCCTGAGATGGTAGGCACTTGAAGTTAAAAGGTTACCACTTAGGTTTTACAAAATTGAAAAGAACCCACATGTGGAAGGCTTTCCTGGAGTGTTGCCAGAAAGAAAACTATCTTACTATTGGCTGAACTCAAATGTACCAGAAACCCAGAGGATGGTGCATTATTTTTCTCACTTGGTAATCTTTCCATGTTGACAGTCAGCATCTGATGTACAACTGGGAATTTTCCCCTCCCAGGCCTCCCTTCTTAATATTCATTTTTCATCCTTGGTCCCTCTCTGGGGCCTTGCTGGCAAGCACATATGGGGTCTGCTGTCTTTCTAGGCCCTATTCTGGAGGGGATCCAATGCATCCCTTTAGATAGGAGAAAGTCCTTCATAGGAATAGATTTACATCCTTCAGTTTCTTTAGTGTGGAATTTAGACAAACTTTCCATTTGCTAACATTGATAATCACTCACAACAAGAATTCCAATGTTATTAACTTAAGCAAACAAACACAAAAGCCTCTTTCACCCAAGATGTGGAGGGCAAGAATTGAATGGGGTGAGGGAAACAGAAAATTCTCTCCTGCCATATTGAAAAGCCCTGAAGAATGCAACATAGTGGGCCTCCTTTATTCCCATGCTCCTCTGCTCTCTCCCATCTTATCTAGTGTTTTCTTCTTGCTCTTTCAGCAGGTTGTACTCAGCTCATCCCCACCTCCCCAGAATCCAAGGACATCTCTAAGACCAAGAATGCATGGGAGAATTTACATCACTCTATATACCAGTCCAGTAACAACT
Source organism: Sciurus vulgaris (assembly GCF_902686455.1). Taxonomy (NCBI): domain Eukaryota; kingdom Metazoa; phylum Chordata; class Mammalia; order Rodentia; family Sciuridae; genus Sciurus; species Sciurus vulgaris. Next base: position 130,143,990 of record NC_136471.1, on the reverse strand, counting down.
GAGCTAACATTTTGCTAGATTTCTTCTGGGTGGTTGCAGACAGCCTCAGTAATAATGCCTTGCAAGTATAACATTCTGTAATTAGACTGTCCTGTAATTAGGGAGTTGACAACTTAGCCACAGCTTGTCACTAGCCAGCAACACAGCAGGACACAGGAAGCACCATAGAGAAGGACATCTGTCTGCCAGCTAATGGCAAGAATTCCAAGGAAAGCCAGAATGAATAGCATAGTAATAACAATGATAATAGCAATAAAGTCATAAAAAGGATAAGAACATAGTTCTTGATCAGAGATGAAGCTGGTGCCTTGGAAAGAAAGGACCATGACTCTTATTCCATCTTCCTGCTCTAAGGGATAATGACCTAAAAGAGAGCCCTCTGAGTGGTCGTGTAGGGAACAGGGAGTTTGATTTAATTAAATCAAAGGGCTCTTGGGTTGCTGAGTAGTCAGTGGACCCATGATCTCTGTCTCTGCCATTCTCCTAAACCTGCTTCTTTTACTGAATTCCTTGGAGTCTATTTTGATTCCTACCTTCCACACCATCTTCCACATCTAATAGGAAAGTCTAGTTAACCATCCCGTCTCCATCCCTCCCATCTTTCCCATTTTGGATATCTAGCCCTAGTTTGGGCTATCATCACTCTTTCACTGGACTGACCACCATTTACCCCTTTACTAGTTTTTGCACTCCAGAATTTTTCTTTCCTCCATCCACCCAGAGCTCTACTGATAAAGCTGAATTTCCCACTGAAATTGCTCCCGCCACCTCTGCTCTAGAGTCACCAACAGAGACAGATTGCCTACTAAAACAGAGTTCTGGGTGTGAAATTTAATACCTGATTCCGCAATTCTTTTTACCCCTTATATGTTCAATTTCTTTCTAAGTCAGGACTTGTACTCCAATTAAGTAACTACTTGTTTAGTGTATCTTCCTGTTTTCATCTTTAGTAATTCCCTATTTGGCATGATCTTTCCTCTGAATTTTTTTTCTGAATTCCCATCTATACTTTAAAATTTTTTTCATAACATTTTATTTAACACTATATGTAAAATATTAGCATTTAAACATGGGACATAAAATTATTAAGATATTCTACACTTTCTCATATTAATTTTTCAAAATTTATCATTTATATTAGAATTGATATCTGACTAGCAGCATATCAAGTGCTTAATAGCCACATATGGTTAGTTATAGCCATAAGAGACAACATGGCTTTAGTCATTTATAGCTACTGAATTTTTTCTTTGTGCATTTTTGTTGGTACATTATAGTTGTACATACATGATGGAATTTATTGTTACATCACCTCCCAATACTCCCCCCTCCCTTTCTCCTATCCTCTGATGCCATTCCTCTACTCATCTCCCTTTGATTTTTCATTAAATCCCCCCACTTTCTTTTCCTTTTTCCTAACTTCCACATATGAGAGAAAACATACAACCCCTAGCCTTCTAAGTATGTCTTATTTTGCTTGATATGATTATCTCTAATTAATTTCATTTTTCTTTATTTCTGAATAAAACTCTATTGTGTATATATATTATATTTTCTTTATTCATTCTTCTGTTGATGGATACCTAGACTGCTTACACAGTTTTGCTATTGTGAATTGTGCTTCTATAAATATGGGAGTACATGTATCACTACAGTATGATGTCTTTAATTCTTTAGAATAAATACTGAGGAATGGTATAGCTGGCTCATATGATGGTTCCGTGCCTAGTCTTTCAAGGAACATCCATACTGACTTTCATAGTGGTTGTACTAATTTACAATCCCAATAACAGTGTGAAAGTGTCCTTTATCTCTACATCCTTTCTAACATTTATTATTATTTTATTAATTCTTTTTAGTTATACATGACAACAGAATTTTTGATATAACTATGAAAACATAAAATATAATTTGTTCTAATTCAGTCCCTAGTACATCCTGTTCCCCACTCCTAGCCTCAGTTCCCTTCCCTTCCCTCTGTTCTGCTGATCTTTCTTCTATTTACATATATATATATATATATATATATATATATATATACACACACACACACATATATATATTTAATTTTAGTGTCCTATGGATGTGCATGTTCCCACACATCCTTTAAGGCCCAGATCAGAAGGTTGCCCCCACCCCTGGCTCTCTGGAGATTTCTGTTTCCCAGCCCCGTGAGCCTCCCTCCTCCAAACATGTTTTACCCTCCCCACTTTCCTATCTCTGCCTTTCATGGTTTTCTCAGTACCCATGGTCACTGGAATGAGTAAGGTAGCTGTAGTGTAATTGAAAACTCAGTAAATTAGAAAGTTGAATGTATGTACATAAAAACTGCTGCTTCTAGTTTGCTTGTTGTGTGATCTCTGGCAAATCACTTAACCTCCTAAGGCCTCAATATTGTTATTTATATATTGGACATAATAATCCCTGCCCCAAGAATTGACAAACCTGAGACTACATGTACAGAAACTTTTCTAAGTAGGAAAGCATTATATCAATGTGGAGTATCCTGATGATTATCTGGCCTATACTGTAGTTATTTATGTGGTTGCTTTATTAAATGTCTTATATCATAGTTATTTGAAAAATGATTTCATACTGTCCTCTCACAATCAGTTGCTAACTCCATGTATCAATTAGACATGCATTCAATGCAAGTAAGAGAATGCCTGATTATCATTGACTGAAGAATAATGACAGAAAAGGGAAAGATTTAATTATCTCCTAAATGGAAATTTGGAGTTCAACATTCCAGCTGGGTTCTAGAACATAGTATTGGTTAGGGCCAAACTCCCCCTTGCTCTATCCCACTATCCTCAACATCTTGACTTCCTGTTTTCATACTTGTTGCCAGATGGTTACAGTCTTGCCACATCTGATGGCTACAACTCAAAGTTACATGACTTCATTTAGAGGCAGGAAACAATGAGGGAGGAGAAGAGTAGTAGATTATGTATGGGGGCTGGGTCATCAGACAGTCTTGAAAAGGACTTCATTTCCACATGGAAAGAACAAGAGCATCCTTGTTGAGCTGGCAACAAACAGTGTCTGCTACAGTTCTGGAAATTAAGATGAGTAAGACTAGATTTCCTCTCCACAGAGTCTAGTATATAGTAGATGGCATATGGTAGATGTTCAATAAATATTAATTGAGTCAATTAATAAGTAAAATAATAAATTAATACAGGAATGAGAGTTCATAATCCTGGAATAACTCATCTGAAGTTAGTCATTATTGTATACATACATCTTACTTAAAGTTCACCCTTGTAATAGTCTTCAGGATTAGAGCAATTTATCCATCAAACAGAAGTGCTGTTATTCAAAGTGGTTTGATTGGATTTTGTCTAGTCTGGGGCCAAGGAGCAGGAATACTGTGTCAGAAAGATAGCATAAAAGGGAATCTGGATCTGAGAGTTCCAAAATGAGTTTGAAATATTAAGCTTTCTCAGGCAAATATGAAGTTTTATGGGTTATTTTTTAATATTGCATTAGAATTCAAAATATTGTTACAGGATATGTCACATTAAGAATTCATATTCTGACAATTATACACCAGAAGAATCTTCTAAATGACCTCCTTCCCCTTTTCTTTCCAAACTTCATCTGACAAAGGAGATTCAGAGGGAAAACAGTGATTATAATCCTACATTTGCAGACTTTTGTTATGTTCCTGAGAAAAATGGGTGAGAGAGGGTGGGGATAAAAATGTAAAGGAAATAAGGTGATATAATAAAGCTTAGTGGAAAGTATATATAGCAAATGTGCTTCTTAACCTTAATCAAAGTTCAGCTGATAGGGGAATGAGCTAATAGTTTTCCATTTCATAGATATGTGATTAACTGGTAAAAGTTTTTTATCTTGAATGTGTTCCTGGTACCTAACCTTCTTGATTATAGGACAACCAAAGTAGATGGAATCTCAAAACATTATATATCTCTTGACCTTCAGGAAGAATCACTTGTATATCTACATTGCAAGAGAAGGGAAAGGGAATAGGAACATGGGGACTTGTTTTAACCCATAAAACTTACAGATGAGGGAGTCAGCACTAAGACAAGTTAAATAACATCCTAAGGGTCACTTCCACTTACAGATTTGGGAATAGGACTCAGTGGGACATGCTAGTAACTTGTCTGTTGTTCATTCTAATGCCTCATATGGCATTTAAATTTTTTGAGTCTTCTTTAACATAATTAAATATAAGAAAAATAATTGAACTGTACTGGTAGAACTTGAGACATTTTTATTCCACAAATCTGAATTTAGAAGTTCCCTTTATGATGTTAGATTTATCACCAGGAAAACTCTTTCTCATAATAATCTTCATACTCACTAAGAATTATTGTCATCACTTAGCTTTTCTGGTGTCAACTTTTGTCATCCCTAAAATGGGATAATAATACCTTTCTTGTTTAATTTCCAGGATTATTTCCAGAACTAACAGAACAAAAGCATTTAGAAAAATTGAACCTAACAAATGTATGGTATGACTCATATCTTTATTTAATACTAATAAAAATAACAATATTTAAAACTAGCTTATCTTATCTTCTATCTTCTAGTTCCTCCTCCCTCCTCTCTAAAATATTAAGACATGCATGCAAAATTGAAAGCTAAAAAAGAAAGGAAGGGATGAAAAGGGAGGAAGGAAGGAAAAGAGGAAGTAAGAAAGAAAATAATCCTTACCCTTTTTTTGCTTTTATTAGTTTTCTTTACCTAATTTTTCAATAATCCTATTGTCTTCAGATGTTGTCTTAGTCAGCTTTTTGTCACTTTGACCAAAATTCCCTAAAAAAAAAAAAAAAACTTGTATGGGGAAAAATTCATTTTGGCTCATGGTTTCAGAGGTTTCAGTCCATGGTTGGATAGCTCCATTGCTTTGGGCCTGAGATGAGACAGAATATTTTGGTGGTTGGTAGCATGTGGTGGAGAAAGCTGCTCAACTCATGGCCTCCAGAAAGTATATAGAGAGGAAGGGTCTGAGAGAAGATAAACTCTTCTAGGGATTGTCCCTAGTGACCAACTTCCTCCAAATAGGTCCTACCTCCCAGTCATCAATGAATTCATCCACAGATGTGGTCAAAGCCCTCAAGATCCACTCAATTCCCAAAGTCCCCACCTCTGAACACATGATATTTTGAGGGACATTGCATATTCAAACCACATCAGATGCCAAGTCCATCTCTGAGAATATTGCTCCATTATTCAAAACTAAATCCCTCCATAGAAGGTAAGTTAACATTTGTACTGAATTCAACATATTTACTGGCTCTTTTATGTGTCACAACTTCCCTTGGGTTTAGACTTGTAGATCTAACATCCTATGGACATCAACTGGGCATTTTACAACCAGAATGTGATGAAGGAATTTCATTGCTTTCCTTTAAAAATCCTGCTTCTCAGACACCTCTGAGAATGGAGATGTCTTAGGGTCACTTCCCATTAGCCCTGGCATCCAAGTTTGACATCTGAGAGGGTTCTTTGACTTCCCTCTTCTTGACTCTTCTATACATAATCAAATATTTAGTCCTGATGATTTTATCCCCAATGTAATTTTCTATCCTTTCTACTTCTGCAATGGACTCCTTCTATATTCTCCTAGTTAGACATTTTTTAAGGCTAGGGATCAAAACCAGGGCCTCACACATGCTAGGGAATTGCTCTACACTGAGCCACACCCCTCTCCTGAGTGGATTTCTTACTTCCAGTCTTCTTCCCTCAACTTCCCAAGTATCTAATTAAAGTATCCATCTGACAAGATCATCTCCTACTTTAAGCTGATCCATTACTCCCCATCATTAATACTACTGTTCTCAAACTAGGCTCATAATAAGCCTACAATAGTGCCTTGGAGGAGAGAAAAGGGGATGCTCTTAGGGCTGGGGCCTTAATTCCCTCTTTACTCAAGGAAATCTTATTCTATATATTCTTTTGCATTGGGGTTCTTAGAAATAATTGCTTTTGGACACAACATTTTTTTTCTATTAAAATTTGAAGCCCAGTGACCAACAAGATATAGACCATGATCTGGCCCCTTTCTGCCTCTCTAACCTCATCTCTCTTTTTTCTCTTCTCTCTGTGGAACCAAACAGCAACACAGTGCCCACTTTTCCTGAATACACAGCAATGTTTCTTGCCCCAGACTATCTTCTTATGTTGTGTCACATGCCACAGAGCCCACTAAATCCCCATCCTTTAGGATAACTAAAAGTAACATACCCATTAAGACTTAATATCATCATCTCCAGGGACCCTTCCTTCTTTATTCCCTAGTTGCCCCTTCACTCCCTGACAATCTTTTATCTATTATGTGCTAGTTCAGATATGAGAGGCATTAAGTGGTGTAAAATAAAGAACAGTGGCTTGTGATCCTCACTCTATTGCTAATTACATGTGTCTCTAAGCAATTCACTTCACCTCTATGAGACATCATTTATTCATTTATTTATCCATTCGTTGATCCTTACCCCTTGCCTTATGTAGCTTACATTCTGGTAGATAAAATAATAAATTAAAGTATCCTAGGTTATGATGTGTGATGGAGAAAAATAAAGAGGAATAAAGAGTGCTGCAGAGTGGGGTTTTTCTATTGGTTATAAAAGAAAGGCTTTTCTGATATCTAAGAAAACTTTCCTGGAAGACCTAACAAGTTTTGTTGAGTGTAGAGCTAGTGGGAAAAGCAGGGACACTAGTTAGTAAGTTGTTGCGTAGGTAGCAGTGGTAGAGTTGGTGAGATATGTAAACAGCATGCATCTCTTTTGAAAGCAGTACTGAAAGATTTGATGACTGATTTGTGGTGAAGTTAAAGAGAAAAAGTCATAGGTGGCGCTTGGATTTTGGAACTGAGCATCTAGACGTATGGAGTTGATATTAACAGCTAAAGACTGGACGGAGGGGTCTTCTATGAAAATTAGTCTTAGGATATGTGAAGTTCAAAGTACCTATTGACATCTGTTAGAGATGTTCAGTAGGTTATACATGTGGGAATTCTTGCATATAGTTGATGTTCAAATAAGCATAGACACTCACATAGAAGAAAGCATAGGACTGAACTCCAGGGCATTGTAATGTTTACATGTTGGCAAGGTGAGACACAGTGACAGAAGAGTAGAAAAGAAAATATTGAGAAAGAGCAAATAGGAAGGAAGAAAGAAGAAAGAAAGCCAATACAATGTGGTGTCCTCAAAGCCAAATGAAAAAAATGTTTCATGGAAGGGGGAATGGTCAGCTGAGTTAAATACAATAAGGACTGAGCATTGGCCATTAGAGTTAGTTAGCTACATATATGTTCCTGGTTACAGGGACAAGAATGGTTTTAATGGAGTAGAATGGATTGTAATGGTGTAGGAAAACAGATGGAATAGCCAGGCAGGGTGGTGCATCAGTAGTTGCAGCTACTTGGGTGGTTGAGGCAAGAGGGTCACAAGTTCAAACCTAGCCTCAGCAACTTAGCAAGGCATTTTCTTAAAAAATGGTGCCAATGAGGCTGGGAATGTATCTAAGTGGTAGTATCCCTCAGTTCAATCCCATTCCCACAAAAATAAAGAACAAAGAAAAAAGAAAAAAGATGGAAAAGATTCAGGATACAGTGGGATAGCAAGTACAGAGCTTGATAGAGAAGTATTGATGTAAAGGTCAGAAGAATAATTGAACTTAGCTGAAGGAAGGTAAATATGGGGTTTAAGAGAATTTTTCAAAAAGTTTGGATAAAGAGAGCAAGATTAAAGGCACATAAGAATGCCTCAGCAGTTCAGGAAAAAATGCTGATGTAGGAGAATGAGAAAGTGGCAGGATGAGGGCCTTGAGCAGGCAAGAGAGATGATGATCACATATCAGGAGGAGGGTCAACCCTCTGAGCATGAGAGTTCATGGACAAATGGGAGAAGGCAGTGTACATGAGCACATAAATAGGTAAAGTCCTGCCCATTTTTATGTTAATCATCTTTAAAACAAGGTATTTTTAAGCTAACATAAAATAATGAGTTTTCCCTTATTCTTCTTTCTCTCTGCCTCCCACAACCAATTTATCAATGAACCCTGATCAACACATCTCCCAAGCCTCACCACAGTTTGTCACTTCCTTGTCATGATTCTCTCTGAGCCACTACCATCTCTTGCTTGAACTATAGCAGTAGGCCCCTGAGTAATTTTCCTGACCCACACTCACTTCCCTCAAGAGTGGTCATTTAAGATGTAAATCAGACATTTTGCCACTTCAGTGTTAAAACACCCCCTAAGTCTTTTCATTCCATGATGACAGTCAGACAGTTCAACTTGACCTGTGAGCCCCATCCTGTCTCACCCCTACACAGTCCCCTACTCTCACTTCTTTGAACACAATACCCATTTATACACACTGGATGCCTTCTGATTTGTCAAATATACAACAGTTGTTTTGTCCTTGCTGTTCCACATGAACGTTGAGTGGTAGCCTCTTTCCTGTCCACCCTATCACAGTTTAAATGTTGCTTCCTTAGAGAAGTCTTTCTCAACCACTTGATCTTTAGTAGCCACATGATCACTCCCTTTTAATCAAATTAACAATTTCTCTGCCAACTCCATCTGCTATTTTTTAAACAATTTCTTATTTTCTTGTTTTTCATCTACCTCCCCTATTACAATATAGGTTCTATGTGAGCAGAATCTTGTTTGTTGCCTGGTCTATCTCCCAGTGCTTACAACAGTCCATGGTATATAGGAGACCTGTTATAAATATTTACTGAATGAATGGCCATCTTGCTTTTACTTACTGTTGTTGTCAGGACTGAGACCAGATGGTGGAGAAATGCACGGGGCTCTCTCTATTGCAATTTACAATGACAAAACCCTCGGTGGCTCTCCTGTAGGGAACATCCAGTCCAATAGCAGATTCCCAACACCAGATTTAGATAAGGCCTTAACAGTGATGTAGAATCCTTCCCTTTTCCCTCTGAAAAATCCCCAGAATATAAAAGATACCACAGCTTATGGCTCTGATGACTGATTAGTAAACAGTTTGATTCTTAGGCACTATTGAGTACCTTTGATCAGTCCAAACAGATGTTTTAACCTTCAAACCTCCCTCTCTCTTCCCCCTCTCTCTCCTTCCATCCTTCTTTCTCTTTCTCTCTCTCTCTCTGCTGAGAAATGAACCCAGTGCCTTGTGCATGCTAGACAAGTGCTCCACCACTGAACTATACTCTCAGTTCCTTTTTAAAATTTATTTTGAGACAGAGTCTCACTAAGTTTCCAAGGCTGGCCTCAAATTTGCCATCCTCCTGTTGTAGCCTCCTGTGTAGCTGGGGCTACAGCTGTTTGCCACTATATCTGGCTCAAAATAGACATCTTAAAGGCTGAAATTTTTTCCTAACAGTAATGTCAAGGGTCAAGGACGTTGTGGAATGCTGAGATTTAAATTCCAAGTGCCTCAATTCACATGTAATCCAATTCCAAGTGCCCATTCTAGTTAAGGTAGGTATGTGTTACTATTTCCATTTTACAGGTGGGGAAACTGGATCTTAGAGAGTTGCAGAGTCTTTCTCTGAATCCGATGACCCTGAGTCACTTATTCACAAGCACATTCGACAATGTTTGAAAGTTTGTCTGCTTCTCAGAAATGACCAAATGTCACTTGAATCTATGTCATGCAAATTAAGTAGATTTTCAAGACTGGGAATTATGGTTTGTGATGGGTAAGTCTGTATAAGGTCTAGAAGGAGCATTAGAAATTATCCAGGTTGGAGCTAAAACTTCAGAAAAATCACAGAGATTCCCAAGATCCTTCCTTGGCTTTTGTTTATTTTAGGCTGATTCATTTCCTGCTAGAAAAAGAAACCTCTCCCATCCTCTGCCACACACACCTGGCGTAGAGAGAGGGGACAAGGCTGAGAGAACAGGTACTCAAATATCTGCCTGTCTGCCAGGATGGCTCAAAGGTATAAACTGGCTGTGTTAGCACATTTCGGGGGAGCAGATTCTTCCATTTTTACATTAATGAGAAACAAAGGAGGAGGAGGAGAATCTCTTTGCTTTAGAAAATGCTATCAAGTCATTAAAAAGCACACTAGATAATTAATATATCAGAGGAGCATAAAGACCTGGAGAAGCCAGTCATTCCCCTGGTGCCTATTTTGTTGTGAAGCATCAGCAACTGCACCATTCATAATCGTAGTGTAGAGATTGGCACAGGAAGAAGATGAGTAGCAAGCTGTTCCAGGTAGACCAGATGTCTTGAAGGGAGCCTGTATATAAGTAAATACAATGCTGATTTCCTGTCACTCTCACTGTTTTGAATAAGAAGCAATTGGTACCTAGCATGCTAGGTACCATGCATGCTAATCATGTCCTCTAGTTCTGAGCTATACCCTCAGCCCTTAATAATTCTTGATTAATAGGGCATTCTTTTTAAAAGGGCATCTCAATTGTTCTGTTCTCAAAAAGAAGCACTTTTACAAAATACATTCTCCAAAGGCATTACGTTAGTCGTTTTTTTCCAATCAAGAGCGGGTCTCTTGATGCCAGATGTTGATTCAGATGTTGGTGACCTCTCTATTGAGAAGGGGTAGTAAGGGTGAAGAGAAAACATAAATAACTGAAAGAAATGAGAGGACCTTCACTGCCATCATTAACAACCCAAAGAGGACAAAGGATGCAGGGAAAGGAGTGTTGTGGGAGGGAACACATATCCATGTGGACACAGAGGCATCAGGACTCATAGGTAATGCTTGACCAGCTTTTCTTTTGCTGTGAATTGAATGATTCATTCAACAAAATTTTTTAAGGGCCTTCTACATCCATGAAACTCTTCTAGGCATTTGGGATTGATCAGTGAAAAAAACAAAAACCAAAAAGCAAAACAATGACAACAACAAACAAAGATCCCTTCCCTTGTAGAGCTTTCATTCCAGTGGATGATTCAGATAAGAAGCCATAATGATAACAATGCATTATCTAGTGTGCTAGTGGGTGATAAGTACAATGGAAACAAGAAAACAAAACCCCAAAATAACCAGTTAATGGGGACTCATAGTCCAGGGTCTGAAGACCTTGCTCTTTTAAATAGGTTTTCCCAGATGTGATATTTTAGAAATGATATTTGTGCAAAGACTGCATAGGGTGAAGAACTGCCCATGCAAATATCTGAGGGAAGAGCATCCCAGGGTGAGAGGACAACCATAGCAAAGAACCTAAGGTTGGATGATATCTGCAGGGTTTGAAGAAGAGAAAGGAGGCTAGTGTTGCTGGAGACCAGTGAGGGGCCTGTACAAGAAAGGGTGAGAGGCAGAAGTCAGAGATGGAACCTTGTTGGTTGTTGCAGGAGTTCAACTTTATCTCAAAGAAGAATGGAGATCTTTTGCAGAGTTTGAATCAGACAAGTAACCTTATCTGACCCAAGTTTTAAAAAACATCTCTTTGGTACATTGAGAATGGATTATGGCATAAAAAGAAACGATTTCTCTTTCTTAAACACATTGCCTTACTTATATGACAGGGTTGCTATGAGACTCAAATGCAAAAGTGCTTTTAAAATTATAAAGCACAGTGCAGACCCAAATTGTAATTATTTTACACAAACAATAAGGGGTTCAAAAGCCAAGGTATTTCTTGCCTTCCTCTGATCCATGAGAAGTAACTGCGTTCATGACATTAAACTGATCTGCCTGCAATAAGCTAAAGGAAAATTGATTCTGTTTATTCAAAAAAATATGTAATTTTTTGCCCAAGTTTGAAATCATTTAGATTGTGCAGATTGCTACTGATTTCATGTTTAATTATAAAAGAAATGCCTTAAAAAACGTGCAAGTACTAGGCTTGAAAACTGAAGACTTTAAATATAACAGCAGACCAGTATAGGAGCAGAAGTCTAGGAAGTTTAAACCTATTTCCTTTTCCTTAATCCCCTCAGAGAGCTAGACGCACTGGCTAGATCCTCCAACATTTCGCGGGTGGTATCTTTTCTTTGTGGTGGCCCTGCCACCAAGTGAACGCTGCGGGGTGAGAGCACTTTGTGCGGCCAGCTGACCTTCAGAGAGTCTGGGGAGAAATTTTAAAGGATTTTGGAGAAGAGGTCTTGACACTCCAAGAAAAAGAAGAAGAGAAAGGGGCCCAAGGAAGCCTGAGCCTCCCAGGAGATAGAATGAGTTAATGAAGGGGCGTGATTGTCCAAGACAATTATGTAAAAGAGAAGGCGAGGAGTTCTAAATGGCTGCAACTTGGAGTTTACTCTGCCTAAGGTGAGTGTTTGTGTTTCTGTGATTTTGTTTCTTGAGCAAGGTTTTTTTGATTTTTTTTTCCTTTTCCCATCTTCACCCACCGCTCAATTAAAAAAAAAAAAAAAAAGCAACTCGCTCCACCGGCCAGAGCCCCCATTCTCCTCCCTTGTCTTCCTTTAGCTTCTGAGCCCCAATCAAATCAGCCTCTGCACCATAGCACCTGGGACCCTCAGCGCTACCCTCCTCTAGTAAGGACCGGCTATGTTGTTTTCACTGCGCCCCCCACCCCCACCATGCCTCCCGCCGTTGCCGCTGTGGTGCCTCTGTCCAAAGAACACACCTTCACAGCCAGCCCAGATGTCACATCTTGCCCCAGCGGTTCGGTGGGGAAGCAGTGAAAACTCTGCGCTCTCCAAATTGACCCTGCTGCGCTGTGCATCTCCCTTGCCTTCCCCTTGACAAATGATCCAGTCTCAGTCAACCCTGTTCTTTCCCTATCGCTAGTTTTGTTTACTGAGCAAACCAAGGCTTTGGGCAGCCTGCGGTTGCATGGCTCTCCTTTGGGTTGGGAAGACAGGGTAGCGTTCACGGTCCTCCAGTGTGCCATAGACCGTTCGACCAGATCTGAAAGATCTAGAGGCACAAGCAGCGGGTGACAGGAGAGTGCCCCCTCCCCCCCGCCCCGGGCGGATGGGGGTGGGGAGAGGAGAAGGGACTTGGCTTGGGGAAGGAGGCAGGGAGGCAGCTGCAGTGCCTTGAGGGGTGCGTGCGCGTGTGCCAAGCTTGCCCGCCGCCTCCAGGCTCAGTCTGCGCTCTTCGGCGTGTGGGGCACAGGGTCCCAAGGGCCAGGGAGCAGAAGCAGTGCCCCTTGCCCCGGCCTTGCCTTCCCAGGGTGTCCTGTAGTCCCCGGGCCCAAGAGCACGGGGCGGGGCACAAGACCCGGGCCACTCTCCCCGCCCCCGCCCTGCCGCTCGCGCCCTGCCTGGCTCCCTCTCCATTGAGTTTTCCCGGCGCCAGCGCCCATCAATGGTCCTGCTCGGGGATGCACACGCAGCTCTCGGCCGGAGGGGGGTAGCAACCGCCGCCTCCAGGTGCAGGCTCTCCCCGGCTACCGCTGCCACCGCCGCCGCCGCCACCCGAGCCCCAGGAGCACTGAGGTCCCAGCAATGGGGCTGCTGAGGCTGCCGTTGCTGTCGTGAGAAGGGGCAACAGAGCCGCCGGGCTCTGGGATCCCCCGCTGCCTGCATGGATGTCTTCAGCTTTGTGAAGATTGCAAAGCTCTCGAGGTAGGGGCCGCGCCGGTTTTCTTTGCACCTAGGGCCGCTGCCACCTTGGGCAACTTGGTGCTTTATTTTTCGGGAGGCTGGGGAGAAGAAAAGCTGGAGGGAGCAGCGGGGCTTAAGATAGGGCTGAAATCAGGTGGCCAGGGGCTGCCTTCTTCAACTTGTTTCTAACTGACTGCTGGGGCTTGTGTCCAGGGGTGTAGACCACACACAGACACACACATGCTCCCCCTCAACCCCCCCTAATGTTCACGGCAGTTTGTCTTACCTTAGGGAAAGCCCCAGCGGTGCTTGGGGTCACATGTATAATTCAGGGCCAAGAGAAGATGGTTGTAATTGCTACTGCTAGGGAAAGCCAGGAGTACTTTAAGTGTGAGTGATTGCCTTCCAAACAGTAGTGACCAAAAGTGCCCCCCACTTCCTTCCACCCCTGAATTAGACCTCCACACCCTGGAAAAGTCAGTTTGTAGGTCGACCCAGGTGTTCCCAGCATGACCCAGATGTCAAAGCCATGGAGATAGAAGAGAAAGACTTTCAGCCTTTCTTTGAGAAACTATACATTCTTAAGCCTTGAAAGATTTAGAAATTTGCCTCCAAGTAGCCATGTTGTTGAAACTGAAGAAAAACAGTCAACTGGGGCAGATTTCTTTAGCAGTGCTGATTGAGGAGGAACATTTCCACTTTGGGGCCCTCTAGGTATTACCTGGTCCTTCTGTCTCCTGCCCTAATGTGCTTCCAAAGTCTGCATTGAACAAATTAAATAAAGTCTTGTGCTGGTGGCATTAACTGGGAAGAGCCAGATATGAGAGATCTTAGAAAACCATTCCCAACCTTCTCTGCCTAAGTCTCTGCAAGGGCTGGCCCTCTGCCCCGGACCTCTGGGGAGGTAGGACCAAGGAGGTAGACAGTTGGGTTTTTCCAGGCTGCAGTTGAAAGACTTGCTTGCAATACGGAGAGAATAATTCTAGGTTTTCTTTCACTCTTTAGTGTCAGAGTGAGATGTGTTGATTGCATCAGGCAGGGATGAGCAGCCTCCAAAAGCCTGAGGCTTTTGGAGAGTATGTTGACTTTGCTTTGCTAAATTCCATCTGGGCCATCTCAAAACATTTCAGTTTGGATATTGCCATTCAGATGGGCCTCTCTCCAACATCCACAGGTCTTTGTTCTTCGTACCCATCTCCACCTGCCCTTTGTATTCACATGGGTCAGTCTTCATGTCAAACAGATTTCCCCAGGGAAAGGGGGCCCAATGTAACTTCCTTTGGGTAGACTGGTGATGGATAAATATGTGTGTCGTAGAGCCGCCCACGAGAGGTCTCTGCAGATCAGAAGATTGATGTATTAAGCAGTGGATGACTGTAGTGTAGCAAATTGGTTGGTTTTACACTGGTATCGTAGAGGGCCATGGCTTCGCACCACTGTTCTATTAACTTCCTGCATGCTTCTGCCTATGGCTAGATTATAAACAGCTGTCAAATAATGAACCATACTAAGGAAATAGCTGTGAGCAAGTTTAGAGATTGTGTGGTGCCCTCTGTGTGATGGACAGAAATATCACTAAAGGAAAAGAGAAGTTCCACCAAGAGTGTAGTTAAGTGTTAGTGGCCTGGAGTGCTAACACCAACAAGATTAACAAACCATCCTGACCTCCAATTTAGTCCTTTAACAGGAGCTTTGGAGAGGTCAGTGATG
This sequence comes from Sciurus vulgaris, assembly GCF_902686455.1. Lineage (NCBI taxonomy): Eukaryota > Metazoa > Chordata > Mammalia > Rodentia > Sciuridae > Sciurus > Sciurus vulgaris. The sequence continues at coordinate 130,128,824 of NC_136471.1, read as the reverse complement.
TGTTTTGGGGGAAAGATGTTTTATATTCACTTTAATCAATTCTAGGATACCTTCATGATATTCACAAACCTGAATGTTTGTAAAACCCAAGCCAGGCTGTGTAGGTGGGTGGAATTAGTATCTTATTTTAAAGAGTGTTTAAATTTTAGTAAATGAGTATGAATTTCACTTTCTGTCCTTCCTGTGATCCAAGGGAGTGTTTAAAGAGAGAAGGTGGTGCACATGTTCTGAGCCACTGTGCCAGCTAAAAAATCTGCCATCCACAGGAATTCTTCCTTTTTTTCAGTGTGAGCTTAAGTATGGTCTCCAGGCTGAAACAGAGATACCTTTCGAGGACCTTGGACCTGCAGAAACACATGTTTATAGCTGTTTGTTTCTGCCCTTGAGGGAAGAAAGTCTTGTGTATGTATGTGTTTAAAACACTCAGAGAAATCAAGTTATTTTCTCGAAGGTGAAGTATAAAAGTGCTTACAAGGCAGGATTTTCCTGATTTCAGAATGGATAATCTTCCTAAAGGATTTAGCTTTGATCTATGTGGTTACTTGAGTGCTTAAAATTCTCTTGGTTTAGAGGCACACACACATAGTTTTCCTGGATGTTAGCCTTGCCTTTGGTTCCTATGAACTTGAGTTTCTGAAGGTTGATTCCAAAAACATTTGCCGTAACTGATATTTGCCAAGTGTCCTATCTGTGAGTAGAGACAGTGGTAATTACAGAGCATTCCAAGGGAATATTAATCCATATCAGAATTAATAAACTTCATGTTTTGACTTTCCAAAGTACATTTAACCATGTTTACAGAATCTGTGCCCCTTTAATCATGTGAAAAGTTAGAATTCAAATTACCTTTCAAGTACCCAGTGCCATCTTTTGATAAGCACTTAAAAAAATTATTGCCAAGCATCAGAATAGCTAGCAAGTTGTTGCAGCCCTTCACACCATCTGTGTTAGTTGTGACCCTTGATCACATCCGATGTGGGTGGCACAGTGTGTCATGTTCTATCCGAAGGTGTTTTTTCTTGTTCTTCTAATTTTCTGGTTATTAAACTGCTTGATAGTTTACATGCAGTGTTACTTCACTGTTTCCCTGGTAACAGTTATGTATCATTTTCCATCCTTGTATATGAGAGCATTACAGATGATTGCTTTATAAACCAGTAATAGTATAAAACTAGGCATATATTTTTATTGTTACTGCACTGTGTATTGACTATTTCATTCGTAAAGCAGATGCACTCTTTCAAATGTTTATAGAAGAATGTAGTTCAGTAGAAAAACATATGATTATACCCGTTTTGCCTGGGAGAGGTGATTTGAAACCCCAAATTCATAGGGGTATTATTAAACTGTGTTCATGAATTGAATGCCTGACTTTATTTCTTTAAACACTATGAGATAATGACTGGGTCCCAACTATTAATATGAAGATTATTTCTTGTAGAAGTAGGTAGATTTTGGAGGTGCTTTATTTTGTATTTTCTGATAGTTGCATGGGTTATATTGTAATATATATAAGTGACTACTATCATAATAAAGTGTGTTAATTTTGTTATAAGCATCATACATTTGAGGAAGAATAAAAGTATTTTTTATGGATTCCTTTTTTTAAATTTAGATACTATGAAACTTCTAGTTTTTTAATCTTTCCATTATTCAGAATTAAACATTTCCCAGGGAAAAGGGGAAGTAAAAGAAGAAATACAAAAGGTCCGTGTTTTCCCATATCCTCTATTTTTACCTGAGTAATTGCATTAATATTGCTAATAGTGAGCTCTGGAGGCTAGCAATGAAAAAAAAATCCAAACAGTCTGGATTTTAATTTTATTAAAACATGCTACTTGCTACTTTTCTGAGCCCTTCCTGAATTGTGCTAATTTTTGTGGCTGTCAGGAGGTGAAATGATGGAGTTTCATAACAGAACTAGATTCCTGTTTTAGGAATGTCTAACTCGTGTTTCTCAGTGGTTGTTAATGTGCAGTTGTAAAGTCTAGTCACTCTCAGTTTGGGAAGGAAGGAATTTAGTTCAGGCTTTGTACCATTTCATTTCAAGTCAGTCAGTCTGTCTTTTTGTCTCTCTCTCTCTTTCTCTGATAAGTGTATTTCACCGTCTTGCTCTGAGGATTTACTAGAGAATATCAGCTGCTGTGACATTCACTTGTACTTTAAATGCATGACCTGCAAATTCTTGCTTTCTGCTTATGGACTGTCCAGTTGTTTGTTCTCTCCCTTACACACACACACTGTTCAATTTTATTAATTTATTCTCTATTATTCCACTTGGGGATTACCATGAAAGTTAAGCTGTGAGAGAATATACATTATTGGTGAATTTCTTTTTGTTTTGCGATGTTGGGGATTGAATCCAGGGCTTGGTACATGCTAGGCAAGTGCTATACCACTGAACTACACCCTGGGCCCCTAGAAATTTATATTTAAGGAATAATTTTAAAAACACTGATTTCACACTTGGCACAATAAGAAAAATGGAGACTTTTTTTGAGTTTTTTAAAACATGCAGTCCTGAAATTTACCACTCATATACTATCAAGTGATCTTGAACATTGAAAGCTAATCATATCACAGAAAGAAAAATACAAATAAGGTGAAAAAGGGTTGGCATACTATTACATATGGGCCAAATCTAACTTGCTGACTGTTATGGTACATCCTGTGAACCAAGAATGTTTATTTTTAAATGTCTCAGAAAACAAAACAGCAAGAAAACAAGTGATAAGAAATTTAAATTTAAGTGTCCATATATAAAGTTTTATTGGCACACATCCATATACTCATTCATTTATTTATTATCGATGGGTGCATTTGTTCTACAACAGCAAAGTCGAATAGATGCCACAGAGATGCTGTGGCCCACAGAGTCTGATATATCTACATTTTGGCTTTTAGAGAAAAAAGTTTACTGACCCCTGAATCAAACTATGCCTCTTCCTGTTTTCTTTTTTCATAATCAGCACACATATGGGTACGTATATATGTCAAGTTGAGCATATTAAGTACTCAAATTCACTAATGCACATTCACATTTAATTTAGACCCTTATTGAAACTTCTGATCTCAAATTATTTATTCAATTATACAGCAATGATGACTAAATATCGCTTTAACTGACCAACTGGTATTTGTTGAACTTAGGAAAATTATGTATGCTTATTCTTTGGTCACTAATTTGACCTGCCTTCTTTGGACTAGGGTTACTTTTTGGCCTTCCACAGACCTTTAAACTTCTACTTCAATGTGGATGGAAAAAGAATGGGCAATAACACTTTTAAAGCCTCAAACAATTTGTGCTGGGGAACTGATAATCTAGTCCACAGTAGAATGCTGAGTATTTCCTTACAGTACACTTGAGCCATCTGGTCCTAATGGCTAATGACCTTCCCTAATCTGTTTTCAAATGGAAAAAAAAAAAAAAACTAGATGAGTAAATTCAGTTGAAGAGGAATGCAGGTAGACTGTATCCATTTGGAGTTAAGTTTAACCTCACATATTTATGATCTGACTGAAAACATTGTAATGAAAAACTATAGACTACCTTTAGTTCTTTATGGTGAAAGTATATCAAAAACATGCTGTCTTGCTTCTGACTAATTTAGGTCATTATATACTTAAACTCTAAAAGTTATCTTGAGGAAATCTAAGCCTTAGTTTTAGATAACAAAGTTAACATTCCCATTTTTCCTGGCAAAGATGTAAGAAGGGTTTCCTGCCTGAACTGTTCCTCTAGAAACACATTTTCAAGTATGGCTTACCATATTTGATATATGATAAATACTCCATACTAAATATTTAGTGAGCCAAATCATATACAATCCACTATGATACTTGTTGCAAACAAATGCTTATTTTGTTTAGCTGAGCAATTCCCACAATCAGTACTTCTTGAATATAAAGGAGTGTACATTAATATTTAGAAATAAATGGCCTGCTTTTGGCCCAGGTCTCAGAGAATACACTTTCATTTCTATTTTGACATTCAAAACATATCTTTTTCTGTGAATGATGGTTAAAATGTCATCAACTTCTATTAATTCTTTTTAAGGGGGGTAATGGGGCTTGACCCCAGAAGCACTCAACCACTGAGCTACATCCCCAGCCCTATTTTGTATTTTATTTAGAGACAGGATCTCACTGAGTTGCTTAGTGCCTTGCCATTGCTGAGGCTGGCTTTGAACTCATGATTATCCTTCCTTAGCCTCCTGAGCTGCTGGGATTACAGGCATGTGCCACCATGTATTTCTAAGAAATCTATGCTTTACTACTATAAGCTCAACAAGCAATTTATGTTTACATTTAAATGGATTTTTGTAGATGCTACTATTTTAGGAAGCCCTTTAGAATGATAGAAAAGCATAATCCTTTTCATGAAGGATATGTTTCTAAAGTTTGAAAAGGAATAGTAGTTTCCCTACAATTAAATTTACTCTCAGGTTTTAATTTTTATTTTGGGTATTTTTCATATGTTTCATAAGTTTTGTGAGTTTTTTTTAATTGTAAACAAATGGGATACATGTTTCTCTATTTGTACATGGAGTCAAGGCATACCATTTGTGTAATCATAAATTTACATAGGGTAATGTTGTTTGATTCATTCTGTTATTTTGTCCCTTCCCCCCCACCCCTCCCACCCCTCTTTTCCCTCTATACAGTCCTTCCTTCCTCCATTCTTGCCCCCCTCCATAACCCTAAACCTAACCCTAACCCTAACGCTAACCCCTCCCACCCCCCATTATATGTCCTCATCCGCTTATCAGCGAGATCATTCGTCCTTTAGTTTTTTGAGATTGGCTTATCTCACTTAGCATGATATCCTCCAATTTCATCCATTTGCCTGCAAATGCCATGATTTTATCATTCTTCATGGCAGAGTAAGAGATTTTTTAAAATGAAAAAAAGATGATTTTTATCTGAGATAAGCTTAAACCCCATTTAGTTCCATCATTCAAGATGTGTGACATGTATAAAAACTTAAATTGAGCAACAAATGTACCATTCATCCTAAATTTAGAAATAAATATCATGCTTTTAGAATTCTGTTATTTTTTCTGTTATTTTTTGTGTTACCTAGGATTGAACCCGGGGGGTGCTCTACCACTGAGCCACACCCAGTTCTTTTTATTTTTATTTTGAGACAGGGTCTTACTAAGTTGGCAAGGCTGGCTCTGAACTTGTAATCCTCCTGCCTCAGACTCCTGTGTTACTGGTATTACATGCAGAAGCCACCATGGAGTTCCGTTCCTTTGAGAAAAATGATAGGTCAATGACTAGAGCATGTGAAAAAATATGTAAAAAAATATATAAGGTACAGATTATCATTTTAACTTATTTTAATGCACCTGTGTCAATATTTTTATTTAAAAAATTTTTAGTTGTAGATGGATACAACACCTCTATTTTATTTATTTATTTATTTTTTAATGTAGTGCTGAGGATTGAACCCAGTGCCTCACACTTGCTAAGCAAGTGCTCTACCACTGAGCCACCACCCCAGCTCACCTGTGTGAATCTTGTTGAAATCTTTGCAGAATTGAAAACTTGAGACTTAATGGATTAAAATAAAGCAATAGAGCTTGCTGTGGTAGTGCAGCAAGCCTGGGAAACTTACCAAAACCCTGTGTCAAAGTAACATTAAAAAGGACTGGGAATGTAGGTTACTGGTAGACCATATAAATTGCAAAGCCTAAAGTATTTACTACAGATTTCTATCCTTTGCACAGGTACAGTATTTTCCTGTTCTTCCTTGGTATCTCTAACCCAATATTCAAATTCCCCTTTGGGTTCTTAGATTATTAGCAGTTACTATTCCTTTTGTAGGTTAATTTTGAAGCTTTCTGAAGTGACTCTTTTCTACTTGCTCCACATTCCTTATCTTCACCTTCTCAGATTTGGATATGTTCCCTTTATTTCCTTTGTATGTCATATTTCTGGACACTTTTTATTCCTTCTTCCTAGCCTTAGCTTCCTGTTCAGCTCCAATCACACATGTACACACACACTCACACTCACACACCCCTACTTCTAGCCATGCTGAACTTCTTAGAAGACATACAAGATACCACACCTCTGAGACTTTGTATAATTTCCACATCTTGTCTGGAATAATTTTTACATTGCATCCTTTTTACCTGGAAAACTTTATTTTTAAACTTTTTAATCTAAACTTGTTCCATGTAGCATTCTCTAATCTCCCAATAACTCAAGTAGCACCTTGTAGGGGCTATGATAATCTAACTGCTTGAACAGATTAGCCTCTGAATATGTAGTGGCTTAGGTTTTGTTCACATAAAACCCCAAACCAGTGTTCCTGATGGGGTTTCGTTTCCACCACATATAGTCATTAATGGAACATGGAAGATAGATGCTCTTTAATCTTCAATATGAGATGCAAGGTTGCCTGTGTATCATTGCTCAACTGACAGGTGCTGGGAAAATGTGGAAGACTGAGTGGGAGGTTTTAAAGAGCCATGCCCCAAATTGAAGTACATCATTCTAGTTCCATTAACCAAAACTCTAGCTGTATCTAACTATAAGGGAACCTAGGAAATTTAGTCTTCTTGTGTACTCTGCCCCTAATGGACATCCTGGGTGGCCCTACCCTTTTTATAGCATTTATTCCTAGTGTGTTAGATTGCACTTTTGCTTTTAATTCTTAAACCTTCCATGAATACAAACCTTTTCTGTGTGACCTTATAATTCCTCCTGCAGGAGTTGAAGTATATTTCCTGCCTTATTGTCTGACTTGAACAAAGGGTTTGCTTTGGCCAATAGAACATGGACAGGAGTCACAGTATCAGTTTGGGTAGAAGAATGCCTTTATGGACATCGCACATATCTTTATTGCTTGTAACATTACTGTACGAAGTATTGCTTGGTGTAGCCTATTGGTTCTAGAAGCTAGAGCCACATGAAGCAGCACCATGTGGCAAACTCTAAGCATGAAAACTGATGATTACTGTTGTAAGACGCTGTGTTATGCAGCTTTATCATGGTAATAGTTGACCCATATAGATTACATTATAATTAAGTTCAGTATTGAGCAATGTCTCATTTATGAACTCTTTGAGGGTAAAACCCAATTGTATTATACCTCCTTTGTTCACAGTAGATAATATTTGGTGAATTATGAATACATCAGAATAAAGCCATACTGCATTCCACATGATGTCAAATATTGACAATCATAGGTATACCTGCTTCTGTACCTCATGCAACAGATTGGATGACTTCATCACTGCCTGTACCACTGCACACCTGGCAGGGAACTGCTGCCTTCCCCTACAGCTTGGCTCCCAGCCCTACATCTGGGCCTGGGTCCTCTCATTCTCAGACTTATTTTCTTTCCCTTTGGTTTTAGATGGAAAATATTAGTCTTTTCCAATTGTAAACATTATATCTATACTTCCAAGAGAGAATTGTAACTAATGCAGATAATCTTGCTAAAGATTATTATTTGACCTAAAGATTATTATTTTTTTCTCTCTCTCTCCCTCTCATTTCTCCTTTTTTTTTTTTTTTTTGATACCATTGATTGAACCCAGGGACACTTAATCCTAAGCAACGTCCCCATCCATTTTTATATTTTATTTTGAGACAGGATCTCACTAAGTTACTTAGGGCCTCTATAAATTAATGAGACTGAGTTTGAACCTTCAGTCCTTCTGCCTCAGCCTCCTGAGCCACTGGGATTACAGGTGTGCGCCATCACACCCAGCTATAGTTCTCTTTTTCAATACCACACTGGATGAGCCAATTTTAACAAATGGGTCTACAAGAACTTCCTTTAAAAGTTACATTAAATAGAGCACAGCTGTGAAAAAAAGGAAATCCTTTTTGTGATGATCTAGAAAGATCTCCAGATATATTTACTAATCGAAATTAACAAGTTACAAGTCTGTTTTAAAAGGTGGGCAAATTCAATATATATATATATATATATATATATAATATTTTCAAGTGTTTACATAAAAATTACTGAAAGAATACAAAAAATAAAAACAATTTTTGTACCTTCTGTAAAACAGTGGTTCAGAGGGTTATGTTGAGGGAGCGAGGTACACAGGGACCATGTCCCTGCCCAAGTTTTTCATTTTGTTTATTTTGATTTTTTTCCAACACTGCAAGAGAAGTTTATTTTGTTTCAATGTTACAAAAACATATATTTATTGTTAACATCACCAAAAGATAAATACCTTTTCCATAATTTTGAGTATTATCAAAACACAAGAGCCATAAAAAATCATATACAAAATTTCGATGACAACAGGCTGCCAAATGAAGTATTTAATAGATACCTTCAGCTGTAAGGATCTGTAAACTGAAAAGTTTCGGCATCTGGCATGTTACAAAGGTGGTTCTGTAGCTGTTTAGAATGTCTTGCTTCTAGTCGAAGCTGTCTAGTTCTCTCCTTCATAGTTTCTTGCTCTGCTAATTTTTCTATGCATTTCCTTCTTAGCCATTGTTTAAAAGCTCTCTCACACCCTTCTGTTCCTTTAAGGAAGAATAAGCATTCCTCTTGTTTTCTTAGTTCTTCTGTCTTCCTTTCTTTCATCTCCTCTTCATGTTTTTTCTTAGGCCACAATCGAAAAGCTTCTTGTGCATCTCTGCTTTCTTGTCTACTGTTCATATCTTCAATTTGCTTTGCTCACTGAATTCTCCTCATTTTTAGAATCTGCTCTTTTCTTTTGCAATCATGCTTTAAATACCATGTCATTCTCTTTTTTTCTTTTCTTTCTGTTCTTCTATTTTCCATTGTTCTTCCTCTTTCTTTATCCTTTCTCTCCTTTGTTCTAGCTGTCTTTGGAGTTCTTTTTGTCATGGGGAAAGACAATATGTTAAATTCACTGAAGATGTATTTGCAGACCATGTCTGGTGATGAGATTTTCCATGTCCTTTACTTCTATCTGGGTTGAGGGCTAAGCTTGGACAAGCCTTGGGGTTGGGTGGTAGCTGAGGGTCATCAGCCCATGACTCTCCTGTTGAGTGAGTGGCAGCGTGAATCTTTACTGCAGACTCTTCTTTCTTGACACTATTGAGATAGTAATTGGGAGATATGAGTAACAACTGCTGAGGTTCATTTTCTGTACTATTAGTATTATTAATGGGGGCCAAAACGCCTTGACTCTCAATGTTTTGTAAATTCAGAGGTTCAAACTATCCATCTTACTCTACCAGTATCTTCCTATCTTTGTTCTCTTCACAGTTTCCATCAGTAAGTGATAGCAGCACATTTTCTTTTGATTTTGAACCCTAGGGATATATTACCTTTTAACAAATAAACTAGAATTTCAAAGATACTAATAAGGTATCCACATAAATCTAAGGTTCAAAAAAACAGTAACAACAGATTTGTAACATGCTTTTTTTGAATATAAACAGTAGAGCTTTAGTGTAAAAATTTTTGAAAATATAGTACATATAAAGGAAAAGATAAATATGTGAAATTCCATCAGCCTGGTATAATCACTTAGCCTTCTCTGTTCTTTAACCTTTAATCTGTTTCACATAGGTAATATGAATACATAATTTTAAACTTAAGTTTTTACAAAATCTTATATTCCCACATCATGCCATTCTTTCTGAATATAAAATTAACAACTACATATACCACTATTTATTTATTTCCTATTTCATTAACATTTAGATTGTTTCCAATGTTTTACTTTAGATAACAAATTTGATGAATAGCTTTACAGTTAAGTCTTTGGATTTCATGAGTAAAGTTTTTAAAGACATACTGAGTATTTCAAAACTGATAAAAGTCAGAAGGTAGGTTGAGATGTCATTAAAATAGTATTTAAATTTTATGCTAAAATTTTGGGCATTCTAGATTCACAAGTATTAAAGTTGGCAAGCAGCGTTTGTCATGCAAGTTAACCTCATACCAAGACATAAGGCAGTGGTGAAGAGGAAAGTTTGAGTCATGGTAGATGGAACTTCAGGTGGATTTTGATCAAGTAGACTTAGTTTCCTTTTTCTGTAACATAGTAAAATAATGTGATATTGCTCTCTAAATTTAATTATCTTTCAAAAACGCCATCATTTTACAACAGAATGAGCAAATTCAAGGAAATTCATATATGAGAACTTAGAATAAACACTATTCAGCTGCAAAAAATTAATAAAGCAACATTCTATGCAGTGATAGAGAATGATCTCCAGGATATATTAAGTGAGGATATCAAGACACAATAGTACATATGCTTGTGTATCAAAGACATGTAAAAAAAACACAAGAAACTAAAAAAGTGGTATTAGAATTGAGAAGGAGTAGGAGATAAAGAAAATATACTTAGAGAAAGAAAACTGAGTAAAAGCTAGGTATAGCTGCACAGGCCTATAGTCCCAGCATGCAGGAAGCTGAAGCTGGAGGATATTTGGAGGCCAGGAGTGTGCATCTAGTCTGGCCAACATAATGAAACCCTGTGTCAAAAAAAAAGGAAAATTGAATAAATTACTATATCCCAAAATATGAGAAAATGTTGAAAAATCTACCCTTGATGGATGTATAAATTGCACAGTTCTAAGCTATAATTTCTTAGTTTTTAACGGTTTTGAATAAATGAAACATAAGAGATAGTTTAATATATTAAGGATATATATCAAAAAGTCTAATAAAATTCAGATCTCTAAAATTTTAATGATGATTTTTATTAGAAAATTAAGATAAAACTCAAAGAGCATGTATTTATAAAAATGATCTCTTTTTGTATAGAATTGAGTACTCCAAAGCAAACTTCCTTCAATTTTAATATCTGGATAAGGTCTTCTCTGATAGGATTATAAACAAAAATATGTTTTGTTCTCTAACCCTAGCAAGGAAAGCATGTCTGATGAATTTTTAAAACTTAAATTTTATTAATTTTTGACAGTATTCTTAAATACCTTATCATCTGACATCTTCCCACTTACCAAAGGGGATAACTTCATGGTTTTTTGAGGAGAATCACATTCTAGGCATCTATTGATGGATGTTTCCTTTAGGATTGTAATTTGATTACAGTGCTATTAGTTCATAATTTGGCTTTCCGGTTGAAATTATGTTGACAGGCTGAGGAATAGAGTGCTATTTAACTAAGTTGATGAACACATAGGAGGCAATAAAGTATCTGATCCTTCTCTACTGGTTAATCCTTTACTTTATCTCTCTTTGGTACTGTTGCAGTCATGTAAATTTTGTAAATTTCCATTTATTTGGAATATAATGATGTGCTAAGTAGTCTATTACATGTATACATGCTAACATTTTTGAAGGATCATCTGAACACAAGAAGATGTGTGCATAAAACTATGCTGGACATAATTCATAGTTTTACTGCTGACCTAGAAGTCATTTAAGAATTTTTGCTGTGTCCTAGGTCAGGAGTCAGAGATTGTCAGACTATAGTCTTTGAACCAAATATAAACCATTGCCTGTGTTTATATTGAGGTAAGAGTGGTTCTCATATTTATAAATGATTCTAAGAAATCAAAAGAAATTGGTCACAGTGGTTCACACCTATGATCCCAAGCTATTTGGGAAGTTGAGGCTGGAGTATGGCAAGTTCAAACCTAGTCTGGGCAAAGTAGTGAGATTCTGCCTCAAAAAAGTATATTTCATGATACATGAAAATTATGAAATTCGAATTTTAGTGTCCACAAATGAAGTGATTTTTGGAACATAGTTGTCAGTGCTTATTCATTTATATGTTGTTCATGGCTAAAACAGCAGAGTTGAGTAGTTTCTGCTGAGACCACATGGTTCATAGTCAAATATCTGCCCCTTTATAGAAAGTGTGCTGGACTCAATCCTATGTCATCAAATATCACAAGTGTTTCTTGTTGGAAAGGGAATTTCAAATGAATGTGTAGATAGAGATTTAGATATATATTTATTGTTCTGGGTTTTAAAAATTATGCATAAGTGGGGCTTTGAACAATATCACTTTGCACTTCAGATGTTTCTCTGTATGAGTGTACCTACTAAAAAGAGTGATTTCTCTCCCCAGATTTCAAACAACTTAAATAGGAATTGTGTTTTAAGTGTTTACGTTCTGCTCTTGTGCACCAAGAAGATATAGTAACTCACACATGTTATGCAGTAAAGGATTAAAAGCAAAGGATTGATGTAGTGGTTTCCCTTTGTCCACTGCTGGTTTTGCTGCTACAAGTAGATGCTCTGAAGGAAAGTGCAAAAACCACACTGGAAAAGTTGGCTTGCTTAAGACAATAAAAGAAAAAGAAGGGCATATTACCCCCAAGCTCAACCCTATAAGATTATGCAGTGACTACCTACTTCCATGGAAGTGGAGCATCCTCCATTAAAACATGGGTAGTTTATTTAAGGACACCTACACTTAGTAGGTAAGTGATTTAAATTACAGCTATGTTTTAAAGTAAAAATGTCTTTTTATATTTCTTAAGTTTATCAGAATATTTTAGTTGCAAAGAAGGAATGCTTGACTGTCAGTCTCTTAAATACTGTATTTCCAAAAGTAGGTGGTTCCTGGATTGAGGTTTATTGACTCAGGTCAACAAGGATCCAAAATTTTCCCCTTTTTCTTCTATGTCAGCCTTGGGCTTTATCACCTTATGTGTATAAAGTAGTTGCCACACCTCCAGGCATTATGTCGTTTTATAACTGGGTTCAGAAATGGGGTGGCTTGAGTATTATGAGCATTCTCCTTTTGTGGCTCTTACTTTTTTATCATGGAGGAACATCCTTGCTAGAAGCTGAGAATTTCTCCTTAGAATCTTATTGACCAAAATGGCCCACCTGTCTAAAGATCTTAACACTTAGAATCAGAGTTCTGGTAGAAGAGAGGAAAAAAGGAAGGGGAGTTGAGATGGCAGTCAACACACTTTTCTCCAATAATATCCCTGTTGTTCAGAAATGGACTTGGGAAACCACAACAAGGCTGTTGTTTTTACAACACTTGAATTCGGGAAGTAGCTAACAAGCATCCAACTGAATACTCAGATTCTTGTAGAAATATATTATCCTTACTGTTTTATGGCTAAGTTGAAAGTGTATTCATTAGGATGATATCAGCAGCAAGTAATAGAAAACACAAAAAATAAATAAAGAAAAGGACCATTTGTTATCTCACAAAAGAAATGTGGAAATAGGGCCATTTTGGGATTGTTTAACTGGATTCAGGGTCTCTGGCTTTTGACACCTTTTCGGTGTGCCATTTCAGCATTTTGAATGTCCCTCTTGTGGTTTCAGAATGGCTGCAATAGTTGCAGATACCATATTTTCACACAGAAAAGACCAAATGTGAGGAGAAGAGAGGAAGTTTGTTCCTTCCATGCCTCCCTTCCTGAGAGTGTGGAGAATTTTCCCAAAATTCGCGTAGCAGAGTCCCCCATTCTTGCGTTGTCCAGAATTGCCACCATATCCCAAATCTTTCCTAAATTTACTTGGTGTGGAGAATCACCATGGTTGCTGTAGATTAGCAGGCATTGGCAAGTTTGATCTATGGAGCAAATCCAGCCCACTACCTGTTTTTGTAAACAAAATTTTATTAGAGCACAATTCTGGCCATCACTTACATATAATTAATGGTTGATTTTTGCACTAAAATAACTGAGTTACATGGTTGCAACAGAGATCATATGGTCCATGAAGTTTAAACTACTTAGTATCTGTCCCTTTATAGAAAATATCTGCCAATCTCAGTTTTGGAGACCCAGTTGTTCTCAACTAGGGGAAGCTGTTGGGAAATGCCCCAGGGGAAATTTTAATTGTTTAAGATAGATGGAATGTAGGTGTGATAGGTACATGGTAGGAAGGGACCAGAGATGCTCATCATCCTAACATGATTGAGACACTCCTATAAATTGAAGAGCTATCCCACTCAAAATAGCAGAGGCATCTTACATTGACAAATAGGCTTATATGATCAAGAGTCAATTTTTAGCATGGAGAGGACCTCAGCACCCCTGCCAGCCCAGTCCATGTCCATCTGATGCCTCTGCAAAATTGAAACTCTGATTGGAAAGAAGGTGAGGAAATGACTGTTGGTTAGGCCACAAAGAGCATTGGCTCTGGAGAGCACAGAGGATTTGCTAAATTAATATCCAGAAGAGAGAGTTCCATGAGCACTAGATAATTATGGACTGACTCATCAGCTGATGATAGTGGTGACCTTGATAGGGAACAGCTCATAATGCTGGAGTTTTACACGAGTAGAAAATGTGCTTCCATGCATCCCATATGCTGCAGAATTTGAGTTTACAAAAACTGAAGAGGTCTTTTCATTTTGCTTTCCTGTAATGAACAAGTTATCTCCAGCAAGCATGTGTGAATCATATGATTGAAAGTAAGTTATTGAGGATAATCATAAAAATTAAGTAATTAAAATAATTTTTTTGTTTATTATAAAACTAATTAAGTTCATAGGCAACATTGTTTGAATGTCATATTGAAAATAAATTCAAAATCATGCATTTCTCATTGATTAAGGTGCAATAGTTCATAATAAAAATGTCTTAGCTATACTTTTATTCTGCATCTATAGTCATAACTATATAACTATATTAATGGAGACATAGTGATAGATACAAAATATATGCTTAATATTCCCATAAATGAGTAGGTGTACTCATATTTTAAACATAATATTGATGATTGTAGTACTCTGGTTTTTTTCCATCAAAATTCACTGTAAGAATTTTTTCTGCTGTTACTTAGTACACATGTACAAGTGTGTGTATATACACATGCACGCATACACATATAATTAAAACAAGTTTTACAAAATAGTATGAGTCAGAAACAGATTCTCTCCATTTTTATCCTTTTCCATATTCTTAATTCTGCTAATCATAGCCCACTGAAGTAGTTTCAATAAGTTGCAGCCATGTTTGAGAAACACTAGGGTGTGGATGTATGATCATTTACCCTTCTGGGAACTCTTTCCTCTTCTTGGAACTTGGCTTCCCTTCCTTTGAGAACTTCTTCTTTCCCTGGCCAACCATTGTGTACTAAAGTGTCTGCTGACCATTAGACCTCAGGGTCAGGCAGAACCAGTGAGAGCGCTCACCCCTAGTGTTTTGAACTTTTGCTGACAAAGGTCAGCTTGGTTCTTCTATATTGACAAACCTTTAGGAATGTAAGTCTGAAGCTCCCTGCAATTTAGGTGCCAGTTTCACGGGACTTCTGCCTGAGATCCTGAGCCAGCATCATGTGAGGTATTGGACAAAAGGACTCTTCAGGGCATCCATGCTCTGCATCCAGCCATGCGAGAGGTCAGTAGACTTTGGTAGGTTTACTCATGTAAGCTGATATTTTGTTCTTTCTTCATCTAGTCTAAGCCGGTTTCTGTCTTGAAAGGATTCTAAGTAAAATGCACTAACCAGTACAGAAATTGTCAACCCTGGAGATGGTCATGTACTGACTGGCAAAGAATATTCTCTTGCATTAGAAATGATGTAAGTTTTCCAAACCATATAGCCATTGCTCATCTCAGTGAGTCAGGAGATGTGAATGCATTAGAAGTGATAGAAGATAAACCTAATGTGTGTGTGTGTGTGTGTGTACATATGGTCACATTTGTGTAGATAGTGAAGGGGAAATATGAGAAGAGAGGGGAAAATAGGCAAGTGGGTTAGTTGGTTAGATGGGGAAGATTTATTGGGGAAAAATAAACATGTCATTAACAGAGAAATTCATTTTCCCCATAATTCTACTTGTGCTCTTCTTAGTATTTGCAGAGATAAGAGTACCTAACACTTGAGGGTGTGCTTTGGTGGCAAATAAACAATTTATACTTTGAATTGGAGGCAATCAGACTGGAATAAAAAGTGAAAAAGGAGGTAGACATTCTTGCTGTATAATATTCCATTGTATGATAATGCTGAAGATCTTCAATTTATTTCTCAGCATTCCTGTTGGTGCCTATTTGGGGAGTTTTCCATTTTGACAGTGAACAGCTTCTCTGATCATTCTTGTCCTTATGTGCATACGCCTAGAAGTAAAAATGGCTCTATAACTCTGTAACTATCTTTTGTTATCAATTACTTCCCCCCCTTAACAAGAATATATATTCCTTGTAAGAAGAGACTACCATTTTTGCTATTATCTAACCCCTACAATTATAGCGAATCTGTTGCATAGAAAGTGTACAGGCTTCTTGAACAAGTGTGAGAAGACCCTGGTTTTAATATTTTATTTTGTATTTCATTTGTTCTTTTTACACATACATGACAGTAGAGTCTTTTTTGACATATTATACTACATGGAGTATTACTGGAGTATAACTTATTAAGATCCCATTCTTGTTAACCTTTGAGTTTCAAACTGAATCAGGGTACACATGCGTAATAGCTTTGATTGGTCAGCCCATCTGATTTAATGACTTAAGGTAAATCTGCTGCAACTAAATGACCCCAAAATGTGTAATGTCTCCAAATTTGAAGTCATTTATGCCCTGCTGATGTAAAGTCTCCTCCAAGTGGTGATGCAAGGAACCTCAATTGTTCCTGTCCTATGGATCCATTATCTTCAGCAGCAGCTTCCATGTCTTCCTGCTTTTCTGCATAATGCAGGAAGATTTTGAAAGGGATGGTGGAGCAGATTGAAGGCAGGTAGAGGACTTGTGCTCATCTCATCAGGAGAACAGGTTCTGAGGTCAGGTCTATCCCCCGCAAGAGAGACAGGTAATTGTGTCACAAAGAGATGAAACTGATCTGGTAATGGACTGAGCAGTCTCTGTCACAGAGATTTCTGTGGAGTTCCAGGAGGTTTATCTTCATTCTTCTCAGAACATAGCTCACTATGTCCTCTGTCCTCTTCTGAGAGCGAGCAAATCCTCCATTTTCAGGACAATTAGGTTTCCCTACAACAGTTGCCTTAGACTGCCACATGTCTCTATGTTCTGTATTCTCCTATTGAATTTTGGCAGTAGAATATGTCATTCTTATACTGGGGAAACTTTGGAATATAGATACAGCCAGTTCTACTTTAATGCAGCATAAGCATTATTAAAATTATGACACTCTACAAAAGAAAGCACCAGGCTGACAGGAGCAATGGTTGAAGGGCACAACACTTAAAATACACAAAACCTTTGCCAGTGACACATTTTTAAAAGAAGCAAGCTAATGGTAATGATAACAGTTTTGCATATGTTGAATGATTGGGAAGTATGTAATACTATAATATATATATCCCATTCCCTTGAAAAGAACTGAAATTTGCTTGTGGCAGTGGATGTTGGAAGAGTTGCAGATACTGAGTTACTGTGAAGGGGTGGAAGAAAGATGCTCAGAAATTAGAGGGGAAGTTTTAATACTAGATGGGAATGGATATTGCTTCTCATACATGCTGTGGACTGAGGTAGCTGTCTTATTGAGGGAGGTGTGTGTTTGTACACACGTGATTATTTCGTGTGCACCTCTACAAGTCTGTTTACCTGGGTGTAGTTTTCTACATTCATAGCACTTCTGTCAGATGAAATTGTGCATAAGTGAACATGAGATTTGCATTGTACTTAAAGCATTCCCTAATGTATTAATCCCATTGAAACGATTTCTCATTTGTAAAACAAGTGTTATAGCTAAACTGACTGTACCAGAATTATGCAGGTGGTTACAAGTAGGTACACTGTGGTATCTCTTTGTTGCGATGAAGTTCTAATTAGTGCATGCTGTTCTCTATGTGAATGTTTTTTTACCATGTTTTTGACCACCATCATTCTCAGAGTAGATAATCTGCTTCTAGGTAATGAATTCACTGTAGTTTGGAAGCTACTATTGCTGGTGTAACATGCTGTTTTCTTTCTCTTTGAGGCAGATGCCTCTATATTCTTTTCTTTGTAGCATTTTCTCCTCATTGATAATCAACACAAATCATAAATAACCCTTACTTCAATAGTTCCTCTGTGGCTTTCATTCCATTTAATCTACAGATTGCTCTTTTCCTAATATTGCTCCAAGATATAATTATTTTCTTCAAGAGGAAGGCAGAAGGATTTCATGTTCTTTAGAATACCAATGTGTAGAAAATAAGTGATAATTTCTGGTACAAAACAGATAATTTTTATATTGCCTTATTTTATTGACTCTGGAAGGATGTTCAGGACCTTGTTTATTAGTATTATTATGAATACTGGTAATAGCAATGCTCTTTGTATTGTTAATTACAAATATTAGCAATGTTGATAGTATTAGAGTATTACTAGTATTGTTACTAATATGAATATTAATGCTATTACATGGTTCTGCAATTTTACTATTTCCTACTATTTATATTAGTAATTACCACTTCCTGAATGTATGGGTGATATTACTCCTAAATACAATGCCTGTTGTTACTGCTGCTGTGGTTCTATAACAATGTATCAAGAGCTTACTGAGTCCCAGGCACTTTTATAAGCATTTCATAAACAGTATCATAGGTATTTTTTCTTTACAACAACCCAGTGAGATGGGTTATATTGTCATTCCCACTTCTCAGAGGAAGAGGTCACCAAGGGCCTAAAAGGAGAAGTAACTTAATCAAGGAAGAAGCAGAGTCAGGATTTGACCATTGCTCCAGAGTCCCTATTTGTAACTACTGTGTGTACTGCAGGAGTGAATGCCTCTCAGATATGCTGTTATCATTTGCCTCCTGTGATCACACAGAGCTACCTTTTAAAATAATAATGCTATCTCTTTTATGGAAAAATATTATTTGTATTTTGTTGCATTTTATATATTTCTAGCTATACAATCAAATAATAATCATCTCATCTCTAACAATGTGAATGTTAGTGAAAGTAACTCATCCACCTCGTGTTTCATTTTTTGGCTCTGGGGATGGAACCCAGGACGTTGTGTGGGCTAGGCATATGTTCTACCATAGAGATATACCCCCAGGCTTTTCTACTCTTGTTTAAAAGAGAATGATTTTTATCACCACTACCAAAGGAAATACAGCCATTAAGCATTCCAAAAGTTTTCAATAGCCCTCTTTCTAGAGAACCATCCTGCTATATCTTCCCTTCTTCCTTTGAACCCATGTTACCTGTGAATTTTGTTTCTGAATTAAATGGATATGATTTACTCAAAACAACAGTAGCTGTTGTGAAATGTCAGAGAATGTAAAAAATCTGCATTGTAGGGGTTAATCTTAAATTGCAGATGAACTAGTTATTTTCCTCCTAGAATAATCGTTGTAGGGACTGATGACTAATTTTTGGTGGCACAAATAATTAACTCTAGGGTGGCGATTGCTTTCTCATATTTAACAGTGTTTATCCAATTGGTAACTATATAAAACTCAGGCTTAATCAAGGTAGGGTTGTGTGGTGCATTTTGGACAACCCAGTATCAAACCCAAAAAAGCTGCTGGTGGTTTCTAGGGAGAAGATAAAGAGCCTTGTAGGAATAAAGGCTTTGAAATTACTGCAGCACCTTCTCCTTGGAATAGACATGGTTGCTTGAGGCATGGTAGTTGGCAGAACAGATCCCCCACTCAGAATATAGTAGTAAATTGGATCCAGACTTTTCTAGAAGCAGATGCATGTTTTTTGTGACTTGCTTCCTGTTTATCATTTTCAATGACATTTACAATTAGTGCCCTTGAAACTGAGGACCACAAGTGCCAGGGAGAGTTAGTCTGTGTAGCAGTGAGTCACAGTGGTGATAACATATGCTTTCGGAGTCACTGCCCACCACAGACACCCTGACAGCAGCATCTGGGGTTTATGCAAAACTGGGAAGACTCCTCTGCTTTCACCCCTAGCAGGTGAAATGTCCTTTTGTGTGTTGAACACGACATTTTGAGGTTAGGGAGATTCCTTCTTCACCTAAGGTGATCTGCTTATGTTGCAAAACAGTGAAATTTGATATATTTATTTTCCCTCTAATCACAAATTTTGTGATCAGCTGTAGAATTTACCTATATATATCTTTAGCTTTATGAATTTCTTCACTATTAAAATGTCCAGATTGATTGTGTTAAGAATCACCCTTTATCTTATAGTGAATATTTTACTAGTAACATCGTTTGGACTGCCTCTTATATTACATCATGAAAAAAGGAGGAATTTGCCAGTGACTCGGGAGGCAGAGGCAGGAGGATCGAAATTTTCAGGCTAACCTCAGGAACTTAGCAAGACCCTGTCTCAAAATAAAAAGTAAAAAGGGCTGGGGCATAGTAGAGTACAAGTACTGCAAGGAAAAAAGTGGAGAAGGAATGAGAGAAGAGAGGGCCCAGTTTTTGTATATAGGTAAAACTGAGATCGATGGTTCGAATTAGGGACTTGTGCCTCCCCAGTGCATGAGTAGCCCTAAACAGAGATATCCCAGATTCCTTGATATTTGTTGTTGAGATTTCCCCAGGATGTTGAATAAGATAAACTTTTCCAATTATTCCTTCCCCTTATCTGGAGTTGTGTTCCCTCCATATTGCCTGTTCTTTGAGCCCAACATTTTTTGTGTATTAGCCCATTATTATTTAATTATTCTTGACAGTCATAATTTTTCACAATTGAATTTCTTAGTTTCAGTGACCATTTGAAAACAAAATAGTGGTGCTTGAGACCTTGAAGTGTTAAAGTTCAGTTTTGATATCAGCTCTCGTTATAAGTCCCCTCACCTAAGTGAATTGTACCCATCAGTTTTTTAATTTGGTGCCAGAAAGTGTTTACACTAGCCAATGCACAGGATTTCTTCTGTCTCTGAGACTATCACTGTTCAGAGTGACTTCATGTGCTCCAGTATGTGCAGATTCTAAGAAAATACCACCATATTAATTAAACTACTCTTTCGTAAACAACCACTAAATGTTAATGGAAACATACAAAAGGCACGGAACTGCCTTTGATTACTATTTAGCAGTTTCACATTAGCAAGACTGAGAAGTGGTGAGGATTCAAGGGAATTAGGATTGTAGTAATAATTGTCAGGGGTCCTAACATTTGGCATACACGAACTACTTTTATGATCTCATAGGATTTGGTCTCATAGAAGTGGTTTTGTGCACACACTGTTGTCTTCAATTTGAGAGAAGCTGGTTGGATGGTAGAATTTTAAGCAGGGGTGAATATCAAGAGGTTTCTCTTAGGTCTGGAAAAATTCCTAAGGGAGCCCATTTGACTCAGGGTTTTAAAGACTTCTGTGATTTAAGTTTGTAAGTTGTTCCTGCAGCCTGTGGAATGGTTCTGAATTGCTTGTGAAATAATTCAAGGTGGGGACAGAACAGTTGCATTTTATGGGAAGATAATATAAAGGACTTTCCATCTGAAGCTCCTGTATCCAAAAGCTAATTGGGATCATGTGACATGTGTATGACATGAACAAAGATAATGTGATTTTATACATGCACGTAATTTAAGAAAATACAAATTAGTCTTCTGGGAGTAAATAGAAATACACCATCTCTGATGGGTTATAATGTTTTTGAGTAAGTCAGTGCCTCTCAATGTGTGTGAGGAGAACAATTGCACCCTTAAGGGACCTTTGACAATGTTCAGAGACATCATTTTTGATTGTCACAAGTGAGAGGGTGCTACTGGTATCTAGTGTATGAAGGCCAGGAAAATTTTGCTTTATGTACCTTTCAATGAGCAAGACAGCAACCCTGCAACAAAAATGACCTGGCCTAAGAACAATCTGAAGGGTAGCACTGCAATATTGAGAAATGTGTTCTAAAGGTTTCCATGTGGAAGAACCACACGTGGAAGGTGTATGGGACCCTGAATGAAATAGTACAGCAAAACACCCTTATTACCCTCCCTACTCCAATAATTTCACTGGACTTAGATAATAAAAAAGGTAAACTTTGAGTTAATGCACTTCTACTTTAGAATCATTCTGTTACGTCAAATAGCCTCTCTGGCTAGATTCAAAGCTAGGCTGAAACATATTCCTGCAATATTATCAGAATACCATATATACACAACTTAAGTGAATGACATGCATCCTTACTGTGGGGCCATCAGACACAAAACAGAGTAGTTTAGGAAGCTTTTTATATGCTCAGATTTGAAATGGGGAAACAGACTTTATCAGAGAATAAGTAACTGTAAGTTTCTAAAAGTTATTTTGCACCCTTTTGAAATTTTTAGAGGGAAAAGACACTGATTCTTTATTAGGTCTTATTTCACTTCAAAGTATTTCTTTCATCTTCTTTGACATAGTACTTCCCTAATACAGCTATTAAACCTATTATTCATGATGAGTCTTGTATATTAACACATACTCGAATGTAGCTTTCTGATGCCATGAGACAAGAATTTTAGGAAAAATAATAAGGAACCTAGGAAAAAGAATATATGTATATGTGTGTGTGTGTGTGTGTGTGTGTTTGTGTGTGTGTATGTATGTATATATACACACATATATAATTTATATTAGATTACCAGCAGGGGGAATTAAGAAGTAATTAGCGTAATCAATAAGAAAGGGAAAATATTTTTTAATGTATGATCGCCTTAAATAGGACAGAAAGAGTTACTGAGGTGGGTTACTAAGGCGTTGGTTTTATTTTCTTGGTGATCACTGTCTTTGTCATGTATTTGAGATTTCACAGGATTGAAGAGACCAGAAATTGCTAAATATCTTTTTGTGGGTGTATCACATATACATTAAGATATAACATACTCCAAAAATAAAAATAACCCAATCAACAAATGGGCTAAGGATATGAACAGACACTTCACAGAAGAAGATGTACAAGCAATCAACAAACATATGAAAAAATGTTCAACATCTCTAGTAATAAGAGAAATGCAAATCAAAACTACCCTAAGATTTCATCTCACCCCAATTAGAATGGCGATTATCAAGAACATAAGCAACAATAGGTGTTGGCGAGGATGTGGGGAAAAAGGTACACTCATACATTGCTGGTGGGGTTGCAAACTAGTGCAGCCACTCTGGAAAGCAGTATGGAGCTTCCTCAGAAAGCTTGGAATGGAACCACCATTTGACCCAGCTATCCCACTCCTTGGCCTATACCCAAAGGACTTAAAAATCAGCATACTACAGAGATACAGCCACATCAATGTTCATAGCTGCTCAATTCACCATAGCCAGATTGTGGAACCAACCTAGATGTCCTTCAGTTGATGAATGGATAAAGAAACTATATATGTACCATGGAATATTATTCAGCCATAAAGAATAATAAAATTATGGCATTTGCAGGCAAATGGATGAAATTGGAGAATATCATGCTAAGTGAGATAAGCCAATCTCAAAAAACCAAAGGACACATGATCTCGCTGATAAGTGGATGATGACACATATGGGAGTTGGGAAGGGGGCAAGAATGGAGGAAGGAGGGACTCTATAGAGGGATCAGAGGGGTGGGAGGGGTGTGGGGGGAGGAAAAAATAACAGAATGAATCAAAAACTATTACCGTAGGTAAATGTATGATTACACAAATGGTATGCCTGTACTTCATGTACAAACAGAAACAAGATGTATCCCATTTGTTTACAATAAAAAGGAATTAATAAAAGAACAAAATGAGCCAAAGAATGAATAAATTCAGTGGTTAAAAAAAAAGACATAACGTTTTGCCATCTAGAGCATAGGTTTACAAATATTTTTACAGGTCTAATCTGGCCTACTGCCTGTTTTTATAAATAAAGTTTTATTGGAACATGGCCATACCCATGAGTTTACATATTTTTCTGTCTGATTTCTAGCTACAGTGGCAGAGTTGAATAGTTACCAAGGAGGTTGTATGGTCTATAAAGCCTAAACTATTTACCGTGTGGCCCTTTAGAGAAAGTTTGCTAAACAATTTATATGTTTTGAGCTAACTTTTAGACTTCTCTGTACATTTTAATTATATAGTAATTTTATGCACATAATAAAGTAGAATATGAACTAACAACTTAGTTGAGGTATTCCTGAAACTTTTGTACACATAATACAGAAGTTGGTTCATATGAACCACTTTTCAATGCCTATTCAAATCTGAAACCAAAACTATGATTTTCTACAAAATATTTTCCTTGATACCACAAAAACCATGGGTGATGCCTCTTTTCTTGAATGAGTGCTTCATAATTGCCTTTGGGATTTTCATACATGCTGACAAATCCCAGTTTGCTTGTTTTGTTGTAGACTTGATCTCTGCAAAAGTTGTCCACTGAATTTTTCTCCACAGCAAAAACCAAGACTTTTTTTCTTTCCTCAGATGGTCTTTGAATATAATCATGTACTAACTAATGATGCTCCAGTAAGTTTCAGACTGCATGTAGGACATTGGTTATAATATTGCCTAATGACATCATAGCCATCTTAACTTGTGTAAGTGTATTCTATGACGTTTGCACAATGACAAAATTGGCTAACATCACATCTATCAAAATATTCACCCACCATTGGGTGATGAAGAACTGTAAGTTGGTTGCCTGAAATGGGGAGGAGTCCTGGTTGTCAGTCATGAACCCAGGAATAACAAACAGTTCGTGCTTGTGCCAGGTAGACCAAGATACAAAAATGCCATTTATTATGGAGTGAATTTGGAGACTTTTACCCCCAATACTGGTGATCAAAACCAGGAGCTTGTGCATGCTAGGCTAGTGCTCTACCACTGAAGTATATCTCCTGACCTGAAAATGCAGCATTTTCTGTTCCAGTGCTGGGGATGGAACCCAGGGCCTTGTGAGGGCCAAGCAGGTCCTTGACCACTGACCCTCCTCTCCATCCCCCTGAGCCTGGAGAATATCACATGCAAAAGGCATCTGCCTCTTAGAATCCATGGACTATGATAGCTTGTTTCCCAGCAGATGGGGAATGATTTGGTATATGGTTGAGGGGAGAGAAGACAGACAGACTCCAAGCCATGTTTCTGCAGGACTTTTGTAAGCCAGGCAGTACAGTGTATATACTTGAAATGTTCAGTTTTCTTTTTACTTCCTCAAGTGAATAGATTTCCTACCAAGGCTCAAAATAAAACTGCATGGAAACGTTTTTCATAAATGTCTAGATTCTAAGATGCTCAACTCCTCTGGGGGCCCGAGTAATTCAGATTGATTGCAGCAATGTTTGGTGGTTGACAGAGGAGCTGGACTCCCACAGCTCCAGCAGCTTGGCTCTGGAGCCTAAGTCAGACTCCTGCTTCAGCAGCCACAGGGTCCACTATGAACATTGAAACTTCACTAATCTCTCTCCTCTATTTTGTATGTAACACAGATGTCCTGTGAGAATCTGAAAACCCCTGGTTGGTTTAAAATGATGAGATTATTCTTTGAGTGGCTTTCCAGGCACTAGTGTGGTTCAAAAGAATTGTGCCTAATGAGCAGGTCTATCCACTTTTTCTCAGATTTCTATCTGCTAGTACTGTATTTTAGAGGCGGTTCCTGCAGGGAATGGTTGTTAGCACCTGAGGGTCTAAGAATGCTAATCTTCCCTATGTCAGGGCGTGTGAACTGTTGGAGTCTAGGAACCCATTTTTGTTTCCCTTGCCATTGAGAGTGATAAGGTCATGTGACACCCTAGTAAAGTGGAGGAGGGGCAGCTTACTTTCAGTCCTCTCCTTGTGGATGGAACCCCACAAAGTGAGTAGACAAAGGAGTCAATAATTTGGGGCCAGTCAAGAACAGCTAACTTTGAAATGTATTGGGTAAGAATCAGGGTTCAATGGTAGGGTTTTTCTGATTGTGTATCCCAGTTTGGGGTACAGGTTCTATTCATTTTTTATTTTTTATTTTTGCTTTATCACAGATATGGTTACATAAGTAGCTTTCAAAATAAGACATAAAGCTTTTGATTTTCTCATCCTTTGCTTTTGTGAAATCCTGGAGGCCTTTTAAAGAGCTAAGGCTATTTCAAACAGCAAAAGAGAACAGAATTGATTGCACTTTAGTGTAGAGCTTGGCATGCATGCTTCTAACTTGTTCAGGTTGAAGAGCTGCCTTAGAACTTGGCAAGATACTGAAAATGAAAGCCAGGGTTGCAGGGCTGCAGTGGTTACAGATTCAGTTTTTCTGAGTCAGAACCAAACAAACCAAAAACCCTTGTAGACCAAGAAACCAAAACTTGGTTGAGGAGGTTTCTTGGTTTCATTAACTTCTGGAAACAGGGAAAGTCATATCAACAGTTACCAGAGACTTTGGAATGAAAGAAGAAACTAACAATAATGAAACCAAATCTGGCTCTCAGCTAGGGCTGTTATCAGAACTAAGAAGCCTAGCCCCAGAGGATCCCTCTTTCCTTGGCTCATGGTACCACCACAGATTGCCATTGCTGATTACCCCTCCTATCAACTCCAAACATTGAGTGTACCCATTGGTGTGGCTTTCTCCCCTTGAATTTCTTGTTTTTTGTAGACAGCTGCCATGTCCCTTTGTTATTACCTGATATTCATACATGTTCAATGCTTGCAATGCATGAGGTACCTGTAGGAGAGTCTAGGTTGATGCTGAACCAGCAAGCTCTAGTTCCTTTGTTAAGTTCTTTTCTTCAGGGTGAAATGAAGCTCAGTTCTCAAGTTGTTCCATAAGAACCTTTACCCTTGCTCACCTTGAAAACCCCTTAACCAAGACCTTTCCCTTCTCCTGTTTGGGTGGAAAAATCATTCTGGACGGCTTGTTAAAACACAAGCTGCAGGGCCCACTCCCCAGGTTTCTGATTTGGTCAGTCTGGATGAGGGCCTGAGAATTTATATCTATAAACGTTCCTAGGAAATGTTGATTCTGCTGTTGCAAGGACCATAATTTGCGAACCAAGAACAATAAGAGAGCAAGAAAAGAACAAGGGAGAGTAGGAGTAAGATTCAAAGGTGAGAGACCCACCACGGATAGTTGTCAAAGGACCATGAATTGAAAAGTAGACATTCTCTAGAAGCTGAATCTCAGAGCTGTGGAGAGAGGGCAGCCAAGTTCATCAGAGAAAAGAACACTTTCTGACTGGGCACAGTGGTATGCATCTGTAGTCCCACCTACTCTGGAGGATATCTTGATCTCAGGAGTTTGAGACCAGACTGGGCAACATAGCAAGACCCTGACTCAAAAATAAATATATAAAAATGTAAAAAGAAAAGAAAGCTCTCTTTAAGAGAAACATTTTCTGCAAGAGTGCAGCTCTGCCCACAACCACTTTCTCATTCACTACCACAGCAGTTCTTGCATTTTAAACATCCCCTGTGCTTTTTATAGTCTCCACTTTACATTTGCATAACTATATGGTCCATTCACACAGCTTTTGCCAAATAATCCTCTGCCCAAAACTTACATTCACTTTCTACCTAGATGAACCCCAAACTGCTGCAGCTCTTAGTTCTAAAGATGTAATATCCATATCTTGGACCAAGCCCAGGCTCAAAGTCTCTTTTTATTTTTCTTTTCTGACCAGAAGTCTCTGAAAGTTGGAACAATTTCTAAGGTGAGGAAGTCTTAAGTGATTTCTACTTAAAATAGGCATGTTGGATGAGGCAGGTAATTAAAAGATACTAACAGATCTTATACCTGGAGTGTAGTCGTAAATTAACTCCAGAATGTTTTCTAATAAATGTATTTGGGGCATGGCATTCCTGCCCCCTTGTAACCTGCCGTCGTAAGGCATGGGGCCAAGATGGAACCCACATGTGTGCTTATGTCTCTTGCTCCAGCAATCACAAACTTTTCCTTATGGCTTCATGTCAGTGAGGCCTGAAATAAAAATGGCTTTAATATTCAAATTCAAAGACAGCCAACCAAAGAGAAGGTCATCTAAAGTATGAACAGTGTTGGGAAATGAAGGTATATAAGGAAATGTTACATTTCTATTTTTATTAAGTGAAATTTATCCTCATCTAGCCACTGCCCAACTAACAGGTAGAAGGTGCAGGGAGAAGGCAACAATTCCTTTTCTTGGCATTGTTTTAGGAATTCCAGGGAATAAGTAGACCAGGGACATTAAAAGTGCAGCCTCTGGTCTTCATTTCATAACTGCTGCTGAGATACTCATGGTCCAAGATGGCATCCAAAGGTGGTGGGCCCATTTGCTCTTGATGAGTTTAGCCTTTTGACTTTTCCTGCAACACATAAGGCTGCAAATCTTGGTGGCTCTTCTCTGAGCTCCCACTGAATGATTTCAGAAGAAAAGTGTTCCATTGGGGATGGAGAGCAAGCCTCCTGGGCTCCTCTGTACTTGGAACCCATCATCCTGTGTAAGCCTGGATATCCTCTTCCTGGGGCTTACTTTCTCCCTGCTCCTTTACCCTTTAAAGAGACATTTCTAGCTCCAGAGCTTCACAGGCTTAGGCGTGAGAATGGGAATGAGCCAGTCTTTTCTATAAAGGACCAGATAGTACGTATTTCCTTCTTTGGGGGCCATGTGGTCTCTTTTGCAACTCTTTACCTCTGCTGATATAGTGCAAAATCAGCCACAATTGTAAATGAATGAGAATGGAACTGAGTTCTAGTAAAATCTTTTTAATTGATACTGAAAATCTTGAATTTTATATAACTTTCATGTGTTATTAAACATTAATATTTATTTATTCAACCAATAAAAAATGTAGAAACCAACACTATAAAACCAGGTGGTAGACCTGTTTGACCCAGAGACTGCAGTTTGCTGAATACTTCCTTTATTTTTTTCACAGATTTATTTTCCTTTATTTTTTATTTTTTTTTTACAGTTGTACCCCATTTATTTACAATAATAAAAAAAATAAGATGCTGAATTCTTCTTTAGAAAATCAAAGGCTCTTATTTTAAACTCTTCTTAATAGCAATCGATCTCTAGAAGCCCGGGAGAAGATAAAAACAATTCTTCAAGTTGATTTGTATTAAAAATATAATTCCAAATTAGCTCTGGCTTCCTCTTTCTTCTAATCCCTGCTCCCACTCTGGAACCCTCTGTGTTACTTTAGCAAGCCACAGGTCTGTTCATGAGTCTCAGTCAGTACTTCTTATGCTTTGTTATAGATTAGGATCACCAGGAGAACCAATAAAGAACATAGAGTTTTGGGAGTTGTGGTGCACACCTGTGGTCCCAGTCACTTGGGAGGGTGAAGCAGTAGGATTGCAAGTTTGAGGCCAGTCTCAGCAACTTAATGAGACCCTGTATCAAAATAAAAATGGCTAGGGATGTAGCTCAGTGGTAAAGTGTCTTCGGGTTCAATCCCCAGTATCAGAACAAAACATAAACAAACAAAACACAGAGGTCCCTGAGAGAGCTTAAACCTTTATATTTCCCTCAAATTCAGGTGATTCCAGTGCCCAGCAGAATTTGAGTATTTCATGCCTTCTTGATTTTAAATAAGGTGTTCTCTTTGCCTGGAATAGTTTATCCCCTACCTTCCTGTGGTCTACTTAACCTGTTACTCAAGCTCTAAGAATATAAGTCAACTGGTAGTGCTTCTGACAAGACTCATTAATTCCGGCTTTATTTAGAGTTCTTAAAGCAAGCTACATATACCTTTATGATGGCATAGTTGCAAGACATTTGCAAGCTTTGATTGATAGCTGCATGTCTTCCTAAACATGCTGTGAGCTTCTAGACTGAACTTCTATGCTTTGGTATAAATTTTGAACTTTTATTTCTAAAATAGAATAATACCAGAAATATAACAGATTCAAAGTGATGGTGGTGCTGATGAATGAACAAATGAACCCAGAGAATGGAGGGTAAGTGACAAGGAATGGGAAGGAGATGAGAGGTGTCAACAGAGATTTCTAATACTTAGGTCTTGTTCAGCTTTTGTTATAAACAGAGTTCTGTCTGCCACAATATTTGCCTTCTTTCTATTCTTTGTTCTAAGTGGTCCACTTGTTAGTTCACACTTATTAAGTCCCTGGGCTAGTTGTTCTCAAAATGTGGTCCCTGGACCAGTTTAATAAGCATCATCTGTTAGAGGTGCAATTTCCAGCTCCACCCCAGATCCACCGAATCAGAAACTAAATCGTGTTTTATCAAGTCCTCCAAGTAATTCTAAACAGACTCAAGTTTAAAAACCACTATGTCAAGTGGTTGAGAAATTCGGTTCCTAAGCTGATGATGGTGATTTGGGCCTACTTTTTCTTCTAGTAGGTGTGGGGTCTCTCATCTAATGCCTAAGTCCTTGACCCACTTTGAATTGAGTTTTGTGCAGGGTGCGAGATAGGAATCGAATTTCATTTTATTACATATGGATTTTCAGTTTTACCAGCACCATTTGTTGAAGATGCTATCTTTTCTCCAATGTATGTTTATGGTGCCTTTGTCTAGTATGAGATAACTGTATTTATGTGGGATTGTCTCTGTCTTCTATTCTGTACCATTGGTCTTCATGTCTGTTTTGGTGCCAATACCATGCTGTTTTTGTTACTATATCTCTGTAGTATAATTTTAAAATATATATAATAAAAACCACTATGTCTAGACTACTGGTTCTCAAACATAGCTTTATATTGAAACCATGTGGGGAGTTATAAAAAATACAAGTGCCTGTGACCCATCCAGTGCTATTCTGTGATTGTTTAGTAATAGACTCCCCGGAAAATAAAGAACACTTATTGATAGGATGTACCCATTTCCATTGTGTAAACACTCCACCATTGCCTACTACAAACTATTAATATTGATGCCACTAACACAGAGTTGGGAAGATATGTGAACTGTGGGCTTTTGGAAGGTGGTAGTAGGCTAGCCAGCTTCACACAATGATTCCATCTTCAGACATCCTGATTAATTGGTCAGATTGGGACCTAGATCTCACAATTTTGAGGAACCATCCTGCCAGGTGATTCCAAAATGGAGCAAAGAAATAAAAATCATTATGAATATAATTCATCTCACCCACCCATGAACAAAATACTTCTCACTGCTTTGATTTAATCATCCCTATATTTTGACAGTGACAAAATTTGTTCTATAGGGAAGTCTCTGGTTTACAAATCAGGAAAAATGGTGGTGTAGGAATTTTATGGGGATAGTATTTCCCAAACTTTTATTTCCAATATATGTTTGAATGAATATATGACTAAATATGAAATTAAAATCTGTATAGTTAAATATAAATCTAGTATAATTTCAATAGTCACATTGTTTGATCATAAAATATTTAAGTTTGAGATAATTTTACTCATTATACAAGTTTAAGCCAATGATTAATGTTTCTAAAATTAGTTTCAAATATTCTAAACATTTGATTAATGCATTATCTAAACAAAACATCAGTGGTTTGTATTCTGAACATTAGAACACATACAATTCAGATTTATAGTTTAGTTTAAAGGCAAATAAAATATAAAGGAATATTGCAGTTTGAAAAACCTAGTAGTAGTGAAAAAGGCAAACCATTAAGTCATTTTGTTTTATATGGTTTTCTATATTCATGCCAGGAAAATGCAATTTCTCAGATCCATGGGAAGAAAAATGGTTTAATAAGTGTAACAACTATATAATTGATTAAAACTAAAATGAATCATTTATTCTAGTGTGACATTTGGTTTTCTGTGGATGAAAATAAAAAGTCATTATGAGTGGGCTATTTTTCATAGATGAAATCATCACTTAATAAAAAGATGCTATTAATTAGTGTCCATTAAATACAAATAAATCTGGGAACTTCACCTACTGAATTGTAGGTGAAAGTGATTAAGTGGATCTTAAACCAAGTATTCATTCTAAAATATTCATGTAGTATGAGATGAGGGAAAAATAGATACTGTTTTCATGACACATGGAGAACCATTAACTCATTCTGTCTACTCTTGCATAGGTTTGAAATTTTCTATTAAAATTTTTAAAATATTCATTACGATTTTATTGTTTATACCTGGTATGTGAGGCAAAGTGGAAAATAGAAAAATACAAGAGACAGCTCTGGCTGTCAAAATGCAAGTAAAAATGAAGACATGTTCTAACTCACTTATTTGACAGTCCTTTTTCATAAATTTTTAGCTGAATGAAGGTTTATTGCTAATATATGTTGAAACTTTATAAAGCAATTTTAGTAGCATTCTCTCCAAAATGTTGCCTCCTGCTCTGTGTTCTTAAACTTGATATTTATTATGCTAATTATTGTGTTAATATGCTCATTGCATATTTTAACCTTTTCCTGATAACTCAGATTTATTTTCAATTTAGACATCAGTTTGATCTGATTGCTTCAAAGGTTGTTCATTTGATCAACAAACCTTTACTGAACTTCTTGAGTGCAGACAGATGGGTCAGGCACTGGTCATACAGCAGTGAACAAAAAAGGTAAGAATTCCAGCCCTTGTAGCCCTTAAATTCTCCTGATTCTTTAGATGTTTTGGGTGGCTTACGTGAACAATGAGTGAGAAGAGCCACCAAATAGCTCAGAATCCTATACATTTTCTGTCTCTCCTGTCTGTTCTTTATAGTTTATTTCATACATCTCTTTCTGAGTTGTTACTTTTGTTATCTCTTGGTTTGACTGACTGCCGCTACAGTCTGAATGTTTGTGCTACCCATTCATATGTCGAAACTGTTAACCTGAAAAACAACAACAACAACAGAGAGAGATTCTTCAAAGAGTGCTGGTATTTATTTTGGAATAGCAGAGCATTGTAGTGGTAACATGCATGCTGTAGTAAACCATGATGTATTCAAAGAGGTTGAGGCAAAGAGACATTTTTAAAGGCAAAAATCAGGAGGATTACATCAGATATTTTAAGACAATAATCTTTGGTCACAGTGATTAATAGGAATGGAATCAGGCCAAGGTTCAAGAGACTGTTTCTGTTCTTGGAGAAGTACTTTTGTATAAGGTTGCATCACTCTCTATTTAAGCTTGTGGTTTTTGGAAGAGTCTTTTGTGATAGTTATTATCAATTTTGAGCCAGAACCCTTTCTTCATAACCTCCAGGCTTTATTTGCTCTGTTGTTGTCATTGTTAGGGTTGACACAGCAACTCCATTTTTATTCTGAAAATATTCACAAAAATCTAACCTCATAGGTGACAGTATTCAGAGGTGGTGCCTTTAGGAGATGATTAAGTCATGAGAGCAGAACCCTCATTAATTAGATTTTCCCTCAAAAAAGATACCTGAGTGACCTTGTTTGCCCTTTCTGCCATGTGTGGACTCAGCAAGAAGGTACCATGTTTGAAGCAGATAGCACCTCATCAAATACTGAAACTACTGGTGTCTTGATCTTAGACTCCTAGCTTTCAAATACATTACCAATAAATTTCTATTGTTTATAAATTACTCAGTCTATGGGATTTTGTTATAGCATCCAGAATGGATTAAGACACTTACTCTGAATAAGTTTTTTAAAATTAATCCATTTAAGTGTTCTTATCTAGTATTTCAATCATTGCTAATCTAGTCTGCATGATATAATCATTAGATTTGTTATATGTGTATAAAACAAGTCACACTAGTCGTTGAGTAAATATTTGGGTTGCCAGTTGGGCAGCTCTTTATTTTCACTCTCCCAATTACTTCTGTGTTTTGATGTTTGTACTTCACTGAGGCTTCTAGATGAAAGATTCCCCCATTTCGTATTATACAAGTAGTTATTAAGCACCTATCATGTGCCAAGAATCACTCTAGGATTTGTGGAGACAGTATATAAAACATAACTATTGTGTATGCCCTAAGAGCTAGGAAAAGGTCTAAGAGTGTGTAATCCTGTGTGTTAGATGGAGAAGTGTTTGTAAGGGTATCTCATGCAGGCTGAGGATAGGGGTTGGGAATCTGAAGGAAGCAGAGTAAGGAGTAAAGTTTGACCTGCTTCTGAGATGTGCAAGAAGAGATATCTAGGAAACAGTTGGAATTTCTATTATCTGTTATTGCATAACTTCCATAAAACTTAATGGCTTAGGAAAACAACAATTTAGTATTTCTCGTAATTCAGTGGGTTTCTGGACAGCTCCAGTGCTTAGACTCACTTATCTGGTTGCATTCACCTAGAACATGGCTAGGCCAGCGGGTCTGAGGAAACCTTTTGGTCTTGTTTGTCAGTGGTTTCCAGCTGTTGATTCATCTTCACCTGGCCTCTGATCCTCCAAGATGTTAAACTGCCTTCTTTTCTTACATGGTGCTCTCTGGGCAGCATGCCAAAGTAGAGGATGTAGGAGTGGCAAGACTTAAGTCCCACCTTTGAAAGATTCATAACATTTTAGGCAAGGCATATTCTTATTTTTTTTTTTTTTGTAGGTGGTAACAGAGATTGAACTCAGGTGCACTTAACCACTGAGACGCATCCCCCGACCCTCCTTATTTTCTTGAGACAGAGTCCTGCTAACTTGTTTAGTCTCACTAAGTTGCTGAAGCTAGCCTAGAAATTGTGATCCTCCTGTCTCAGCCTCACAAGTTGCTGGGAATACAGGTGTGTGTTTGGCCATATTTTTTTTCAAAACTTGATGTGACCAGCCCAGATCTGAGGGACCCAACCTCCTAATAATAGAAGCAAGAAAATCACCTTGAAAAGGGTCTTTTCATACAGGATCAGAAGAATACACAGCCATATTTTATAATCTATCAAAGCTGCATAGATATATCTGAATCTCAATTGAGTTATTTGGATGAAAGAGATTTGGTAGTTATCAGTGTATAGATTAGATGCCAAATCCAGGCTGCATATCAGAATATGAAAAACAGGATGTTTTCTACAATGCTCTATATGAAAAATATAACAATTAATTATGCAAGAAAGAGATGCCCCAAATTGTTGGGTGGGAGAATTAAGTTTCTAGAGCACTGGACCCCAAGCAATGAAAAATCCAACCTTACTTCATGAAATGATTCCATAGAAATTAAGTCAACAAATTATCATTCATCACTCATGCTAATCAAGAACTTCAGTGCCCCACACAGGGATTTATTATGTTCAATGAAGAATTTGTCAGAAAATTAAAACTTAATGAATTCCCAGATAGCCTCTGATGTGTCCAGCTTATGTATTCACCTGCTAACTTAGCATTTTTAAAAAATGGTATCTTTGTTACTTTCCTATATTCAACATAAACTGGAATTAAATCCTCATTTACCATTAACTGTCATGGACAAGGTGGATTTCAGCCCACCAGTTACCTCTTGGTAATAGAAATGGGAGAAATAAGGGAATTCTCTTTAGGCAATTATAGCAAAATCTTAAATAAGAAAATATTGCTTAGAAAGCATGGAGATTTTACTATGTCTTAATGTTCTTAAATATCTAATGCTGTGCTAACCCAGTAGCCATTAGCCACATATGCATATTTATATTTATTTTAAAATGTGTTGCTTTACCTGAAATAAAAAATGCAGTTCCTCAGTTGAACTAGTCATATTTCAGGTGCTCAGTAGCTACGTGTAGCCACTGGCCACCATCTTGGACAATGCGAATGCAAAACATTTCCATATACCTGGTCAGTTCTATCAGATAGCACTGCTGTCATGTTTCTTGTACAATTAAGAATAAAACTGGTAAT
Organism: Sciurus vulgaris; assembly: GCF_902686455.1. NCBI lineage: Eukaryota > Metazoa > Chordata > Mammalia > Rodentia > Sciuridae > Sciurus > Sciurus vulgaris. The sequence continues at coordinate 130,093,530 of NC_136471.1, read as the reverse complement.
GTCAGCTGTAGATCCTCATAATGAGGATTGAATTAAGAGTGAGGAGTAATTTCCTCTGTGATCTTAAATGCCTATTGCAATGCATCATGGATCAATTCAAACAAATTTTAGGAGGATAGTGGGGATAGGGAATACAATTATGTTTAAGAGACCATTTGGGAATTGAATACAGGGTACATATTGATGGAATTAAAGAAGATTGCACCAAGCTGAAATGACTAACAAAATAAAATCTAAGAAGGATAATGTAAATGTTAATGTTGTTGGCTTAAATCAGGGATTGGTTAATATAAATTTTCTATAAAGAGCCAGATGGCAAATATTTTTGACTTTGCAGGTCAAATAGTTTCTCTGTGACTATTTAACTCTGTCACTGTAGCAGGAAAACAGCAAGATGGTCTATAAGAGAAAACAGAACAAAATGGGTGTGACTGTATTCCAATAAAAGTTGATTTACAAACAAGTAGAAAAGGTGGTGGGCTAGCTTTGGATCACTGGCTATAGTTTGCTGATATCTAGTTTAAATGATAAGTCATTCAAGTTGAAAATAGGAAGTCTTGGCCTAATGTTTTTTCATCTGACATAATCCCAAAAGCTGCAATTGACCGATATTTTGGATGAGCCAGTTGCCTTAGGTTACTGCCATTTTAGTCTGTTTTAGTAGATGCATTCCAGCCAAATTCAGGGAAGGAAAAATCCCACTGTTCACTGTGGGAACTTGTATTCAGTCTGGATATCGATGAACTGGATATTGTATGGGATATTCAAATACTTGGAAACTGAATAAAAGAAGAATAAAAGGAACTAGGGTTTAACTTAACAATACAGAATTGTTAGGGGATGTGAATATAGCTGTTTTCAGGTATTTGAAGGCCTTTCATGTGGCAGGAAGTATGATTTATCTGAATATTTCTACATAGTAGAGCTAAAACTAATAGGTACAAATTAATAAAATAATTTAGCAAAAATATTATATTTGTTCCAAAATGGGCTACTTCATAAAGTAGGGAATTTTTCACAATTGAAGGTTTTTAGAAAAAAAGATGGATAACCATTTTTAAACTGAAGATTTTTTTTTCTAGAATTGGATGAGAGGTTGGAAAGATAATCATCTAAATTATTGTTATCATAGTGACATTGCAATTTGCTTACACATGGAGAAAGCTCAACCCAAACTAACCTAAGCAAAAAGAGGAAGTCTGTTGACTCATACAACTGAAAGGTCCCAACATAGGTTTAATTTCAGATATGGCTTGTTTCAGAGGTCTTTCAAAGTCTGTAGGCAGAACTAGCTATGCAAATTTGGTCCATAGTGCAAATTCAAAGTATGGGATTCCTTGTTCACAAATTTTTGAAATTCTTTCAGCTTTATGTTTTCATTAAGTTGGTTTCATTTCATGCATCCTCTTTTTCATTGGCAGCTTTAAGGCTTGCATTTTTATATCTGTAAACATTTATTTCTCTCTCCATTGACACCAGTCAATGACACCAGATAATTTTTGACAGACTTTTCTCAACTCTGAGCCCAGATACATGGTGGTACTTCCTTTGGCCAGGATTGGATGATGATTCTGCCTCCGGAGCTGGGAGAAGTCAGGAGCAAGAGAGAAGGGAGCAGTTCTGCAATTAATGCAGGGGTATAGTTACCTGATGAAGGGGGATGGATGAAGGGCATTCCAATAACAAAGGTCTGCTTTGTATAGAAAAGAATTATGAGCAATATAGAAGAAGCAGTTCAAAGTAAGAAGTCCTAATCCAGATATCTTGCCAATAAATAAACAGATAACTTTAACTGCTGCATTTTTAAATTCTGGTGTTTTTCCAGATATGCATTATGATTTTTCATGTATATTTAGTATAATGTTTGTATTCTTAGCATAAGCTTCTGATCAACTTTCAGAATTGTACAATCCAAGGCTTACTGCCTTGCCTCAAAATTATTTCAATGCTGTGAGAACTGTTGCCTGGAACTTTAATTATATTTCTCAGACCATTCTCAGACCACATTTTTCTTCTATCCAAAACTTTGTTCAGTGTCTCAGGGGAAAAATATATGCAGATATATAAATTTCAGGCATCAGTTTCTGTTCGGGTCAGTACTTGCTGCTAAACCAGCACAGTGTTTAGTAATCTCTGCTTAGAAGTTGACTTTTGCCAGGTATGGTGTTCCATGCCTATAGTTCTAGTGACTTGGGAGACTGAGGCAGGAGAATTGCAAGTTCAAGACCTGCCTGTGCAACTTAGTGAGACCCAAGATAATAAAAAAGGTTGGGGATGTAGCTTAGTGTTGGAACACCCCTGGGTTCAATTCCTAGTAACGGGGGGATAAAATTGACTTTCTGGGTAAAATCATATGTCATATTTCCAAATTACCTGGAAAGATGAAGAGAACCAGGTAGTATTGGGACCATGTTGAATTCTAGGGGGATCAAATCCAGTGGCACTGAGCCATATCTCCAGCATTTTTTTTTTTTTTGAGTCAGGTTCTATGTTGATCAGGGCCTTGCTAATTTGCTGAGGCTGGCCTTGAACTTGTGATTCTCCTGTCTTAGTCTCCTAAGTCGCTGAGAATACAAGCGTGAGCCACTGTGCACAGCTCCCATGTTGAATTTATAATGGATTCACTGCCAATACAAATCAGTTAAGCCAAGATATTCATTCTAATCGAGAGTAATTACCCCTTGTTTTTCTTGTCACATCTGACACTTTTGGGGAACTAAATTAAACATTTTTTTATTTCTGCCAGTTTATCACAGGAAGCAGGGGGCTGTCGAATTCCTTTGTGGTTCCACGCAGCTCATGGAGAACCCTTCCTGAAGTCTGCTGTACCTGGGCAAAAGTTAAAGCGAAAGTCTCTGAAGCTAGGCATCTGGGATTTGAAATCTGATCCTGCCACTTATGAGCTGTGTTTCCTTAGGCCAGTCTGCCTTTATAAGCTTTCATTTTTCTTATCTGTAAAATGTCACTGTCTCTATGTATAAGCCAGCACTTGAAAACTGTAGAAAGTACTTACCTGCACAGGACAATCACACCTGCCAAGATTCTCAGGGTACATATTCCTGGGTCATTTAACCAGGATGCTAGGACAGAAAATGAGATGGGTGTTCCTTGACTTCCTCTTAATATAAACAGAATATCAATTTTTAATGTACTCTGCTAAGCACACATTGACACCCATTTCTATTGGTCTGATTTCCACCTGAAGTGCATCCTTTACCAGCAGAGCCCATCGTTCACAAACCCCTGACTCAGAAATTTACACTAATTGAAAGTCAAAGACAATAGTCTTTTGTTTCCTTTTTCCTATGTCAAATACAGATCCTCAGTGAAATGAAGAAGTCCTGAAGTTTTCAGGGGTTGTGGGGTGGGGACTATTTCCAGGAAGAACATTTATTTTCTATATTTTCACCCAGAGATGGAAATCTGGTCTAATAATTACACCAAAGAATCACCTCTAGCCCCAGTCTGGGTTTTGTCAGTTTACAGGTTCGTGTTTAGTTTTGGTGGTCTTGAAGACTGATTGATTTTCTTTCTTTTCTTTCTTACTTTTTGGTGGTGCTGGGAATGGCTTGGGACTTTGAGCACACTATGCAAGTGCTCTACCACCGAGTTACATCCCTAGCACTAGCTTTATATATATATATGTATGTACTAGACATTAAACCAGTCCTTTTTATTTATTTAATTTTTTATTTTGAGATGGAGTCTTGCTAAGTTATTTAGGCCCTCATTAAGTTGCTGAGGCTGGCTTTGAACTTGCTATCTCCTGTCTCAGCCTCTTGAGCTGCTGGAATTACAGGTGTGCACCCCACCATGCCTGGCTGTAGGTTTTTAATATAAATTGTAGCATGTAAGAGCTTGATTCCCCCTAGTATTTTACATGGAAACACCTTTCTCCCCCCTCCCTCTCCCCACGTCTCAGTATTGGGAATTACACCCAGGGCCTCACACTTGCCAGGCAACCCTCCATTGCTAATCTATACCCCAGCCCTTATGGAGACAGTTTTGACATGTCTTCCCTCTGACAGACACTCACAATCTATGACTCTTTAAGACATACACATCAGTCTAGTGTTCTTCAAACTATAAATAGAAACATGAAAAATTCTTGGAACTTTCTAAATTGACTTCCCTGAACCAAGATAGAAATTAAAGTTGAACTGAGGTGCCTACCTTTGGTTTATTAAATCTTGCTGTGTTTTCTTTGAAATGGCAAGTCTCCTGGGACAAATCAAAGAAAGGTTCTCTTGAAAGTCCCTGAAAATCAGAAGGGCAAAATTTTCTGATAATTTTTAAATTAATTTTTACTAGGACTGCATATTAACAGAGCATAAAATCTAAGTAGATAAAGACAGTAGAGGAAATAAAGAAAGAAAATATGTTTATGATAGTACGCACTAGGAAAATATTCTGAAACATAGTTGAATTTTTTGAAACTCCGAAGTTAGTCTCCCATCTTTGTTCACAGATATACTTTGATTTAAAACATAAAACATTAGTGAATAAAAATGAAAACCCTGAACAGTAAGCAAATGCATGTTTGGAGGAAGATTTGTGAGAAATATTTATCTGCCTCCATATACAGAGATGGCATGGAGTTGCCTGTGAACTCCTGGATGTACCTACAGCACATGGTAGGCAACCATTGATTTTGATTTCATATTCAAGCCATGGTCTCTGGTGGCCATTCACCCCCCTACACACACATACACATGCTGAAAGGGATAAATACCCTTGCTTCATGTTCAACTTTTAAACAAATTGCAATAAAAGCAATCACCCAGAGATGTAAAATTTGCAAGAGTTCCGCCAACATGTTTTCCATTCATAAACCAAGGAATACATCAGTATCACACATTTACTCCTGTAAGTACTAATGTAAAATGAAAGTGCCTGATAGAAGAACATTTCATGACCAAACAGGTGAGGAAACAGGCAACTTCTCAGCTCCTACTTACTTACTCAAGTCTTAAGATAAATGGTGTACATGTTCACCATAGAAGCATTTTTGACCACAAGTAAGCAAATGAATCACTGTGACAATTAGAGTACAAATGCCCAGGCCCTACCCCACACCTACCAAATCATAATTCTGGGGTGACATTCTATCTGGCATCAAAGTTAACCCCACAAGTAAGTCTTATTAAGAATGACTGAAACAATATGAGACCCAGACCCTTCTCTTCCACCATTACACCTAATGCCAGGGCTGACTCTTGGAAGGGTTCTTCTCTACCCACAATTGCCTACCCTCCCAATCACATCAGCTTACTCAACTCCCACAATTCCTGGAATAGAAAACACCTCAGAGGGACAAACTGTTCACTGAGTCATTTTAAAAATGTCATTGCAAATGTAAGCAGTTTGGCCCTCACATAACTAACAAAGGAAAAAATGGACTGTTAATAGTGCTGATAGTTTAAGAACTCAACTATTCCCAGGAGCTCCATTCATCAAATATCACTATAACTTTATTGCATATTCACAAGAAATCATTACATTTTGATAGTTTTTGATTTCTATTACACAGGGTCATAAAATTCCCTCTAATAAGAAATCATTTCTGTCAAGTCCAGTTTGATTAAAGGAAATGACAGATGATCTGCCTTGGAGATGATGCTTTTGGCTGCCCATTTCTTTAGATATGAAAGATGATTATGTGATTATAAAAAGAAATCCATAGGTACACTTACAGGGCCCTACAGCATAAATAATTTTAAAGGTGGGTAATCTACACCTTTCATGTAATCAGATTTCTGGGCCTCACCCCTCTGAGTCTTATGACTCATTATGTCTAGGATAGGACCAGAGAATTTGTACTTTTTAACAAGTCTCTATGTGATGCTACTCATCCAAAGATCAGAATTTGAGAACCTGTGCTATAGACGGTCCACAGAGATAACAGAAGAAGAACTTAATGGAAAGATTAACATCAGATGCTCTTCCAACTGTTCCTGTTGTTTAAATGGATAGATTATTTAAAAAATCTGTCCTGAAAAGAAGTAATGGAGAGTGTTCCAAATTTAAAAAGTAGTGTTTTACTTCCATTTAAGGAATGGTAACAATGGTATAAAACAAGAGCAAAGATCAAGTGGGAGATGGAAAGCAATACAAAATAAGAAAAACGAGAACTGTCGCTTCCTATTTCTAAATCAGTTCTTATATTTTTGCATGTGTTTGTCCATCTCAGGGATTGATAGATTTGTTTTCTAAATTGAACTGCTACTTTTTATAAAATAAATTAACTTTGAAAGCTTTGTCATTTTCTGCATACAGCTTTATGACCATCTTGAATTGTTGTTAGTTGTCTTATTCTTCCTCCAAAATATTATCAAATAGTTTTTTAACATCACAGACATTTAGGTGCTAAATAGTCATTTGTTTAAACAGACATATATGCCTTTTGGAGAGTACAGGGCTCCAGGTCACTGTGAAGTGACAGTTGAAAAGAGTAGTTGCAAAGGGGCATAAGCTCATTGGATAATTTATAAATTGTCTGATTCTTTGGTAACAACCTGAAAAGTAAAGATAAGCAAGATTTAGATCTTATCTACCTACCCTGGCTACCGAGGTGGTGTGTTAAAAAATGAAAATGAATTTCATATCAGAGTTTGTATAAGTAATTAGTGAGCCAGCCAAAAAAGCAGCAAAAAGAGAAAGAAAAAGAACAAACGTATCACTTTTTCTTAGAAGGTCAGTGAATTACCTGTGTAGTACCACTGCTGAAGAGTTCTCCTTGCAACAGACATGGTCTCACACATCTATCTGGATTTGTCAAGCATCTTCTCTAAAGTGAGTGAGGGTGAGGGATTATGCACAGAACAAAATGGCAGTGTTGGAATTCCAGCATTACTCTTCGGTGTTTGTTAGTTTTGCCCAATTATTTTATTTTCTAATGTTAGGAACTTTGTATTCTCATCTCATCTACCCCATTTCCAGAACACCACTTATTTCATCAATGAAAATACTTTCTGACCCCCCTCGTGTTAATTAGCAAAACCTCTGGTACAGACTCAGATAAGACATTATAAGTGTTTGCCTTTGCATCCTCTGAAGTGTGGATTCCTGATTAGGGGGCTTTACATATGACCTAATTATTTCTAGGACATGAGTTAGGATGAACCTCTAAATGAATATATTCATATACATACACTGGTTTGGCCTATTTATAAGAGAAGTTAGCAGTGGTGAAGCATTAAATCCCTTGTGTTAATTATAGTTGGACTTAAATAATTGGGGGTGCCCATTATCAAATGTATGTGTTATAGGTTTGGGGGTAAAGGAAGAAGTTTGAGTATTATTTTTCTTTACTGAAGTGCTGTTATGTAAAATTTGGTGTTTCATATATGATTTAGGTTTGCATCAAGAAAATGTTATAAAAATGGTTGTAGCATTTTCTGATTCTGTCTTAAAGATGCAAGATTTTATAATCTCTAAAGAAATAAAGCTAACAAGAACAAAAGCATGCTGAAAAAGCCTGATGGATCTTTTGCAGAGGGAATACTGTTTCTTTTCACACTTCCCTATTCCTAGTACAACACTTGGGTAATGCTAATAGCAAGAAAACCCTGCATTTAATTATTGAAAACAATGCCAACATGAAATGGAAGTTCTCAGTGCTGTCTTCCCCTTTCATCCAAGATCATTTAATTTGCCAAATAATTTGAGTGAGGGATTGTGGCTGAAAGGTTAATAGAAGCCATGTTGCCCCTGGCTTAATTCTGTCCTTTCTTTTTATGTCATTTGATGTTCAGATCAGACTTTAAAATTCAAAGATATGGCACATGTGTTGTGTGTCTCTTATGTGTAAAATACTGTGCAGATTTCCATTTTTAAAAGAAGTACTGAGCATATAGGCAGATGAGTCAAAATTAAAATGAACTTGACAATTTATGTCACTGAATTTAAAATTTTATTTTATTCCCGCACACTCTCAAATTCACTGAGTGACTGTCTGGAAGGGCATGACCATATAAATACCAGTACTAATGGTATACTGTTGAGACAGTGCAATTCTTTGGGGGTGGGTCATAAAGACCACCCACAAGAACCTATGGGATTCAACATGCAGTGGTACATTCAACATTATTTATTTGTTTATTAAAGCAACATAGCAAGGGTACACAGTTGGATCAATAAGGAAAAAGGGCACAGGCCAAGTATGGAAGAATCCATGTGCATGTTTGCCATCTTGTCCCTGAATGAGGCCCATGAAGCACTCTCTCCCTCCCATTGTAGGGACAAGGAAGCACCAACAATTGCAGTTTTTCTGAAAAACTGCAGGGATGCTCATCTGAAATTCAGAGCCCAGATATTTTATTGGTATCTGGTTATGTGATCACAAATATCAGCCAGTTACTGAAATTCCAGACTCTCTGAAGCAGGGCAGGTGCTCAACACCCTTGTGGGGACAACAGCCTGGTAGCATGGGAAGCTTCTCAGAAGCTGAATTCCCAGAAGGTAGCCAAAGCCAACCGTGCATCTGACCTTTTTACAGGTAACAGCTTAGCCCTACAAGGTTTGTGCTTCCTTGCAATACTACTTACATGTTTAATGCTATTGTAGCTTATTTCATATAATAGTTGGTGAATGTATATTTGTTTGAAAAACTACACTAGAACATCAGATCAGATCTTTGAGGGCAGAAGTTATAGGCTGTTCATCCATGTTTCCTGGCAGCTAGAATGAACCTGAAGGTGGACTTGAAGGGAAATCTAGTTTGTGGGCTAAGTGCATAATCTATCAATAGGAAATGGATTTTAGTCCTGTGTGAAAATTGCAAAATAGATGATAATTTAACTATGGGCATAATTTATGGATGATAAAAATCTCATCTTCTGAATAGAATTCTTGTAGCATGGCCACAAGAATCTTTGAGGAAAAACACTTCTAGACTCTCCAAGATCTAAATTACTCTCCATTACTAAATACTTAACATTTTGTGTCATTTCCAACTTCTGAGTCAGTTGTGCAACAGTGATCATAATAAACATGTGCAAGGATAAGAATTGTTGTGGTGGGTTTGGGTTGTGGCTCAGTGGTTGAGTGCTTGCATAGCAGGTGTGAGGCACTGGTTTTGATCCTCAGCACCACATAAAAAATAAAATAAATTAATTGTGTTCATCTACAACAAAAATATTAAAAAAAAAGAATTGTTGTGATGTTTAGGCAGTGTTAATGGAGCCATCCTGTATTTGCATTGGCAATTGGCTGGACCCTTGCTTGCCCCAGTCCCCACTGCCATTACACTTTGCTTTGGATTTAGGATGGAACAAATATATATCATGAGGGAGAGCTTTGGTTTATGGCAGAACATCACAGAAATTACATTGAAAATGAAAAAGGAAAACAGAGAAGAGAATATGACTGGTTTTCCACCAAATCTGTGACAGTTGAAGTTCTAGACAGCTTGCAGGAGTCTGAATCAGGCTTAGTAGATACTTCCCATCTATATAACCTCAGTATATATCTTAACATGGCTAAATAAAGGGTGATTGATACTGGTGAGCCAACCTGAAACAGAAAACATTTGTTCTTGAAAAAGAAGTTTCAAAATTTATGAATAAAGAGGTTAAAATATGTATATTTGTATAGATAACTATACAGGAGCATGGAAGTACATGTGGTCAGGTTATGATGGAAGACAAATTGGTTTTAAACAGTTTCTGGAAAGGACATCAGCAGACATTAAAATGTGTATTTTTTTCTCTTTTCAAATTGAATTACCTCAAATGTGAATATATAAGAATCACATTAACAGTAGAATTGAATCATTATGAATGGTAAGGTCCTCTTAACCTTTTATGAACTGTTTTTACAAATGTGTAGGAAATGCTACAAGTCTCATCAGAAAATGGAATATTCTATTTTTATCACATATTATGGTTTAATGAATACTACATGTATATTTCGTATCAGTCATCTCTTTTCAAATGCCTATATTAGTCATGTGTATTTTAAATTAAAAGCACTGTTGAGGTAAGCGAACATGCCTGTACTAATTTACCCAGATGTACATTGGGAAACAGTCCGATGACTGTCCACGGACTCTGAAGACCAGAAATGACCTAGGCATAAATCAAATCATGATACTTTAAATCTTGGTTTCCTCTACCATAAAATGGGGCTCTACAGATTCAATGAGATAGCAGCTCATTCAACAACTGCAAAATAATAACTCAAGGTAAGAAATTATTGCTATTGTCTTTACACCTGCACATAGATATTTGGAAGCCCCCCAAATATGTCTACTTCTGATCTTGTGCTCCATTTCTACCCATTGCTTTCTCAGTGGAAATAGGGATGTTGGGAGAAGGCAGAAAAGAGAAGGGGGCACAAGGCTGGAAGCTGAAATAATGTACAAACAATGGTGAACTTGGACAATTGTGCCTTTTTTTCCCCTCAAAGACCTTGCTATAGTATCTGGCTGCAAAGGTAATTTTCTTGGGTATACACTGATGGTGACTTTTCTACACAAACAAGATTAAGGACAATCTTGTGAACAGACTTGATATCTAGTGTATTCAAATCACATGTTCAAAATTCTGTTTCTCCCTTATTTTTTAAGAACTTGAAAATCAATCAAAATTTTGAAGTTACTTTTTAAATGCCTTTCAACAGCATAATTAAATGATTTTACATACTTAAATAATATTTCTGTATCTCTTTTAAAGTCTTTCAGTTTTCTTCCAAATACTTTAAGTACTTCAATAACTTTTATAAAAATAATGTTTTAAACTTATAGATGTGTTTCATGGTCTTAAATGTTTGAGTCCAATTTACAAACTCATTTAATATTAATAAGCCAGCCACAAAGTCAGCAGTTATTAAAATATACATTTTAATTTATTTTCTCTTTATTTTATTTTATCTATTTATTTTAGGTATTATGGATTGAACTCAGGGGCATTTGACCACTGAGCCCACATCCCCAGCCCTATTTTGGATTTTGTTTAGAGACAGGGTCTCAGTGAGTTGCTTAGCACCTTGCTTTTGCTGAGGTTGGCTTTGAACTCTCGATCCTCCTGCCTCACCCTCCGATGATGCTGGGACTACAGGTGGGCATGATGGTGCCCAGCTTGTCTTTATTTTATTGGTGCTGGGGATCAAACCAGGAGCTTTATGCATGCAAGGCAAGTGCTTTACCACTGAGCTACATTCTAGCTCTTATATATACATTTTAAGTTAGAATTCCTAAGCTACCCTATTGTAATGTCAAATTCTTTTACATAATATAAAGTACTCATAACACCAAATATATACAGATTAATTTTAAACTTAAGTATATGAATAGTTTGAAGATTGATTTACTCCATAATTTCTATACTTATTTCTAGACCTTTCTGAGATTAAAAGATATCAAATAAGGAAAAACAGTCAAGTTGGGGTTCTATACTGGTTCACCCAGTTTTTAATTAAGGCAGAGATACCCAAGCCTAGTCTTTATTCATACTGTGACACTGATGAGCAATGCATTTGCTGCTAACATCTTGTTTATTTCTTGACCAGTGATTCTCAGTCTTTAGTCTTCCCACAAATCACCTGGGAGTGTTGTTAAAATGAAGGTTTGTATTCAGTGGTGTCTGGGTGGGTCCTGTGATTGTGTCCTTCTCAGGAGTTTCCAGGGATCTCATGTGCTACTAGTGCAGAGACCACACTGGAGTAGTGAGGCCTTAGATTCAAGTGGCATTTTTTCATCTCCTTCCAGAGGACTTCCTTCCCCACTCTCCTATTTAACTTCCTTCACTGTTTGATTAGTTCTGCATTTCTTTGACTCTCTTAAGACATTCAAATGTCATTTCCATGAGACTCTGCATACTTCTCCAAGCTTTGTGTCACCATGGTCATAAAATTAGAAGAATCCTTGAAGATTAAAATTACTTCTGCTCCTTTAAAGGGGAAAAAAGATTGTTTTAAAATAAATGGATATATTTCACCAGGAACAAAAATTAGAAAGGATGGGGGGATATTGTTGCCAGGGTGATAATTTAAGCTGTGTTGAATGAACATGAAGTTTTATAAATATAAAATGCAGAATATTGAAAAGCTGGTTTCTGCATTTAAATGACTTTTTAGGTTATTTCTAGATACTATGTTTTGATTAAATATATTAATAAAGATATAGTTTTTTCCCTCTTTTCTTTTCTGTATTTGAGACATCAGGGCTCTGCCTCCTCTCTTTCCCAGTAGTTCTTATTGTTAGGAAATGCAGCTCCCAGCTCTGGATACATTCCCTATCAAATACCTGAGAAACAAGTGATCTTATATAGTATGTCAGCTTTTTTATTGAAACTAGCTAACATCAGATCAAATTTCTAACTAACATTTGTTTTTTCAATAAGGTAGACAATTTAAATTTTCGGAAAAATTGTGTGTCCGTGTGTATGTGCATACACATGAAAACTTGGCTTAAATGTGTTGGTGTGAATAGCATAGGAGGCAGTGAGCAGTGAGCCTCTGCTCTTTTCAGTCCTCAAATCCTTCATTGCTCTGTGGTCTTACCGAAAGGTCTGAATAACACATCTCTGTTATCTGCTTGGCCCTATAGGCAGTTACATTTGTGACATTAGTAGAACTGGGTCCCCTTATACAGAGGATCTTTGTACCTTTGTACCTTTGTACAGCCTTCCTGTAATAAGTTTCTGAATTTAAATTTCCAAGTAGTTTGGCCAAACAATTCTACTTGTAGAAATGTGCCAAAATATTTAGTTGGACAAGTGTACAGTTTTATTTGATGTTCATTATGGCATCAATCATAACACCATGATATTAGAAATCATATAAGTATCCAGCCATATGGATCATTTACACAGGTGAAATATACCATGCAGTCATTGCAAATCTCTATTAATCATCATAGAAAATAACTGCATGGGAAAAGCAGGCTACAAAGAAGTGATTATAATGAATTCCATTATTGCAAAAACTTGTGTGTTAAAGTATAATTTTCAAAACAAGGTAAAATCATGAATCTCACATGGATATAAAACAAACACATGCCTAAGATTTTTATTAAATTCATTATTAATGATGACAAAATGTCACAGTAGTTCAAAGGAGAATCCAAATAACAGAGACATTTATGGACTAGGAATCCAAATAACAGAGACATTTATGGACTAGAAATATTGAAATTAATTTGCAAATGGTTGCAAAAGTAGCTTCTACAGTGGAAAAGGTAGTTAGTTTTACGTTTATAGAATTTATTTCCTTTACTATAGATATTATTTTTCATTGATATCAGTTATGTACAACTTAGAGCATTACAAAATAGCTCAAAGAAAACTAAAGGCACAAAGTCCCCATACAGTCATAATCAGGTAACTTGAATAGGTATATTTTCTAGTGTGCAGCCTAAACAATGCAATTTTCCCTTAAAGCACAAATTTTCTCCACATATATATTCATATATGTGTATGTTTAAATGAGTGTGTATGTATATTAAAGTCTGGAATGATGACAGAAAAATGCTAAGTTATCTATGTTCAGTAAAATTTGTGTTGTTATTTTTGTCTTTTTTAGTTTTGCATTAAAAGAGCATATAAAACTTCTTATAACTGAAAAAAAGAAAAATCAACTTCTATGTTGGAAAAAGATTATAAATTACCTCAAGTATTTAGTAAATCCTTCAAAGCAACAATTAGAAAACCAGAATATGCTCTTTCTACTGTCTGTAGGGTACTGTAAATAACTGGGTGAGAATGCGGGCCAGAGTATGTGGAGTGGTCCACATTCGCCTTGCTAACCTGTTTCTGGTTACTCCTCCAATGGATTGCTTTATATTCAGCCTAAAATATGTCACTGGAAGGAGTTGGTGATGAAACCAAGGTGTATTAGCATGTCAGAAGGTGTGTTTAGCTTTGAACACTCAATAAATGAAGTGGAAAGAAGTTCGCAGGGTTTTCTGTGCCTTTTTACAGTGAGTCAGGACGAATCCTGTTTACTGATGAGCAACTTCTAGGAGGGAGGTGTGAGAATGGCAGTGGCTTGCATGGGGTGTCAGAAAGGAACATGCTTTCAGAACTGCATGTGATGACAGCTACTAGTAAATAGAGACTTCAGCATTCATGCAGTATCACGCCACCCCACCCCTCCCAGATTAATGTGATTATTTAGAGAGCTCGTTTGAAAATTAAACAACTCTCTTTCCTCAGTTCTATACTTCTAAAGAAATAATAAACATACTTAATGGCTTATGTGATTCCAGAGTGTTTGCCTAGATATCAGTGATTGCCTAGAGATTTGTCCCCTTTCTCTGTTCTGGGTGTTTTTCTTTTTGTCCCTCACATGCTATTGTACTTCTGATCTAATCCTCACTTCCTTACATCCTGACAAACAATGTCTCCTTCTGGGTGCTAGGTATTTTCTTGTAATCCTCATCCTGACTGAGATATTTGCAGAGAGTAGGTTGGCCCACATTTATAATACAGTTATGAATCTTATTGACAGTGCACATGGAATGCTTTGAATAATCCCAGAAGCTTAAATTTATAGCCTGTAGTATCAAAATGATTAAGATAGCATCATTTGTTAAACAACAGGCTCATGTTCTTCCTTAGTTTAGCTAAGAGGAGATATGAAAATGGGTGCCAAAATGTTTTTGTTGAATGAATGAACAATGTTTATTTATATTAAATTCTATCACTTTTCTGTAGTATTGGTCAGTGGTTATGTAGACATTCTGCCTTCAGAAGGAATTGCTTTACTCCTAAGAAACATTTTTTTTTAGTTGTAGATTGACACAATACCTTTATTTATTTATTCATTTAACGTGGTGCTGAGGATTGAACTCAGTGCCTCACACATGCTAGGTGAGCTATCTACCACTGAGCTACAACCTCAGCCCCTATAAGAAACATTTTTGAGCAGGAAGTATCCATGTTTGATTTGGAGGTTTAATCCTAAAACCATACATCTTCTGTGATCCTGGATGTCATTCCTATCATGCTCAGAGCACCAGTTCTTTTTTTTTTTTTTTCTTGTGGGTGCTGGGGATCGAACCCAGGGCCTTGTGCTTGCAAGGCAAGCACTCTACCGACTGAGCTATCTCCCCAGCCCTAGAGCACCAGTTCTTATGGCAGAACTGGCTTTGGGAGCAAAGAGGCAGGAGGCAGATTTTATCTTTGATGACTCTATGACTATACTAGATAAAATAGTGTCACCTAAGAGTCTGTATCCACCCAGTACCTGTGAATGTGACCTTATTTGGAAATAGGGTCTTTGCTGATATAATCAAGTAATGATGGGTTAATACTGGATTAGGATGGACCTTAATCTAATAGCTCCTATCCTTGTAAGAGGGACACATGAAGACATGGATAAAGAGGTACAGAGGGACAGATGCCATGAAGTTGCTAGCCAAGGAGTACCAAGGATTACTCGGTACTACCTGAAGCTAAGAAGAGGCAAGGAAAAATTATTGATCTGAGATTCTTCCCTAGAACCTTCAGAAGGAGCATGGCCTGATGACATCTTGATTTCAGACTTTTAGCTTCCTCACTGTGAGAATAACATTTTGTTCTTTCAAGTCATGTATTAGTGATAATTTGTTGTGGAAGCCCTGGAAAAACCAATACAATGCCCGCCCCCCTTTATGGTGATATTATCCTTTCTTCCCTAATATCTCTTTCCTTTTATTCTCTACCCTTATCTTATAGCTTTATTCATATATGCCAAGGTTGAGTAAGGTAAGCAGGAAGCACTTTAGGTATATTGATCAAGAAGAGGTTGAATACAGAGTTTTCTGCCTGCAATCTTTTTGGGGGATTAGGTAGGGAAACTCTTGTTAGTTTAATGAACTCAGAAAGTGCAGCAAAGTTAAGAAACTGCCACCTAGACACAATCTTAGTGTCCTTTAGGACTTAATGGGGTCACCATCAGAAAGATGCTCATGAGTTGCTAATAAAATCCCGTATCTGTCATCTGTCTCTTACTCTTCCCGTTGCAGGCTTCAACCACTGACTGTCATTGACAGAATATACATGGGAATACTACTGCTAAGGGGAGCTGGGAAGTGTTCCAGTGGTACTTGGAGGAGTTTCAAGGGGAGGGACAGAACTAAACACATCCTTTCTTTCAAAACAAATACAAAAGTTCTTGATTCTCAGAAAGATTCTATTGATCTCTTCATTTATACCAAAGTATTATAGGCCAATAATACCTTAAAATGTATATATACTTTTTTTCCCTCAGGACTATTTGTACTTTCACAACATCAAAGATTTATTTCAAAGAAGAAAGTTCATCTAATTGACACTTGGTTGGAACAGAGACTCACTAACAGCAATATTTCATGAGAAGTCTTCAGAGATACAATGAAATTTTAGATAGAAATCTTTGCTGTTCAGAATTTTAATCTAGTTTGGTATTTTCTTTGCACAAAATTTTTTTTGATATTTTATTTTTACACAAATATAGAAGAGACAAATTCTTTCTGGTTAAATGAATCATGTTTTTTTCAATTCTCAGTTACTGGTGGTTTTTAGTGGGTCAATTTTGATTTCTCCCTTGTTCTCAGGTGACATTTTGCAATATCTGGAGTCATTACTGGACTTCACAACTGAGGCATAGAGTGGGTAGAGGCCAAGATTGCTGCTAAAAGTTCTACAATGCACAGGACAACCCCCACCCCCCAAATGAACAATTACCCAGCCTATACTATCAATACTGCTGCACTTGAAAAACCCTTTTTTTCCTGTATATTACCATTTTGTAACCTGGGTCTTTCTGCCTAGATCCTGGGCTCTGGTGGGACTACCTGCCCTTGGATACTCTTTGATCCCTTTGCTACCTGAGTCTACTGCCTTTCCTTCCTTAGTGACCTCTGAGACACCCTGCTGGAAAGTGAGGCTGAGGCATCCCCAGGCTTCCTAATTCAAAACCAAGGTACTAGCAACAGGTCCTTCACCTTTTACCTGCTCTTTTGTCGATGTTGTTCCATTCAGAGATTCCCTGGCCTTCAAAGCCTTCTTCTTACCACAATTGGCTTGGCCCTCATCCTGTGCAGTTGCTTCTCTAGCGTCTCCTCACGTGTCTAGAAGGTGTGTTCTCTTCTCTTCCTTTTCTCATTCTCCCCTTCACACCTGCCTTTGGTCAAATGCTCTACATCCTGGTATTTTACATCTTTTCATCTTCTCTTTATTACCTTCCTTGATTCATTGGAGAAAAGCTGATGGTATAGAAATCTGCTCTTCTCCCCAAATCCCTTCCTGCTAATTTATGAACACCTGCCTCTCCCTGTCCAGAGTCTCTCTTCTGAGTTTGCACCTGTTGTAAATTGCTCCATTCATGAATTGGGCTAATGATTATATTTTTTGTCTGGTTGTGGAATGATGGAGGAGTCATATCTGTGGTTACCACAAAATAAATTCTTGGAGGAAAAAGAGGTTCCTGTAGTGCTCTTTGACCAATCTGGTCACAAAGGCAGGGCTAATTAAGTGCTAAAGGAAGGTTTTCTAATTATAAAGGTGATGATATCCCAGGATGGAAGACAATTTTAGAAGCCCACAAAGGTTTTTCTCACTGTACCCAGATAGACTAAATTATCCAAGATACATGAGGATATATCCAATTCTCAAAGATTTCCAGAGAGAAAAATTTCACAATCTGTTCCAGCTATTAACTACCCTGTTATGAAATTCTTTCTTCCACATAGCCTACATCTACTGCCTCTTAAGGAATCAACATTGTGTAAAAATACATAGTAATAAATTTTGAAATATGAGTAAGATTTTCTTTTTATATGAGAAATTTATATAGTACAATTTCCCTTCAAGTTAAGAGGATTTTTATTTTTATCTGAAGAAATTGCTAAGCCAGGACTTTTGGCAAGGGGTTTGGAATTCAGGATAAATGAGTAGCTGGAGAAGACGATAGATTGTATGAGGTAAGAAAAATGGTTTAATTCATTCTGTGCACTCTCAGGGTGTTACTGCACAGCCAGCTTAGAATGCCGAAAGCACTTTTAGGATGACTTAATGTATTGGGGTGTTTATTTCTTTAAAGGAATCATCTTTCCTTCTGTATTAAAATGGTGCATTGTATTGTTTCCTTCAAGACTTCCTACAGGGCAGCTGTTTAATTATGCAACTTCACAGGCAGTTCTGTTTACCTCAGCATTACCCCTTTCCTTGCAGAAATGAATTTTCAAGATTTGTGCAATTTATTCAGCAAACAAGGATTGAGCTTCTCTTCTGCGCTTAGGTACCACGTAGGCTAATTATAGATTCAGGGAAGAAGATGCTGTCTTGACCTGCAAGGGACTTTAGAGTTGAGCAGGGAGTTCAGACATGTAAATAAAGAAGTT
Source organism: Sciurus vulgaris (assembly GCF_902686455.1). Lineage (NCBI taxonomy): Eukaryota > Metazoa > Chordata > Mammalia > Rodentia > Sciuridae > Sciurus > Sciurus vulgaris. The sequence goes on along the minus strand of NC_136471.1, from coordinate 130,075,226 downwards.
CTGAAAAGGCCTGTGGACTCTGTGCTAGTGGCTTATGTAAGGTACAGTGGGAAATATTTGCTACATAACTTTCTATTCAGTATGCTTTCAAGAGCACATGCCTTCGACCTTAGATAAATCTGGCAAAAAAATCTGGTTTTTATCACTGTGTGATCTCTCTGAGCTCAGAATCTACTTTTGCAAATGGAAAGAAATCATATCTGCCTTAAAGATTGTGATGATTAAATAATGTGGCTTAAAAGTGCAAAGCAAAGAGCCTAGAACTGCATAGGTACTTTGTAAATACGATTGTCTTTTGTTTAATGATTTGAAGGCATTGTGAGGGAATTTTATTCTTTTGTTGTTGTTGGTGGTGGTGGTGGGGACAGGCAGAAGCTGGCTCCCAACATCAAAATTACTCTGGTGCATTTGTGGACTCTCCTAAGTCATGAGACAGAGCCAGCCATTCTTTAGAATCTGAAAATGGCACAGATCCATCTTTGTGGCCTTCCTTGCAGCTACCAGTGGGGCATACATCCAAACAGACCCAATAACACCTGTCCTTGAATTACTGGTTTGTGATTTTGAGAAGCAAGGCCTACCCAGAATCTTTCTAATGACAAGTCTTCATGGTAGTAGCTCTTCTGACTAGTCTTAGAGTTCTCAGTTGCTGTAGCTCTAGAAGAGAGGGTATCCATGGTGCAAGTTTCAATGTCTGTCCTCAGTGGTGGCAGCTATGGTAGTATCTTTACTCTCCTAATTTGTGATGTGATTTTAAATATTGACCCTGAGTGCAATGCATCCTACTCTGGCTCTTATTATGTTCATGAATCACCATCACTAATGACCAAATATCCTTGAGTGAATCCTTTTTGAGATTGTGTCATTCTCATTCTATTTGTGTTGCTTACAACTAGAACTTTCAACTGATGAAAATATTGTTATAAATATCATGATGATTTTGTTTGGTTATACAGTGATGTTTTATATGCTATCAAATACGGAAAACTAGTTTCCTTCTATGTTAAGTAGACTTTTATGATGATCCCTTTTCAATTGTTTTGCATTTTTCATTTTTGAACTTTAATCTTCCTTTGCTGTCACATGTCATTTCTTATTAGAAAAATAACAGTATACCTGGGTTTCCAATTTCTTGATGCTAGATCTACATGACAGGGAGATGGATAAACCTTGTAGAGTTGCCAAAACCTATAATGCCATATGCAGAGAGAAAACAATTTAGATTTTCTCTTTTTAGCTTGAAAAAAATGCCTCACTATTTTTCATTAATATTCTATTCTATAACCTGACTATTAAACTCCAAAGCTCTTTGCTACAGATAGAAATTTCCCAGTATTTTAGCCAGTACTGCAAAGTAGAAGAAAAGGAGTACCTCTATTAGTATTTTTCTTAAATAATCAAAGGCTGGGTGTGGTGGTGTATGCCTGTTATCCCAGTGAATCAGGCAGGAGGATCACACGTTCAAAGCCAGCCTCAGCAACTTAGTGAGACCCTGTCTCAAAATAAAAAAATAAATAAATAAAATTAAAAGGGTTGGTTATGGGGCTGGGGATATAGCTCAGTTGGTAGAGTGGTTGCCTTGAAAGCACAAGGCCCTGGGTTCAATCCCCAGCACCACAAAAAAAAAAAAAAAAAATAAAGGGCTAGGTATGTGCCTCAGTGATTAAGCACTCCTGGGTTCAAAACCTGGTACCAAACAAAAAAGAGAAAAGAATCAAAGACAAATTCCTAAGTTTCTCATTTCAGTATTAACCCTGTAGCTTATATTGTAATAACCAAAATTGAACTAAACATCTTGCTGATGATAATTATAATCTCAAAATTATAAACCATAAAAACAATAGTTTAAAAGCTGCTTGGAGAACAACAAAAGCAAGTCAGAACTCTAGGGGATATGACCTTTGGAAGAAGAGGAGCACATTAAGTGAAATCCACATTTAACTGGCTTTTCCTCTGAGGGTGCTTCCCAGATTATGTTACACACAGGAATAGAGCTCAGGCAGGAAGTGTCATTCTTGTTAAGCAGAGGAATCAGGATAGATTTCTGGACTGCCCAAACACCTGGAAGTTGAAAGGAGGAATTCTGGAAATGGGAAATCTCAAAATTTTCATACAAATCCCTGGTTGACTCCTAAACCACAATGAACACAGCAGAAATCATAGTGAGGAAATTAAAGATCAAAGGACAGATTTTGGCAGGTGCCTGGTGCTAGGGAGATAGAGATTAAAGTATTGTCAAGTAATAAGGGTTTGGTAAGCAAGCAATTTAGGGTTTTAATTGGAGCCTCTGTATAGCCAGGTATTAATAGGGACCATGATCCAGGGATCAACTATGTTTTTTAAATAAAGGCAAAGTGGAAATAGACCATCCTAAGAAGACCTAAAAACCAATCTCCCATAGAATTAAATTGACTTTCCAGTAATATAATTACCTGCCAAGACAAAGCTCAATGCTCTTCAGAGGAACATAACAGAATCCAGATTCTATACAATATGTTTTAGTAATGTCCAATATAAAACTACGAATTGCTAGATGAACTAGTCAGGGAAATATAATATCATAATCAAAAAAAGGAAAAAAATGATATCTAAAGACTGTATGTTACTCAGATTTAGTATTAGCAGACAAGGACTTGTAAAATAATGTGTTTAAAATTGTAGGAAAGGATGGATACAATGGGTAAAAATTGGAGGAATAACAGGAGCGAGAAGGAAAATTTTAAAAAGAAAAACACAAATAGAAATCCCACAACAGAAAAAGTTCAAAATTACATCTTTGTATCCTTTCCAAGGCCTTTTTCCAAAGAGTTGTTTTTGCATAGCTGATTATTATCATTGAAAAACTGATTTCTTTAAATCCATAAATTTGTATTTCTTCCTTTAAATCATATAAAACTAGATAATATCTCACTGTACTACTGTACTACAGATGGCCTCCAATTTACAATGCTTCAGTTTATGATTTTTCAGATTCGCTGTGGTATGAAAATGATATGCATTCAATGGAAACCAAACTTCAAATTTAGAATGTTCATCTTTCCTGGGAGATAATTATACATGGTATGATACCCTATTTTGATGCTGGGCTAATATATGTGTTTTGAGCACATTCAGAGTAGTTGAGGCTAAGCTATGATATTGGGTAGGTTAGGTATATTAAATCCATTTTCAACTTACACTATTTTCAATTTACAATGGAATTATTGAAAACTAACCCATTATAAGCTGAGGAGCATCCATATAATGAAAAGTTAACAGTAAATTAAAGCAAATCATTAATTTTTGAATGTAGTTGAAAAAATTATTTCAATTAAGTCACTGTACTCACACCCCAATTAAATGCTATCATGTGTTTATGACCTAATTTAATGTGTAAAGAGTAAAATTATGGAAAATTTCTATTTGGGAATTTTTCTTGTGAAATTATCAATCGATTACAAGAAACTACAACAATTTTAATTCATTCTGGCCTATTTAGCTACCTGAAGCCAGCTAACTGAAGTAATCTGGCTTTTAATGAGGATTTTAATTAGTTGATTTTAATTATTGAATATTGCAATATTAATGATCATCATTAACCTTTAATAAACATCTGACTTTTAAAACTAGTTGCTGAAGTATCATTTTTTTCAGTGCTCTTATGAATCAGCCTAATCTATCTTGAATCAACATATAGATTGCATATTTCCAATCATAAATATTTTCTGTCAATATCTGTAATAAAAAGCAGGGGGTTTAAATCTGGGGTTCATAAAACTAAAAGCAGATTATCTCCATTTTTTGTATTTTATTAAATAGTAATATAAAGGTATTGTTTTGAGATTATCACTGTCAGTTTTATGTTGAATATATGGATGTGCGAGCCTCAAAACCAACACAATGTATCTTCTTTGCATTATAAGATAAATAACATTAAGAAACCAAAAATTAATTTATGTAACCATAATATAAAGGGAAACTACAGTCCTCTAAAAGCAAGGTCTGTAGACATTTTATTCCATATGTATGTAAGTATGTATGTATGTATGTATCTCTGCATCACATAAAGTTCTTTGTTTTAACTGGAGAATATTGAATACCTCCTCACTTAACCCAAATGTACACATTATTCTTTGTACAGACCCCTGTGTGACAGTCTTCAGTGTGGTGGATGGGCCTGGTGAATGAGTCTGTAAATCTCTATATAGTATTTGCAATAGCTTATCAATCCATTCATCCAACATGACAGTTTCTTGGAGGAAGGTTCCTCAGTTTCAGATGTTTATCAGATCTGTTCTTGATTCCCAAAAGGATAAGAAACCTAATACTCATTTTCACATACTTATGTTGGTGAATTCCCTCCATTTCCTCACTGCTCCCTGCTTTAGTTAACTTTTATTAACTTGTTATTAACAAGAGAACTCAGTTTAAAAGATCATTCAGTCATTTCTTAGAATCATTTTACTTATAAGAAATGATGTGAATCTTTTCAGTATCAGATGTTGCCATTGTAAAATATGAAAGTCACTGCTGTTTCATAGTTTCAACTGAAATGTCAGTTTCTTGTAATAGTGCCTTTTTGAGTAATTACTTGCCCTGTCACTCCAAGCATGTCAGTGCATTTGTACTCTGTTTAAAACGGTGCTGGGTATGGTGGTGCATGCTTGTAATTCCATGAACTTGGGCTGCTAAGGCAGGACGATTGCAAATTTGAGGCCAACCTCAGCAACTCAGTGAGAACCAATCTTAAAATAAGAAAAAAAATAAAAAATAGAGCTGGAGATGTAGCACAGTAGTAGAATGCCCCAAGTTCAATCCCCAGTACCACCAGAAAAAAAATTAAACTACTTCTAAATATATGTCTAAAAAAAGAAAATATGTAAAGTAAGTGAAACAAACAAGTAAATAAGAAGTGTAGATCAAAAGGAAAGATGGTAAGAAGTCAAGTATCAGTGTATAAAACATGTGTCTCAAGCTACTTCACTTTTGCTCTATATGCAATTCAAAATTGGATCTACTCATCCTAGTTTGAACCTGCAAAAGCCAGCCTGAATGGACTAGCACAGCACAGCATGAACTAGTCAGGAATCAAGGAAATACCCCTCATATTGCATCCTTCCCCTGATAGTGGCATGACTCTGGCTTCTTATCAAAAATCATGGAAAGTCTGGGAAGAGAACAACGGAGACCCCCTACCACCTCCTTCAATATCACCAGAACTGTTTCCTCTGCTGAACTTCTCTCCCTGCTTTGCTCCACCTTCTCCTCAATGGTTGTCTCCATTCTGATTTCCACTTTCCCTTTCTTTCTTCTAGAAATATTTTCTGACTCCTGCTTTGTGCCAGGTTTCTCTATTGGACACCAGGGAAACAGCATTGTGAGAAATTTAACTTCTGAGGAGGCTGACCATATTCCTGAGAAGTCCACAATACTGTTGATGTTGCAAAGTTGGAATCCAGCCTTCAGAAACACCTCCCCTTCCTGGGAGAGTAATGTAGGTTCCCAAAGAATAGTTGTTGGAGGGGCCGTCCAGGCAGAAATTATGAGCTAGAGTATCTTCATCTTGTCAAAACTACAAGGAGAAATAGGTTTTTATCATACATTTGAAACTAGCTTGGCCATGCACCTAAGGAATGAGTCCGATATTTTGGAGACTCCACAGGCAATCATTAGACTATTAATATTGGAAACCCTACCCCAACATATTAAAATGGAGAAAGTAAAACCAGACGACCTGCAGTTTGAATTTAGATGTATGAGACAAAGTGACAGCCTTAACATTCACCAAATTTAAAGAGATAACATTGAATGGTAAGTTATATTTTAAAATATCAAGCACCAAAATGTTGAACTTTCAGAAATATGAAGATTTTGAAATGTCAAAACTAGGCATTTAAAAAAAACCTGTGATATAATTTCAAAGTGACAAAATTAAATAGAATATCTCTCTGAAATATACTTTTGTTAAGACACAACTGTGCTGGAATTCAGTGGGTGATTGCTCATTGCTGTGGCATTTATTTTATAATCTCATAAGAACCTGAGAGAGAACAGCTCCATGTACTATTGCATAGTAGGATAGACTAGCATTTTTTAGTTCTTATAAATGGTATCAAATCTAGCAAGGCTTGAGTAGTGTTGGTTGCTTGAAACTGGCTATCTGGATTTTCTTTGAGAAGCAACCCCATGAGAAGCAACCCCATGAGAAGCACCAGCAGGAAATGGAATTGGGCAAAGCTGCTCACATCTTCTCCAGATGTGGAGGAATCTCCTGCTTCCCCTTTCTTCCCTTGGACTCCTTTTGGCTTATGCATAGACCTTTTGACCAACCAGTGAACTATTTGATATCCAAAGGGAAATTTCTGCATATGGATTGGAATGTTTGCAGTACCTTAACTTTTAACTTCATATTCACTTGGTTAGACTTATATTTGCAAAATTCCTAATTTGTTTTGTGTTTTGAAGTTTAACATATTAATCTTATTACTCTATTTTTAATACCAGTAAAATTGCAGTCCCCTTCATGTTTTCTTCAATGGATATTTAATTAATTCAAGTAAAATAAATTATACTTTCTTAAACAATCAGACCCACTTTCAAAGTTACTTAATTAAATTCTCTTAAATATTTTGCATTGCAATTATGCATTTAATATAATATGTCTTTCTTTGAAGTGCTTCCATTGACCTGATAGGACAACTCGATATGCAAACAATCAAAGCTCCCTGAGCAGTTAAAAGCACCCTTATACATATAATAAATTAAGCTTACACACCAAATAAGCTCTAAGAGATGTTCCAATTCAGTTTAATCATATCAATTTTCTTATTTCCTTCAGTTTAAAGTGACATGGCTAAATTTAGCAAGATTTCTTAAATCAATTATATAACATAGATTGTTCATGAAATTATCCCAAAAGTACTAATTCTAAGAGTTTATGTTATTTCAATTCTTTACATAACTGTCAACATTCCCAGCAGGTAAGACATTTATCACTGTGACTGAGACTTTCCATTCCTCCCCTATATCCATTCCCCACCTCTATAACAGACCTTGGCAAATCTTTTCTGTTAAATGGCAAATAGTAAATATTTTAGGTTTTGCAGACCACATATAGTCTCTGTGGTATGTTTGTCTTTTTTAAAAACAACCATTTAAAAATGTAAAAATAAATTCTTAACACTCTGGCTGTTGAAAAACAGTAGACTAAATTTGGCCTGTGAGCTATAGTTTGTTGACCCCACTTTAAGAATTTAAAAACCCTTCACTTGTTTTAGCTGGGCACATTTCCCAGACTTTCTTGTAGCTAGGCAACTATGTGACTCATTTCTGTGCTATTTCCCTCTGATGGAGTGCAGGCATAGTGGTGCATTATCTTGGACCTGTACTTGGGACAGCACCATGGACCATGAAGATGGCAGAGCAATGAGATGGAGGGAGACTGGGCTCTACAGCCCTTCAGGACCCTGTAGCACACTGACAACTTTGTGGAGCAGATTTGACGTTCAACCTAGAATTTTATGTGAGAGAAGAATAAATTTCAATCTTGTTTAGGTCACTATAACTTGCAGCCAAATCTGTTTCTTAAATGATTCACTTTTAAAGGGGACAGATTTCATACCTCAAATAGGCTTAGTTTAGTGAATCAAAATTTTATAACCATGATATGGCTGTTATTAGAATGAATTAATTCTTTGGCAATTGCTTTTAGTTTCTCTTTTATTTTCATAGTACAATACTGTACCCTTCACCATGGTCAAAAGAAGTACAAAAACTGTTGGCACTTGGGCTTTTCAAGATACTTTTCATAGTCTATTAGAAAGCCCATGATCTTGTTTTGTGTTGGTTGTTTGAATATTTTCTCCTAAGAAGGAAGAGCTCTTCATGTATGAGGATAAAAGGATCCTTGATTTCTGTTGTATAAATTGTGGTCTTAGGAAGAAGGGAGAGACAATGAGACTCCATTGCTAAGGCTGTAGATCACATTTTCCTCTTTACCTTCTTTCTGAGCCCCTGTAGCTAACTGTTACTGATATGCCATTGTCTTCCTTGGTTGTGTTTCAGAGCCTCAGTTTTGAGGTCTTTTTCCGACTTTTCAGGTTCTAAGGCTCTGCCTTATCTTTGCTAGTCTCCCTCCACAATGGAGTCTACCTTCCCAAGACTGTTCCAAAAGTCCCTTCTAGGACAAAATACTTGGCTCACTTTAAGTGTATAGACTCTTTACATATTTAAAGAAGTCTTTACATATTGCTTGTTACATGCGATCTTCAACACTCTGCTTTGATCTATGTAAAAGATAACAGGTAAAATTGTATGGTTTAATTAAATTCTTCTAAGGTGACTTATAGTGTCATGAAATTAGAAATGTCTTAAGTGTTCATCCTCAACTATTTGTTTCATTCATTATCCTAAAAACTCTATTTTACTGCTGTATATATGTATTAAAGAATGTATTTGTCTTAGTATATATTTACTTCAGCTACCTTTGGGCCACATCTTTTCTTAATTTGGTTGAAAATGGAAGTAGAAATATTTTTTGAGAATCTGCAGCTATTTTCTTTAGAGATGTTGATATTTGAAGGAATATTGTATCACTTTCTTTAATTTAAATTTTCCTGTGATATCATATTAACTTAATGATAATTTGTCAGGTTCTTTATCATCCATTTAGAAGTTAATTAAAAATCAGAGTTCTTTAGTAGTATGAGTAGTTGAAGTTTTTCTCTTTGCATTTTTTCCTTGATAACTGACTTGTAAAAGCAGCTCACTTTTGAGTATTGGCCTTAAAAAATAACAAACTTGCCCCAAAAGTGCAAGCTTAATGCAATAAGATATTATTTCACCATTGAGTAAATACATTATTCTCTTTTTAATATCTTTTATTATTTAGTTTCATAAGCTCCCAAGTTCCCAAAAGTAAGTACTTAGTCTGTTACAGGAACTCCATTTATTTATATTTTAATCTATTATGATTTATACCCTGTTGTATTAATGAGGCATGGATAAAAACATAACATAAAATTCATTGTTTGCAAGGAATCCAAGGAAAGATTCAAAACAGACCTCACATCAAAGATTTCAGAAAAAGTAAGACCTCAAAATACATGATATCTTTACTGCATTTTAGAAGAGTGTGGGAGATGCCATTGGGTTTCACATATCAACATATCCCACCTTCTACAATAATTAGTAGACAGACTATTAAGTATCATTTAAAGTCCTATATAAAACAATCAATGACATGAGAAAATGGTCAATAGATCAATTTTATTTTTTTCATTTTTTTATTGTAAACAAATGGGATACATGTTGTTTCTCTGTACATGGAGTAAAGGCATACCATTTCTGTAATCATAAATTTACATAGGGTAATGTTGTTTGATTAATTCTGCCATTTTTTCCTTCCCCCCACCTCTCCCACCACTCTTTTCCCTCTTTACAGTCCTTCCTTCCTCCGTTCTTGCCCCCCTCACTAACCCTAACCCTAAACCTAATCCTAACCCTAATGCTAACCCCTTCCACCCCCCATTATATGTCCTCATCTGCTTATCAGAGAGATCATTCGTCCTTTGGTTTTTTGAGATTGGCTTATCTCACTTAGCATGATATTCTCCAGTTTCATCCATTTGCCTGCAAATGCCATAATTTTATCATTCTTCATGGCGGAGTAATATTCCATTCTATATATATGCCACAGTTTCTTTATCCATTCATCAATCGAAGGACATCTAAGTTGGTTCCACAATCTGGCTATGGCGAATTGAGCAACAATGAACATTGATGTGGCTGTATCTCTGTAGTATGCTGATTATAAGTCCTTTGGGTATAGGTGGATAGCTGGGTCAAATGGTGGTTCCATTCCAAGCTTTCTGAGGAATCGCCATACTGCTTTCCAGAGTGGCTGCACTAATTTGCAACCCCACCAGCAATGTATAAGTGTACCTTTTTCCCCACATCCTCGCCAACACCTATTGTTGCTTGTGTTCTTGATAATCGCCATTCTAATTGGGGTGAGATGGAATCTTAGGGTAGTTTTGATTTGCATTTCTCTTATTACTAGAGATGTGGAACATTTTTTCATATATCTGTTGATTGCTTGTACATCTTCTTCTGTGAAGTGTCCATTTCCTTAGCCCCTTCGTTGATTGGGTTATTTGTATTCTTGATGTAGAGTTTTTTGAGTTCTTTATATATTCTGGAAATTAGCACTCTATCTGAAGTATGAGTGGCAAAGATTTTCTCCCACTCTGTAGGCTCTCTCTTCACATTACTGATAGTTTCCTTTGCGGAAAGAAAGCATTTTAGTTTGAATCTATCCCAGTTGTTGATTCTTGCTTTTATTTCTTGGGCTATGGGAGTCCTGTTAAGGAAGTCTGCTCCTAAGCCAACAAGTTGAAGATTTGGACCTACTTTTTCTTCTATAAGGTGCAGGGTCTCTGGTCTGATTCCGAGGTCCTTGATCCATTTTGAGTTGAGTTTCTTGCAGGTTGAGAGATAGGGATTTAATTTCATTCTGTTGCATATGGTTTTCCAGTTTTCCCAGCACCATTTGTTGAAGAGGCTATCTTTTCTCCATTGCATATTTTTTTGCCCCTTTGTCTAGTATGAGAAAATTGTATTTATTTGGGATTGTGTCCATGTCCTCTATTCTGTACCATTGATCTACCTGTCTATTTTGATACCAATACCATGCCGTTTTTGTTACTATTGCTTTGTAGTAGAGTTGAAGACCTGGTATTGTGATACCCCCTGCTTTGCTCTTTCTGCGAAGGATTGCTTTAGCTATTCCGGGTTTCTTATTCTTCCAGATGAATTTCATAATTGCTTGCTCTATTTCTGTAAGGTACATCATTGGGATTTTAATTGGAATTGCGTTGAATCTGTATAGCACTTTAGGTAGTATGGCCATTTTGACAATATTAATCTGCCTATCCAAGAACATGGGAGATCTTTCCACCTTCTAAGTTTTCCTTTAATTTCTTTCTTTAGTGTTCTGTAGTTCTCATTGTAGAGGTCTTTCACCTCTTTTGTGAGATTGATTCCCAAGTATTTTAATTTTTTTGAGGCTATTGTGAATGGGGTAGTTTTCCTAATTTCTCTTTCTGAAGATTCATCACTTATGTATAAAAATGCATTGGATTTATGGGCATTGATCTTGTAACCTGCTACTTTACTGAATTCACTTATGAGTTCTGAAAGTTTTCTCGTGGAACTTCCAGGTTCCTCTAAATATATAATCATGTCATCAGCGAATAGGGATAGTGTGAGTTCTTCTTTTCCAATTCGTATCCCTTTAATTTCTTCAGTTTGTCTAATTGCTCTGGGTAGAGTTTCAAGGACGATGTTGAGTAGCAGTGGTGAAAGAGGTCATCCCTGCCTTTTTCCAGTTTTAAGGGGGAATGCTTTCAGTTTTTCACCATTTAGAATGATATTGGTCATGGTCTTAGCGTAGATGGCCTTTACAATGTTAAGGAATGTTCCCACTATCCCTATTTTTTCTAGTGTTTTGAGAATGAAGGGATGCTGTATTTTATCAAATGCTTTTTCTGCATCTATCAAAATAATCATGTGATTCTTAACTTTATGTCTGTTGATATGGTGAATGACATTTATTGATTTCCAGATGTTGAATCAACCTTGCATCGTGGGATGAAACCCACTTGATCAATGAATCAAACATTACTCTATGTAAATTTATGATTACACAAATGGTATGCCTTTACGCCATGTACAAACAGAGAAACAACATGTATCCCATTTGTTTACATTAAAAAAAAAGAAAAAAAAAACCCACTTGATCAATTTTAAATGAAAAAAAGATCTATATATATCTTTGAAAGATTATTCTGTTAAATATGTATTTATATTTCCATCCTTTTACATATTATTATAAAACATAATATTTAAATGTGTACAGTATATATGAATTATTATTTTACATGCACAGTATTTTCTCTTTTGATATACATATGTATACATAAGTGATTGTATGTGCAAAATATGTTAAAAGGGAAATGCTATGACACATTAGGTTGAACAATATGAAATTGTTGACATTCTACTTTTACTGACCTGCAAAACTGGTCAGTTTTTGGATTGTGAGACCACATTAGATTTCTCTCAAAGTAATTATGTTTCCTTTACTTTATGATCTAAGTTTTTATGAAGTGTGTTTATTACCTTTAGAGTTAGGAAGAAACCTCCAAGAAACTTGGAAAATGAAACCTAAAAGGCAGCCCCTGCTTTTCTCACTCATTTTGGTATCACTGTCTGCCCACCGTTGTTGGCTACAGTAAAAAATTACAAAGAGAAAAACTTCAACCATTCACCTGACACTATTACTGATGTTCTCCCCAAACACACCTCCACTCTTCTTCCTCTCCTCTTGCCCTTTGTATCCAGCTTGTTATAGAATCCCTTCTTCTGTCATATGTCTCATAGTCGTCTTCTTTCTCTTTCTGTTACTCCCCTAAGCGCAATAAAAATAGCAACAGGCATTTAAATTGTGTTTACTATGTGTCAGACACTGATCTAAGCCCTATAGACAACATCTAATTCTCAGTGACTTGAGAGGTGGGGAATATTATTAATTTGCATTTTAAGATGGATTAGGAAACTGAGGCACAGAAAGGTTAAGTGGGTTGCCCAAGAAGTAATCTGGATCCACAGACCATAATGCTTACACACCAAACCATACTCCTTTCCAGGTATCTTGTTTTGCCTCCAAAGCGATCTCTTTCATTTCTAGAATAAGTAGGTACATTTCTGTTTCTGGGACTAGTCAAGGTTCTCCCTTTGCCTATAATAGGAATCAGGAACATATATCCTGTGGGCCAAACCTGCCTTTCCCACCTTTTTTTAAATAAATAAGAGTATCATTTGCACACAGCCAAACTATCCCTTGTATTCGACTACTTTCCTGCTAGCACAATAGAGTGGTTGTGACAAAAACTATGTGGCCTGCAAAAACCTCAAATATTTGCTATGTAGCCTTTTAAAGCAAAAGTTTGCTGACTCCTGACCAAGAATGCAGTTCGGTTATTCAACTGCTTGAACTATACAACTTTATAACCAGTCACTCCAAATATTAGTACTATAAAACAATCATTTGTCATGCTCATGGATTCTGTGGGTCAGGAATTCCAACCAAGTACAGCATTTCTTCTCCATGAAGTTTGGTACCTGTATGAAGACACACAGTGAAGGTTTTGAGCTGTGGGTCTCCTCAGGCCTCACTCCCTAACTGTGAGTAGTCTCCCCAAGTGATCTTTTCTTGGAGTTAGCTCAGGCAAGTGCAGAGATCCCAATGTGTATGTCCCAAGAGGGAGCCAGATGGATGAGGTTGCATCTTTGATGAGTAGCCTAGGAAGTTGAAGTGTTACTTTTGTATTCTGTGAATCAAGGCAATCACAATAATCCTGCCATGCTCAAGTAGAAGTAACACCCTCTCAATGAAAGGGTACTACCTCTCAGTGAAAGGGTATCAAAGTCACATAGTAAGCAGAATGGGTGGAATGGAATATTTATTGGTTTGACTATAGTTGGAATACAAAATCTCCCATCCCCACCAACTGACTTGTCATTAACTCAGATATCTTACTGTCTGCCAAGACCTTCATGGGGAAATTCACCCTGTCCTAGGCTAAAAAAAAAATTTGCCATATGCTACCTCATCTCTGAAATCTTTGGTGATGTTCATGTCTGTCAGTCACATTCATCTCACTGTTTTCTCATCCTTTGTTAGGAGAAAAAGTCACATTTTTAATCTAAGCACTGAGGATTGCTTTCATCCTCAAGCTCAGTTCCTTTTATATGGTTATTATGAATGCATTTGTTTGCTTTTGTGTTTTTCTGAGTCAGAATCAAATCTTATAATCTGGAAGTAGCTTCCTTTTCTTCTGTGGCAAACCAGGTCCTCTTCTCTCTACTAGCTTTAAAAATCTCTATTACCCTTTTCTAGACACTGTAGATATTCTATGTAAAATGATGCAGGCTGCAGTTTGAGATGATATGATGTGTGTGTGTGTGTGTGTGTGTGTGTGTGTGTGTGTGTGTGTGTGTGTATGAAAGAGAGAGAGAGAGAGAGAGAAAATAGGGGACCAGGCAGGATCATGGGACTTGTCTGGAAGCTGAATTTATAACAATATTTCCTATGTAGAAAAAGTAAGTCAGTGGATGTTATTTAAAACTCTCAGGCAGTGGGTTTATGTTATCCCTTGATTCTCCTTTTGATTTCCTAATTTTGAACTCTTCTCTGCCAGGTGTTAATTTTTGTGGTCTTGGGAATGTAAACTTCTGCAGGGTTGCTTTGAGATTTACTGAAAGAAAGGAATGTGGAAAGAACATTTGCAAAGTAGATCAAAAACACTACTTGTGATTCTTCAATCTCATTCTATGAATAATAGCGGGTAAAAGAAAAATAAGCTTTCCTTAGAAAGTCATATGAATTCATTTCTTCAAATAAATTTATAATAGCAAAAAAATAGTTTTGATGTTTCATCATATAGGTTCTCTGGGTAATATGCTTAATACTCTTAATTGGCCAACTACATTTCCATTATAGTTCATCTTAGGAAATAGTACTTTGGTTAAGTACTACTACTATAATTTTTTTTTGGTAAGTCAGGTCAGCAAACTATGCCCTGCAGGATAAATCCAGGCTTCCACCTGTTATTTTTTTTTATTAATGAAGTTTCATTGGAACTCAATCATGCCCATTCATTTACATGGTGCATGTGATTGCACTAGTACTATAGTGTCAAGACTGAGTGAAGAGATCATATGATCTGCAGATGGAAAATATTTAGTATCTGAATTTTTACAGAAAAAAAATACTGCCCCAAAGCCTATATTGCCATTTAAACTAATTTTTAGAATTTTTTCCATTCAAATGTCAGATAATATAGTGAAATCCCACAGAAAATTTTAGTAAGAATATGTTTATCTTTACACTGCATTATGTATTTAGTCAATATAAATGTGTTAGGAGAAGTCAAACTAACTCTTAATTTTGGTGCTTGTATGATGGGACTTGAGAAATAAACTTTCTAAAAAAGGATTTTGGTCATAAATTCGCATTAATAACCCTACTTTTTATCATCTAAATTAATGAGGAAAAATAAGAATAGAAGTTATGAACTTATGAGATGAACTTTGGAAGAAGAAATTAAGATGAATAATATCCTATTAATGTAGAATGATACTAGGTTTAAAATAAATTTGTGAAAACATTTCTAGTGACTTTCAAATATGGTTGCAGTAGTAAGATATCTTGTAAATAATAACAAAAAATATTAGTTTAGACATCTGCAGGCTCTAATGACAGGGTAACTCCACAGGGACCTGGGGGTAGTGGGAACTGATGGCTATCATTATGAACTGCTGTGCAAAATAGGGATGAACTGTATACTCAAAGAAGGGCAGATATTTCTAGTCAAATAATATGAAGTTTTAGGTTTAGAAATGGTGGTTTATAACTTTCATAATCAGCGTTTATAGATATCTGTTGAATTTATTTTTCCCCACTTCTAATATAACCTAGCCTTTCTCAAATGGGAGTGAAGGAAATAGATCAATTCTAAAAGTACCAAAGTGACAATCCAATAACAATGTCTCATGCCTGTGATCAGAACTACTAGGGAGCCTGAAGCAGGAGGATTTCAAGTTTGAGGCAAATCTTGGCAACTTACTGAGACCCTGTTTCAAAATTTAATTTTGAAAATAGTGCTAGTGGTATATTGCAGTGATAGAGCACTTTCCTACCATGTGAGGCCCCAGGTCCAATCCTCAGTACTAGAAACAAAGGTAAATAAACAAATAAATAAAAGTTGTACAGTTGATATGAGCTGAAGGCTTTCAGGAGTGATAATCATCACTGTCAAAATTTCAAGAAAACTAGCTCAGAGGTTTGAACTGTGCTCCAGGGTCTAATGGTTCTATATCGTATCCCTGGGGTCATGGGAGCTGAAGGCCTAGGTGGTGGTTGTGTATGGTCTTTCCCACCTTCCTAACATAAGAGCTGTGCTTTTTTTGTGTGTACCATCTTACACATATCATTTGTTTTACGATTGACTTTTAATAAATTATTTTAAAACTATAGATTCTAGGCAACTCTTCCAATTCTGCAGATGAGGAAACTGAAACTACTGTAATTTGAATAACTGGACTTGGATCATACACTGAATTCCAGTAGAAGTAGAATTAAAATCTAGTTCTCCTATATCTCAGTCAAGTTATTTTTTTCTTTTGTAATTCTATTATGAAAAATAACAGACTCCCATGCCTTAATCTACTGATACAAAGGGTAAGTTTTGTATTTTTAGTTCAATAAGAGTTTAGTGTTTGTCATCATATTCTAATTGCTCTCAAATTCTAGTAAGCTTAACAATCACCTGGGAAAGTCATTTTAAAAAATTCATTTTCCCAGCCATTCTTTCTAGGAATTATGGGAAAAAAAGTCTGCATTTTCATCAAGCATTCAGGTATGTGCTTCTGATACAATAGTCTAACTATCAAATTTTGAAAAATACTGCCTTAAAACTTTATAGTTGGACAAGAAGGCTATTAGTACAGAAATTATTAGTTATTCCTTGGTACCATACCCTGTTCTAAAGCAAATTACTACAAAGTAGTTGATGTAAGATAAAAAGCCAAGCTAGGTTAGGTTAGGCCCCGATGTAGTAACAAACCAACCCCATTTTTGGGCCTTCTATAGGGCTTGCTTATATTTCATATCTCTGAAGTTAGAAATATGGGGTCTAAAGTGTCCATGGAAGGGAAATGGGGCTATAAAATCATGATAAACTTGTCATTTAAATAACAAACATTCAAATATAAACAACCATAAGTGTACAGCTAAATGGAGTTTCACTATTGAGCAGTTTCTTTTAATTAACACCTAGATTAAAATATAGGTCCTATAAAAACACTTTGGTGTCCATTCCCAGTGTTTATCTATATCCAACACCATAAGTATAATCACAAGATAGGATTGTTTGAAACCAGGTGTAGAAGTGTCTTGTATCTCTTTCCACTGCATTTTATTATGCAGAACACAGAGGTATGGACCACAACTTAACCATCAGGGGTACTGGGAAATGTAACCTTTCTGTGTTCCCAGGAAATGAAACAATGTGGCAAACATACAGTATTTTATTTATTACAGTGTCTAGATTATAAACTAGTATATGATCTCATAGTTCAAATAAGTATACTTTCTATGCTTTCTTATGGTTATGATAGATTAAATACATATTTGCATGCCTTCTAACTTAATTATTATTTAAATGTGGAAATGAATTCTCAAGTAGCTACATATTTATGTTGATGATTATTTGAATATTATTATATGGAGTTGTGGATGGCAGCTAATTTAGGACAAAATGGAAAGAAACGAGAACTTCCAGGGCCAATTCATTTTTCACACATCTGAATGCCATATTAATTTTGTGAGAAAAATATTATCCTCTGTGGTTTCTGGATTCCTAAAGAACATTCACATATGTCCAAGGTGCACCTTTCTTCATATCATAAGACTAATTTATTCACTTTACTTTCTTTTTAAACTATAGCTCCTCAACATTTGACATTGGTAGTCAATGTTGGTAATTTTTGTGAAACCCTTAAAGTTACTCAGTAAACATTTCTCTGTTGATATTTCATTGGAAGCAAGGCCATAAATTTACATATGCTTCTGGATTTAAGGCTCCCAACATCATCTTCACTCTGTTCAGTGATTGCAAATCAGCATGTTACCCAGTACTAGCAAATGTACCCCTGGGAATGTAGCTCAGTAGTAGAGCACATGCTTAGCCTTCAGGAGGTCCTGAGTTAGATCCCTAGCACTACAAAAACAAAGAAGAAAACAAATGCAATACTGATCAGCAAATACAGAAGAAAATATAAAAACATGGAAAAACTAAAAAATATGGTTCCCCCCACCACAGGGTCACAATCTGGTTGATTCCAAGACAAAAATAAAGGAGCATACAACGGATGAACTTTGTCAGGTTGAAGTCAGTGAATAAGGCATTCCAGGCATAGAGAGGGAAACAAAGGCTTCTTTTTTGGTTTTATTTTTTTATATTTTTTCTTTGTAGTTTTTAGATATCCATAACAGTAGAGTGTACTTTGACACATTATAAATACATTGAGTATAATTTATTCTAATTCTTATTAGGAAACAGTTCATCCAATTTTGAAAAAAGTGAACAATAAGCCCCTGTAAAGAGAAAACATGAACTATGAGTACATCAAGAGATTAATTTATTTATGGTCTATTTTTGTTTGTGGGGGGGCAGTACATGGAATTGAACCCAAGATGCTCTACTGCTGAGTTATATCTCCAGTCCTTGTTGCTTATTTTTCTTTTTATCTTGAGATAGGATCTTGCTAAGTGCAGGGACTGCTCTTGAACTTGGAATCCTCCTGTGTCAACCACTTGAGTAGCTTGAATTATAGGTGTGTACCACCATGCCCAGTTATATGGCCTAAATTTGATGGAATATGGGTAGAGGTACTTGTACGTAATGCCGTAAGAGTTTAGAAGTACTCTCATAAACACAGTAGGACATAGTTAAGCAAATTGTTCTACATTCACAGGATGGGATATAAAATATAATTAAAGATGATGCTCATGAGCTAGGTACAGTGTCACATACCTGTAATCCCAGTGACTTGGGAGGCTGAGGAAAGAGGGTTGCAAGTTTGAGGCCAACCTGGGCAACTTAGAAAGAGTCTGTCTCCAAATAATGTTTAAATGGATTGGAAATGTGTCTCAGAGATAGAAAGTTCCCGAATTCAATACCCAGTACAAAACAAACAAAACCAAATAAACAAACGATGTTTATAAAGAGTGCTATGATCTGGATATGGGTTGTCCCCACCAAAACTCATGTTGAGTTTTAATTCCTCAATGCAAGTGTGTTGCATAGGGCCTAGTGTTTCAGGATGGATGTGTCTTGGGGGTGGAGCCTTCATGAATTGAATGACTGCTATCTGAATGGAGTAAGTTCTGTGTTTGTCATGGAATTGCATTAATTATTGTGAGAGCAGTTGTCATAAAACTTCTCTTGCTTTATCTTCTCCCCCGTTGTGCATGGTACTACTTGCCACTTTTGCATATGCTCCTGCCATATGTTGCCATCCACCATGTTATGATATGGCATGAGGCCCTCACCTGTTGTGACAGCAAACTTTAACTTTCCGGGAGAACTCTGGGTCAAAACAAATTTTTTTGTATTACCCAGGCTCAGATTGTCTGTTACAGAAAACAGACCAAGACAAAGTGCTTAAATAAGCTTAGCTGATAAATGAAAATTAAGCTACACATTTGTACAGCATAACCATAATTGTACAAAGTAATATGCTATGATCATTAAAGAGAATGAAAATAAATATATTAAAAAATTTTGAGTGATGGTAAGGTAAATAAATTCTGAATGACTTCTATTTTACTTTCAAGTACTCTCTGATGAACATATATTTTATATTAAAAATTAAATAATAATTCAACGTGTTTATTTGTTGTGGACACAGAACTGCACTGACAGAAACACAAATACATTTCACATCATTTATGTACTCATGAAGAAGAAAAGCAGGCTTCCCAATGACATTTAAATAACAGTATAACAATTGAGCACTTCAAACTCTTAGCAGCTTTATTGAGATATGAGTTTGCATGATATAAAAATAATGATTTTGAATATATAGTTTGATGTGTTTTAGTCAATTTATATGATTGTACAGCCATCACAAGCATCCATTTCTGGAATAACTTCTATCATATCAAAACATTTGTGAGTGTTTGCAGTTAAAACCACTGATGTTTTTGGTATCTGTAGTTCTGTTTTATTTAGGAATTTCTTGTAAGTGGAATAAGATATCATGTGGTCTTTTATACTTTACTTGTTTTATTAATATATTGTTCTTGATGTTTAGTTATGTTGTACCTGTCAGCAATTGCTCCTTTTTTATTGGATAGTGGTATTCAGTTACAGAGATGTATCACATTTTTGTCTATCATTTCACCAGATATTGGACATTTGGATTGTTTCCAGTGGCTAAATATTATGAATAAAGGTACTATGTGCATTTGTGGACATACATTATATCTCTTGGGGCTAAATAACTGGAAGCGAAATTGCTAGATCATATGTTTAACCTACTAAGAAATTGACAAACTGCTTTCTACAGTGGCTGTATCATTTCACATTTCTACCAGTTATGAATGAGAGTTCCAGTCTCTCTGTATTCATGACAACACTAGTTATTATCTGTCTTTTTTTATTATAGCCATTTAGTGGATATTAATAGATATTCCATTGTGGTTTAATGGATGACTAATGATGTTCTTTTCAAATGCTCATTTGCTAGTCATGTATCTTCTTTGGTTAAATATCTTTTCAAATGTCTTGAACATTTTTATTTATTTATTTTGAAAAATATTTTAGAAAATTACATAATTATATGATTCAGTACAGGGTTTATCCATATTGGCATTACTGATATTTTGGATCATTGTTACTATGTATGGCATTTAGCATCTTCTGTGACCTTTGTCTAATAGATGCCAGTAGCCCACCCTGTCATGAGAACCAACAATGTCCACAGACATTGCAGAGTATTGCCTGAGAGATAAAATTATCTAAATTTTGATCTAAATTATCTACAATTTTCTAAACCATTAGTTTAGCAAATAGATATGAATTTAAAAAATAAAGATCAAAGGTGTGTAGTAAAGTGGAACTTAACATATAATTTACTTCCCTCTATTCCATATATTAATTGGTGCATTATAATTTTACACAATGGTGAGATTTGTTATTACATATTCCTGCATGCACACAATACAGCAATATAATTTGACCAATAGCATTACCCAGTATTTCCCCTTTCTTTCTTATTCTTCTGTCTGGTCCCTTCCTTTACTCTAGTGATCTTCCTTCAATTTTCTTGAGATGCCCCCATTATTTTCCTTTTTTCTCTCTCACTTCTATGTATGACAGAACACTTACAGCCTTTCCCTTTCTGAGTTTGACTTACTTCGCATAACATAATGGTCTCAAGTTCCATTCATTTCCCTGCAAATGATATAATTTTGTTGTTCTTTAAGGCTGAATAAAACTTCAATGTGTACGTGTACCACATTTTGTTTATGTGTTCATTGGTAGACACCTACACTAGTTCCATAATTTGGCTATTGTTAACTGTGCTGCTATAAACATAGATATGCATGTATCACTAAAGTATGCTGATTTGAATTCTTTAGTGGTATAACTGGATCATACGGTGTCCATTCCAAGTCTTTTAAGGAAACTCCACACTGATTTCCATAGTGATCGTACTATGGACACTCCCACCAACAACGTAAAAGTATGCCTTTTACTATAATTTTTTTCCAGCATTTATTATTATAATGTTTGTATTCTTGATGGCTGCCAGTCTAACTGGAACGAGATGAAATCTTAGCATAGTTTTGATTTGCATTTCCATAATTGTTAATTTTATTGAACTTTTTATATATTTGTTGACCATTTATATTTATTCTTTTGAGAAATGTGTATTTAGTTCATTTGCCCATTTATTAATTGGGTTATTATTTTGGTGTTAAGTATTTGATTTCTTTCTATATTCTGAATATTAGTTGCCTGTCAGAAGAGGAGCTAGCAAAGGTGTTCTTTCATTTAGATTCTCTCTTCATACCCTTGATTGTTTCCTTTGCTGTGCAGAATCTTTTTTTCTTGCTGCCATCCCATTTATTAATTCTGAGCATTATTTTCCAAGCTTTAGTGGTCCTATTGAGAAAGTCATTGCTCGTGCCTGAAAGCTGAAGTGTTGACCCTATGTTTCCTTCTAGGAGTTGCATAGTTTCTAGTCTAATTCTGAAGTCTTTGATTAATTTTGAGTTGATCTTTGTGCAGGGTGAGAGACAGGGGTATAATTTCATTCTACATATGGGTAATCAGTTGTCCCAGCATCATTTGTTAAAAAGACTGTCCTTTCTGTAATGTGTGTTTTTGACACCTTTGTCAAGCATCAGATGACTGTGCTTATGTGGGTTTGTCTCTGTGTCTTCTATTCTGTACCACTGATCTATATGTTTTTATTCCAATACCACGCAGTTTTTGTTACTGTTGCTCTGTAGTATAATTTGAAATCTGGTATTACAATACCTCCAACTTTACTTTTTTGGCTTAGAATTGCTTTAGCTATTCTTGGGCATTTATTCTTCAAAATTAATTTTAACACTTTTTCCCTATTACTTTGAAGGATGTTGTTGGTATTTTGATGAGGATTGCATTGAATCTGTATATTGCTTTTGGTAATATGGGCATTTTGTTAACTTTTATATTTTAAATGAATAGAATTTAGGATGGTAGAAAGAAGACTGGGAAATTCAGGAATAATTTCCTTTTTTATGATTAGTTTTGCTACTGAAACAGTTTTGTGATGCTAGAGATTTAAGGCGAGGATTATATCCTGTTTTCCTGCATATTTTTTGTGCTTTCATCTCATCTTTAGTCACAAGTGTCTCTTGATAAGCAGCACTGCACAAGCCTTTTGTGAGACATTCAATTTGCCTCAGATTTTGTGCTCTTCAATCCAGTCTTGCACTGTGTTCCTCTGTTCATATAATTTATATTTTTCTTACTTTGAATTATTTACCTTTAATGAATATTTATGAATAATGTTACTGGGATAAAGGATTAACTTTATTTTTATAGGTTTTATTATGGACCGCCTCTTTGTTTTTCACATTTGTACCCAGTTGAGAAATTCCATTTCCAATTTGTGTAGGCTCTGTTATACCAAAGATAGTCTTTGAATAAGCCATTTTTTTCTCTACATATTGATAAGCAGCTATGCTAGTTTCTACGCCTTAAACACTAATAGTCCAATACTTCTCCTTTCTTAAAGATCCTGTATGTGAACAAAAACAATATGCTAAGTCAGAATTCCTCTGTGAAATAAAATCCCTATGACAGACTAAGAGTTGAAGGTATGGAATGATAAAAAATGAGTTTAAAAAAGTTAAATCAACTTTTGTGTCAAGTAAGGATGTTACTTTATGCAAAAAGCCTCCTTAAGTAAACATTTGATGGAAGGAATAGAATCTTCCTTGTGCATAAATGTTTTTTATTAACAGCAGGGTTCTGTGTATAAGTGAGTGCTAATGTACCCAAGGGAAGACGAAGCAGAAGGAGAGATTTTAGCAAATAAGATGAGGGCAGAACTGTTTCACCATTGATCATAAATTGGTCCAAAGTTGTTTAACCAAAACCAAAGATAGATGGCCATCCTGATAATGTTTTACATAACCGAGTGATGCCACTGCTTAATCAATAGTGATAGCAACTCTCCCTAAGGGTTCTGAGTGCTCTAAAAAGCTAATATTATTCAGGTATAAGTGCAAGGTATTTCCTGCCATCCTCATTTTTGATTTTCCTAGCTTAACTGAAAATGCAACAGAAACAAAACTACAGACAACAGATAGAGCTAGTTAGTAGTTGAGTTTTATGGTTGTAGCTCCAATTCTTTTACGCAGAATCACAACATTGCCATGGGTAGGTTTTTCTGGAGTAGGGTGACCTGAGGCATTTGGCTAAAGAGGAGTCTCACTCTCCCTTGGAATGAGGTTTCTGTCCATTCATAGTATTCCCTTTTATAGTTGTTAACAATAAGGGGTAGTGTAGGTAATATGTGAGAGGAATAACACATGAAAAAGTAAGTGGTGTATAATGGTGGGGTTCAGATTGTGTAGGGTACTGGGTCCATTGCACTGCGGGCATCAGTCTACCTGGGTTGAGAGGTTAGTAACTGCCTTCTTTTGTGAGCCTTAAGAGAGAAAATCAGTCCCTTGTGTGAGAACTCAAGGACTCAAGGAGTTTTAGCCTTTGTTGTGGGTTTTGTTTGTTTGTCATTTTATCATAAGAAGCTTAGGAGTTCTGGGGTATGAAGGGAGACCTTTTTTTTTTTCTGTAATCTTACCCACTGTTCATTGCAGTACTCCCAAAGTGTTTTGTAGAGCCCCAGGCTGTGCTTCCAGATACAATGCAAAAGAGAAAACCTTTGGCCAAATATATTTGAATATCATAACCCCCCTTTAGAAATTTCTACTTCCAATAACATTAAAGACTCTTGACTGACTTGCCCTTTAGGAAGCTTTTGCACTTTGTTTAATCTTGCCTAAACTCACCTGATCACAGAATACTATTTTTGTATAAATAACATTCATGAAAATCTCATGGAACTAATTTATTAGAGAGAAAATCATAGAAACTCTTTTATGGTAATGTTACAATATCACTGCCACAATTGAAGTGCTAATAATTAAGAAAGGAAACTTTTCAGCGATACCCATTGTTTCACTTGTTGCTTATTTTCAAGGTCAGTTAGAAACTTGACATTTTTCAATTGTGGCACTGTATTGCATTCATCACTAATAAAAGTGTCTAGTTCACCAGACATAATATAGAAGTATCAATATAGATATTAGTAGTTAATTTGAGCTTTTAATAAGTCATAGTTTAATACCCAATTTTTAATAACCCATATTAATCATGGGTTAATATGATTGTGGTTGATTGTGGTAAAAAGTAAATATGCTTGTCATTTCATGAAGGTTGAGCAGCACTTATTGAGGGTAAATTTCCAGTATTTGAAAGGCTTATAGAATATTAAAACTTGCTTATAAACAACCATTTGTGAAGTTTTTGAGCATATAGAACACAAGGTTGGTGACTGTTAGCTAAAGATATCTTTTTCTTGGATCCATGTGGGATATTTTTTTTCCAATTTCATATCGTTGCAAGGTAAAATAATAAGAGTGCAATTAAGAATTGGATTGCAGCGTTGGTTTTCAGTTTTAGAAGCCTATATCAAATGGAGGATTTATTGAGTGTTTTTCAGTATAGTGTTTCATATATAGTGTTTTTCAGTTTTTAGGGATAGACCAGGTGTGGTAGTGCATGCTTGTCATCCCAACAACTCAGGAAACTGAGGCAGTGGGATGGCAAGTTTGAGGACATCCTCAGCAACTGAGATCTGTCTAAAATAAAATAAAGTAAAAATAACTAGGGAGCATAATGCCCTTGGGTTCAATCCTCAGTACCCACCAAAAAAGATAAATTAGTTTATCTTTTTTGCACAAATCATACATCAAATTTTATACATGAAAGCTGCTTTTTTGTAGTTTTCTCTACAAAAATAAGAAGTGAGATATGACCAACTTGGTGGAATTGGAAGCCAGTATTTTGGCAGGAATGATCACATTTATTCACATTAGTTTTTGTGATAAATTTCACAGTGGCTACAGGTGTGATGTATTTAAAGGTTGGTTTTCTCCAGCAGATTCCTCCTTTCTTTTTTCCTGTTTCCTCATGCATTCAACTCTAGGAGATTAGATACATTTGTGTTTCAGTGCTAGGTCCACCATGGGAATCTATATAGTGTACATGAACCTTGGTTTCCTCTTTTACCAAGAGGAATATACTTAGGTTTTAGATTGTTAGGTATATTAAATGAAATACGAACTATGATGGACCTGGTATGCTCCTAGCATATAATACGTGCTCTGGATGTATTCATTTCTTATGATGTATTCATTTCTTATCCTTCCATCCCTCCCCTTCTTCCTATTTAAGATCATTCTCTTTGCTATACTTTAACTGAGTACCCCTAGTTTTATTTTTATTGCTGTACATATCCCCCTCAGCATTAATTGAATTTTTTTTCTTCTTTTCTATTGGTCTCTTCCTCAGCTTCACCATCACTCTCTCCTCTCCATTGGCCTTTCTCTCCAGCTTTAATCCTAAATTGGTGCCAGTAACACTGACAAGGTCTTGGTTCTACAGTCTTTCTGCCTTGAGTTACAAACTTTGTTCTGTCCTTCATTTCTATACCCAAATCCTAGAACATGTTGTCCATGCCAGCTGCTTTCTATTTCTTTACTCTTTCTATTCTGTAGGACCCCCCCCAAAAGGAAGACCCTTACTTGAGTCTCAGGATGGCGCGCTCCAGGAAGCACGAGAGACCGGCTTGATGCAAAAGCACGAGGCACTTTAATAACGGAGCTCCGGGCCAACACGTATCTCACGCAGGAGATAGAGGAGTTGACCCCGAGGCTCAGAAATCAGGGGTTTATATAGGAAAAGTTAGGGAGTTTGGCGCGGGTACACATAATTGGCTGATTCAAACATAAGCGGGCACATGACTACATTGATTACATCAGCAAGTAGTACGTGCAAATTGACATTCCAGCAATGGGGTAGGGCAGTTTATTTTGGTTAGCAGGCGGTCAAGTTAACCTTAAAGAAAAGGGAAGAAGGGGGAAAGTGGGTGACACCAGATGGTCCACGGCCTTGTGGAGATTGTTTATCCTCCATGGCCAGTTAGTTTTTGATGTTTTGGCAGTCTTATTTTAGGCTTGTTAAGGTATGTTCAGGCCTCAGGCCTGTCCCTCTTTGTTTCTTTTCCTAAGTTCATTTGCTAGACTACAGATTCTGTGCTTTAATTATGGGCACTTAAATTTTAACTCCTTCAATTCCTTTGCTGATTCTCTTACTAATCAGTATTTGCCCTACAGCCTACTATTTTACTGTAGTACCTCTCTTGATGGATACTTAGAAACAATTTTGAAAAATTAATTGACCTCCCTCCATCATCATTTTTTTACACTTTTTGTCTACATTTGATTGTTTGGATCACCCTTCTTGAATGAGTCATTTGCCTTCCACTGACAATATGTCTTCTAAGTCCTTTTGCTTCCTTTCTGATTACTCTTGCTCTAAGGCTTTTTTCTTCTTCCTTTTGCTGTTGCCTTTTTTACATAAAAGTTATCCTTGGCCCTTTGGCTCTGTCCCATACACTGTAATTCAGTAGGATTAAATTATGTCAACAGGTGAATCTAAGCAGCCATTTTCATGTATATTCACATCATTATCATTTGAGAAGTAGCCCATGGGGAAGTGATCCTTTCCAGTTGTATTAGCTGTGAGTCACTTTGGCACTTCCATTATTCTCCTGACAGTCAAATTTTAAAACAGACTATGCTAGTCATCATTTATAAGTAACTGAACACTGGAAAATGGAGACCAAATTTATTTATTGAGACTACATTTGTGTATATGTACAGGAGATATTGTCACACAATATCCATCTTGTTTATGAGCCAAATCAATAACAAGTGTTGGAAGTTAAATCAACCCTCACACCCTATTTTTGCCACACAACAAACCTCTTTGAATCAAAGTATGGAGGGCCCCAAAGTCTTAATAAGGAGGACTAGCAAGTATGGTGAGATCAGATGGTAGAAGTTATGCTTTCCATATGCTTTCCAAGGAGCAGTTGGACCAGGTGAAGGCCTGCATGTTGAATGGATGAACTTATGATATGAAAAAGGAGTTTACTCTTTCCTGTTTGCATTAATTTATTTAAATGTAATTTCTAGTCTCTTTTTTTCTAGTCTACATAGAGCTAATGATTCTAAGAATTTCTCAACTTTTCACCCTCCCCCTTTTTTATAGACCCATCTACAAAAAACAGTAAAATCTTTCTAATTCAAGTAAATACTTTGTGTATATAGAATATAGTGGGTGAATTTAGATTGTGAAGTTGGCTTAAATCTAGATCTAAGCCCCCCTACTGTATGTGTATCTTTGAGTAAATTGATTAATTTTGTGTCAGCCACCTCCGTGTAAAAGGATTAAATGATAGCACATGGCTTGGCTTTTCCCCTCAGTAGTATATTTCTTCTTAGTTTAGTAGTTCCTTTCTTCCTATGCTCCAACAAAGCATTTGTGAACAGCCTGCTAGGCTCAGCTCACACACAGGGCCCTGTGTGACTTACCTTCTAAACATCTAAGCCTTTACAACCAGAGGTTAGGGCAGATTAGCAGAGGCCGGATAGTAACTTACATAGAAAATTCACTTGGGTGAAGTTTAAATAAATACAGATTTCCTGGTTCTACCTAGATTTACTAGTGTTACAACCATCTGGGCTAGGGTGGGGGCATGGAGGGAGTACTGCCATTCTGTTTTTGAAGCATCCAAGGGCTTAGTTGATTCTTCTGTGCAGCTGCTCTTTTCACCATGACTAGGAACCAACTGATAAGATTTAACACTCCAGTACTTCCCACCTTGTGAGTCTGCTGTCCTAGTTTCTAGTTCTTAAATGGAGAGAGATACACTGATTAATGGGGGCTGGGAGACTTTATCATGGGCATACTCTTGAGTATTTCCATACCATCTGTCTATTTAAAATGAGTTCTTGAGTGTTCTATGAGTTGGATAACCATCCAATGTGCTTCTAAGAGTGAAAAGGGGATATTAATAATGAGTCAGAGACAACAAACATAAACTGGGACTGTCCCAAAGAACTTCTGGTGGTCCAGTTTTACTTTTTGGATGTAGTTCATCAGCATAAATTCTAGAAAGCCTTACCCAGTACTGAAGATATAAATGCATTAAGCTCTAAAATTTAAATTCTCCCATCCTCTATTCTTGTTCCCTGCTCATAAATATGATTTTCTGAGACCATTGACTGCTGAATGGGGACCTTAAAACAATTGACTTCAGGGCATGACCTTCCTAGGGAGTGTTTTAAATTGAAACATTATATAACTCAAAGGAATCTCAAAATGATATATGTATAAGATTGACAGACTTAACAAATAAAAATACAAGGTGCCCAGTAAAACTTAAATATCAGTAAACAAGGCCTTTTGTTTTTAATAAACTATGTGTGGAGTATTTGGGACATACTTATACTAAAATTATTCCTTGTTTATCTTAAATTCAAATTAGAGTCTTATAATTTATCTGGCAGCTCATCTGGGAATCTAAGATTAAATCAAGAACTTTTTGGAACTCTTTTATTTGGTCTTACTTTTTATAATACTGGCCCTAACCATGCTCCATTAAACCTGTCATGGCTCAGGATTTGGAGATGCACGAGTCACTGTACTGAGCAAGACTAGACAGTTGCTAAGTTAGGAGTCCAGGTGCAAGTGTGTGCCATGGGTGGGCAGTGACAAGGAGCAGTGTGGTTTTGCTGAAGCCTCAGTAGAAGGCAGTCAGTGGCTGCCTGATGGAGCACTCATGGATTGGAGGGAAATATGGAAATGGAGGCAAACAACCAGGGACCATGTAATCAAGGCAGGGAAACTTCTTGAAGTCAGGATTTCTGCTGTATTCATTCTATCTTCCTTTAGGTCTTAAAAGAGTTTTTGCACATAGGAACTGTTCAAATATTTGGATAATTAAATCACCTTTTCTAGAGGACTGTCTCCTGCTTTTTCCTTCTACATAATCTTGCAGGGAATGGAATAGTTGGCTAATATATCTTTTAGATGAATGTTACACTTGAGGTGAGTCCCTTCTTTAAGTTTCTAAATTGCTCTATGGGGTTCAGAAAAGGAACCCATGGGAGCAAGAATGGGCTGGTAGACTGTGTACCCAGCCAAGCCAGGTAGAGATCTACCTTTGAACATCAGGACAGAGTGTAAAGGTATGTTAGTGTGTGTGTGTGCACGTGTGTGTGTGCGCATGCACACATGTAGTCAAGTTATGCAGAGGGCCTTCTTTTAACGTTATATTTTAATGTATTGTTAATGTTTTAATGTTATGGCAGAGTATAAGTATGCATGAGTGTGTAGTGAGAAAGAAATAGAGGAAGAGAGAGAGTTGTGCCAAAGATAGATTATTGTGTTGGTATTTTACAATATAAACTTTCCATTAAAACCTCCAAAATACAGATTAATTTTAAAACTGAGCCAAAGTCAATCCTGAAGGTGAAAAATGATCCATTGTACAAGAGACATCATGCAGCACACGGGTGAGTCTTTGTTGTGACTGGACCAGAAAGGTGTGCAGAGACCACTGCAAGATGATTATAGTGTACAGCACTCTTGAGCTTCTCCTGCTGCACTTTGTGACAACTCTGCTTTGCAGCCTCCTGGAACAATGTCAAGCTACCTCCAGGGGTATTAAAAAAAATCCAAAACAAAATTAAAATAAATTCACTTTCATTTACAATGCAATTGTGTTCTATATAATATTTCTAGGAGCGGCAGGACTGGGTGTTGGCAAACCAGGCAAAGCAATAGTACAGCAATGTTATAAATTACAAAGTTGGAAGAAAAGAAAACATGATAAAGCCTTGTTAAGGAATTGGGCACTGCTGGGAGGAGAAAGAAACTGGCAGTGAAAACAGCCTTTAAATTATCTTTAATCAACTGTTGGATACTTGTCCCTATTCTTGACCTGTCATCAGCAGGATGACCTGTTCTTGTGGGATCTAATTATGATCATTTGCTTGTTTATGATTTATTCATTCATTCATTCACTCCTTCATTCGTTCCATGTTCATATTGTGCATTAATTCTGTGCTAAGCACCAGGATATGTTTGTCATGGGTTCCTTTAATACTCCCATGTTATCATCGCATTCATCCTCATATGCTCTCATGGTCTGTAATGGGACCTGAGAAGGGATATGGTGTCAGCAAGTAAAATTGTGTCAGCTCCTCAAATGGCACCACTGAGAGCCAATGTGTATGGGGCACTGCACATTCCTTTTTGGAAAGATGTGAACAGTAATGGTCTTGAACATGAAATAATATGTGCTGATCTCAAGGACAAATTGAAGTAAGAAGAGAGAGGATGAAATATTTACAAACCTCAATTTGATCATAGTTAACAACAGTTCATGCCTTTCTTGTGGGAAGATACACCTTCCAAACTCTGTATATGGTCTTACTGATGAAGAGGTCAAAGGTATTGATGATTTGGGATAATTTTATTCCTTCTTGCAACACAACTTGATTTTGAGTTGACCAGCAAAAAACTGAGATACTTTTTTTAAGATATGAAAATTCAAGCTTTCTCAATATCAGAAAAAAATTAAAATTTAGTTTCTTGACATGTAAAACTAGTGGTATAATCAGTACTATTAAGCTGTTTTACAACACTAACCATCAGTAATCATGAAAGTAAGTGTAAATTAAAGGGTACCTTGAAGTACTTAGAGTTCAATGTCATATCTATTACTCACTGTTACACTTTATATCCAATATTGTATTTTTACTTTTTTTTTTGGTACTAGAGATTTATCTGAGGGATACATAACCACTGAGTTACACCCTCAGCCCTTTTTATTTTGTTTAATTTAAAAAGAAATTTAGTGTTAGATGGACACAATACCATTATTTTATTTATTTATTTTTTTCATGCGGTGCCTCACATGTGATAGGCAAGTGCTCTACCACTGAGCTACAACCCCTGCTCCCCTTTTTATTTTTATTTAGAGACAGGGTCTCATTAAGTTGCTGAGGCTGGCTTTGAACTGGGAATCCCCCTCCTCAGCCTCCTGTGCCTCTGGAATTACAGGCATGTACCATTGCACCCAGCCTTTATCTAGAGCTGTTTCTCAACATCTATCTTTGAAGGTTTGATTACATAAAGAACTTTTTTTCTTGGTCAGAACCCAAGTGCGAATACCAGCATTTTTGTTAATTCACCTGGGAAGGTGCCTTCACCTCTCTGAGCCTCAGTATTTTCACCTGTAGTGGGTATAATAGCATTGATACCATAGGGTTGCTTTGAAGTTCAATGACAAACAGGTAACTCCTGGAACATGGCAAGAGTTTAAAAAATGCTAGTCACATCCTATACACCTGCCTTTCTGGCCTCTCTTCCTCTACCTGAGCCTGCTTCAAGGGCCCAGGTGCTTCTTTTTTATAGACTATAATTCAGAGCTATCAGATTATCTCTGAGATAGTTGTTAGTTGTAAAAATCCTGATGTATAGCTAGGACTGAGATATCCTGAGTTTTTAACAGCTTTGACATTCACAAACAGGATAAGCCTTTTGGCAACTGTGAACTTCCAGTTCCTCATCTGTAAAATGGACGTTATCAGACCATGCAGCATTATCTCAAACTCAAATGATATTTTATGAGGAAGGACTTTGAAAATTGTCAAGCAGTGTAAAATATAAGAGTTGCTCCACAGTTTCATTGAGCACCAACTATGTATTACTGACTGTTCTCAGATCTAAAAATGCTCACATGAAATTGACATTCTAGTCAGAAGACATCAGGATTAAATTAAAAACTCTTTAAATGTATGGATTCACTTCTATTCATTTTTGCATCCTTGCTTTTCTTACAGTAAATCGTCATACAGGGTTTCATAAATGTTTAATGAAAAAGAAAGGTAAATTATTTTGTATAAAAGAAAAATAGAATTTATATACTTTCAATGATTGCATTATCAAATATTGAGGGAAATTCATATAACAATGATAACTTCCAAATTAAATATGTACCAAGAATCTGAGTAGAAAGAGTGCTTGACTACAAGCTTAAATATATATTAGAAATCTGAAGACCGATGTCTTGACACGATCATGACTTAAATAGCTTTGAGTTCTGTAAGTCTGCTCTATCTAGCATGGTTATTAATTTCTCTTGGAATTTACAATATGAGTCAATCTACATTAGTCATTTTTTAAATCAGGGGTGATTTTGCCTTCTGGAGAAATATGTCCATGTGTCCAGATTCTTTTTGATTGTCACAACTAGTGAGAGGATTGATCTTAGCATCTAGAGGGTAAGGTATAGGGATGCAGCTGAACCTCCCACAGTGCTTAGGATAGCCCACCACAAAGAATGATCAGGTCCTAAATGTCAATAGTGCTGAAGTTGAGAAACCCTGATCTCCACAGTAGAAAACAAGGGTTTACATTTATTTATTAACATGAATATATATTTATGAGGACTTTTACATATAGTTTTTCTTATAGTAATATAGTGAATTTGATAGAGTAAAAATTATTTTTGTATGTATGTCTCCACAGAAATATATTTTGAATCCTTTTTACAATGTATACATCTAAGTACTGCAGATTGTCCTTTTTTTTTGTACTTGTTTTGCAGCTGTATCAGAAAAGAGATGATTTAGCATGTTCAGATGTGCTTTATTCATCCTGATCATGAATGAAACGTCTGTCAAAGAAGGATCCTCTCATACCATATTTCATTTTGGCAATCAGACTTGGTCTTTTTTAGCAGTGCTCTTAGCATTTTGAACAAAAGTCTTCCATATTCATAGGGAGGAAGGTTCATTAAAATATTTCCAATTAAATTCCTTTTCAAGTTTTAGTGCCAACATACTCTACTTACTTTTGTATTATATGACTTTCATACTTGAGCACACATTCAGAGAAAGAAGGTGTATTTAGATATTAACACTAAGGATTTCTGGAAAATTCTCCATTAAAAATATTTCTTACTAATTCTTTCTCTTTGATATTTGCTTCTAAGGTTTCTATCTACCAGATCAAGTTAATTTTCCATAATATTTATTTATTTATTTGATATTTTGAAAGTCCATATTTGGAGAGGGTTAAGAACTTGACACAAAATTTCAAGAAACTGATAATTATAGTGTTTAAAATTTTATTCTTAAATACACACAGTGATGGTTTAAGAGTTGAGGCAACTACTTTTAGGTTTGCGAAATGGTACAAGAGAAGTTGACAAACTATAGCCAGGGCAGTGTTCTGTTTTTGTCAATAAAGTTTTACTAGACCAGAGCCACATGCATTGCTTATGACTGCCTTTGGGGGTGAGTGATTACATCAGGGTCTGTATGACTTGTGAAACCAAAAATATTTACCACTTAACTCTACAAAAATGTTTGCATCCCCAGCAGGACAATATTAGGCCTTTAAAAGTATGATCTATAATCTACTATAAACTATTGATAAAAAATTTTCTAAAAAAGGTTAAGCATCAGTATTATCTATCATTATATATAATTATTATTTGATCATAATGTCTGTATATTAACATCTAAGTTTAGTTTTATGTCTTCTTATATGTGTCATAAAGTTACATTTTGAAAATTCAATGTAAAAAGAAAGTCATTAAAAATTTCAAAACTTAATTCTTGAAAAAAAAAAGATTTTCCCAAAGATAATATAGTCTAATAACTTCAATTCAACTGTAAAAAAGTATAATAACTAATCCTTCCTACAGAGCTTTACTGCTCTTAAATACTCCCTTTTAAAATAGCAATGCCATTATAAAATCTGTAAAATCAGGAATGTTAGAAGGTTTAATTACAGTGTTTGAAGCATTCTTTAGATAGTGGAATAATAATGCTCTAGGAAAAGTATTTGCTCAATGACATGAAATCGTCTTTTTGGTTCTATCTGCAGATGAGAAAATGACTTGTTTGTATATGTCACTGTATGTACATTATTTGTATGCTATCAGTTCATCACATTACATCAGAATCAAGGCCATTTCCGAGGATGAAATTGTACCTTCTTTCTTTAAGACAGCAGCACTTTTCTATTCTTAGATATCCATCATTTAGAATTGGTCACTGACAGAATTTTTCTCCAGAACATTTAGGGAGTTACCTCTTGAGGTGATTTTTGGCAAATATTTAAAAGACAATGGGGGGGAAGGGAGAAAAAACAGAAGTTGTACTTTCTTAAGAATTGTAAAATAAATGTTTAACTTCAGCAAAATCTGGATGCTGAAGCCTTTCATAAGGACCCAGATGGGAGCATCATTGTTTCTCCAAAGAAGCTGCATTTTTAAAACAGTTTGTATGATGATTGTTCTTTCCGTGATTCCTTTTGTGTTATGGTATTCTAACTTCTTTAACAAACTCTGAGGCTTAGAACAATAAAAACTGTTTATTACTTAAGTAACTGTTCAGTGGGGAGAAGGGAAGAATTTCTTTTACATGCAGTCATAGAGACTCAGTCAGGATTGTTCAGTCTAGGGGATGGCAAGTTGTGACCTGTTAGCAAGCATGTTTTTTTTTTTTTTTTTTTTTGGGTGGGGGTACCAGGGATTGAACTCAGGGGCACTCAACTACTGAGCCACATCCCCAGCCCTATTTTGTATTTTATTTAGAGACAGGGTCTCACTGAGTTGCTTTGCACTTTGCCTTTGCTGAGGCTGACTTTGAACTTGTGATCCTCCTGCCTCAGCCTCCCGCCTGACCTACAGGGATTATAGGCATGTGAAGCATGGTGTTTTAATCTGTTTGCAATGCTATACCAGTTCATCTTACCCTGGTGACTTATAACCAAGAGAAATTTATTTCTCACAATTCTGGAATACGGGCCATTCAAGATCAAGTTGTAGCAGATCTGGTGTCTGGTGAGACCGATTCCTGGTTCATTGATGGCACATTCTCACTGTGTCCTCACATGGTGGAAGGGATGAGATAACTGTCTGGGGTCCCTTTTATAAGGGTACTAGTTCCATTTATGAAGGTTCTAAACTCAGGGCCTCATCACCTCCTAAAGACCCTACATCCTAATATCATCATATTGGAAGTTAGGATTTCACAAAGGAATTGTTGGGGAGGGGACATGAACATTCAGTCAGTAACACATAGTTTTTATGTTTTACATTGTTTAAAATGGTTTGAAAATAATATTTTGTTACATATAGAAATTATTTGCAATTCAAATTTTTGTATCCACCATCCAAAATTTTATTGGAATTGAGCTATGCTTATTTGTTTACTTATTGTCTATTGGTGCATTCCTGACACAGTGGCAGAGTTGAGTGATTGTGACAGAGACCTCATGTGTATCCTGTAAAACTGAATATTATCTGTCTGAACCTTTGCAGAAAAAGTTTGGCAATCTCTGTTCAAGGGGCTCAAACTTGGTGCATCTCTCAAGAGATTTTCAAGGCATGGATAATGTGTGGCTCAGACTGCACTACTGGCCATAACTCAAACATGTATGCCCATTGCCTGTCAGGGAGGCTGGTAAATGCTGTTTAGCAATGTGCTGTGGATGAGAGCACAAAAATACTAGTGGACAGTACTCAGTGTCTGTGGTTCTATAGAAGACATGTATTTGTGTGGACTCACCTTTGAGCCCTGCTTTCAACCATGACACTCTCTGATCTTATATTCTATAAACACATAATTGCATGAGCTCTTTTGTAACCCCCTCCCCACATTGTCATTTTAGCTCAACATGCTTTATTTCCTCAATGTGCACAGTCACAAGATGAAAGACAGGTTGTTTTCTGATTTTGAGGGTTTTTTTTTGTTTTGTTTTGTTTTGTTTAGATCAAGGTATGTAATGTGAGGACAACAGCAGGGGTGTCCAATAATTGAGTTGGACTTGTTTGACAGGCTCATTTGTGTACTTACTAAACTAGTCATGCAGTAGGTATTTGAAACATTGATCAAAGCAATGCTTTCTTTTTTTGGATCCTGTTGTCCTTCTTTTTTGTCTGATTGCAATTGCTCATGTTTGTGAGTTATCGCCACATGGCACCTTCCCAAAGAGTAATGTTTCATTGCAATATAAATTTCATGCAAGAGTAGAAACTCCTATAAATTCAAAGATTGTGATCAGACATACTTATTGAGACAGAAGAAAGAACCAAATAACAGGAACACAGCAATAAGATTTTTATATTGTTAAGGGGATGCCCTTTGAAATAAAACCCAACAGGATTCTTGATTTTCTTTGAGTTCCTAGGAATTATCTGACAGCAGGAATAACTTTTAGAAATCTGACAACAAGAGAAATTACAAGAATTTATCAGCCTACCAAGGCAGTGAACAAAATTGGTGTTTGGCTCATTGCATTCTGGAGATTTATCAGTTTTGGTCTCAAATTTCAACAAGAATAACTCAGACCTTGTCCAAGTGGGTCACTCATGCTATCAACCTTTAGTCTATGAGAGTTCTTGGTGGGCCTTGGAAAAGTCACGATTACATAGAAAGAAGGAGATGGAGGATTGGCAAATTTACCTTGTCTGTAATTTTCAGCTTTGTTACTTATACATATCAAAATGATATTTCCAAACCTCAATATTTGAGATTTTGTAGCAAAATCACTTTTCCACTGTTCACATAAAGCTGTCTCCTTTCCTGCCATCATAGGTACCCTGACTCCTGACTGGGGCTGATTCTCTGGTTAGTGTAAGACAACTTGGGGTGGACTGGGAATTGCTCATGAGGGGCTAGCAGGTATAGAGCAAGAAAAAGAAGATATTACCAGGATATTTTGGTACTTCGTTACCTTATCACAGATCACTCCATTTTCTCTAAACTTTGAGTAGGTTCTCCATATACTTCACTTTGGGATTGTGGCTGAGTTTGAATGTGAATGTATCCATGTTTAAAGGGATTATTATTTTTCAGTTTATACGTAAGGAAATTCAGTGTACTGACCAACATAACTAACCAATCTACTATTCTTCAAATAGCTATAAATTTTTAATTAAAGAAATCATCATCTTATTTTGCATAAAATCTGTGCTTATCTCTGCACACCAAATCTGTACTGTCATTAGCAGTATCCTTTCCCAACTGTCCAGTTCTTAAGATTGTGTTCAGTGGTGAGTTTACATACAAGGAGTAGACTGTTTTCCCTAAATATCACCTAAGTACTGTTACCATCAAGAGTGGATTTCTGCATAACAATAAAAGTCAGCAAATATATTAACAATGAACACATGCATTAGTGGGTTTGTATGCATTATGTAACACTACTGCATGATACTAAATGCAAATTCCAAGTTTCTTCTTTACAACAGTAAACCTTGCTCCAATATACACAGGATTTCCATTTACGTAAGCATGTGTTTTAACACATTGAATTTTAGAGTACTCCTAGTTCCTTTGCTTCATTCATGTCATTTCCCATTTTATTAAAAAAACATTTCCAGGTAGTAATACCGAGAAGATTCTCAGAGTTATGCATAAGATATTGAAGCGATAGCACAGTACATGTTCTGATCCTACATGGCCACAGCATAATCCACATCCCTCTTCTAAACGATTAGCATTGAACATTTTCCCTGCCATACATGTGTAAATTAATTTTGGCGAGTTTTCAGCTTAGTGAATGTGAAGTACAAATATGTTGTAATTTGGTAGAACAGCTATGTAGAAGGTGAGAGTGAAGTATCAGGGACCCTGCTACTTTTTATTTAAAAATGGAAGATTTTCTTTTCATTATAGAGCATAGCATAGCATACTAAAAGTTCTTTAGGTGGAGGAAACATCCCAAGGTGGTTTTGGTGATCAAAATTTTTCTCTATAATTCTGTGGGAAAGTGGAGCAAGATAAACATTTAGAACAGTAGTTGCTGTGTAGCTATCCTGTAGTATGTAAAAACAATTGTCCATTTCCCAGGAACCTACATTGATTGGTTGATTATTTACTTATTTATTCATTTTTACATTCTACATCCATTCATCTAAAGAGGAAGTGTGTCCAGAACTGTACATAGATTGGGTGTACTCCCTATCATTTGCTATCTAGTATAGCCCAGGAGATGCTTCCTCCAGTGTTGGGGGCTGTGCCATGTTGACCATGCCAGGGCGGCACCTGATCACATCAGCAGGGAGGAGGTTGATTGACATAAGCACACTCAGGTGATTTGTCGTCCACGCACACAGTATATGCGCATGTGTTCTCAAGCACTCCTAATTGTGCCTGCTCCGACATCTAGCGTCTGGCCTAATCTTTGCGTAAGAGGCGTGGCCCTACTCTCCACCTCCTGGAGGTGATATAAGCGTAGGCAGAGCGAGACAACAGGACAGCAGCTAGTAG
This sequence comes from Sciurus vulgaris, assembly GCF_902686455.1. Lineage (NCBI taxonomy): Eukaryota > Metazoa > Chordata > Mammalia > Rodentia > Sciuridae > Sciurus > Sciurus vulgaris. Next base: position 130,036,630 of record NC_136471.1, on the reverse strand, counting down.
GGAAACACAGCAGCTAGCAGAAAGCAGCGGAAGGCAGAATGCAGAGCGGAGAACTGAGACGCATCACTAAAGCACCTTAGGTAGACGCACCCTTAGTTCACAGGATGCAGCACGCACCAGTAAGAAGCAGCAGAAAACTAAGAAGACATAGATATCTGTGAAAGCAAAGTCTCTCTCCCTCTCTCTCTCTCTCTCTCTCTCTCTCTCTCTCTCTCTCTCTCTCCCTCCCCCTCCCTCTCCTCTCAAAGCAAGTAAGCCTCATTTCCTCTATCCTCTATAAACAAGCAAGCAAGGAAGCAACCCAGAGATAGAAGTGGCTCAGTTTCCAGTCCACCACCCATAAGACCAGTGCAAATTGTTTCTGCAGGCGGTGACAAATATCCACGGATTTGGTATCGCAAAGAGCCAGCGACACTCCAGCTCAGGAAAGTTTCTCTTGCTCAAGTCCTCTGACTATAACAGGTGTAGTTACACCTTACTTCAGGGCCAGAAAAGACAAACACCTGCCTCTCAGACCAGGCCATTCTGCCATTTAGAGGACGTGTAGGGTTTTCGTTTTCCAATTTAGGTCTCCCTTTTCTTAATGTAATGGAAGAAATTTTCGTTTTCCTAGTTAAGGAAGGAGACTGTTATAGATAGCTAAGTTAATTGGTGCCCTTGTTATGATTTTTTGGAGGGCTGTCATGTCAGAGTCTCTATGTATTTTTACATATTTAGTTGTTAGGACAGGGAGAGAAATGTGGTAAAAGTGGGAGCTTAAATCCAGAAATAGTATAGACTTTGAAACATAAAATATTCACTAAAAAGTGGGCTCTTCACAGTAAAAGTTTATTAACCCCTGTTGAAGAACATGTAGTAGGTATCTGGGCTCCTGGGATTCATTGTCCCAATAGTCCTGAGCATGATTCTGGGGCTCTTCATGGTAGGCCACAACGAGGAATGGCTAAGTGGGGCTGTTTGTAAAGTAGAGGTGGACAGCACTGAGGTGTATGGGTTAGTTGTCCGAATGGGTCTGAGCATGGGCAGGGAAGGGAAGTCTGGGCCACAAGCAGGGTTCTGAGTCTCTGTGGTTCCACAGTGTGCATGGCACTTTGAAGAGTCTAAAATTTTAAAATTTGGGAAATCCCCTGTATGTTGTTATGAAAGTACACTTGTTGAATCAGGAGGATAGGTTGCATATTTGACTTAATGGACTATTAGTTTGATTCAGAACTGCATTCAGAGGTGGAGCAGGTAGCCTTCCATTTATGTTTATACGCAGACCTGTGCATGGAAGATGGCTGCCACATTTACCTAGAGGCATAGTGTGTGCAGAGAGAGATAGTAGCCTGGATGAACCACCTTTAACTTCAGCCTGCCTTCTTTCTAAGGCCCCCTGGCCCTACAATAATAAGGAGAGGGGGAAAAAGTGGGTCATGATTCTTTCCTAACAAAGAAACAATGTCCTAGATGGGACTTGAGGCTCACTCACTAAGGACAATGACTTCTTATCATGTGAAAAAGAGCCCAAGAGGGGAGAAGTGCCAGTAAGTTTCCTGTCAAACCCTAAATTTTGACTGTGTACTCACATAGAGCAGTCAGGAAAGTTGACAAAATCCACTTTGTCTCTTTTTCTAATCTCTTCTCTTGAGTGTTATCATTTTTCCTTTCCTGGGATCCTTGGCTTAGTATTATAGAAGGTGTTCAAATATAATCACCAGGGATGGATTGTCTCAGAGTAGCCTGCATGGAAATTACTGTTCCAGTACCTTCTGATCCAACCAGGGGTGCCTGTACTGTTCTTCCCCTCTTGGGATTTGCAAACAGATGTTTTGAAAATTAACTACTGTTTTCGGGATTCATTTTCTTGAAATTACTGAACCCTAAACCCCAGGGTGGGTTCTGAAAAGACTGCTTCACAGTTGGATCACTACTCTGTTAAAAATCAGGAAGGTTTGTTATACATTGTATCAAAACCAGACCCATCTTCCTGGTCCATTCATTTAACTGAAGACTTTTCACTTTCCCACCATATTCTGATATGTAAAGGTTACTTTTGTGTACTCTTAACAGATCCAAATTCTAAAGTGGTAGAAAAATACAGGATTAGTCAGCCTTTACCATCTTTGCTTCATTGATAGTCCAGTGTATAGTGACCTACTATGGAACTCCTGTGAATTCTAGGGATGAGTTCATTAACTTCCCTGGTCTTTTGTTGTTCAGTCCTTGAAATTGGAGTAAGATTAACTACAGGATTTTTTAAAGAATATAGTTTTCACAATCTCTGATAATCCTGTTAAGCCATTTAGAGTCATAAGAAAACGTCATATATTTTCTTTGCATAATTCTTAGGGTACTTTGTTCGTTTTTTCTACTGATAAGAAAGAGTGCAGACAAAGGCAATACATATTGCATGAGATTCCTGAACCAGGTTAGGATATTTTAGCACATTTTAATACAATCTTTCCTGGACACCTTAAAATTAAAGTCTCATTTTCCATTAATATGAAGACCATACAGTATCATTACATCTTATAATTTAAAAAGAAGGCAATAAAAAATTCAGAAAGCAGATTTCTAGTAACCTAAGTCTATGTTAAATCAAGTGTTGGCAACTAATATGCCTAAGAGATTTTCTTTTTTTTTTTTTGGTCTAATGGACCAGCAGTTGGTGCCAGCTGGACTCTTAAGGGGATTCACAGAGTAAGTGAATTTTGTCTTGTATTTTTCTTGTCTCACTTCTCCTACTTATATCTAGAGCAGGGATTCTCAACATCAGTGCTATTAACATTTTGGGCAGACTAACTCTTTGCTGTGGGAACTATTCTGAGCATTGAAGGATCTGTGTCAGCATCCCTGGCTTCTACCCACTAGATGTCAGTAGCATCCCCTCCCCCAGTGGTGACAATCAAAAATATTTCCAGTCATTGTCATATGTCCCTTGAGGGAGAGGAGCAAAATCAGGCCTGGCAGAGAACCAGTGCTCCAGAGCCTCCCCTCCACCCTTCACTGGATACTGTGTTGTAGAGTTCTCAGCTCTTTACATGTTGATGCATCCCCAAGTACCCTCCTCTGGAGCAAGCACACTGGAAATCATTGCTTACTCTCCCTTAAGGCATGACCCTCACAGAGGAAGGATGTGATTCATTACTTGTTTAAAGGGGTTCATTCTGGTGCATGAAGGAGTTTGCTGAACTCAGTTAATGCCCAATCAATAAAAAAAAAAATAAGAAACTATAGCTTTATTAATTTTTACATGTATTTTTTTAGACTTACAGCAACTTTTGTCAAATAGGCTAGGTTGTGGAAGAGGAAATTGAGACTCAGTACATTAAGTGATTTGAACAAAGGCAGCTTGTTTTAACAAAGAAGGAGGATCTTAGCCTAGTGATCATGGTCTTTTGAAATGTTAAGAGAGTCCTTCTAGGCACTTCCTAACTGTTGCAAGCAGTCACAAATATTCTTCTTCCTCTACCTCCCACCTGTCATAGATTGCCATCTTCTTTTATACCCTGTAAGTTACAAAAAGACTATTCAGGAATTGAAATTCCAGGAAACCAACACACATCTTTTGAGATGTCCTGCAGTTTAGGGGAGCTTTTATTTAAAATATAATAATCCAGATAGTGAAACGTGGTAATTTTCTATATAGTCACACTTTTGACAGTTTTAAATCTCCTTTATTGCTAACAACAGGAGCAAGATTCTTCTTTACATTCCTCTTCTAGGAGACAATGCCATGGTTCTTCTCAGATACACTCTTGCCTTAACAATTTTCACAAGAAATATTCTGATAGTTCTTTTAGAGTTCAAGCAACATCTGGTATGTAATTGATTTCTTAGTTTCTCAGAGAAATGTTAAGGAATTCTGTGACATGTTAACAAATATACAAAACCTAGAAGTAGTTAAGGGTTGTGTGTATCTTATGTTTAACAAATAGGAATTATTATTAGTTTGATTGTTTCTTTTTGTAATTATATTGTAACAAATTTGGAAACAATGTAAAACCACAAGAAGCAAAGCTTTACTCACAATTCTACTACTCAGTTATGACCACTGGTAACATTTTGATGCCTATCCTTTTTCCTAGTCATATATGTGTATTAAGAAAACAAACACATTAGAAATAAAGTAGTCAAGATTTTTAAGATGCAAGATTATGAGTATCATAATCATTATGTATTTGATTTATATGACTGAATATGCTCTGTTTTATGTCATCTCATATAATGCTCTATATATTTGAATATATTCATTTGTTCAAACTCCTAAATGCAATAGGAATGAAAGTCATTTTTTTATTTGTACGAATTAGTTACAAATGACAGTAGAATGCATTTTGACACATTTTACACAAATGGAGCATAACTGCTCCTTCTCTGTCTGAACATGTTGCAGAGTCACACTGGTAGTATAATCATACATGTATATAGGGTAATAATGTCCATCTCATTCCACTGTCCTTCCCATCCCCAAACCCCCTACCCTACCCTGACTCCACTAGCACAATCCAAAGTTCCTTCATACTTCCCCACCCCCATTATGGATTAGCATGTGCTTATCAGAGAAAACATTTGGCCTTTGGTTTTTAGGGTTTGGCTTATTTCACTTAGCATGATATTCTCCAGCTCCATCTATTTACCTGAAAATGCCATAATTTCATTCTTCTCTAAGACTGTAATTTCATTGTATATATGTACCACATTTTCTGTATCCATTCATCTGTTGAAGGGCATCTAGGGTGGTTGCATAGCTTAGCTATTGTGAATTGAGCTGCTATAAACATTGATGTGACTGCATCACTGTAGTATGCTGATTTTAAGTCCTTTGGGTATAAACTGAGGAGTGGGATAGGTGGGTGAAATGATAGTTCCATTCCAAGTTTTCTGAGGAATTTGCATACTGCTTTCCATAGTGGTTGCACCAATTTGCAGTCACGCTAGCAATGTATGAGTGTGCCTTTTCCCTCACATTCTCGCCAACACTTATTATTGCTTATATTCTTGATAATTGCCATTATGACTAGAGTGAGATGATATTGTAGAGTAGTTTTGATTTGCATTTCTCTAATCACTAGAGATGGTGAACATTTTTTCATATATTGATCAATATAAGTGTCTGTTTAGTTCCTTAGCCCATTTATTGTTTGGGTTTTTTTTTTTTTTTTTGGCGTTAAGATTTTTGGCATGCTGTTGGTCCCTTGTGATATTAAATTTTGAAAGTAGAGGGAAAGATGGATGCCTGGTGTCTGATTTTTGTGAAACTTGTAGACCTGAGCAGGTTCCATAGAATGAAAGTGTGGTTAACTTTCCCAATCACATTTAGTAGGACAGTGTAGTTGATCTGGGAACAAATATAAGCAGTGTTGGCTGGCAGTGAAGGAGAAGGATGAGCTCCTGTTTCCTGGGATCAGTGGTGTCTTGGAGAAGCTGGGTGGCAGAATATGAGATGAAGGGTAAAGGGGAATGAGCTTGACTTGCTTTGTGGGGCATGAAACATCATCAGCATCATCCCCAACACATATTTATTGACTATTGCCTGGTTAGTGGACCTGAGGAAACTGGTACACATTTGAAAACATTTGCTTAATAACTGAAAGTACCAAGAGAGAAAGAAGACTGTGCAGTTTTAACAAAGACAAGTCATCATAATCATTCCCTCAAAAATTTTCAAAAGCATTAGAAGGGAAAGAGAAATGATATTGAGTTATTTAATATTAATTATAACTGAAATGTTAGTTTGAGGACAAAAAAGCCCTCCCAACCCCCCAAACATACTTGAGTTTTGTTTTGTACTTATGAAGGTAATGGGGTAGGTAATACTCAAAAACCCTTGCCTAATTCATGTTCTCATTTTATAGTTTAGCAATTATGAATTATTCTTAGTTTGATTTGCTCCTTTTGTAATTCTACTGTAACAAACTTGGAAACAATGTAAAACCACAAGAGTAAAGTTTTACCCACAGTTCCATTTTATTGGGCAGAGTGTATAATTAAACTCATTTTACATGGGATTTAATGATTAATTATGGTACAGCATGTGTGTGTGTGTGTGTGTGTGTGTGTGTGTGTGTGTGTGTGTGTTTGTGCACAGATGTCCTTCTGCTCAAAATCTTCAGTATAGTAAGCACAGAAGGCATTTTTTTTTTCGCTATACTGGAGGCCACTAGTGGTATTAGTCCACAAGGGATGTTTGCTTAGTGACTTAGTTTTCAGAAATTAATTGTTCATGAAGCAAGTTTTAAGTGGGCATTTAATCAGGACTTCTGCTACACTTACATATATTTGGAGAAGTTGTTTTTTAACATTCTAATTTCACAATGATCACTTTCATAACAAAAAGAGATGAAGGCCACCACCAAATATACCTAAACTTCTGTTGAGTGACATATAACATCTTAAGAGTTCCCCCCCAAGTGCTCTAGTACTGAGCTACACCCACAGCCCACACCTCCTGAATTCTTAAATCAGTTTTCTTTAGAATACCATATGTAAATACTCTGCTGTAAACTCAAGAGTTTCCATGTTTGGTCAGATATTTATGTGGCAAAATTCACTGCTCATGCACATAATAAAAGGAATATGCCTTTGGGAGATTGGTGCATATTATAGACTTAATTTTACAGAACAAGGAATGATATAGAAATCTTTTAATTTGCAGTTTCTATATTGTAGTCAAATTGACTACCTTAGGGAAGGAAGATAAAGATTTCACTAAAGTACAGAGAAAATAAAAATTCATTTCTATTAATTAAATGATCTTATGTTGTCAAAGTTTAAAGTTAACATAGAAATATTAAAAAGAGAGATCTACACTGAAAAGTGAGGACAAAGATAAAAGTACAATCTTATCCTTCCCATCCTCAACTAAATGGTCAAACATGTCTCTTTTTCCAAAGTTCAAAGTGCTTTGTTTTGATTAAAAAACAAAAGCAAAAACTTAGGTAGCAGGGCCAACATAGGGATGTGAGCAGCACCTCTTTACCCATTGTGGGAGTGCAGATCAAGAATCAGAAAATGCATGCTGCCTGTGATTGATGCCTCAGGTCAGGATCTCCTAAAGCTCCTTCACCAGGAGCCCCTTGATCTTATCCCCTTTGTTCCCTGCCTCCAGGAGCCTTGCTGGAGGAGAGTCCTATGCTTGTGAGTCTAGCCATCTGAGGGCTTCTCTCTCATTGTTTTCTGGCCAAGGCAGCAGAGCTTTGTTGTTCCTTTGTTTAAAGCTAATCTCACTGTGAGTACTGATCCCCATGAAAGGAATAACAGTTCCCAACATAGCAAATTGAATTTAATATTTGGTCAACTTGCCTGAAGTTCTGAAATGTCCTTCTCTGAGTTATAGTCTAAGCCAATTGCCAGAAAGACTGAGACACAACTGATCAAAGAGCAAGGAGCAAGGGAGTCGGGCAAATGCTGCATGCTTCCCAGATGGAGGGGATGATGTAAGAGTCTGTCCTGGATCACCCTAGAGCCTTTTAACTGTTTTCGTGCCCACTTGTCCCCATTTGATTTCATTTTATTCTTTTGACCTTTTTTTTGCAATTCCCTTTGACTGCTAGAATGTACTTGGAACCCACTTGATGTCAATGAATAGATAGCTGAAAGTACCTGAGAATCTCTGCCCCACTCATACACACAAACATATAGTACTTGACCCCATGACTGGCTAGTGCTAGTGGCTAGTGCTAGTGCCTAGTGACAAAGATTGAAATCCTTTGCCCATGGTCAAGGTAGTTCTGAGATGTAACACATACTGGAGTCCTTTGTGGGAAGGAAGAGTCTGAAACTCCTCTTCAGAGACCTATCCTGTGATCCTGTCATTGACTTGTTCCCCTCCTTGTGCTGCTCCCCTCCTCTCTCACCAAGTGTGCCCAGGGAGCACTACCTTTCTGATCCCTTGTTATGCACAGACCACCTTTCAGGTGGGAAAGGAGGGTCTGGACTAAAACAGTAGATGAGCACATAGATCCTGGGAAGGTGGGAGCTAGGGTCTGATGCCAATATTCCAAGTTGCATGTGACTGTGCAGCCTAATGGTTAAGAGCAGGAGCTCTTGACTCAGAAAAGCCTTGGATCCACCCTCCCATCTTCATTTGTTAGAGGTGAAACATTTGACAAAATGGCTGATCCTTTTAACCTTCATTTTCCTTACAAAGTGGAACAAGGATAGAGCTGAACTCCTAAGATTGTTGTGAAGCTTAAAAGAAACAACAAATGAAAAGAAGTGTTGGTGGCACATAATAAACCCTTAATAAATGTTAGCTTTGTTCAAAATTTTGCACCTAAGTTTCAGAGCAGTCCATGTGTTTAGATAATTCTGTATAGCACAAGTCACAAAAGCCTTATGAGGTAGAGGAGCTATATGTGTCCCCATTTTGTAGGAGAGAGAAGATAGCCTCAGAAACATTAAGTAGCATTGTATTGAGTCACTGGTTTGTTGTTATATGGTACTAGGACCCAGGGCCCCGGACTACCACAGCATATAAACTCTTGGCATCTAGTGGTCTGACATTTTGGGAATATGTCCACTTGAACCAGTGAATATATCATACTCCAAGTATAAAAGTGGACCTAAAATTGTTTTGTTTTTATTAGTGCATTATAGCTATACATACTATTGGGTTTCATTTTTTTTATCTTTATATCCTTTTATTTTTATTGGTTCTTTTTAGTTATGCATGACATTAGTATGTACTATGGAATAATTATAAAAGCATGGGATATAATTTGTTCTAATTCAGTCCCCAGTATTTCCCCTTCCCCTCCCTTCCTCCCACTTCCCATTTCCTTCCCTCTATTCTATTGATCTTTCTGCTATTTACTTATAGTTTTTTTTATTAAATATCATAAATTTACATAGGGCAATGTTGTTTGATTCATTCTGTTATTTTTATTTTCCCTTCCCACACCCCTCCCACCCCCCTTTTCCCTCTATACAGTCCTTCCTTCCTCCATTCTTACCACCCTCCTTATCCCTAACCCTAAACCTAACCCTAACCCTAACACTAACCCCTCCTACCCCCCATTATATGTCCTCATCCGCTTATCAGCAAGATCATTCGTCCTTTAGTTTTTTGAGATTGGCTTATCTCACTCAGCATGATATTCTCCAATTTCATCCATTTACCTGCAAATGCCATAATTTTATCATTCTTCATGGTGGAGTAATATTCCATTCTATATATATGCCACAGTTTCTTTATCCATTCATCAATCGAAGGACATCTAGGTTGGTTCCACAATCTGGCAATGGTGAATTGAGCAGCTATGAACATTGATGTGGCTGTATCTCTGTAGTATGCTGATTTTAAGTCCTTTGGGTATAGGCCAAGGAGTGGGATAGCTGGGTCAAATGGTGGTTCCATTCCAAGCTTTCTGAGGAATCTCCATACTGCTTTCCAGAGTGGCTGCACTAATTTGCAACCCCACCAGCAATGTATGAGTGTACCTTTTCCCCCACATCCTCGCCAACACCTATTGTTGCTTGTGTTCTTGATAATCGCCATTCTAATTGGGGTGAGAGGGAATCTTAGGGTAGTTTTGATTTGCATTTCTCTTATTACTAAAGATGGTGAACATTTTTTCATATGTTTGTTGATCGCTTGTACATCTTCTTCTGTGAAGTGTCTGTTCATTTCCTCAGCCCATTTGTTTATTGGATTATTTGTATTCTTGGTGTAGAGTTTTTTGAGTTCTTTATATATTCTGGAAATTAGCACTCTATCTGAAGTATGAGTGGCAAAGATTTTCTCCCACTCTGTAGGCTCTTTCTTCACATTACTGATAGTTTCCTTTGCTGAGAGAAAGCTTTTTAGTTTGAATCTATCCCAGTTGTTGATTCTTGCTTTTATTTCTTGGGCTATGGGAGTCCTGTTAAGGAAGTCTGCTCCTAAGCCAACAAGTTGATGATTTGGACCTACTTTTTCTTCTATAAGATGCAGGGTCTCTGGTATGATTCCGAGGTCCTTGATCCATTTTGAGTTGAGTTTTGTGAAGGGTGAGAGATAGGGGTTTAATTTCATTCTGTTGCATATGGTTTTCCAGTTTTCGCAGCACCATTTGTTGAAGAGGCTATCTTTTCTCCATTGCATATTTTTGGCCCCTTTGTCTAGTATGAGAAAATTGTATTTATTTGGGTTTGTATCCGTGTCCTCTATTCTGTACCATTGATCTACCTGCCTATTTTGGTACCAATACCATGCCGTTTTTGTTACTATTGCTTTGTAATAGAGTTGAAGATCTGGTATTGCGATACCCGCTGCTTCGCTCTTTCTACTGAGGATTGCTTTAGCTATTCTGGGTTTCTTATTCTTCCAGATGAATTTCATAATTGCTTGCTCTATTTCTGTAAAGTACATCATTGGGATTTTAATTGGAATTGCATTGAATCTGTATAGCACTTTTGGTAGTATGGCCATTTTGACAACATTAGTTCTGCCTATCCAAGAACATGGGAGATCTTTCCATCTCCTAAGGTTTTCTTTAATTTCTTTCTTTAGTGTTCTGTAGTTCTCATTGTTGAGGTCTTTCACCTCTTTTGTGAGATTAATTCCCAAGTATTTTATTTTTTTTGATGCTATTGTGAATGGGGTAGTTTTCCTAATTTCTCTTTCTGAAGATTCATCACTTATATATAAAAATGCATTGGAATTATGAGCATTGATCTTGTAACCTCTACTTTACTGAATTCACTTATGGGTTTCTTTTTTTTTTTTTTTTTTTTTTTTTTTTTTTTTTTTTTTTGCGGTACTGGGGATTGAACTCAGGTCCTTGTGCTTGTGAGGTAAGCACTCTACCAGCTGAGCTATCTCCCCAGCCCCACTTATGGGTTTCATTTTGACATAATCATATATGCATGGAATTTAATTTGCTCCACTTCAGTCCCTAATGCCTCTCCTTTCCTTCCCCTCTTGCCTTCCCTTCTTCCCCCTCCTCTTCTGGTCTTTCTTCTATTTATTATTGTCTATTTTTTAAAATTAATACTTTATAGATGTACTCTATGAAATTCATTGTGGTATATTCTATAAAGAGATAATTGGAATTGAACAAATTATGCTATGGAACTGAGAGTTTTTTTTTGGGGGGGGGCAACCAGGGATTGAACTCAGGGGCACTCAACCACTGAGCCACCTCCCCAGCCCTATTTCGTATTTTATTTAGAGATAGGGTCTCACTGAGTTGCTTACTGCCTTGCTTTTGCTGAGGCTGGCTTTGAACTCATGATTCTTCTGTCTTAGCCTCCTGAGCTGCTGGGATAACAGGCTGTGCCATTGCACCAAAACTGAGATTTTTAGGTTCCAGTGGAGCCCACCCCCACTTTCTTCTGTTCACCTACCTTGTAGAGAAGCTGTCTGTCTCCTTTCTTGGTTTCATGACGTGGAGCATCCAGGAGCAGGAACATGCGTGCCTCTATTCTACCATCTTCTAAAATGCCTCAGAACTGAGATTTTTAAAGATCAAATATAGAATATTATTATTATTATTATTATTATTATTATTATTATTAATCGCAGTGCTGGGATTGGAACCCATGGCCACATGCTAACCAAGCACTCTACCAACTGAGCTACGTTTCAGTTCCAGGAATAGTATACTATTAAGGAAAGATATTAGATAAAGGAAGAAGGAGATCATAGTAAGTTGCTGTCCTTTAACTCTTCTTTGAACACTACAAATAAAAATAATCTTTCATTAAGTGTGATTCTTTCTACACTTCAAATCTCTGCAGTCTCTGGTATTGATTCTTCTGTCATCTGGAGGAAATGAAAGAGTTTAGATGATGGTGTACTCAGAAGCTTGAATTTGTGAATTTGGAAATATCACATGAAAAACGTGAAGGTCATGTGCATAAATCTACATATGATTATGTTCATGTATGTGTTAATTACTTCCAAAGAAATTAAGATCAGACATATGGAAAACCATATGTGCTTGGAGGAAAAACACTCAGGTGCATTCAATATGCCAAAGTACAGGGAGAAAAAACTCAGGTGTGTTCAATATTCCAAAGTGTAGGAATATTACCTGGACAGCATGTGCTGGAGAGCATGCCTGAGTCAAGCTTTTATAACAGTGTGAAAGTAACTGCATTTCAGTAGTTTAGATGGGAAGGCCAAGTATAAAAAAATCTATTTAGAAATAGGACTTTGAATAGCATATAAAGGAATTCAAATTGTATTTTAGTTTTCTGGAGGATTTCAGGCCACCAGTTCTGAATTATGTTAGTTATTTGTAACACTATCCAGAGGACAAAAAAATTTAGTGGGAAAGGCACAAAATAATGTGCTATTAAGTTAAGGGGTTGTTAATTGAAGCAAATAACAAATATAGGCAAGACACATGATTGTAGAAATATCCTCTCAATAACTGGGGAGTTATGATCTGTATGAAGGTGTAGATTTATTGCAAGTAGAACCAAAATTGACAGAGGAAAGCTACACTGAATTCACTAGGAGATGTACTTTCTTCCAGGTCCGTTAAGAACAGTAAGTGAGGTACCAGCAGCAGAGATCCTTTCCACTTACCAAGGATGTTATAGAAAGCTTTGGATAAGTCTGATTCTCCCCTAGTTCTATGACTATTTCATTTTAATCTCCATAATCATTTGTGTTTCTTATATTTAAGCATAATTAGTGTTCTTAATATTATTTCAAATGTCATGAGTTTTATACCCATGTGATTTATGTGAATCTAGTTAGAAACCATCTTAAAGTCAGATACACTACACAAAATGTCATTACCCTTTACTAAAAGTAATGAGGAATGAGATTTAATTATTGGTACTAGTTATTATATAATGAAAATATTGTCGTTTTTCAAATGGGCATAATTATGCCAAGCATATTTTTAGTTAGAATACTTGGATTATTTGTGCATAGTACAATATTAACTTCAAAGTGATGGGTGGAGAGAGAGAAGAGGAGCCAGGGGAGAGAGGGAGGAGGAGGAGGAGGAAGAATGAATGGATGGTGGGAGAGATTGAATAGAGGAGAAGTTCCATGCTAAAAATTATATATCAAGAAAAGTAATTTCAAAATATGAGTTGAAATAAAAGAGATTTTCTAGTATATTCATGTGCAGAAGAATGAAATCTGATCTCTATCTCTTACCCTGTACAAAAGTCAACTCAAAGTAGATCAAAGACCTAGAAATTAGACTGGAAATGCTGCAACAACTAGAAGATAATGTAGGCACAATTCTCCATGTTGGCATAGGAACCAATTTCCTTAACAAGACTCATAAAATTAAAAAAATAATAAAAAATCATAAGTGGATGTTATCACATTAAAAATCTTCACAGTAAAAGAAACAAGAGTGTGAAGAGAGAGCCTAGAGAATTCGAGAAGATCTTTGCCACCTGTTCCTCAGCTAGAGCATTAATATCCAGAATACACAAAGAATTCAAAAAGACAACACAAAACAAACAAAACAACAAATAACCGAATCAGTAAATAGACAAAAGAACTCAACAGACACATCTCAAAATAGAAGTACAAATGATCAACAAATATATGAAAACAAGTTCAACATCTCTAGCAGTTAGGGAAATGCAAATCAAAAGTACATTGAAATTTCATCTTGTTCCAGTCAGAATGGAAATTATGAAAAATACAAATAATAATACATTTTGGTGAGTATGCGGGGAAAAAGATACACTCATACATTGGTGGTGGGACTGCAAATTAGTACATCTGCTCTGGAAGGCAATATGGAGATTCCTCAGAAAACTAGGAATGGAACCACCATATGACTTGGCTATCCCACTCCTCTGTATATATCCAAAGGATTTAAAATCAGCATACTATAGTGATGCAGCCACATCAATGTTTATAGCAGCTCAATTCACAATAGCAAACTATGAAACCTATGTAGGTGCCACTTAATAGATGAATGGATAAAGAAAATGTGGTATATATACACAGTGTTATATTACTCAGCCTTAAAGAAGAATAAAATTAATGGCATTTGCAGGTAAATGGATGGAGTTCAAGAATATCATGCTAAGAAAAATTAACCAATCCCAAAAGATCAAAGGCTGATTATTTTCTCTGATATGTGAAGAACTAATCCAAAATAAGAGGGTGAACTGATATAAAAGAAAAGGAAAAGGAAAAAAGGCAGAGGAAATTTCATCAAAATGGAGGAAAGATCAGTAGAGTTGATACAGGGGATTGAGGAAGAGGAAGAAGGGACAGGAAAAAGGAAGAACAGTGTAATGAATTGGACCAAACTTTATATGCACATGCATAGATGTGGCATGATGTGTTACAGCATTGGGTGTATCTGCAGGATGCAAATTAAACAAAAGTAACTGTAAATGGATTGAAGAGAGATCAGTGGAGTGGAGGGAAGGGAACCATAGGGTGGGATTCTGGGATTTAATTGGAGCAGGTTGAGTTCCATACCTTTGTGATAATGTCAGTGTGTATATAACCAAAAAGAATATAAAGAGATTTTTTGCTTAAAATGATCACTGAAGAGTGTCCTTCAGGAACAAGTGCATATCATTGGGAGAACATAAGATGTAAATGGTGTTTGCTTTTCTTTTTTCCTTTCTCTGGAAAGGAGGACTCACTAAGAAGAAGTTGTCCAGATTTCTCATAATCTCAGTGGTATGGAACTCAGAGTCAGTATCTATTTCTATATCTATATCTATATCTAAATCTATACCTATAACTATATCTACATTATATATCTATATAATGTCTATGTATATTATAGAAAATATGGTAGTACAGTATTTCTTGGGGAAAATAGAATGGACAAGAGCAAGTGGTGCTGTAGATGACAGTTTGTAGGCTACCATAGTGATTTTGCCATGAGAGGGAAAGTCACTGGGTAAGTAGAGAAACAAGTGTTAGAATTGACAGGATTTGATAACTAAAGAGATGAGGAGTGAGGAGCACTGGACGAATGTTGGTGAATTTAGCAAGATGAGAAATAAACAGTCTTGAATACAAGGCTCAGTTCAGGACTGGCAATAACAAAATATATTTGACACATCTAGGTGAAACTATCAAGTGGCACCATTGAATATATTGGTACAACCTGGCAGACAGTTGAGGCAACTTACTTTGGGAGTCAAATGAAAAGACATTGGTTCATAATGACCACATAGTGGAAGGCCCATAGCTTTCTTATTCTCTGAGGATTGCTGACACCAAGGCTGGTGGTAGGGAGATAGGCATGCAAATGGTAGCCTGCTCACCTCAGCCTACATTTCTGCTTCCATGAAATTTGCTCAGTATACCCTTGCCTTGTCTTCATGTGCTGTTTGTCTTCACCATTGTTTCAAGTATAGAAAAGAACCTTGTTGTTGACATCATTATCAACAATTATAATTTATATAACACACTTATTGAGCCAATTCACCTGGGGAATTGGGGGAGTTAACATAACAACTGCATTTCAACATAATTGTTTTTCAGCCTTGCTGACATATTATTCAGTTCTCTGCCTCCTTCTTCATGACCCCTTTCTTTACTGTTTTCTTTACTTTTCCTTCCTATAGGGACTTTTGTGAAAATCTGTTCCTCTCCTTCCATACAGCACAATTTTTCACCTCTTCACAGACCTCAGTTACCTCTGTACTTCCTTACCCTTCCCAGTCTTATGAAGCTCTTCCTCACTCTGAGATTCAGGTCCTGATCTTCTGCAACCCAGAGGCACTGAGATGTTCTTTTCCTTCCTGCAGTGAAGCAAAAAAGCACTTAATTTTCCCATGTCAAAAATAATAACAGAGGTAGCAACAATTTTGTTTTTTATTTTTATTTTTTTTTTACTTTTATTCCATCCACCATTGCATCTTGAGCTTTGAAAAGAAATCTGTTCTGGAGACATATTTGGGTGAGTAGATGAGCGATGGTACTCCACTCACAAAGGAGGAGAGAGGGGAATGGTTCCAGTTTTCTGCTCAACTTGCCAAACGGGAAACATTAAGCAATTTTGGGCCCAAGCCACATTTGCCATGAGGACACGAGGCATGAGAGTTTAGGGGTTAGAAGGCAGTTTCATGGTCAGTATTTGGGGGAAGAAATATTGTCAAATTAAAGGAAGTGATTTATCAGCTGCCATATTATTTCCATCATTAGTGTAGGGGAATATTTTGTGAAACATTATTTCTGAGTAGAAATTTAATTTAATTCAGTTTCTATAAGATTCAGACTTTTCTTTAAAGAATTCATATATTTATTTTGCATTTCTCTGATTGCTAGAGATGTTGAACATTTTTTCATACATTTGTTGATTGTATTTCTTCTGTGAAGTGCCTTTTCAGTTCCTTTTCCCATTTATTGATTGGGTTATTTGTTTTTTTGGTGTTTTTTAATATTTTTATTTTTATTTTTTGTTATATATGACAGTAGAATGTATTTTGGCAGAATATATATATATATGTATATATATATATATATATATACATAAAACATAACTTATTCTACTTAGGTTTGTATATGATGTGGAGTTACCCTGATCATTTATACAAATACAAGGATAGGAAAGTTATGATCAATTAATTCTACTGTCTTTTCTATTTCCCTCCCCCTTTATTCCCTTAATTTCCCTTTGTCTAGTCCAATGGATTCCCATTATTCTCCTTCCCAACCTCCCTTGTTTGGGGTTAGCATCCACAAATCAGAGAGAACATTCAGCCTTTGGTTTTTGGGGGATTGGCTTATTTTCCTTAACATGATGTTGTTAAGTTTTTTGAGTTCTGTATATATCTTGGAGATTAATGCTGTGTCTGAGGTGCAGGTGGCAAAGATTTTTTCCCATTCTGTAGGCTCTCTCCACATTCTTGATTGTTTCCTTTGCTGTGAAGAAGCTTTTCAGTTTGATTCCATCCCATTTATTGATTCGTGATTTTACTTCTGTGTTAATTTAGGCATTTGGCAGTAAATGGGTGAAGTTGGAGAATAACATCCTATGTAAAATATGCCAATCCTAAGAAACAAAGGCCAAATGTTTTCTCTGATATGAGAATCCTAATTCACAATAAAGAGAGGGACTAAGGAAGATTAAAAGTACTTTGGATTAGGATGAGGGGAATAAAGGGAGGGGAGGAGACATGGAGTTAGGAAAGATAGTAGAATGATTTGGACATTATTACCCTATGTGCATATATGATTACACAACTGGTATAATTCTACATTATTTACAACCAGAAGAATGAGAAATTATATTCCATTTATATATGATGTGTCAAAGTGCATTGTATTGTCATGAATAACTAATTAGGACAATTAAAAAAGAAAATGCAAATTAAACAACAAAAAATTGGAAATAATGGTAAGTTTTATGTGTATTTTACCACAATAAAAATACTAAAAGTTTTAAATTCTACACCAAGAATACAAATAATCCAATCAACAAATGGGCTAAGGAAATGAACAGACACTTCACAGAAGAAGATGTACAAGCAATCAACAGATATATGAAAAAATGGTCAACATCTTTAGTAATAAGAGAAATGCAAATCAAAACTACCCTAAGATTCCATCGCACCCCAATTAGAATGGCGATTATCAAGAACACAAGCAACAATAGGTGTTGGAGAGGATGTGGGGAAAAAGGTACACTCATACATTGCTGGTGGGATTGCAAATTAGTGCAGCCACTCTGGAAAGCAGTATGGAGATTCCTCAGAAAACTTGGAATGGAACCACCATTTGACCCAGCTATCCCACTCCTTGGCCTATACCCAAAGGACTTAAAATCAG
The DNA here is from genome assembly GCF_902686455.1 of Sciurus vulgaris. Lineage (NCBI taxonomy): Eukaryota > Metazoa > Chordata > Mammalia > Rodentia > Sciuridae > Sciurus > Sciurus vulgaris. Next base: position 130,018,935 of record NC_136471.1, on the reverse strand, counting down.
CATACTACAGAGATACAGCCACATCAATGTTCATATCTGCTCAATTCACAATAGCTAGATTGTGGAACCAACCTAGATGCCCTTCTATTGCTGAATGAATAAAGAAAGTGTGAGATACACACACACACACACACACACACACACACACACACAATGGAATATTACTCAGCCATAAAAAAGAATAAAATTATGGCATTTGCAGGCAAATGGATGAAACTGGAGAATATCATGCTAAGTGAGATAAGCCAATCTCAATAAAACCAAAGGATGAATGATCTCATTGATAAGCAGGTGATGACACATAAAGGGGGGTGGGAGGGGGGCAAGAATGGAGGAAGGAGGGACTGTATAGAGGTTAAAGAGGGGTGGGAGGGGTGGGGGGAAGGAAAAAATAACAGAATGAACCAAACACTATTATCCTATGTAAATGTATGATTACACAAATGGTATGCCTCTACTTCATGTAGAAACAGAGAAACAAGATATATCCCATTTGTTTACAATAAAAATTTGAAAAATAAAAGTAATAAAAGTTTTAAAATTAAAAACTTTAAAATAAAAATTAATTGAACATATTAAAAATAATTCAACTATTTATTAAATATTCATTATATTCAAATAACTATTATGTCTCTGTTTATATTTCTATAATTTATAAGTTTTGAAAAATGAATTGAAGTACTGGGGGCACTCAAAATGAAGCATCATTCTCCAAAGTAGTTAAAGGGAGAGTTGAGTCATGTAATTGAATGCCTGTTCATCAGTATAGCAGATTTACAAATGAGGAAAAAAAGCCTTTGTCTTTCTTTGTGGTCCATCAAAGTGTCTGTACTGCAAATGGGTGTTGTACTTTTCTTTACCCATTTATTGAAGATATATCCAGAGGGCTGGAAACCAGGCAAACTCATTGACAGCCTCATGGTACTAGTCTGGACATTACCTGTGTTTTGAGACTTGATTCTTAAAGTTGAAAGTCAACTGTGGGCCAGCTCTCAAGCTAACATTGCCAGATACAAGGCTAAATGTAAAGGCTGAATGTTTGACATCAAGGTCAAAATGGTCACTTGCCATCATATCTGCTGAACTGTCACCCTACTGAGAAGCTTCCATAGAGTAGATGTAGACATGCACTAAGGGTTAGATTTCTGACATCGTTGACCTCTGTGACTTTCTAACCCAAAACCCTGGTGTACTCCTGACAAGCTTTCTGGGATGTGGGCAACCTAAATCTCAGATGTTCTCATGTTTGGTCAAGGAATGCCTCTGCCCTAGATAGTCCCCTTCCTCTCAAACAGAAAAAATGGTGAACAAAAGATGAAAGACTGGTGCTGCATGCCACTAGGCAGACCCAGCTAAAACCTGTGCCCAAGAATCTAGCTAGGACTTCCTATAAACTAGTTAGGTTTGTGAACTGGTAACCAAGACTTGTGCTAATCACCCCCTAGGGAAGCTATACCAAAGCTTGGTGAGTGAATGACTGTAAGTCTTGGGCCCTTATGGAAGAGCATTCTGTTTTTGTTTTATTTATTTATTTATTTATTTATTTATTTATTTATTTATTTATTTATTTATTTGCAGTGCTGGGAATCGAACCCAGGGCTTTGTGTTTGCAAGGCAAGCACTCTACCGACTGAGCTATCTCCTTTTTGTTTTATTTTGATTTGGGGTATTGGGGATTGGATCTAGGGGCACTTCCCACTGAGATACATCCCCAGTCCTTTTTATTTTTTTATTTTGAGACAGGGTCTCACTAAGTTGCCCAGGCTGACCCCAAACTTGAGATCTTCTTGAATCAGCCTCCTGAATTGCTGGGATTACTGGTGTGTGCCACTGCACCTGATCATTGGAAGGGCATTCTAAATTAACCTTAAAGTTGGGATGATCTCAAAACACTATGACTAGGAAACAGTCCTAGGGAACCCTGTACAAAATACCTATTTATAAAGTCCTATTTATTTGCAGTTGTAGCATCTCCTGTTAGTGCTTTCACATCATGACTAAGTACAGAACCCAGTATATTGGTGAGGTTATTTGTGTTAGAAGGTAAAGACCAGAGCACCCAAATGTCCCAGGCCATTCCATTTGGTTAAATACCTGATAAACAATATCCAGAAGAATATTTATAATTTATTCATGGCACATCAGTTTCTTGGGCATTATATATTATTCCACAATTCATAATTATCTAAATGTTTATTTTACTACCACTAATAAATCAACTTATTCTTTCAGCATTCTCATTTATTTAATGACCAAGGTGTGGCAACTCTGTAAAAATGTTTTGCAGAAAAGATGTTCATTGTCAAGCATTGCAAATACCATCTGGCTTCTCATTTAAATTTTAATTATCTACTAGTTGAAATGAATCTTCAGAGTTAATATTTCTTATCTGGTTTTACTGGTGTAGTGTCCCTTGCCAACATTTTCATTTATTTGATGCTATAATTATTTGGCACTTACAAGTCATTCTATTTCACCAATATTTGACTTTACAATTTTTCCTTGCAAAACTAAAAGGCCCATGTACATGGGGGAGGACACTTGATTGAAAATGCTAATTTAGGGTTATCATACTTTTGTTTTCCATGTGTTTTTTTCCATTTACCATTTTACAAATTCTAAGTAGGTGATTTATTTGTTCTTCTGCCTTCTAACACACATGCACACACACCACTCACTCACACACCCACACAGATGTACAAATGAAGTCTTGCTTTGGTTCTTGATTTGTTTTTCATGTATTGATGCTTGTGGTCAAAGACTTTCATTATTTTGTCATTTCCAGTTTCTTGGAAGTCAGAGTGAATATTTTATTTGTTTTGATATTTTTTCTGTTCGTATTTACCCATAGAACCATGAGAACTGTGTGGCAAACATGATTAGATGAGAGGCCCCTCCAACCTGCCAGCTGTATTAGAAAGAACATGGGATTTTTGTTGTTGTTAAACAAACTTGGCTCCTGGTGTTTTTACCCTACTATTTATTAATTGCATATTCTTAGAAAGGAACATTTGCTGTAAGTCATTTCTTCACCTCAAAAACTGAACTTGTAATGCTTATTTTATGTACCTTGAAGAACTATTTTTTTTGTTTTGTTTTTTTGATTTTTTTTGAAGAACTATTTTAAGGGGTGCATGAGAAATCATTTTTAATTATCTTATATTGTGCCAAGATTTTCGTTGGTATCCATAACTGATGTTTATGCTCTTGTGATGTTTTCTACTTTGAAAGTCATCCATTCATGCTTCCCTCCAGTTTCAGAGGACAAGATGTCCCTTCTTTTTCGGAAGTTACTTCTCCATCTATAGGACGGATACCATCACCTCTTACCTTCATTAAGACCCACTTTTATCCCTTCTACAACTTCACCTTCTCTCTCCCCACCAACTCATCCTGAGAGTACCCCTCTTTCCACCTTTTATTCCTTACTCCATCCCTCCTCCTTCCAAACCTTGTCTATCACCAATCATTAGTTCACCAAATGTTTTAAATAACAGATTCAAAGTTTGTTTTATCTTTTTTTTCTCCTCATTCTATCCTCCACCACTATTTCACCTTTACCCACATGAAAAATGCTGGAACATTTTTACCAGGGATCTCTTGTATTCTTCAAAATAAATGTAAGTACTATAACAGATACATCCTTCAAGTTCAATGACTTAACCATATAAATGTGTATTTCTTACCTAATAATATTTAATCCTGGTCAGGAAGTTCTTCTCTAATTAGTGATATAGGGACTCAAACTCTACCCATCTTGTGGTTCTTCATTTGGTAACACTTGGATAAGAGGAGGAGGAATGATCATATGTTGGAAGTTTTTATGGTTTTAAAGGTGGGCCTTAATGAAATATGACTGATGTCATTATAAGAGGAATATGTGGACCAAGAGAAACAGACACATAGTTAGAATATCATCTGACAATGAAGACAGAGATTGCAGTGATGCAGATGCAGACCAATTTCCAGCAACATCCAGAAGCTAGGAGAAGTTTTGGAAGGATCTTCCTTGAGAACCATCAAAGTGCATGGCCTTTCTGATACATGGACTTTTGACTTAGGGCCTCCAGAACTGTCAGGGAATGTATTTCTGCTGTTTTAGATTGTCTGCTTAACAGTACTTTGTTATATGAGCTTAGTAAACTAATGCATGCCATGTTGGTCAGCTTTTCTTTGCTGTGACCAACTCAAAAGTTTAGTCCATGGTTGGCCAACTTCATTGCCCTGGGCTAAGACGAGGCAGAATATTAGGGCTGAAGGATGTGGTGCAGTGCTACTCTGTCCATGGTGGCCAGGAAGTAGAGAGAGAAAAAGAGAAAGGGAAAGGGCCAAAAGGAAGATGTCCCCTTCCAGTACACACCCCACTCTTCCAGCCGTGTAGCACCTGCCTACAGTTACCACCTATCCCATTCAAACTAGGATGGATTATTAGGTTGGTTACAGCTCTCACAATCTGATTATTTCACCTCTGAATATTCTTACATTGACACAGGAGATTTTGGGGGACACCTCCTATCCAAATTTAACACAGTTAAGCCTAAGAGAGGTTAAATCACTTATTTTCACCTTCCATTGTCCAGAACTCAGTCCCATAGACACTTAAATGTGAAGAAACCAGGGAACAGTGGTCTAGCTCTGTGTCCATGAAGAAGAATAAAATGTGGTCTGAAGGATTACCAGCAATCTCTGCCCCCCGCTATGTGACCATATATTGTAAATATCTTTAGTCATCCTTCTGCTTCATTTGACACTATGGTCCATATGGCTTTAATGTTGGTGAGGAAGTGAAGAATGGTGGTTACCAGGTATTGAATGCCTGCTATGTGACAGATGTTAGGCAAGGTGCCTATTGTATTAAACACTTATAATAATGCTGCAAAGTAGGAACTTTTATCCCATTTCTCATATGGTACTCTCTTGGAAGCTCAATTTTATTTCTTCTGTTTAATTATTATTTGTTTTTGATGGCAGGAGTTGAACTCAGGGCCTTGCAAATGATAAGCATGTACTCTACCTCTGAGCTGTACTCAGTCCCACTCCATTTTACTTCCATGACCTAACTCTATAACGTAACTCTATTTGGATTCCATCTCTTTGATTGTAGCTTCATTGTTGCTCTTATAGGTTTTTCTCATAGGCACATTTGGACTTAAGATGTTTTCTTGTTGTAGTCTGTTTTTTTTTTTTTTTGTGGTTCTTGTTCAATATGCATTCTTTTGGTGACTTCATCCTTTTGTGGTTTAGCTATACCTGTATGCTGTACACTTCAAATTCTAAGTCTTCATATCTGTTATCTGTTCTCTTACCTGAACTCCACAATAGGTCCAAATATCTACCACTTATATTCTGCAGATACCTAAACCTCAGTCCTTGCTAAAAGATTCTTTTCAAATTTCATTCTAAGAATTTTCTTCCCTCTATATTCTCACGGTGAATGATAGCATTCAGTCACTGAAAACGGAGATTGCTGGTGGTAGCAATTGATTTTTCTGGTCTTTCCCAGTACTACCTCCTAGATATGCTTCAAAACTTGCCCCTTCAGCTTCTAACTGTCCAGTGCCTAATTCTGTCTCCTTATTCCTTGCTGAATTTTATTTCATTTTCTCTAGATGGTCTCACTTTATTTTTGCCTTCTTCAAATCCCTTATCTACACTGGTACCAGAGTATTATATCTGAAATGCTAACTGTGTGTAGTTATTCTCTGTTTACTTACCAGTGATCACCCTTTTATGTGTCAATCAAAATGCCAAAGCATGGCATATGTGGCCATGAATGACCTCACTCTTCATGTCTCTTCTTTAGCTTCCTATTCTCCTATCCACAGTGTCATCATTTATGTTCAAGTCATAACACACTGTTCTAGTTTTCCCAATTCAGAACACTATTTCAATTTTCCATACCTTTTCTAACTCAGGTGTCAATCTTGAATGACTCTCTGTTTTCTGCATACAGCTAACCCCTCCTATCTTTCCAGGTGTCTAGAGGATCTTTTCTTAGGATGCCCTTGGATTAATACAACCAAATAGCCCTTTTCCAGTCTCTACTCATATTCTGTGGTTTTCTATCTTTGCACATAAAATGATATAAAGAATTTTCTTTTTATATGCCCTCTCCTAAGAGTAGTTACCTTGAGGGCAGGGAAGTGTGTCTCACTATATACATGACACAGTATTTTCTGTAACATAGTGAATACTGAATAAATATTTGCTAAATGAAGTTGAGCTTCTTGCAGAGAGCATAATCACCTGGTTAGAGATTTGAAGTCTGGGCCTGACCACAGATAATCACTTATCCTCTCTAAATCCCAGAAGAGAAAAAGATATCCTACTTCATAAAAATCTATGAAATTGCATTTCAGAGTCAGTAAAGCTGACATAAATAGAATGTAAAATATACAACACCCTAAATTTTGTCTGATTCTGTGGGTTTTATTGATGCAAGGAAAAATAAGAAGTAACCATGTTTTGATGCTTCCTAGAACCTCTGACTTCAAAAGCTGGTGATTTGCACTTATCCTCTTAAAATGCCATAATTGCATCTCTCCTGTTCAAGTGAATTTCATGAGGAGTTGACATTTAGGGAAAAGGCTGTTGGAAGCTAAAGTACTGGCAAATATTATTTTGGTGATAAATGGAAAACCAAAACCAAACCAATTAAAAACCTTACAAACGGCTTAGTCCAGCAAGAGGTGATGAGAAAAATGAAGTTAGATCTATCAAGCAACTTAAGGTATGATTTGCATTTGACTCAACACTAAGTAGGGCATTCATGTTGTGAAAATTGCCTTATGGAAATGTCAAACATCGTTAAATGGAATAGTGAAACAACCCATCACATCACCCAGCTTCAGTAATTATCTATATCCTGTCATTTCAGAATCATCTAAACACCCAGACATTACCCAATCTTTTTTTCCTTGGAGGTAAAATTGAAGATTTCATTTTACGTATTCAAAAGGACAAGGCCAGTATGCCTATGTCAAAAATATTTTCAACCTAAAAGTAGTAACATTATAAATGTAAATTATTAGACCTTTATTGATTTACATTGTGACAATCTCGCTTATTTTTTGACTAATCTCCTTAATAAAACATGACATACATACACACAGTCCAAATATATTTGGCTCACAAAACCTAAAACATTTTTTATCTCATCTTTTACCAATAAAAATTACCAACCCCTTATTTAGTGTGTGAGCTTCCTCTTATCATCCACGTGGTCTTAGATGAGTCACTTAGTCTCTCTGAGATTATGTTTAGTCATGGGTAAATAAGAATGAAAGTCAAGTCCAACTCAGAATTGTTCGGATTCTAAAAAGAGTTAATCAGTGTAAAACACTTAGAACTGTGTTTGGTCCATGAGAACCACTGTTAATTTTATTATTATCACTATCATTATAATCATCATAATCACCAAATAACATTAGTGAAGCTAGTGGTAGTACTTAGATGTCTGATAAACCAATGGGATTCCAGATGCATCTGTCATTTGAGTCTTCGGAAAGTAAGTCATTCTGTCCTGACCCATTTCTGTGTAGAAGGAAGATCATAGTCCCTTCCTTATCAGATGGTGGTAAGGTTTGAAGACAGCAAAGTCTTATAGCATGGAAAATGTTCATGAAATTGGGGCTGTTGTTATTAGTGTATTTTTGCAGGTATTCTCATGTAGAAGTCTGGCTGACTGGTACCCAGGAGACCTCAGAGAGTTAATTTACTGCAGTGCAGAGTTGAGGGCTCAGCTTTGAAGGTCTAGAATCCTTACTTTTGTTATTTCTACAGGATCAATTTTTTTCTCTTGAATAAATTTCAAGTCATGAGACTGATTTGTAAACTGTTGCGGTTAAAACAAGAACTGTTTAAGAAGATCAGGTAGTTACAGTTCCACATTGTATATTACCATCCAGTACATAAAAATCCATGGAAGTTTGCCAGTGGATTTAGAATAAGGGCCATCTCTTAAATTGTTTCCATATTTAATGTGTAATCCACACTGTATTTAATGAGTAATGCCCAAGAAGACTGTTTTAGTCAGCTTTTCACGGTCGTGACCAAAAGACCTTATAAGAACAATTTTAGAGGATGAAAGTTTATTTAGGTCTCATTTTCTCAGAGGTCTCAGTCCATAGATGGCTGATTCCATTGCTCTGGGCCTGAGATGTTGCAGAACATTATGGCAGAAGAGTGTGGCAGAGGAAAGTGGCTTAGGTCATGACCACCAGGAAATGAGAGAGAGTGTGTGTGGGGGAGTTCTGTGCTCAACAAGGACAAAATATAAACCCCTAAAGGCATATCCCAATGATCTAAATCCTTCAGCCACACCCTATCTGCTTAGGGTACACTACCCAGTTAATCCCTATCAGTGACTTAATACACTAATTAGGTTAAGGCTCTCACAACCCAATCTTTTTCCTCTTAAACTTTCTTGTGTTGTCTAACACATGAACTTTTGAGGGGATACCTCATATCTAACCATAACAACGTGTTCATCCCTATCTCCCACCATAGCTGTGCCCCTGGATGGGCTCAGTTGGAACTGGGATGGGATGTGCTAGCATTTGATTGAGTCTGTACTTCAAGTAGGGTGGGGGATCCGTTGGTACTCTTTTTTTTTTTTTTTTTTTTTTTGCTATGTAAGAATAGTGAATTACATTTTGATTTACATTGAAGAACTATAAACTATAGGTAAGTCCAGGGTGTTCTGGATTAGGGAGTGAGGTAGCTTGAGGGACCAACTACTCATGTGCTCACGTGGGAGGAATTTGATATCTTACACTGGAATTTGTTGTACTGGTTGACAAGTAGAGCATGCCCTGAATTTATAAGCCTCAAACTTTGAATGGCAACTATATCCAGAAAGTGACATCAAAGTCAGTATTAATAAGAGGGAGAAAAATGATGTTAGAAATTTTAACATTTATCTTCGTGAAGCAAACATTTGCCTTTTAAAATGAGATATTTATTTGTGAGGAAAACAAAGACTCCCTAGCATATCATTGCGATAATATAAACTTGTTTATGAAGTCAGTTGTGGGTGAAATGAGATGATTGTGGTTTCTGATCTGCACTGTGCCTGATATACTTCCAATCTTTAATAACAATAAAATGTATTAAACATCTCCCCTCACTCTCAGGTGAGTTGTTTGTGTCATTAGGTTGTAGTTGTTAGGTATACTATAATAATTGCTTGAAAAAAGTCTCAATGTGATTTTCAGAATTCCAAATGGATTATAATGCATATAAATGCAAAAAAATAGCAAAGTGTATCTTACGTCAGTCACACTAACTACCAGTTTTCAGTCAATCTTTCTTGGAGGTCTTCAGCTCAAATTTGAAGTTCATGTTCACCCACAATCAGCAAATTTTGCATGTGTCATGGGTTTTTCTAATCATCTTATTGGTTATAGTTCTAAAAATCATGAAGAATAGCATTTGATCCATTATTGCCATCTTGAAACAATGTAGTCATCTGGAATTATGAATATTCCCTGAAGCCTTATATGTAATGTAGAAAATTCTTTCAGCAGATGTCTACTATCTACTGTATGTCAGGTACTGTTCTAGATTCTGGGTTTATAGCAGTAAATAAAATAGCTCTTGTGGTTTTACCTTCTAATTGGGGGGGCGGAAGCAGAAGTGAAATCAGATAAATTCCTAAATATAGAACATTATAAATTATGATAAGAACTATGAGAAAGTATGAAGCAGGAAGATGAGATGGGGAGATATGAGAGGAGAGGGGTCATTGTTATAGATAGGCAATGAGCAAGCACTTAACCTGAAGGGGATGGTATCTTGGTTGAAATGCATTCCAGGCAGAGGGAAAAGTAGGGTGACTAACTTGCCTTGGATTGCCCAGCACTTACTGTGTTTTAGCATTGAAGATTCTGAATTCCAGGAAACCCCTCAATCTTCTTGGTGCACCAGTATAGTTGGTGACTTTAGAAGAGGTGAGGGTGTGCCTGGCATGCAAGAGCATTAGTAAGCAGACAAATATGGCTAGAGTAGAGCACATTGTTATGGAAGTAACAAACAATGAGGTCTTCAGGGAGGTGGGGGTATAGGATATGTAGTGTCTTTTTAAAATTTAATTTTATTTTATTTTTGTAGTGTCTTATCAGGAATTTGAAGGACGAGCTTTGATCTGGAATGAGATAGAAAACCAGTAAAGGGTTGGCATCAGTAATGAGCTGATGTCTCCTACTGAGGGTTCAGGCAGGCTTCTGCTGTGAGAGTAGAGAAGGGAGGAAGGACAGCAACACAGATGTTATTTAGAAGCTACCACAATGATCCAGGAGTAAGATGATAGAGACTTAGGCCAAAGACAGAGTAGCTGTAGAAGCAAGAAATGGTAGGATGTGGGATGTATGTTGTATACTCCTTGATGGTTTCAATATGAAGTGAACAAATGAGAAAAGCCAGACAGGTAATGTAAGTTTTTTTAGTTCTGAAAGGTGAATACTGCCATTTTCTCCAATGAATAAAACTCTTTAAGGAAAGATCAGGAGTTCAGTTTGAGATGCTGATTAGATGTGTAATGTAAGTGGCAGTGTTCAACAGGCCTTTGGATGTAGAAGTCTGGATTCAGAGGAGAGGAGATGGATGGGTGTTGTCATGTGAGCTAAAGACACTCTCCTCTCCCCCATTTAACTAGAGGGGAGGGTATTTCACACTGCAGCTGCTTTCTGCATTTTATTACAATTCTGCCCTATATTAATACTTCTAAAAATATAATGTGATAATAAATCCATCTCTCTAGAACAGGTGTTGATTGGAATTAAGTGTGATGTAAGTCTAGGCTACCATATGTTTGTTTTCCCATAATACTTTAATGAGTTTGTCTATTAGTTTAACATAACAAATTTTTGAACACTGAGAGATGTTTGATATTATGTTCTTGAAGAATGACTAAAGGTACTTGTTGGCTGATTGATTTTAAAGACTTCATTGACTAATTCTCAAAAAACAAAATTATTTTTGGTTAATCTGAATTTCTTTTTGCCCTTTCTCTATGGGAAAATATGGAGTTGGGTTATATTTGGCCTAGTAAGATCTACTCTGAAATTTAATATTAAAACATAATGGTGAAACTGATTGATTTATTTCCTCCATCTTCTGAATAGTCTTAGAGTAAAGAGTTGTGGTATAAAGTAAGCCAGTTTTTAGTAGAGAAAAAGTAAGACATTGATCTATGTTAGCATGACACTGGCAGATAAACAACAGTTACCTTCACTTTGTATGAATGGAAAATCAAGGGTCACCTGGTTAGATTTTGAGACTGGAGAGTAATCAAAGACAAAGTACTTCTCAACCTTTGGAACCATCTGGGGAACTTTAAAAATACCTGCGTCCTACCTGGAAAGATTGTGATGTATGTGGTCTGCATTATGACCTGGGCGTCAGTATTTTTTAATCTCCTGAAGTAATTTAATGTGCAGCTAGATATGTGAACCCCTTGTCTGGAGCAGATTCCAATACTGTGGCTTCCTAGTTTATTCAACACTAAAGATTTTTATAGTAAATTAATCAACCTCTGTGAGGGAAGAATAATGTGGAAAATGTAATAAGGGTCTTCTCTCTTTTTCTGGGTTCTTATTTCTTAGAGTGATTCTTGTAAGTAACAAGCATTGCCCACATCCAGGCTTCATGTTGTATGATAAGGGTGGGTGCCCTTCCATTCTCCTTATCAGCCATGTACATGTTGAAAATGCATTTTGAATTGAAGATAGTGCCCCTTAGGGACATTTTATAACCTGTATTTTTCTTAATTTCTCTTATTTCATGAGTTTCTTCCACATTACTTTTTTATTCTCTGATTTGCTTTGGCAATATAAACAAATATTCCATGTGTACAGAGTTCTGATAATACAGTAGCTTCTTATGATTACAATATAATTTTAAATTTGTGTGATAAAGACTGAACTAAAAATCCCTAAAAACTTCATATGAATTAGAATGTTAATAATGTTACCTGAAAGATGATTGAATTTCGAAATTTAAAACTCCTTTAAAATTAAATAAATGAACAGGTAATAACTAAGGGAAAATGCCATTATTAGATGGTAAAATAAATGACTGAGTAGTTATATTAGTTACACCTGACTGTGTAAGAAAACCACCCCCAAACTCACCTTACAGGGATCATACTTGGAATGTGCCATACCATTTCATCATTGCTCTTCTTATATTTAATTTATGTATTTAAAACTTTGAATTAAAATAGGTGTGGTTCATTCATGATTTAATCCTTTCCTCTTGAAATAAGAGGAGAGATACATCACCTGTGATTATATATTCAGAATTGCCTACAGCAGATTTGAGAGACTGAATTACATGTCTACATAATCCACAATGTCCCCTCTTTCTCCATATTGTAGATACATCTAACTAGTGGAAAAATATACTTTAAGCATGACATCAATAGCACCTTATAATTTCCCCAAATTTCTTCTATTATACTAAGCAGTGGTAGTTTTACAAAGCTTGGCTATTATGACAGCCTATTCCCCCCCATTTATGACATAAATAATATGTAGTACTCCAAATAGATCCTTCTTTTTATCTAAGCCAGATGGGATGCTTGCAAGTGGAATATTAAAGCATGGTTATTAATTTAAATTATGAGTTTAAATTAATAAATAAACTAATTAAAGCATGGTTATTAATTTAAATTATTAGTTTGCTTTTGGGCTATTGACTGTTGGCAGAGTGATATTAAAATTTTTATTTGTCTTGTTGGTCCTCACATATTCTTCTGTATGAAAAATGGGAGAAGGAGACGTTCACTTGAATATACAGTGTGTCCTATGGTTTTGTTAGGAGAAGCTAGTGTTCATCTCCTTAAAGCCAACTATCAGTAGGAGTTTGGGTGAAAAAGGGGCTAGAAGTAAAGTCCTTGGAAAGCAAAATCTTTGAGCAGAGGTGGGAAGACCTTGATTATGGTGCATACCAGCCTGCTGAGTTTCCTCCCACAAGGTGAAGAATGTATTTGGGTATCCAGGCAAGGGATGTCTGTGACTTCCTTCTATAACCTGAGGCCCTGGAAGGCCCTTGACAAGCTTTTAATCTTTCCTTTCCCCATCGTGTTGCTATCCTAGTTGTTTTTGACAAAGTAGTAGTTGCTAAGATAATTATACCCCAAATCTCAATGGTTAGATACAAGTTTATTATCTCCATTTATCTCACAGATTGGGAGAAAAAGTGAGGACCTCAAGTGGGAGACAGATCAGGCTTAAAAGTAGCACACTCACTTCTTACATAGTAGCATTGGGTAGAGTTCATTAAAAAGCCATGTGTTAAATGTTAGGAAGCATGAAAACCATCACCTTCCTGTTTTCCCAGGAAGAGGAGGAGAGGATGAGTAACCATGAGTGGTAGCAGGTTCTACCATAACCATGCACAGGAAAATTTAAAAAGCAAAAATATTGTAAACACCCAATGGGCTGGAGCTTCCTACTCTACCCCTAGAGGCAGGCATAGAACGAAGAACATTGACCTTCACAGCAGGGAATGTGTGTTCCATTCTCATGAATGGTTGGGGATTCACACTTCATTTCTTCACCTATAAATATGAGGGTAGCAACCTCTTAGGATGATTTTGAAGACCAGTTTGGCTAACAGTTAGGAAATGACCTTGGAAGTATTGTGATTCTGTTGTATTCTACCTTCTCTCTAATTGTGTTAGGTGTGGCCTGTAATTGCCTCTCTGTGATTCTTTTCCCAAATACAAGAATTCCATTTCATTGACAAGAGCAGCACATCATTAGTTCCTTAGGGTGCTCAGCCTTCTGCAAGAAGTTATACTTCTAATTCTGGGGGCTCTAGGTGCAATGCTGAAGGAGTTTTGATACAAATGTCACTTCAAGCTTTACCTTCTTAATGAGAATAAAGATTCTCACTTTACTTCAAAAACAAAAATAGCTGTAATTGTTTCCTACCATTGACGGTTTGGTTATAACCTGCATTTAGATCATAACACATTCCACTAGTCATAAAACAATACATTGGAAATTAATTAAGAAATAGCATACTGAAAAGATGACCTACATGTCTTCAGTCGCCTATCTGTGAAATATCTGATTGGATTCTCTTATAACAATATATCTATTTGCATGGAATCAGGAGTGGGAAGTAAGAGTTGATGTGTTTTTTGGAGGGAGTTCTGTTATCATTTCCATCTTTTTTCTTCTATTGTTTACCAGCTTGGAAGGCTGAGTTGTAGCTTTATATCACATACTAAGATAATTTACAGCCTATAACATTGATTCATGTAATTAAGAGTCTGAGAGATGCCAAGGATCTACCTAGTATATGAGTGGAGCACTGGACTAGAAACCATACAGCATGGCTCACTAGAGGAATGTGGAAAAATGCTTATGTTCACAGAGAGCCTCAGTTTCTTCATTAATAAAAATAAAAAAGTAACGTTGGAAGCTATTTTGGAAGGCTTCTAGCTATATATAGATCAACTGGCAATGTTGGGAAAGATTTTTAAAGCTGGAATGAAAAACTTAGGACATATGTGGGGTCCACTTAGATCAATTACAAATGCTATTTCTAGCCACAGTATATTGTTAAAAGGATTGAGTTTTGGTTATAAAGTACATTTAAGTAAATTTATTGCAACAGTAGTGACTTTGTACCAATAGGTATTTTGCAATGTCTGGAGAAAATTTTGGTTGTAACAGCTGAGGTGGGAAGAGTACTGCTGGCATCTAGTGGCTGGAGGCCAGGGATTCTGTGAACATGTCCTGTAGTACTCAAGACCACCCGTCCCCCAAGAGTTATTTCATTTCAGATGTTAATACATAGTATGGGTGAAACTGAGGAACTCTACATTGGAGACTGAAGATGGACATGCAAGATTCTCCATCTTTGTGCCATCGGGATGTGAGGGTGTATTTACTGGGAATAAATAAGTATTTGATCTGTGTTTATCTTAGAATTTGGCATGAATGAGGGGAGTAAGAAATAAGGATAATAATGAAAAGGTGACTTTAAAAATCATATCCTTGGATTTGATGCCATTTTAATTTCTAAAGTTCTAAGGAAAACTAGTAGCAAGTTCTCTCTGGTGAAAATACAGATTCCTGGAGCCCCTTGAAAGAATTTCCAGATGCAAAATTATCCACATACTTATTATATGAAGTAT
Organism: Sciurus vulgaris; assembly: GCF_902686455.1. Lineage (NCBI taxonomy): Eukaryota > Metazoa > Chordata > Mammalia > Rodentia > Sciuridae > Sciurus > Sciurus vulgaris. The sequence continues at coordinate 130,003,784 of NC_136471.1, read as the reverse complement.
CTTCTGCTGGCTATGGATCACATGTAGACTTCCTTTTTTGCTTTAGTTTTATTAGTTCATAGTCTCTTTTTTTTACCTGAACCATTCTTTATAATGTTATTCTAATGAGAAATATTAGTTAGCATGCCAAATATCACTGTCTTTTTTAAAAAATTAAAAAACTTCTTCTTTAGTTTGTCTTGGATGAACTGCTTAATTGAGCCATGTGTCAAATAATTTTCTATGCTCTTAAAACTCTCTGACCATCTGGTTGATGTGTAGCTCCTGAAAACTGCAGTCAGCTTCTTAATTTCCCTGAAGTACGAATCAGTCAGGATATTGCAGTTAGGTAACTGGTAGAACTAAATGATTATAAGCAAGTTATGTGACAATGTCATGAATAGAAGTTAATTGCAAGTTTACCTAATGAATGATATACTTTTTAATTTCGTGTATACAGATGGAGCTATAGATATCCACACAAATATACATAGATTTGTATATATACACATATATACATATATCTATATATAATACATAGAGAAATAATTTCTAATAGTTAAAAACCAAGCAACATATTTTATTGTATTAACTTTTCATTAGTGTTTGTTTTGTAAATCTATGAAGAAGGTGACAAGATTTAATTGGTAGCTAAGATAGAATATTTTTAATGAAGACTTCTAAGTAGAATATGTAGTAAATAGTATTGTACCAATGTCAGTTTCCTGGTTTTGATACTACAGTATGTTTATGCAATATTTAATCATCATTCAGAAAACTTAGATGAAATATATATGGGAGTTCTCTGTGTTATTTTTACAACTTATTTCCCTTTTTTGGTACTGGGTTTTGAACCCAGGAGTGCTTTACCACTGAGCTATATCCCCTGTTCTTTATAAATTTTATTTTATTTTATATTGAGATAATATCTTACTAAGTTGCTGAGGCTGACTCTGCTTCAGTCTTTGGAGTCACTGTGATTACAGGCATGTGCCATCACACCCCGTTCCTTTTGCAACTTCTTATGAGTCTAAAAGAAAATGTTTAAAAGTCAAAATAATTAGGATGGTCTTCCTGCTTCCAACAGTAGTATTGGCATAAATAGTATCAGTGTTAAATGAGCATACCCTGAGCTTTTATTGAAAAGTGTAATAATAATACTCCTATATATGCTGTGCAATTCCCACCACTTAGCTGTACAATATTAGTATTATCTTTTTTTTTTTTTTTTTGCGGTGCTGGGGATCAAACCCAGGGCCTCAAGCACTTTACCAACTGAGCTATCTCCCCAGCTCTAGTATTATCTTTTGTATCTGTTAATTAGTGATAATATTTTATAATGGTAATAATGTTTTTATGTAAATTTTTTCAACATATCATGTACATGCAGAATTATGCTGAAGAAGCAAGTCTACAGATATAGAATATTTACAAATTTAACACATTGATGAAACCAGCACCCACATAAGGAAACAGAATATGACTAATACCCAGAGCTCCACAATTCAGCCCACTGGTGCCCTTTCCAATCCCCATCTGGGTCCCAACTCTACCAAGGGTAGCAATAACTTGGCTTCTGGTACCATAGATTGATTTTGACTGTTTCTAACTTTGGCTAATGCTTCTAATTTTTTTCACTGGAGAAGTTGAGAGATCCAAACCTACCATCATAAAGACTGTATTGTACCACTGGAGAGGTTTCCATTTTCATCCTGTGTGTAAGAGAGCTATTGAGCCCTTTGTTGCTCACCTGTGCTAGGTGAGCTAAACTACAACAGAGTTCAATACCACCGATTTTAGTTTTGTAACTTAATTTGTGACTGCAGCATGTTACACCAAGATAAAATAATAGCTTTTATTCAGATAAAAGCAAGAGTTTGGCACATGCCTGTAATCCCAGTGACTCAGGAGGCTGAGGTAGGAGGATTGCAAGTTCGAGACCAGCCTGGGAAATTTAGCAAGACCATCTCAAAATAAAAAATGAAATAAGAGCCCCATATGGTGGCACACACCTGTAATCCCAGTGACTCAGGAGGATAAGGCAAGTGGTTTGCAAGTTCAAAGCTAGCCTCAGCAATTTAGCAAGGCCCTAAGCAACTGAGACCCTGCCTCAAAAAAAAAAAAAAAAAAAAAAAGGACTGGGGATATGACTCAGTGATTAAGTACCCCTGGGTTCAATACCTGTATCAGAAATAGATAGATAGATAGATAGATAGATAGATAGATAGATAGATAGATGATAGATAGAAAGAAAGATAGAAATAAAATAACATGGGCTGGGCATGTAGCTCAGTGGTAGCACATCCCTGGGCTCAATCCCCAGTGCAATAACAAAAAAGAATTCTTCTATATGGTGGTCAAAAAGTCAGTATTATACCATTTGCCATTAATGAGTTCTTTGGACAAGTACATCTCAAACTTTGCAAACATCAGACTTCCCTGACAGTCTATTCAAAGTGCAAATTCCCTTGCTGTACGCCTATGGTTGTGTCACAGATTCTGCATTTGTTCCAAACTCCTGCTGATACTGAGATTTTTGGTACAAGGGCCACATTTTTGATGGGGACTTTTTTTTTTTTTTTATTATCAGAGGCACCAATGTGTGGTAGCTGACCACAAAGACTATGGACTAGATTATTGAGATTCAGTTCTGGTTTTGTCATATACCTGTAAACTGTGAATAAACTTTCTAATCTTCCTCTGCTAAAGTTTATAGAGTTCATACATCTATCAACTGGGGAAAATAATAGTAAGGTTTTGTGAGGATTAAATGATGAAATGCATATAAAGTGCTTTCCACAGGACCTGGCCGTAAATGTCACCATCATCGTTATTCAGTGATTGGGCATTTGGGAATATCTTTTGTTAATCATTGATCTTGAATTTACAGCCATATGGCCAAGTAGATATAAATTTGTTTCTGAAGTTTTGCATTTGGTTGGTGATGATGAAGGCACAGATGATGGAGTCTACTACTGCCCAATTTGGAATCATTTAAATGGGAGGGCTTGGAATCCTTCAAGTATTGAACCAAGCAATACCTGATGAAATGACTGTGGTGGAGGTAGGGCCAAGATGGACTATAGACTGAATAGTTTGTATGACGTTTTATGAACTCAGCTTTCCTTTACTTATAAAGTGATCTCAAATATTTTGAGTTTGAAACTTTGCTTATTTGTGAAATCTGTAACAACTCTTATCTAATGAGTAGCTATCTTGTGGGGGAATAAGTCAGGGTAGAAAATGAGCACCACAACCTAAGATACTTTTTAACAAAATACATTTTTTGTGTGAACTCACAGCTTAATGAAAGATAAATGGCTGTAATTTTAATTGTCAGTGTGACTGGCACACCCACTCCATTTAAGGAACCCCAGCTCCTACCTACTACCAATTTTAGTCTTATTATTATAAAGATAATTCATGTGATTTAAAAAAAAATTTGTTTTACAAAATTAACTCCTTAAAAAGCATTAGGGGAATGTCAATAAACATGGAATTTTTAAAGTATTAACAAGCAAATATCTAAAATTGGTAAACAACATGGTCTGTGTCCATTTTACTCAATTTGTTTGTGTTTTATATTTCTGCCAAAGTACAGTATTACATTTTTTAGCACTTATGGTAATTTGCCTTTCAAATCACACACATTAGAAGACACTAGAATTATTTTGTGAACATAAAAGTTGACATAGATTATTTTCCAAATATAGATTGTTCCAGGAATAAAATGTAGAAATGACAAATAACATTTTATGTAAATGTAGTATATAATCATATGCTATGCTAAGATGAGAGCACCATCTCAGTTTATTGACACTTCTGATTCCTTGCAGCGTCACTCTCATTAATGGGGTTGATATTTTAGTAGAAGCACACTAGAATATACAGTACCAGTTATTAAATATATTTTTCATGTTTTGTTCTAAAGTGCTTATACCCTGCTAAGAACATGGAGGTCTGAATGCAACTCTCCTGTGCATCATACAAGAAATTACTTTGGGAAGACTTTAGTATTTGTACTCAGTTTGCATATCAGGGGATCAAAAATGTATATCATTTAATTTGCCTCATTGACAGAAATATTTGTTGTGTTCTCACCTTCATTTTTTTCTCCACAGAGATGACAGTATTTCTATGCTATTGTGGCATGTTTGTAAAAGTTTTAGTGTCCTTATTATGGAATATTATGATGTCATAAAATTTCATTCACATATCTATTCATTCTCTCAATCATTCACTGATTCATTCTTTCCAGGAATTTTATGGGTCTTTTCATGTGCAGAATGAAGAACCTACTAAGTGTGCAGAATCTGTAGCTAACACATTCCCATGGATTTGGGGGCCCCTAAGTACCATCTAGGGTGTGTATGTATGTGTGTGTGTATGTGTGTGTTAAGATTGGAAACACACTTAGGTGTTTACTCTTTCCAATTAAATATTAAAACTAAAATCAGGCACAGATCCAGGGTTTAAGTAGCCAGAAACATTTACTTTTGAGAAGCCCTCTTTGGGAAGAATACAAAATCATAACTACAAATTGCCAGTATTCCACCCAGAGCCTTACAAAGAACCTTACAATTACAGCCCTTCAACTGAAAAATCATTAGCCTTGCAGTCAGTCCACTTCGCAATAGAAACACGCCGCTTTATTGTGAACAAGTGCACGTTCATTCTTACTTCTGTAGGAAAGAGGTAGCCCTGATAGAACAATAAAGCAAAGAAATGATATGATTGAGTATTATCGTTTATATAAGCAGCCAAGTAATCCACTGAACACAGCTGTTTTTTTGTTTTGTATCTCTCCACACTAGGATTTGTTCTGGAGACCTGGTAGAAGAAAAGAACAAGGAGGGACTGGGGCCCAGCCAGTGGCCCTTCTGTCTTCAGTATGGAGCACTGTGTTTGGAATATAAAAATGGGCTCTGATTTTCAGAAGCAAGTTCAGGAGATGAGGCATGTACATAAATAACCATAGCGCAAAATAGGATGCATTTCCTTTATGGGAGGCAGAGAGATGTGGTGTTAATGAAACTCAGTAAAGGTAAGATTATTGCCAGCTGAGGAAATATGAGCTTTCAAGAGAAAGGTAACATTTCAGTGTGACTGATTGATGGGTGACATTTGAAGGTGTGAGGATGCAGTGAAATGGGATTTCAAGCAGAGGACTTGATGCAAAAACCATGGAAGGGGGCTGGGCATCATCAGTACAGCTCTTTGCGGCAGAGATACAGGGACAGACTCAGGCTGCAGAGGCTCCATGGAGTTTTCTTTTGTATTGGGCACATAATGGGTAACCCATGGAGAAGTTTGAGTTGGGAGAGACATGACCTTAGAGAAAGATTAAGGGATAGATTTAGGGTGATCTACAGACCAGTCTAGCTTAGCCTCTCACTTCTCAGATAAATGAACTGGTGCCCAGAGGAATAAACAGCTTTTCAAGACCACAGTGCAAGTTGGGGAGTCAACTTAGGTCTCCAAATGGACAATTTCCTTTCCTTGACACCAAGACATCACAGGAAGGATCAATCTCTAGTCCTATAACTTAGTTCATGAAAAAAGTACCCCTTCCTATATCCAGGAAGTGAGAAGCAATAAGACAAAACTATTGATAGTTAGCCAAAATATTGGATATTTGACCACAAGTATCAATTTTTACGTCCTTTTTAATATAAAGCAGCACTCCTCAGTAGAAATATGTGAGGTGCATGAGAAATTTAAACTTCTCTAGTAGTTTCATAAAGTTTCAAAGAGGTTAAATTAATTTTAATAACATGTTTTATTTAAGTTACTAGATCCAAAGCATTATTATTTCAACATATAACTATAGGAAAGGGAAATAATCCTTCTCCTTTCACCCTTCTTTAATTTCTCAACTGGGGTTTCTGTAATAATAAACTGATTAATGAGGAAAAAAACTTGCAAATTGATTTAATCTAAGTTTTATGTGACACAGGAACCCTCACAAGGAAATGAAGACCAAAAGAAGCAGTTAGAGTTGAATACTTTTATAATGAATTGGATGAAGAGTAGTAAATCATGAAAACATGACAAGACAAAGGGGCTTGGGCTAGGGCAGTTCATGGTAGAAAAGTAATTATGAAGATAAGCGTTAGTTTAACAAGGTTGGTTGGTATAGCTTTTTCCTCAGCCTTGACTTATTCTGTCTCTGGTGATAAGAACGTTACTTTCTTTCTGGAACAGGGGAGACATCTCTCCTAGGAGAGTTTTAGGAAGAAAAGAGAGTGATCACAGTGCCCTCCTTGAACTTGCTTTTAGCTCAAAATAATCTGTATGCCAAAGTGACATATTTTGAGTGTCGCATGTCCTGCCACCCTGCATAATCAATAAAAGAAGTATCATAAAGATATTTTATATAATTTTTTTTACTAAGACATCATGATTGTATAATTATGGTGCATCTCTACTCAGAGTGATCATATTGTAAGGACTCCATATCACTTAAGGCTTGTGGCACCTATTGGACAGCACAGGCATAGAGCTTTAAGCTAAGTTTTACAAGGGAGATTTCTGGTTTCTAGTTTGGCATTTCATATTCTAATTGGTCTCATGCATGTCTAGTCTATCTAGTATTAGGAATTGCAAGAAATAACTGAATAAATATCACTAAGGTCTTTATAGAACATAGACTCTCACTGCTTGTTTTAATTTTTTAAAAAAATCGTTCTAATTAGTTCTACATGACAGTAGAATGCATTTATACATTTTGATAAATCATACATAAATGGAATGTAATTTCTCACTTCTTATTCTCTAATTAGAAACCTGAGTGGGGACTGTGCATGGATCTCAAGTTCACAGCCATTCTTTTTCTTGGTTCACTGATCTGAAAAGTGTCTATTAATGCCAGTTGTGGCAACTGCTACTAAATAAGGATAGATCACTTTAAAACATGTTCATTTGATTCATTTACATGGAAGATTGGTTCTATAATTTCATTGAAAATCTTTGCCTTAAATAAATTGCTTTAGTTGTTGGTCGGCACTGATTAAATTACAAATAGAGAAATAGATGTCTTAAACCTTGGTTTTCCCCAACCCATACTACTACAGATTTCTGAGTTAAATATCATTATTATACAGTGATATTCTGCTTATATATGGAATAATTAAAAATATACTATGTTCTTTTTTGTATTTATTTGCTTATTTTTTGTTCACCTTTGTATTCTTGGTATAAATGTATTGTGTTTAAAGTTTTGTCCTAGTGATTCTTAAAAAAGAAGCTTCAAAAAACAAATAAAATGTCCATTTTTACAGGAAGGTGGTGAATACCTTTTCTCAATAAAAAAATTTCCATCTGAAATTCAAGATTCAATATTAACAAAAAAGTCCAAGAAGTATCAAGCCTGTTCTTTGATAGGAAATGCCAGGGAACATTTTTTCAATTCCTATTTGATTTTCACCCATTTCAGCTCCCACTTTTGGTCACAGATGCTCCCAGCCACCTGTTCTCTGAATATATTCTTTCCCCAACTGGCTTGCCCATTTGTTTTTCTATTGAGAAATGCAGACTCCAGCTATCACTTATTCTACTTACTCATTTATTCAGCCCGTTCAGTTTGAAAAGTTTTCCTTCATCCAACCAGGAAACAAAGTCACACGTGATTTTTCCAAATCCAGTTCTAATACCTAAATAATTTTTGTCAATAGGTCCAGCCTGCAGTCAACCCCCAAAGGGAATATAGAGACAAGGAAAGATGTTTGACCTATTGGAGGTATGATGGGAGGGAAGGCAAAGGTATGAGAGGGTTTATATATGTTTTGATTTTTATATTGCCCAGATGACTTGGTGTAGCAATCATTTTGAGGGCCCCACACCCAAATCCTTGTTATTCACCTTGCCTGGACACACTGAGGACTCTTATTGCAAGCACCCTGAACTCTGAGAAAGCAGAGGTTTCAATAGTCTACTCTTCCATGGGGCAGGTTGGAAGTGCTGAGTTGGTGTCCCAGGAAACAGTGCTCAGCTGATGAGAGAGGGAATTGGAGGGGAAATTCAGAGTCAGTTCCCCAACTTCCTCTCCCCTTAGGTGGAACAACTCTGAAGCATGTTCTACAGTCTCCCAGAGGCACTGACAGGACTAAGCTCCAGTTGACCACAGCAATCACTTACTAATTAACATTCATTTTAATGCTCTCCCTCCCTTGTCTCATTTCTCCATCCTGCCTGGGGAAGCTCCTCAAACCTTCTCCTAAACAGTTTTCACTTTGCTTCTGATCTGCTTCTAGGGATTCCAGCCTAAGAGACTGCCTTTTCCAGTCTTGCTTGGAAGTCAGTTGTAATTGTAGCCATTGTAATGGTAATAAATGTGGTCCTGGGCTCTGAGGGCCCCCACTGTGACATTCAGAGTGGAGGGTCTTTTCTTTCAATTCCTTCTCATCCCAGCAGGACCAAAGGACTACCCTGCATTCTTGTTGATCCACCCAACAATCTCTTCTGTGTTTCCTCATGTAGCCTCCAGTCTGCTGTAATCCCGGGCACTTCTGGCTCATGGCAGCTCAATATTTGGTACCTTCTCATTGACCTGGCCATTCTCAGCTGCCCAGGCTGCCCACTTTCCAGGGTAAAGGTTGTCTGCTTTCAGGCCCTGCACGGATTTTTAGGTTTGCAAAGAGGATAATCTTGGTCTCTGTTTCATGGTCACCTCCTAGTATTGGGCTCATGTTAGCTGTGCCTATCAGGTTCCTTTCAAGTCAATTGAGGCAGGTTTCCCTGAGTCTGAGACAGGGGACACCTTACCTTGCATCTCCCCCAAAATCCAGGCATATTTCTGTATCTCTCAGCTTTCTTTTCCATGGGAGGTGCTGATTAGCCCTGGCCTGGTACATCCCGCTGGTGGATTTTGCTCTTCCATATCTCAGCATCCTGGGAAGTTAACTATCCTATTAACTTTTGCTTCAGAAGAATTCTAGGTAAAGCAATGTCATGCTTGCAGTATCTGCAGAAGAGTACAGTGCTGAGCACAGAACCAGACAATCTTGGCTCAAATCCCCGCTCTGTCTCTTACTAGTAGATGTCCCTGCCTCTCTTTGTGTCTTAGTTCCATTATTTATACAATGGGAATAATAATATGATTCACTTTATGTTGGTAAGATTAAATGAGTTTGCACGTGTGACATAAGCTATACATTGGACAGACCATTTGCTTATTATCTAAGTATATGCATGCACTCATGTGCACACACACACACACACACATACACACACACACTTGAATCTCAGTCATGTAGCACATACCTGGTAGAAAAAATAGCCATAATTGATTAGGTTTCTGTTATAATCTTTTGCTCACAATGCTATATATTTATGTATGATTACTATTATTATTTTGATATAGGGTATCACTGACTTGCTGAGGCTGGCCTCAAAGTTGCTTCCTCCTGCCTCAGAGTCCTAAGTAGATGGAATTACTGGTATGTGCCACCATGCCTAGCTCAGTGCTACATATTTCATAAGGCTAATAAAGGCATGCTTATGACAGAACATTAAAGCGATCTGAGGGAACACATCTCTAAAATAAATGTCAAATCAGAGGTTATTTCTGTGTGGAGATCCATGTATTTACTAATGTGACATTTCAGGGAGGGGAGATTTGGGGCTCAGGATCCTTGACCTTGAATTCCCACCTAGAACCTGAAAGGGCCCTTTTTCTCTTGCTGGGGAGGCTGGTTTTCTCTTCATGGTAAATATTCATGGTTGTCAGTGGGTTTTTATGGGTACGTGTGTGTGTGTGTGTGTGTGTGTGTGTGTGTGTGTGTGTGTGCTGCTGAAGAGTGAACCTAGAGCCTTTTTCATGGTATACTGTTTAATGAAATATGCTAATCCATAGGAAAAACTAGATTTACTTAATTGAAACCATAAGAGCATGAGGATATTGCTCTGGCCCCACTATCTTAGGAGGAGGAGTAGCATCATCCCACTGAGAAAGGGGAGATCTTCCCAGGCTGGGACCTAAGGACTTTGGCACCCTTATCTGAGGGTTTTCTTATGCTCTGCTCTTCCATTACTTGTGGGGTGGGGTATGAAATGGGTAGAAATCCTAAGCAGTCATGGGGAAAATGTACATCAAAAAAAGCAAAACAAAACCCAGCAACTACATCTCCCTTGCTTTTAGCCCTGAGTGCTCATTACCCATCCAGGGTACAAGGAAATTTAAGTGATGGAAGATTGGCTTCTCATTCCCATGATGATGTTCACATGATGTTACAGTGAAATACTACCTTCTTTCTTCTGAAATTCTGCTCCTAAATCAAGGAACTATACAAAATGACATACCATAAGCCTTATGAGTTACATCTTAAAGCAGATAATTCCAAATCAGTTAAATCTTTTTAAAATGTCTCCTTCAGCCCAGTAACCTATTGTTATATTTTTAGGTTAGAATTAATAATATTTTCACAATATGAAAGAAAAACATCATCTTATTTAGTTATCATTACAGTCTGGTGAGGTAGCTATTATTCTATTTCAGTTAGCTCTTTGAAAATTAGGTTACAGAGAAGTTAAGTGGCATTCCTAAGGTCACAGAGCTTTCTGGTGGTAGAACTAAGATTCGAATCTGACTTCATGAGGTTATAAAGCTCATGATCTTTGAGTTTCTCTCTATACCTACCCCAAATGCTATAGTTTGATATATGTGTATCATATTACCTAGGAAGCATATATCAATGGACTATCAGTACAGTTAGAATCATAAGAGGTCTGAGGGATCATACTACATTGTCTTTTAATTGGGAATCTAAGCATTTTAAAAGCATGAACTCAGATGATACCAATTTGGAATTTATTGCATATACTCAGTGTATATTTACCTGATGTTTCTCCCATTGTCAGGCCCCTCACCATTTACCTTACCTAGGGAACCACCATGCTGCCCACTGGAGATTCCACAGGAAGCCACAGGTCTTATAAAACTGGAGGCCCAGGCCCAGGTGAGGGGATAAGAACAACTAGCTAGCTCCAGCTTCAACCCACAGTAATTTTAATTATTTCAAATTTTGAAGAAAACAGATTTTAAGTAAAAGTTTTAATGTGCAATATAAATGTACTCATTATCTTTATTTCAATGTAGTCGTGAAATGTAACTTTTACCTTTTTTATGGATGAAGGGATACGTGAAGACAAAAATGCCTTGGGCCCACAGAAAGTATCATGTGGCAGGTCACAAGTGAAATCAAAGTCTTAAGTCAAAAACTACCTTCAAACAAAACCCACTGTATTATTTTGAATGTTAATAGGCATTTGAATTGACCCAAGACTGGGCTGGGGGACATTCAAGAGAGCACATATGTTGTGTAGGATGACAGCCTCAAGAGACCCTCTACAAAATGGAGGGGATTGAGAATTTCCTTTGGTATGGGATTGTGCTCATGTTAGAGCTCCCTCCATGGTCTCCATCGGTATACCTTCTGCTTGACCAGCTGGCAATACACACACACTATGCTTACATACTACCAGGTAAATGGGTGCTCAAATTCAGGACAAGTCTACAGTGAGGAGGCCCCAGAAATTTCCAAGCATGTCAGTATCTATACCAGCACTATTCACAGCCATTAGTCACAGGTTGTTATTGAATTTTGAATTTAACTTAATTAAAATTGAATACAGTTAGAAACTCAGTTCCTGAGCTACACTAGCCACATTTCAAGTGCTCAATAGCTGTCACTGCAGAAACTGCCATTGGACAGTGCTGGTCTATACCATATTAAAAGCTTGTTTAGGATTATTGGCTTTGTGGTTCCCAGGAGTAAAATCTTCATTTACAGACCCTTCATTGAACACTCATTGGGCCTTCAAATCTTGTTCTGTTAGTGTTAAAGCTGCCCTTGCAAAGTTCCATCTGGTGCTGTGAGGACTGGATGTTTGGGGAGAAGGACAAGTGGAGAACCCAGTGGGCGGGCCTGCTTTAATGAAAAGATAAGAATGATTTGCAATTAGTTCCATCATTATTTCTAAGTAAATGTTTTTCCAGTCCTTGAGATCAGTTTGTTCTTGTGGGCAAATTAAGAATGTCTTCAGAAAACTTGCTTGTGCCATTAAACTGATGAACACACACTTCACAGTGCAGACAAATTTTAACTTAGGGTCGACTGTTGACACATGCTAAATTCGTGGGCTCTTATTTAATGAGGTTTTTGTACATATAATTTTCTCTAATAGACATTTTTAGTTGAATTTTCAGAATCTGAATTGCTTAAGTGATTAATTAAAATATAAGAGACATTGGATTTCTCTGTAACTATTTGAGTCATTTCCTTTCTTTTATTTGATAATATTTATTCTACGTTAATTTGCAGGACTGGTACAAAGAAATAATGAATAAAACCCTAGACAAGTCCAAAAGATCACATATAACATTTGTGTGATTTTAGGAATTTTGTCCTTGATATTTCCTTAACATAAATTTAAGAAATTATGAAAATGCGGTTTCAATGGAAACGAATTATTAGAAACTTGTATTACCTAGACATCACTGGAACTCTCTCCTGAAGTTCATTATACCATCACAGATTATCCAAAACTATATTCTGAATTGCCCTGTCAAGGATTTAATAAGAATTTTCAGAGAACAAATTAAATAAATCCCATGGACAATTAGTAAATGCTGCACACGAACCTAATATTCTGGTGAATACTTCAGAAAACAAATCTATGGAAGATGATCTGATTCAGTACTTCTCACTTTGTTATTATTACATTATTATTATTTTCAGATAACTCCTCTTTAAATTGTTTTGTTTGTTTTGGTGAACAGCTATTATCACTAAATACTATGTTGGTATTATCTCTTGAAAGTTTGGAGAAATATGACCTTCAATAAAAAGGAATGAATTCCCTCCTTCTATATGTACATGCCCCTAAAGTGAGAGCCACCAGTTTGGAACCTTCGTTTTGTACAAACCATTCATCTTGCAATGCACCCTTGAAAACAGATTACCTTACTGCCCTTCATTCCACACCCTCCCTCAACAGCTTCTACTCCAAGCTCCCATGTTCACTGAGTAGTGAGTGGTTCACTTGTTCCTATGACAAGAGCAATTGTTTTTGTAACTCAACCACAGCAGGTAGAAATGTGTTTGAGGCAGTAAAGGCCTGGATTACAGATAATAACATGCTTTACAAAAGGGTTCTAGGTGGGGCTTGGGAAAGCTGAAACAGTCACACACTCTATTACTTGGACACTGAAGGTTTTAGGACACAGCCTGCATTTGCAGCAGTAGGGCCCTATCAATTCATGTTTACCTTAGAGACCATCCACATGTTCCTAAGTACTTGCTGCATATATAGTAGTCAAAACACACCTCACACCCTCCTCTCCCTACACCAATCCCTTCACAAATGCATTTAAGATGTATTTCTGCATTCACATGCAGAATAATACACACATCTACTACTGTTGCATTTTACCTTGCTGAGTTTAGCCTTCCCAGCTATCAGAATCCTTAAAAGCAATTTGGAGAAAGACCTTTCTAGGTAGCCTGTTTTGTAATTTTAGTCCTGCCCCTCATGATCTGCAGGAACTGGCAAATTTTTAAATTTTGCTCTGCCTCAGTTTTCTTATTTGTGAAGTGGGGAAAATAATGTGATCTCTATCATAGGCCTGGTCAATGACTGCAGAAGTTTATTGATGTAAACACTGGGAAACATATCTGTCATAGAGTGACTAGAAATTCTGCTGATTATTATTATTTCAAGCTTGGCCTTTCATGAATTTGTTTTTCAATTTACTAGCTTTCTACCCTCTGTTAATTTGATTTGGTTTCTATCTACATCTTCATTAAAATCATTAATAGAAACACTGAATATTTGGTGTGCCACTCAACGGCCCTTCCCAAGGGCTGGAGATGCAGGTTCAGTGGTAGAGCACTTACATAGCATGCACAAGTCCTTGGTTCGATCCCCAGTATTGCAAAACAGAACAAAAAAAGAAAGCTTCTCAGGTGGTAGAGGCCTATTCATTACACAGTGCCTTTGGAACATGGACATTAATTCAGTCAGAAATCATTTCATCGTATTTCTTCTAACACACGTGGCTCTATCTTGTCCCTAAAAAGGATGAAAATTTTCACGTATAACATTTGCTAACAAAGACCATTATTATTTACAAATTTCTGTTCAGTAGTTCTTATGGTGGAGCAGGATTGGATAGCAGAAGAATCTGGGGAGACATTGGGGTCATTATTTTATCATTTTCTGTTATGAGATACAGCAGAAGATACTAAGAGGAAGAAAGAACCTGATGAGCAAACACACACAAATGTGCATGGCATATTAGGAAAACCCAGGCCACTAATTTGAATGCTTGTGTGTGTGTATGTGCACATGCATGTGTGCATGTGTGTACATGTCTGTATCCTAGGTGTTTCATGTATGCAGGCATAGGAGAGATAGGTTGAGCAAATTGGGGAGTACAGAGGGAACTCTGCCTCCCCGTGGAGGACAGATCCAGAGTAGAGTCTAAGGAGTCCTTTAGGCTGTTGGTGACCCAAATATTTTAAGCAAAGAATCCTCTAATCAAATTCTGAAGAAAGATTATGGGAAAGCATTTGAATACTCATTTGCTTTTCATTTTGCTACTCTGAAGTATTTCACTCTGGCATGCTTCTTATAGGAATTTGTGTTCAACAGCTGAAATGCCAGACATACCTGAAGACTAATTGAACAGGAGTTGCACATATCAGTTGTTAATTATCATCACACTATCATATGTACTCACATTTAAGACAGTTCTGTTGAAAAACAAATCTGCATAGGAAAATTCAGATTTGGGCTTTATACTCAATAGTGGTGTAAATAGATACATATAGTTTTTCCCATTAGGTAAGTGTTACAACCCTTCCCATTTTTACTAAACTGACCACCATCAGAGAACAATAGCCCCATTTCTTCCTTGACACTTCTTTTCATTTCTTTAAATGAGAAATATGCATTTTATATATATGTAAGTGCCTAGTAAAAAAGTAGTTAAAGGTGAAATTTAATGTATTATAAGGGATACCACACATACACACATCTATGCATAGAAACATCTATATTCAGTCATCCAGCTGTCCCCAGTGAATGTATGTAGAGGTAATTATTTGCATTCTAGAAGAATTCTGGGTTTTGTGCAAAAATGTCATCGTCATCTTCTTAATATTTGACCCTCTCAGCATATATAAAAATATTCATTGTAAACACAACAGTTTTCTTTTTTGTAATGTGAGGAAAATCCCATTATGATGGAAATGGCTTTGGCTACTGCACAATCTGCCCTGAAAATGAGGTACTGATTTACATGAACTGAAAGATCCCTTAGAACTATGTAATTTCTGTGATTCTTTAATGAAATTTATGAAGCACACACTATTATTGTTTAGAAATTAGGTTCCCCCATAAAAGCTCATGTGTGAAACATTGCAAGAAAGTTAAGAGATGAAATGATTGGGTAATGTGAGCCTTGACCTTATCAGTAAATTAATCCCGATAGGAATCAACTGGGTGCTCACTGTAGGCAGGTAGGGTGTGGCTGGAGGGAGGTGGGTCATTTGGGGCATGCCTTTTGGATATATTTAATTTGTTCCTGGCAAGTAGAGTTCTTATGTCTCTGCTTCCTGATGTGATGTTCCAAGTTGCTTTTCTTTACCACACACTTCTGCCCTTTTACTCTGCCTCACCTTGGGCCCAGAACAAAGGAGTTGGCTGTCTGTAGACTGAGACCTCTGAAACCATGAGTGCCAAAGAAACTTTTCCTCTTCTATATTGTTCTTGTTATGTCTTTTTGTTCACAACAGCAGAAAAAAACTGACTAAAACACACACTTAAGCTTTCAAATAATATACACATATTATACTGCCATTTTGTGATTGGCAGAACCCCTCTGATTTTTTCCCTTTTGAGGGACTTCATTTTGATAAAACTTTGATTTAAAAAAAAAAGTGCATTGAGTGTTATCTTGTGATAGACTTTAGGCAATTCATTTGTCACTATGTAGATGCTGTCTAGATGAGTTAATCAGAAAAATAAAGTATGTGAGGATTTAAGGAAATCAAGTTCATGATATTTCAGTGTTATGTAGAGAATAAAATACACAGCCTTCTGATCTTTTGCATTATAGTTAAGGTAGGGAATGATGGGGGCATTTGGCATGTTATACAGTTGGACTGTGCCTGGTTCTTGGGAACCTTGAACCTGCATAGCAAACCCCTTCTCTGAGGGCACCTATTCTGACTTTGCCTTAGTCAAGAATACTTGGAAACCAAAGGATCAATGATCTTGCTGATAAGAGGATGATGACATAATGGGGGGTGGGAGGGGGCAAGAATGGAGGAAGGAGGGACTGTATAGAGGGAAAAGAGGGGTGGGGGGGGAAGGAAAAAATAACAGAATGAATCAAACATCATTACCCTATGTAAATGTATGATTACACAAATGGTATGCTATTACTCCATGTACAAACAGAAACAACATGTATCCCATTTATTTACAATAAAAATAAATTAAAAAAAGAATACTTGAGAGAATGGGTCAGTTATACCTATTATCTCCACTGATTCGCAGCTGAGACAGGATGTGAGAGCTCATACATTTATTTGGCTAGTCAACATTGTTCATTTACTCAATGTCTGATATATTCTCCCCATTGTTTAGGTGCTAGCAATGCAGCAATAAATGAGAGGACACCAAATATTTACTCTTAAGAAGATGGTGGTGTTGAGGATGGAGGAATTGGAAGAACACAAGTAAATAGGCAATTTCAAAGTGAAAGGAAGAACAGTGTGATATGGAAGTCTTTAAGAGCAACAGTTATCTAGGTCCCAGTGAGTCAGAAAGTATTCCTTTCTAGTGGGACTAGTGCAAATGTGAATCCCAAAGCCCATGGAGAATTTGTGTTCAACAGGGAAGGACTTGGGGGGTTAGAAGTAGGGTCATCCTCCCACATGAAGAGAAAAGACTCCCAAAAGATACCAAAAACTGGAGACAAAGGTAACCAGGGCATATTTGGAGGCCTTATCAGAATGCGGAGATTTACAGCAGCAAGAGGTGTAGTTGGAGGTCATGGAGGGCTAGTCACTGAGGATTTGTATGCACCTTAAGGAGATTGACTGTTACTTGGATAGTGGAGGCACACTTTAAAACAGAAAATACCATTATTAGATTTGGAACCATGACTTGGAAGCCTCAGCTAAATGTTGGGTGAGTTCTTGCAGACATCTAGAACAGGTGGTGTGTCACCAATCTAAGTTTTGTTGGATATCAAGAGATCAGAAAGGTTGATTTAAGAACTTATAAAGGCATGAATTTCGATGAGTACTTAAAAATAACGTTTACTGCTAAATAATGCTCATTATTTTATCATTTAGGATAATTTGGTTGCTAGTGATGAGTACCCAATTAACATGACTAAATCCCAATGGCCTTTATTATCTTAAGTATTGAGAAATTTGGGGATGTCAGTAATGGCATTTCTTAGTGATATTAGGGCTCTGATTTCTGTGCAGAGTATTTAACTTTTGTGTTAGGAGAATAGGTGGCTGCCACCCATTGAATAAAATGCCCACCTGTGACAATATCCAAAGTCAGAAAGGAGAGGTGTGGTTCTCCTTGCCCATCTCTCTTGTCATGGAATTTAATCTTTCATTCATTCACTTCCCTTAAGATTTCCTTTAGCATTTCATTGGCCATTGTGAAGTCACATAGTCCATATTCAAGACAGGAGGGATGGTATTGCCACAGCATATTTCTAATAGTGTATTCTGAAACTATTATCAACTGCCAACAGAGAAGTATAAGTGGCTTAACATGAAATTGCTACTAAAAACCAAGGGAGAAAATCTTGCCTATTCTTCTCTAAAGCAACAACTATCTCCACCCAAATTGTTCTTTATTACAGTGCTAGTGTTTTGGCATCTTGGCTGAAGTTTTGTGCCTATCTTAGATGATTGTGATATTTTGGGGATGTACATCTAAAGTTCACTGTTATCCAAGGGAAGAATTGAGAAAGTTCTGTTGTCCTGGAAAAACTGTACTTCCTGTTTTCCAAATTCATCTTATCATTTCAATTGTGTGCATAATGTGCCTTTTTCTTTTTAATTTCTCTGTGCCAGGATGTAGCATCTCCAATTTATTTCAGACCAGTCTTCTCTTAGTAATGAATGACATAATCTTAGGTTGAATATCTTATAGCTCATCATTTGACTTGGAGAAATATTAGTTTCAAACAGGACTGAGTAGTGGACACAATTTGTCCCTCTTGTTAAAAAAGAGTGATATGGTGATTTGTTATTTATTAAATAATTTTATTCACATATATTGGAATGTAACTGGCTCTGAATCAGGACAGCCACAAGTATGTGCAAGTTAACCAGTGCAGCACAGGGATTCTGATTCAGTGTCTCTCTGAGTGTCCAGTGGAGTTAAGCACAGGTGCTGCCTTGTAGGCATGTGAAGAGAGAATTCAGCACAGTGCTTGGAGGGGCTCAAATAAACAATGTGTAATTCCTGAATTTCCTAAGTCGATCAACTGTGGGAGAGAAACAGTAGTTTGTATCTCATTGCATCTTTTTATGTTTACGTTATGTTCTAATCTCTAGACCTGTGTTGCTCAATTCAGTAGTCACTAGCCCACATGTAACTATTGAAATTAAATTTTATTTAAGAACACTAAATAAGACTTTAAATCCCATTCTTCTGTTGTACTATATATATCTGAGCACTCAAAACCTACATGTAGCTAGTGGCCATCATATTGGGGTAATGAAGGTAGAAACCTTTCCTTGTTGCTGATAGTTCAGTATTGAAAAGCTCTACCCTAGTTGCTTGCCAATCTTGCCTTTTAAATATCCTTATGGAATGTGTCGGTTGTACAGGGTACAATGCAATGAGAAGTCTGTCTCTTTAGATAAGAAATTGAGGTAAGAGACTGTTCCTGACTTGTCCCCTCATAGTTTCCATGCCTACAATTCATGGGATCAGATGTTGTTACAGAAGAGAAGAAAACCCTCAGCACACAAGGAGGCTCAAATTAATACTCAGCAGCCTCCATGTCTTCTTGCTAGTATGTGAGCTTTTGGGCAAGACCAAGCTATGATATTCAGAAAAATAGTGTATTTCCTGAGATGTTTCTAAAAGCAGTCTGCATAGTTGGACCTTTGTAAGGAAGTCCTGCCCTTAGTATGGGTATTGCAGAGTGAGAAAATCGGAATAACTGCTGGGACTCACTTTGGGGTGATTCTGTTTTTAAATGGAGAAGGAACTTTTGCCAGAGCCAAAGATCATGCACAGCCATTGTCCTGAAAGTTCAGGATTCTGCTTCCTCCTAGTAACCACAGAAGTACCCAGACATACAGGCTGCCTGTGAGAGTTAACAAAAGGTAGTTGCTTCCCCAAAGAAATCAAGTGAATTTGTGTGTTAGCATTAGAAAGACAGATATCAAATACTTGCTTCATGCTGTACAGGAGCAGAGGTGATAAAGAACTTACTGAACAACTGACTGACTGACTTGGTCTAAAAAGGATTCAGGTAACCACTTAAGACTTAATTAAAGTAGCAAGATGTACATGTGCTGTTTAATACAGTCTTTTCTTGGCACTCCCTATTCACATTCTACCACCTTCTACTCACACGCATACAAAGAGATGACTTTATATTTCACAGAGAATTAGTGGTAATCGGTAAAAAGCACCTTTACTTCAAGATGAACTCCTTACTTAGTTATGACTTGTTTTTGAAGGAGGAACCTCTTTCTTACAGTGTTAACCATTCCAAGGTTCTTTATTCTCTTCTCTTTATCTCATATCTCTAGTTATCACTTTTCTTCACATATATGTAATCTTTTGAGCTCCTAGACTATATCACCGCAGACAGTTTATATGCTCAAATTGTCCCTTGGGCTAAAAAATAAATAAAGAGGCCTTTATATTCTCCTATCTCCCTTGCTACTCATCTGTTTTTCTTAATGGTTTCCCTAAGTTCAAAGTCCAATTTTTGATCTTCTTTCTTGAACCTCTTTATAACATTTGTCATTTATCACTTACTTGAATCTTTTTCTACTTTTGATTTCTAGCTTGTTAATTTTTTTTGACTCATTTTGGGAGGGATTTTTTTTCTTGTTTTGGTGCATTATAATTATACATAATGGATTTGGTGTTACATAGTATATATACACAGTACACCAGTATAATTTAGTCAGTTTTTCCCCAGTTCCTCCTCTTCCCTCCCCTCCCTCTTCACAACACTCTTTCCTCTCTTCTACTTGTCTCTCTTCTATTTTCTTGAGATATCTATTTCATGAGATCCTTTCACTCACTCTTTTTTTCCTTTCTTCTCTTTAGCTTCCATATATTAGAGGAAGCATCTGACTCTTGACATTCTGAGTTTGGCTTATTTGACTCAGCATGACATCTTCTACTTCCATTAATTTACTAGCAAACGACATTATTTCATTCTTTGTTATCACTGAGTAAAACTCCATTGAGCATATATACCACATTTTCTTGATCCATTCTTCTGTGGATAAGTACCTAGAATGGTTCCATAATTTGGCCATTGTTAATTTCACAGCTATGCATATATCATTACAGTATGCTGCCTGGAATGCTTTAGGGTAAATACCAAGGAGTGGTATAGCTGTCTCATATGGTGGTTCCATGCCTAGTATTTTGAGTAACCTCCACACTGATTTCCATAGTGGTTGTACTAATTTACTCTCCAACCAACAGTGTAAAAGTATTCTCTTCCACCCACATCCTTGCCAGCATTTGTTGTCTGTATTCTTGATGCCTGTCCTTCTGACTGGTGTGTGATAAAATCTCAGTGTAGTTTGCATTTCCTTAATTGCTAATAATGTTGAAGATTTTAAAAATGTATTTGTTAGCTATCCTTTCACTCTCATTTTTGTTGGATGTTCCAATTCCATCAAATGTTATGGTCACTCAAGGATTGTTCACACCTCTCTTTACAGCCTCATGGTATAGTCTATCCCAGGATGATCTAATCAATCCTCATGGCTTAAACTGTCACTTCTTAAATCTCTCTCACTGGATTTTTTTCCAGTCTCCATGTCTATACTTCCAAATTCAGGACATTTTCTACATATATATCCTATAGCAATATTGAATTTATAATGGTCAAATTTTACTTCTTATGATTTTTTTCCCAAACCACTTTTTATTTCTTGTATTCCTGAACTCAATCACTGGTAACTGATTTCACCCAGTTTCCTCAGTAGACATCACAGTTTTCCCATTGCCAAGTCTCTCCTCCCTCAGTCTCCCATCACTTCTTAGTTCTACCTTGGACATGTGTCACAAGTCTAGTGCCTTCCCTCTGGATTGCACTCACCAACGTACTCTTCACTTCTTCCTTTCTGCTAGGGATTTTCCTCTCAATACCCCCAGCTTCTTCCTAATTCAGCTCATTGCCACATTACTGTAAGAGTTATTTTTCTAAACAACAGCACTTGTTATTTCACTTCTCTGCCTAAAACACTTTTTGCTCCCTGTTACATAGGAAATAAAAAATCATACGGCTTTTTTTTGGCAAAAAGAATGTTTTTTTCCATGCTATCCAAACCATGACTAAGAACACACCTGGAGCTGAAAAAGTTGAGGGAGAAACACATGCCATGAGGATCTGTGGGGTGTCTCAGAAAAAGAATAGTAGAAAATTCTTACTATAGGGCTTTGAGCCAATGTTAGGTGATTTTGGGGAGAGTAAGGAAGCAGGACTTTCCTCCAGATTGGATACCTCAGGAAATAGACACACTCCTACAATTATACAAAGGATTAACAAATTGTATATAGATCTTATCTATAAGGAGGATAAATGAATCAAGGTCAAAGTTAGTTAATAAAGAAGCAGCAGTCACTCATTTTAGCCAAGCCAGAGTGATGTTTGGTCATTTTCATGGTTTGGACGATGTTCTTGTCTGTGTTTACACATGGTTACAGAGTGGCCTTGTCTGAGGTTGCTCTTCAGTAATATATTCATGTTTGACAAAACACCAGGTCCAGTTTTAAGTGTTTGCAGCTCCTGGATATTAGGGGCTGCTTTCCTCGTCCCACTTTTTGCCACCTGGTTCCAATGGACCCCTCCCAGTCTTCCACTGTACCCTTGATATACTCTCTCCCACTCTCCTACTTCTACATTTTCCCCTGCTTTTCATCCTCTATTTTTGCCATATTGTGAATCTCATGTTTGTTTTTAATATGACATAATATTTTTGTCCTTGATTCTTTCTAGCTGAGAAATGCAAAAATCATTAAGTGTCTCCTTCTTGGGCATAACTGTATTTTATCACTTGCTGTCTTGCACTATATTTGTTTTCCCCACTATATTATGACTTTTCCTAATGAATAACTTGCCGGTTGTACATCTACTTGAATTCTATATACTTTAGTTTGCTTATCTGTAAAATGGGAACAATTGTGGTACCAATCAAAAAGTGTTGTTGCACAGTTAATGGATACTTAGAATATTACCTGGGACATAGTAAATATTTTATTATTCATGGTGGTGATGGCTGAGGGCTGTGATGCCTTTTATTGTTATTGCTGTATTTCTAAAGTTTTGACAATAAATTCAGTGCCCAACATATAAAATGATAGAATTAATGTTTTGTATTTAAACATTTTATTTGAATTGAAAGGTATTTATGTATTCATTATTTGTCTTAGATTTGGTATAATATTGTAAGTTAATTTTCACTCCCTAGTTGTAGTTGAGGAAACAAATGTGGAGTCCATTAGCTGGTCTGTTAATGATCTCATAAAAATCAAATTGAGATGTGAAACTTGAACCAGGGTCCTCTCCTACCAGAACCAATGCTTTTCAAACTGATTATGCCAATTTCAATAAAGA
Organism: Sciurus vulgaris; assembly: GCF_902686455.1. Classification (NCBI taxonomy): domain Eukaryota; kingdom Metazoa; phylum Chordata; class Mammalia; order Rodentia; family Sciuridae; genus Sciurus; species Sciurus vulgaris. The sequence goes on along the minus strand of NC_136471.1, from coordinate 129,980,941 downwards.
CTTTTCCTTATGAATTACTATATAAAACACCAGTAATATGAATTACTATATAAAACCTGCTACCCAGGTTGTAAAGTCTTTTGGTATACATTAGGGAAATAACGGAATGATTTTAGTCATTTTGGTGTGTTGGAGTGTAACTGAGTAATGGGTCTTTGTTAATTGAGAAGAACATGGAATCTCTCCAATGAATCTAAATCAAGGATAAAGAAAGGTTTTTGTGTGCATGTGCATGTACTTGGGAACATATATGCATCCTCATATTCTACTATAATATATAGAATATAAATTGTTAAAGTGAAAGTTTGATAGTAACTGTGACTATAATTTTTCTGTCCATCACCCTCCAGATTGTTAATGCTTAGTGACTGTGGTCTGTTTTTGTGAAAATTTCAACTATATTTTTTGCTGATTTGAGTGTATACTTCCACAATTTTGCAGCTAGAAGGCTAAGAAAACATCTTGTAGTAATAAAAATATAGGGACTATAAGAATATAGAGAAACATGACTGAGGAAAAATATTGATTTATATAACAAAAGTAGATCCAGCAAGTAGATTTGCTTCAGGGGAGTCCATTTTCAGTGTTGCAACTTGTATCCAATGTAAATTATTGCCTACAAAAAGGGAACAATTTGAAATCCAACTTGTCTTGGATAGCAGTGTATAAAGATGCAAATTTTTCCATTCTTTGGAATAGCAAGAAAGAATTATACCTTAATTCACTTGTGGTGTCACTGTCCATTTTAATATGCACCAATCCCTGGATTCTTTCATTTAATTTATTCCTCAACTTTCTTTAAATTATTCTTGTTGTGTGGTCACTGTTGTACAACAGGAAGGACAAATAAATTAAGATTGACTGCCTTATATCACATAAGCCAAGGCTGCTGGCTTTGGAATTAATATTAGGTAATTTTGCTTGAATTTAGGGCAGGTCAACTGTTGTGCTTTTTAAGTGTTTTCACTTTTACAAGTCCTGTGTGTGACAGTGTTTTAAATTTATGTAACATTGAGTATTAATTATGTAATGGATGAAATATTTCTTTCTCCAGTCTTTAAATTATATGCTATTGTATCATATATTACAAAACATATGGATTTCTTTTACAAATCTATTTTGCATGATTAAACAATTCACATATTTGTCAATAAGTTTTTTTTAACAGTATCTTGTACTGAGAATAATGCAGAAAAATTTAGAATTATGCATTGTGCTTCTGGAAAGAATAAACTAATAAAATCAGCAAGTATTTATTACACATTCTCTGATGTCAGGTGATGATTATGCTTTGAAACAGAGCAAAAGACATGGTCCTTTGGACTCTAATAACAGTTTATACTCTATGATAGTGTTTTTCAAATTCTCTCCCTCTCTGCTTTACTTCAGGCCCTAATTTCTGTTATTCAAACCAACTATTGCTCAACTGCTCTGTTGCTAGGATGCATATGGATGGGATTAAGAAAGGCATGTGGTTTGTTCAGATGACCTTGAAGTGTGCCCCTAAAACGCTGGGGTCCCTTAAAGTAAGGTATAAAAACCATGGCTCCACATGATGAAATAGGATGCTCTTTTGAAAAGCTAATGGCCCAACAAGAGTTAGAAAATACTATGGGATGTAAGCAATTAAATTTGTTCATGAAAGAAAGTAAATTTTATTAATATCAAATGGGTTATGAATTTTCAAACACTAGCAAATGGGACCATAAACCCACAACTGTAACACACACAGAGCTTTGTAATGGGTCTTTGTTATGCTTTGTGTAGCACTTAAATACAATATAATTGATGAAGATGTTACACCAAATATGGCATATATGTCACAAGGATCTCACCTGATAGTGACTTACATTTCTATCTTTGATCTAATTTACAAAGGGCCAGTGATAAGATTGAGGACTCAACCATTAGAGAGGGTACTTTCACAAGATGAGTGATCATGTCACCCCTATCACTGTATTCTTACTCTACAGTGCAGTTTCTGGTAAACATCTTCTCAATGAATAAGCAAATACAAAATCTGGTGATAGCCTTTATCAAGGAACTGGTTTTCAAATGCATAAAACAGGAATAAGATTTTGGTCTCAATCTGAGTATAAATTGGCCTCCCAAGGATGGAATTCTATTAATCAAGTTCATAGAATTGATGTATAAATTTTCATATCTCATTTGTATGTGTAAACATGCAGATATTTTTTTATAAAAATTTCTATTGAAGTAACCCTCTACAGCTCTTCCATGAAAAATACATCCTCAAATGGAATGGGATATTCATTTTCTTATATCAATAACTATTTTCCCTATAGGAATGCTATTTGATAAGCTAAATTATAATCAGACTTTCAGTTTATAAAAGTATAATGAGAACTCTCACATTCAACTGGAGGTTCATATCGGTTTGACCTGCTCACTGTTTCACTACAGAGAAACTAGAGAAGAAATCAAATTATCAAAAGTCTGTTTTGGTGAGCCTGGAATCAGAATAAGGGGTATTTGGAATATCAGTTGACTATTTAATTGTATCAGTTTTTTAATTGTTGATACTGATCAGAAAAGTATTCTTTGGTTTGTCTGAGGGGAGCCTGCCTCTTTTAGCCAGTATATATGTGAACTATACTGTGGTTTGCCTCTGAGAAAGAGCTATAAAAACATCCTAGAAATTCACGAAGATTAAGTGACATAAACTCTGAGGAATTTATTGAGAATTCAATAAACATTTATTATTTCAATAATGTGTATTTGTTATTCCTTCTCTTTACCTTCCTCAATTTTGCCTTTTCCTTATTCATCATCTTATTCTCTATCTTGAAAGATTAACACCTCTTCTCAAAGACACCTTCTTTCTCTGCAGGTGTTGACATCTGACTTTTTCTCTTCTGTCTAGAAGTCTTTTTACCACCTTGAGAAGAGTTTGCATTTCTCTGATCTAATTCATTATTTACATATTTCAAAGTTTAATTCTCAAATGTCAACATCCCTCATTTCCATGTTTTTGAGGATTTTAGGGAACATTAATTTAGCATCTGGATGGATAGCACCTTTTCTCATTTAATGGATAGAGCTGGCAGTACCCATAATCTTATATGGTGTCAGGCACATGGTAGGCAGTAAATATAGTTTGAATTAATTGCAGCAGTTAAAAATCCTTCCCTTTAGAGCAACCATATTTAGATTTGGGGCTGGATAATTCTTTTGTGTGTGTCTGTACTGTGAATTTCAGGATATTTAGCTATCTCTGTGGTCTCTATTCACTAGGTGCCAGTAGTGTGACCCCCTTTCCATTGTGACAACCAAAAATATTTCAAAACATGACCACCTGTCCCCTGAAGGGCATGAATATCCTTGATTAAGAACCAAAGTTTTAGAGCAAAAGATTGCCCATGATTGGTGTACGTGCCTGTATTATCTCCCTATATTTCTCAAAATTTCACTACAAAACAGGAGGCAAGGGCACTGTCATTTATATTAATGAGTTTTTACTAACCTAAGGGCAATAGCATTTAATAATAAATATTGCAAAAATCACAGTTACCAACTATGTCTCTATTACTCAGGTTCTTCTTTTATACATCTGGGCAAGACAAAAAGGAAAAGGGGCAGAAGAAGAAATTGAGGACCGAAGACTACTGTGTACACATACTGATCCTCTGTTTAGGGGTAGCTGTGACTTCATCCATAACTGTGGTATAGTGGATGTAGGTTAGATCAACAAGGTAGGCCTCAGTCAATTTCAGTTTGCTGCACTTCAGTTTCTAGAACTGTAACCTCAGATTCACAGCCAGTTACCTCTAACTAATTCAAAACAGGTTGATATTCCTTATGTTATTTAGATTCAGTAACTATGGCAATAACCCCTCCCTTTGGCCCTGAGTCCCTAAAGTCCCTGAAGTAGCAGTTCTCTCTCCAATTATATAAAACCCAAATGAAGTGTAGTCATCTGGTGACCCCCATAATGGAAGATAATGGCAGGTTGGGGAAGGGGACATCTTTTGCTAAGCACCCCTTAGTCCTTGAGGGTATCATGTTGATTCCTGCCCACCATGCCACTGGGCATGGGATAGCTCTTGGCCTATCATATGTTGGCTGTGTCCTATTCCCAAATGTGCTCTACCTGGTTCTGGCACTTGAGTATTTGTACTAGACCATGAACCTTGTTGTTCACTCTTGAGCACTTCATTGACTCCTTTATTTAAGTAATTGTCCATTCATACACTGTGAACTAAGCTAAGTGATAGGGGTCAGTACCACTCCAGTGCTACTGGTCCAAGCTAAGATAAGAAGCTTGTTCCAGAATATGGAACTACTGTACCACTAAGCACCATGTTTAATTGATGCAGTAGGACTTTCGTGATAAAAGAATGCTTTGCTTTCCCTTCTTATATAAGCTTGTATCTCACTGTACACTAGGAACAGCACACAACTCTGCTGAAGGGCACATTTTGAATACTACTGATGCAGATGGTAAAAAGCTTAATGCAACATATTTTCAACTTCTGAAATCTCATAGGCAGGTAATATGAATATATAGTTAGAAATCTGATTGTAGCAGGGAATAAGGAGTTCTGGGAGAGAGAATTATAGGAGAGACAAGGAATTGAAAATTTGGGAAAGAATAGAAAATTGTGTGCTAGTGAGAGAGAAGAATTTTGGATGAGAAGGAATTGTGGAAGTTTATACGATGGGGATGTATGAGAGAGACATGAACATTGTGTGAGAGAAAGGGTAACTGTGTGAGGGAAAAAGGAACAGTGGAAAAAAATTGGTGAGATAAGGAACAACTTCATAGAAAGGTGGACTTCAGGAAGAAGGGAAGGTGGTGGGGAGAAATAGAAATTGTTGGAAGGACCAGTGTAACTTTACATCATGTACAACCACAAAAGTGGGAAGTTATACTCCATGTATATTTGATATATCAAAATACGTTCTGTCATGTATATCTAAAATGAACAAATGAAAAATAAATAAAGAAACTGTGGGAAGGATAAGGAATTGTGGAAGAAAAAGAAATTGTGTGAAAAAATATAGGATTGTGGAAGACACAAAAACTGTGAGAGAAGTGAGGAATTCTGGGAGGAAGCAGTTGGGAGACAGATTTAGGAATTGTGGGAGTGAATAGGAGATTGTGGGGGAACAGGGAATTTGGAGAAAGATTTGATAATTTCTTAATAATTGTGAAATAGAAAATGGTGGGAGATACAAGGAATTGTTGGAAGATGAATTCTGGGAGAGCAGAGAATTTTGGAAGACAGGATTTGTGAGAGTAGATGAAGGTTGTTGAATGCATCTTGGAACTGTGGGAAAGAATGGAGAGATATGGACTAGTACATGGAATTGTGGGATAGAATAGGAAATTGTAGGAATGAACAGGGAATTGTGGGAGATACTGGGGAATGATGAAAATCGAGGGCATATTGTGAGAGAACAGGAAAATATAACTGAGAATGGAGAATTTTGAGCAGGTAAAAATGATTCTATAAGATGTGAGGGACTATGGAAATAAAGGGAATTGGAGAAACCAGAAATTATGAGAAAGAGCTGTGGGAGTAGCAATGAATTTTGGGAGGGATAGGGAATTGTATGTAATATAGGGAATTGTGGGAAAGTATTGAGAATTATGGAATGGAAGGGAGCACTGTGGAAGACAATGTGAGGATTATAATGAAAAGCAACATTGGGAGCATTAAGATAGTGAAGGAGAGAAAAGGAGTTGACCCTCTGGCATTCATCTGGGAGTGTCACATCCCTCAGTTCTACCAATGCCACCTGTGCTCATTCCTAACCAATCCTTGGTCCGTTCTTGTACTTCTGCACTCCTAGGCTTCTCTTCTACCTGGATCAGTCTCCTACATGCCCTTCACTTTTTCAGGCCAAGTCCTCTTCCACTAAGTCATGGCCCTCTCGGGTACACTCCTCCCCTTCTTCCTCTTAGGTCTCCCCTTTAAGAACCAATCTTGTGCTTTTACATTGGTGCCTACTATCACCAGGCAACGTTCCCTGTGTTCTGCCTAGGTTAATGACATATACCACTCCTGCTGCACTTATTTCTGTACTCTGCTGTGAGAAGTCTTTGCTCAGGTCAATCTCTGCATCTGTCTGGCCATGCCTTTGCTTTAGCCACGCCCTCTCACTTAGGCCAAGTCCCTTCCCTCCTTCTACCACTTCCCTTCCCAATTAGGACATTCTCTGTGCTCTGACTAGACCATGCCTCTTCATTCATGACCACATTTCACCACCTTTGTTCTACTTGTCCCATGGCTCATGTGACAGGAGTTGGAGAGCTCCACCTGCCCATAAGATGCCTGGGCTTTGGGAAACCACAGACATACCTAGAGAAGCCTCCTAGCTCTCCTGATAAACCCACCCAGGCCTGGGACTGGGTGCTGGCTACATTTTTAGTGTTAAGTGAGACTACCTACACATGATTCACATCTAAAAATATCTTCTGATTTCTCTCCGCTTTAAACACCTCACTTGATGGGTGAAGATTTGGTTCACTGGGGAGACAAAATTGGCAGAACAGTAGCGGAAGTGTATCCCTTCCAGCTAGTTTTCTTGATCTTTAACACAAACTATGAAACTAAATCCTCCCTGCCAGATTCCAGTGTTCTGTAACGTGGCCTGGATACTTGTATTCCTTCCAACTTCTCAGTCAGACCTTAAATGCAACCAGAACTGAAGTAAAGTGACTCCTTTGCTTCCTGATGTCTCCTCCCCATGACCTTTCCTACGTATGCAGTATTCTCTTGCTCTCTTGGACAATCTTTATAACATCCCACTTAGACCAATCCTATAGTTGCAGCACTGGGCTCTGAGGTTACTTTTCTAATTCTCATTTGCAACGTTGGGTCCACAAGAATTAGTATATGGTCTATAACCAGCTTCCATCCTGTATAGAGAAATCTCAGAATGAAGCCCACTCACATTCACTAATATTTATCAAGTCCTTCATTCCAATGACAAATATAACAATCCTCAAGTAACTTACAGCCTAGTTTTCACCTCTTTGTGTTTGTTTGGGACAAGAAATTATGAGAAAGTTGAGGAAGATGTGAGAAAGGGTTGATGGGTAGAAAGGGGCTTGGTAAATGCAGGTCTCCTTGATCCCATGACAAAGAGCAATTTTGGCCAGAAAGAAATAGGAGACTACTTTTATATATTTACTACAGTCCCTTATATAATAAGTTCTCAATCAGTCTTCATTGAATCTATGCCTTTTTTTTTTTTTTACTTGTGTGGAGAGCTACAATTTTTCCTCTCTTTTACAGTAAGATTTGATAATTATCCATGTGCCAGTACTATAGTTTGCATCTGGAATGTTCCTCAAAAGTCCATATGTTAAAGTCTTTGTCCTTAGCTTGTCATTGTTGGGAGGTGGAAGAACCTTAAAGAGATGGGACTTAGTAGAAAATTTTAGGTCATTGGGAACATGCCCTGGAATGGGATTTTCAGACACTGGTCTCTTCCTCTCTCTTTGCTTCCCAGTTGTCATAAGGTGAAAGCCATATACTCCCAAACAATAGGGTAAAATAACCAAAAACTGAAACCTGTGAACCCATGAGCCCAAATAAACCTTTCCTCCCTGTATATTGAGTATCTCATATATTTTATCACAGTGATGAAAAGCTGACTAACACAAAAAGCAATAAAGATTTTATAATGACCCATTAGCTCCCTTCTCTTTATACCTTTATTTTATTTTTAATTTATTATTTTTTTTATATTTACAGACTGCATTTTGATTCATTGTACACAAATGGTGTACAGATTTTCATTTCTATGGTTGTACATGATATAGATTCCTAGACAGTTGGAACATTCCATATTTAGCTAGAAGACACAGAAAAAAGAATGTTTAACATAACAGTTTTATTAAGCTCATGTTGATTCTGAAAACTTTTGTTTGTGTAAAATGTTTCAACTATTATTTAACCATTATTTCTTGCTTGAAAAAAAGTAATGAAAATGGGACCAAATACAGCCTCCATAAGTAACTTTAGTGTTCATTTATAGGTCATTAGTAATAACTGGCCTCCTCCCATAAATGATTATAGGCAGCTTACCAAACTATAGATAATATCTGACTTTAAAAAATTATTTGAAGGAAAAAAAGAAAAGGGAATTTACTGGAAGGAAAATAATGTACAAATGGTAAGATGAACAAGTATGTGGTGCACCAGATCCTGAAATGTTTCTTTCTGAGAACTGAGGAAATTGCACTTGCTTAGGGGACCAGAGATTGGACTCTAAGGTTTTTCAAGGTTCATAAGATGAAAACTAAACAGGTTTTGTTTTTGTTGTCATCACCATTTATTTGATTGCTTTTTGAGAACCACCTTTTTCTTGATTTTTAGTCCTGAGAGATCCCAATTGCTCATAAAGATGATATTTTGAGCTAAGGAGGAAATAAATGTTTTACAGAGTTCTATTATACACAAATTGATCTCTTCAATGTAAACTTTTGCCAGAGTCACAAAGCACCATGCATTAAGCCAATTCTATGAAACATCAAAACTTCTGTTCAATTGAGTGTACCTGTTCTCAATAATCCATTTACATCATTGTCCCCCGTAATGGGAAACAAGTTTTAACTTGTGTATCATCACTAATTGTTTCATGGTAGCTGCCCCAATGGCTATGCCAGGAAGATTTGTAGCCGAGTCCAGGCTCAGAAGGAAAAGATTCTGTGACTGATTAGCAATGTCTCTTGTGGGTACAGGAAGGGCTTCTCTCATTTGTAGGAAATGAGGACTTGTTTGCAGGTGTTCAAGGTAGTCCTCCTCAAAACATTTTTTATTGGTAAGCATTGGACTATAGAGGTCATTGCTCTTGGCCGAAACCTAGAGGTAGAAACTCCAATATATTCATTAATTTATATGTTTTGTTTATTGACCAGATAGAAAGTAGCTTATAGTTTTGTTATAAAAATGAGAACACCTAACCTAAAAAAGGTACATGACTCAGTGGCACTTCCACTTCTTTACAAAAATGGACAAGGATCTACTTACACATGGTTAATCAATTCTGGGCAACTTTCAACTGGAAGGCAAAAGAACAATTAGAAATTGAAAATCTTCCTCCACAGAGCAAGGTTGCTGTAACTTCAGCCTAGAAAAACAAGTATGAACTTCCAAGAACAGAAGAAAACTCTCAGTGTAATAAGCAACAGTGAAAAGAAATATCTAGGGGAAAATGTCAGAAGACTTACTATGGTCTTGTTTTTACTGTATGGGACTCATTATGACATTTTTTTCTACATTCCCAGGATGAGATACACCAATAGGCATATATGTATTTTAAAAATACATTTAAAAATATTTTTAAACTTTTTAAAAAGTTTAAAAAACTTTTGAATTCATACCTTAGGAATATAACCTTGGCAAAATTATATAATTTGGTTTATCTAAGTTAATTTTCTATATCCAAGCATGTTAGTGATTAACGTCCCTGATTTTTAAAAAAGTTACTCTATGAAAAATAAAAGTTAATCTATATAATTGATTAGCCTTTTGAATTGTATTATTCCATAACATATTCTCATCTTAAAAATGGACATAAGGGGGCTGGGGAGATAGCTCAGCTTGGTAGGGTGCTTGCCTTGCAAGTGCAAGGCCCTGAGTTTGATCCCCAGTACCGAAAAAAAAAAAAAATGGACATAAGGTATGAGGGTGAAGAGTAAAACATCCCAAAGTCTAGGATTCCTTTCTTTTGGATGAATTCTGGAGGTTGGTTTTCTCTAGCTTGGTATGACAAAAATGTAATGTATCTCACGGCACTTCTCTATGTCAACAGCTTTCTGGTGCTTCTTAGTATTTATCTTGGTTCTTTTTGTGCTACAGTAATAGAATATCCAAGACTGGATCATTTATAATGAACACAAAATTACTTGGCTCACAGTTCTGGCAGCTGGGAAGTCCAAGATGGAGGGATCATACTTGGTAATTCTTTTCTTGCTGCAACATCTCATGGTGGATGGGTAAAATAGCTTGCACTCATACCTAAGAGAGGAATGTGAACAAATTTATCCTTTCATCTGGAATCTGCTTCTATAATAACTAACCCCCTCATGTGATAATGGCATTAACCTATTCATGGCTTAAGGAACCTAGTCACCTCTGAAAGGTCCCACTGTTGCACTGGGGTTGAGATTTGCAAAACCAGTACTTGGGGGATACATTCAAACTACAGCAGTACTCCACCTTATTGTTAAGATTAGTCACTTCAGATTTATTCAGCAATCAAACAGTAATAGAGCACAAGAAATGCAAAAACGGACCAAATATAACCCCTACCCTCCAGGAAGTTTCAATTTTATAGGACACAAAAGTAAACCATGTTGGCAATAGATGCTTGTAAGAATGTGAATAAAAGGTTATGGAAACACTGACAAATGTGAGAATCAAAAGCTTGTAGATTTGACAAGTCAATTATAAAACTCTATAGCAAAAGCAAAAGAAAGGAAAGGTTTCTCAAAGGAACTGATATCAAAATAGACCTGGGACCAAAAAGAATAGATCTGGGACAATAGCTAAGATGTTTAAATGTGAAAAATGAAAGTCCACAGGATTCAAATACAAATAAAGGACAGAGGTAGAGCATGGCTGACTTTCAGGGACTTGCTGGTGGGATGGTTCAAAGGAGAATAGAGGAAGAGACAAGTGTTAGTCAGCTTTGTGTTGCTATAACAAAATACCTGAAAAAACAACTTAAAGAGGAAAGGCATAATTTAGCTCATAGTTTCAGAGGTTTTAGACCATGGTTATCTGGATTCATTGATTTGGGACTGATGCAAGGCAGAATATCACAGCAGACAAACCTGACAGAGGAAAGCTGCTCACCACAGCACCATCAGAAAGCAGAGCAGAGAGGGAGAGAAAGGAACTGGGATCCCAATATACCCTTCTTCCAACTAGACCCCATCTCCTAAACTTTCTACCACCTTGCAGTAGTACCATAATCTGTTGACCAAATCATCAACACATGAGCCTTTGGGTGACATTTCAGATCCAAACTATTGTAGTACATTAGTGTAGATACATCTGAAAAGCCAAGATGGGTCCAGATCTTAGAGGACAAAGTTTTTGGATTCTACAGCATTGTCCCTGAGATCCTAATGAAGATATCTGAATAGGAATGGCTTCAATGTAAATGATAAGGAAAAAGACAACAGAAGCCACAAAGAGTATTTTATGATAGTGAGCTGTCCAAGGACTATCTGACTGACAGACCATAAGTGCATCAAACAATTGTGGGGAGAGCCTGTAATGGTTTGAGGGTAGGAAGGAAATGGGAGAGAAACTTTGTACAATGAGTGAATTAAAGGGAGAAGGAAGAGAAGAAGAATTTAAAATATGGCATAGATTTTATGCCACCCTTTCCAAACCTCAGGTGTTTCTACTTGTAAATGGACACCATGAACTAAAGTTTATATGAGATTTTTTACAGATTATTAAGTCTTTTCTGCTTTGAATTATTTCAGGTTATGAACAAATGTGACAAGATAATGCAAGGGGGTTTGAGATGGGTGCTAGGTCATCTGAAAAGGAGTTTCGGAACTAACTGATATCAATCAGTTGTAAGGAAAAATTAAAACATCAGGAGTGACTTAAGAGTTTAAAAATCTTTCTTGAGAAGGTGTTGTGAAGATGGTAGAATTAGTGGAAGATTAGATCCACAGGGTCTATTTTTAAAGCAGTGAGGATGGAAGCCAGGGCCTCATTCATGCTCAGGAAGCACTCTACACTGAGCAACACCTCCAACCCCTAGACCCACAAGGTCTTAATCCAGGGGATTCTAGAATATTATAAAAATTTTATTAATACATATTAATTGTATTGATTAATGGGATCCACTGTGGTATTTCCGTATATGCATACGACTTGCCTTGATAATGTCCATCTATCATTCTGCTTTCACCACCCCACCTGCTTCCTCTACCATCCTCCCCATTCCCTAGTAATCTATCTTCTACTTTCAGGTTAATTTTTAAATTTCTTTTTATGTTTCCACATATGAGAGAGAATATGCAATGCTTATCTTTTTGTCTTTAACTTATTTCACCTAACATTATATCTTCTAGTTCTGTCCATTTTGCTGCAAATAATGAGATTTCATTCTTTTTTATGACTAATACTCCATTGTGTGTATATATATATATATATATATATATATATATATATATATACCATATTTGCTTTATCCATTTCTCTGTTGATAGGCACCTAGGGTGATTCCATATCTTAGCTATTGTAACTAGTTTTGCAATGAACATGGATATGTAGGTATCACATTTGTATACTGACTTCATTTCTTTTGGATATATGCCCAAAAGTAGTATAGCTGGATAATATGATAGTTATATTTTTATTATTGTTGTTTAGTGTTACTGAATATTGGGCACTGAACCCAGGGACTCTCTCTACTACTAAGTTACATCCCCAGTCCCCCATCCTTGTTTTAATTTTGAGGCACTAAGTTGCCCAGGTTGGCTTCAAACTTGCAATTCTGCCTCATCCTCCCTATTAGAATTACTGGTGTGTGTGTCACTGTAACTGGCTTATTTTTAGTTTCCTGATGAACCTCCATACAATTTTCATGACTGCACTAATTTACATTCCCACCAACAGTGATTAAGGGTTCCATTATCTCTACATCCTTGCCAGCATTTGTTATTTTTGTTGTTATTATTAATAGCCATTCTAACATCTGAGATGGTATTTTATTGCAGTTTTGATTTGTTGAAACAAGTTTTGAGTTGAAAGAGATGAGTGGGTTCAAGGACCACAAGGAAGAACTGGGCCTCTCCACCATTCCCTCCTTTCTCACTACCCTGGAGTCCTCCAGCCTTCACATCTCCCACTGACCTCACTGTGTTTTTCCCTTCTGCTGCTGCTTCTGTATTACATGAACTGAGGAAGGTTGCTTCTATATTCTGTTTCCTTGGACTTGAAACCTCAGTGGTCCATTACTGCCCTCTCTTCTTCACACACTGTGGCCCTGTTTTTACCTTCTGAATGTTTCTCAAGCCTTTTCTCACTTCCGCATATGCTGTGGTTAATACTGAGGCATTGCTGTACCCTCCCTAACTCAGCACAGCTGATTATAGCTGGCATGTTGGCCCCAGACCCTCCCAAACTATATGCACTGTGCTGGTCATGTAAACAAATCTTGGCGTGTATCTCCTCCCTTAAAACCTTAGATGACCTGTAATTGGTTTCCAGGTGAAATTCAAACTCCTTAGCAGGGCCGGTAGTTCATCAGTATTTGACCCCATTCTGCTTCTGCAACTTCATACAACCACTCCTCACCACTCAGTGCTACAGTCATCCCCAAAGATGTTATGCTTTATGGCTAAATATCAGCTCTTCTTTTTGCTGTCTTTCTCCTCTTCCCACCCTGGTCTTTCATGTAAGACTCAGCCTAATCATCATCTCTGGTAAGTCTCGCCAGTGCTCAACAAGCCAATATAATCACTGAATTTTCTTTGTTCCTTTAACACTTCACAGATTTCTTTAAAATAAACATAGTATTATATTTTCTTACTTTTTAGTTTCACCTATTATACCCCTCAAGGTCACTTGCCCCCTGGATAAAATGATATTGACCATAGATAAATATTTAATAAATATTAAATAATATTAAATATTTAATAAATTTAAACAAATATTTAATAAATATCAAAATTAATAAGTAATTTTAATAAATATTTGTTTAAAGTTAAATTCAGCTGACTTGTGAAATATCCTCAGTAAATGCCAAGACACCATGGCAGATACTTAATAATAGGCTCTTTGTGAAACTTTTGACTGTAGGGTGAAATCTAAAGCAACAGACTCTTAAGTTTATGAAGACCACATCAAGCTTTATCATGACAGTTTACATATGGGAAAGTCTATCTGTTTTTACTGTATGTAGTATATCCCTGAGCTTTTTTCTTCACATGCAGCAGAGTTTTTTTTTTTTTTTATTATTATAAATAAGGTCCCTATCCATATAGAAGAAACCAAAATTGATTTAGCTGGAAAGAAGGAAAGAGGAAAATGTTCAAGACTAACCTATATTTTGGTCCCAAGATTACCAATTTAGAAGAGAAGGCTGCTTTGGATTCTGACAGGAGCACATTAACCTATGGTGGAATGACAGAAATCTGCTTTTGGAGGGGGGTTCACCCTACCCTGGGCTGGATTCTTTACACATGTCCATATCTTTAGCTCAGATTGCTCTGACTTCCTAGAATACACTATGATTGGAATTCTTTTCGTTTTACCTGTGAATTCTACTCCTCACCAATATGTTCTTCACTTTTCCTCAGATTAGATGATTTTTACATAATTAATAGGTATTAAGTATTATTATAGTTATCATTTCTTGACTCTTTTTCAGCTAGTATGTAAGCAAATAGCATATAATATCACCTTAATTTTATTCATATCTGATTTAATTGTCACAAAATCCTAGAGGAAATATTGTCAGCATCTTATTAGAGATAAAGAAACATTAAATGAAATACACAAGAAGGGCTTGTTCTGAGCTCATTTGGATGATACTGAGATAGATTGACCTGTGCCCAAATGCCACTCACTCTTCTTTGATATTATCCCAACAGTTCTTGAATAGCACATCTGTTTCTCATACTTGGCTCATATATTGTCTAGTTTCTAAGAAGCATAATGAGTGCTGCAATCACTCAAAGAACTCACTTATAAAGTGTTGGAAAGAACTTACTTTTTATAAAGTCTTGGTTTAAAAAAATGTTTAAGAATACCCTAATTCTCAAATTATTAATATTTTGACACTTATAATCAATTATTTCTTAATTCCCATTCAGGCTTTTGGCACACTATAATACATGAAGTTATACAATTAAAAATTTTCATAACATTTTATAATTTAATATTATTACATACAATCATTGAACACATAAGTGCAAGGGCCAAGCATTTGGTACTTTTTCCGAGATGGTAAATCAAAAAAATCAGCAATACTGGTAAAGTATCATTGGTTAAAGGTCTTCAAACAATTCTAGTGTAATAAACTGGAGAATGTTAGGGAAATGGAGAAGGTTTGGGGCCTCAGTGTGGGAGAGAAGCACCTTTCTCCCTAAACAGCATTTGTGGGAATAAACCAACTCATTCTAAGTGTAAGGTAGACTCTTTTTGTAAAGAATTTCAATCTCACTACTCAACACTAGCAGTAAAATATTTATTTAAAATCAATTTTTAAGTGGGATAAAATCTGAATATATTTTATATGGAAAATAAGCCTCAGAAAAATAAAATAAAATTTTGATTTTAGCCACCTGGTGTAAGATATATGAGTGAGGGTAAAATTATTAAATTATAATAATTATGACTAATATTTAATAGGAAATAAAAATCAGAGTTTTGGTTTAGTATTTCTCATTAGAAGGTAGATGACTAGGAACAGTGACACAGGCCTGCAATCCCAGCAACATGGGATGTTGAGGCAGGAGGTTCATGAGTTCAAAGCTAGCCTAAGCAAAAGTGAGATGCTAAGCAACTCAGTGAGACCCTTTCTCTAAATAAGATACAAAAAGGGCTGGGGATGTGGCTCAGTGATTAAGTACCCCTCAGTTCAATCCCTGACACCAGAAAAAAAAATTGAAGGTAGATGATCTTATTGTAATTATAAATTCGAGATACAGAGAAACTGTTAAATATGCTTATAGCATGTTTATATACACTCATGTATATATGTACATATATATGTACACATATATATTAGGCTTATCTCTCATTTTGACCAGTATGCCATAAATATATTAAATTGGAATCTTTAGGGAAACATTATTTAGGCCTTTGATTGTCATTTTCTTCCTCTTTATCACTTGGGTTATTGAAAATAACCCCAAATAAGAACAGGAGTTTAGAAAGGGAAGCACAGAAGAAATCTGTAAATTCATAAACTAGGCTGATGGTTGTAAGGTAGGAGCAAAGCTTTAAAATATAAAGTTTTAAACAGCCAAAATGCTGTGCTAACCATAAAGAACTATAGATTTTTAGAAAGACAGGACTTTTGTCAAAATTTTGCACATGTACTGTAGAAGATTGACAGCAACATCTGCATTATTTTCAATATAAGACATATATTATTTTCAATATAAGACATACATGTTCAAGTTGAGAACTCTTCAAGGTAGCCTGTGCAATCCTGAGATAAGCTTCTACATAGCAATCAAGATGGAATTGAATTATTGGTATCTAAGCAAGTATAGAGAAAACTCAAATTGTAGGTGGAGATTTTCCTCAGATTATAGAATATGACTTATTTTTTATACATGTAAACAACAAAAGTAATGATGCCAATTTACTTAGGTGTCAATACTAAATATTCTCTCTGATATACTGAGTCCTAAGTTGCTATTTTTAATAATGGGTAACAAAGAAGGACTTTGTAGTTCGTTACCAAAAGTCTTGCACAATTAAAGTGGCAACATTAAGTGAAAATAAGTCTCTCAGTGTGAGCATTATTGTCATCAGAGGCCTGATAACTCTTTGTTGTTGGGGGCTGTCTGCCCTCTACATTGCAGTAAATTCAGCAGCATACTTGGCCTCTACTCACTAGAAATTAGCACCCTCCCCACCTCACAGCTGTCCCTAGATATTGCCTGATATACCCTGGGAGCAGAATCACTCATGCTGAAGAACAGTTGCTTTATAGTGAACCTGTAACAGTACAACTCACATCCTTCTCCTGGTCTCAAAGTTATTATAAGGGAGAAAATAAATCAGTGATGGGGGCAGGGAGGTGTAGATTTCCTGTCACTGTTCCATCTTCAGCAGAAACTGATCAGTCCTACTTCCTGCTTCTCCCCAGTGGAGCTGTTTTAAGGCAGCCCCTCTGTCACTCACTCATTCATTCACTTGAGGCAGAAGCCATCCTGGGAAAGTTTTATTTTATAATCACATATAAAATATAGATGCCTCGTGCATGATTTTGAATTTTGACTGGATGTATGTCATGAGAAATGAATTATTCATGACAAAATCATGATATAATCTATTGTAGAACAATATGCCATAGAGAATCTTATTAATTGGGTGGTCATCAATAAAATATGAATGTTGTAGGTCAGATATTACCCTGCCATTTTACCAATCTTCCTTCTGCCAAATGGTAAGTAGAAAAGAATTAGAAATTAGGAAGCATGATTGATGGGAAAAGATTCTTTGTGTACCCTGACTTAAATATAATTTTTCAATAAGAAAACTTTTCTTGCAAGTATTTTCCCTTGACTTTTATAGTATAAGGTTATGATATGTTTGATAACTATGGATATGTGTGTGTGTGTGTGTGTGTGTGTGTGTATATATATATATATATATATATATATATATATATATATTACAATGATCTCTCATTTTAACCAGTAAGTCATAAATGTATTAAATCATAATCTTTTTTGGCATATTATTCTCATAATATAGCATCATATGCACATTAAGTTACACCAATCCTGTTCTATTTAGTGGTGTTGGGGGTGGATATATGATGATTTACAGTCCTAGAAACTCTGCTGACTTGCTTCCCACACAATCAACCTGTGCCCACAGGCAGGGAGGCAAACTGTGAGTGGAAAGAATAATTGAATGACACTGGAACTTCCTCTACCATTGACAGAGAAGTAAAGCACATTCTCAGGTGATAAGCTAGTGGCCCCAGAGACATATTAACCAGGGAACAGTTAGAAGAAATGCCAATGTTGTCCCCAAAGGACTAATGACAATCAAAAGTCAGACATGGAAATTTTTGTCAATGTGCTGAAATGTCCTAAGTGTTGGAGTATTGAAATGATTTAATGATTAAAACTTTTTCATAATTTTTTTAGATTAATGTATGTATCAATTCCTGCATAGTATTGATTACTATATAAGACAGTGAAAACTGTATCTCACAGCCAGTTTTAAGAAATTCCAAGAGTAACTAGATACAAACATAAGACCCTATCCACAACTTTAACTGGATCTCCACTATATACATTCAATGGAGAGTTTGGTCATTAATTTTACAAATATACTGTTTCAAGAAATCCACAAAAAAGTGTGACCCAACAGACTTTCACTAATAATGTGTCACTAAGGGTTCTAAACTGACACAGACTATTTTTACAGAAAATCTTTCCACAGTCAGAAAAACCAATTGCTTTTCTTATTTGTCTCAAAAAGACTTCCTTATGTTTCTTAAAGTAGTATTTACATTGATTATTCTATTGTTTCTAAGTTTTCTCCAGTAGATGGTGAGATCCTCCATGGCAAAGTTTATAAGTTCCTGGTACTTATTCCCTACACAGCTCTTAGGACAAGCTTTAGCAATGAAGAATACTTAGGAGAAGAAAAAAGTGAATTATTTATTAGGAGAATGGCAGGCTGAATGTAACCAGTGATCCTCTCTTATTAATTCTTTCCTTTCTCTTATTAAACTCACAAAAGTCAATGTCTTTTAAATCCCTGTTTTATTAAAATTAACCCCAAACTGAAAATCATCCAACTAATTTACTTTCTTTGAATTTGCCCAAATCTCCCACTGCTTAAGTGATTAAACAATTAATCAGAGAGAGTGTTTACTTTCCAAATGGAATTCCAGTAACCAAAAAATGGGCTACTTGTACTTAGGAACACAGTGCAAGTAGCATCAGAAGTTCCATTAGACATAATAGTCAACACTTCATTCCTTTCAGTTTTCTGGGTAATTATATGGAAAAATCATTTTGGTTACACTACCATGGAGACTACTAGGAAAATCTTCCACTGTAATGGACTTCAAAGATAGGGAATATCATGCTTTCTCTGGATTTCCTTTAAAAGCTGGTATTTTTATTTACCTTTTAATTTTTTTTAATTTATCATTTTAGTTGTCAATGGACCTTTATTTATTTTTATGTGGTGCTGAGAATTGAACCCAGTGTCTCACACATGCTAGGCAAGTGCACTATCACTGAGCTACAGCTCCAACCCCCATGCTCTCTTTTAATCCCCACCTGCCAAAGGTAATGTGTACTACATTAAGGTAGAGCCAGACTTTAGGTGGAGGAAGCTTGATGGGGACACAGACAAGTGACTTCCTGAGAGCTACCCACACCAGGGGCCTTGCCATCCACAGATCCCAGGATTCCAGCGATCTAGCCCTCTATCTCCTTGTTCCCTGCCCCCAGACCAGCAGGTACAGTGTGATCCACAGCCACTGTGAGCAGCAGAGAAAGGAGAAGTGGTTGCCTTACGGAAAATTTTGCTCCTAGAAATACCTGTGTGATCAGTAGAGTAGATGAAGGGGATTGAGGAGGAGGAAGAAGGGACAGGAAGAGGAAAGAACAATGGAATGAATTTGAATGAAATTTCCTAAGCACATACATGAATATACCACAGTGGATCCGAACATCAAGTATATCCACAAGATACTAATTAAAAAAAAAAGCTGAGGACAGTGATGAGTGATACACACCTATAATCCCAGTGGCTTGGGAGGCTGAGGCAGGAGGATATCCAGTTCGAAGCCAGGCTCTCAGCAACTTAGTGAGGCCCTAAGCAACTTAGTGAGACTCTATATTTAAATTAAAAAAAAAATATGTGTGTGTGTGTATACACATATATATGTATATATTAAAAATAATGGTGATGTGACTCAGTGGGTTCAACTCCTGGTACCAGAAAAAAAAACTAATTAAAGTATAAATAAATTACAGAAAGTTCAGCAGAGAAGAGGGAGGGGAGCAGGAGGAGCAAGGGGAAGAGGGGAAGAGCTGGGGACTGAATTAGAGCAATATATCCCATGATCTTGTGATGATGTCAAAATGTGTAATAGTGTTATATATAACTAAAAAGAATTTCAAAAATAATATCCAGATAGATGGGGAGGGAGGGGGGATGGGAAAAGGGAAGAAATGCAGAATGAAATTGACCAAATTATGCTATGTACATACATGAATATACCACAGTGAGTTTCACCTTCATGTGTATCTATAAAGCACCAATTAAAAAACAATAAATAAATAGAAGGAAGATCAGTCATGTAAGGGCAGGGAGGAGAAGAGGGAAAGAAGGAAGAACTGGGAACCAACCTGGAGCAAATTATATTCCCTACATGTATTACTGTAGCAAACTGAACCCCACTATTATGTATAACTATAGTGCACTAATAAAAACATCTCAACTATAAAAATTAATAAGAAAAACCTTTGTACTACTTTGTTTTCCCTTTTTCTTCCCTTGGAGCTTGTCATCCATGATAGTCCAGAGGGAAATGTAGCCTCCCTTTTGGGGCTTGGAAGCAGAGGTCTAGGGCATGTGGTCCTTATGTGCTTCCCCGTACAACTGTCACCTGTTCCAGCTGCAGTTACCCTACCTGAACCTGAACAGGAGCTGGTGTTTTTGATGATCCTCGGTGTTATATGTTTTCAGCAGACATGAATAAATATATTGAAGAAGGAGTATCCAGGGCCAAAGCTATTAGAAAAAAGCCAAGGCCCCCAAGTGAAAGTGGGTGGGGTTTGCTGACGGTTGGTAAGAGATCTAAATAGGCATAATGCATGTAAACATGGAGGGAAGAGATGAGTGATAAAGGGTGGATAATGAATTAAATTCAGTAGTGAAAACTCTTGAATGTTAGAACCAGGAGATTAGTTTTATTTCAAAAGCCAATGGGAAGCTATTGGACTGTATAAATTTTGGACTCATATAATGGGAACTTCACTGTGGAGAAATCAATTTGGTGGTTTGTACAAGAAGCAGTGATGGAGAAGCCTGAGAGTTTTCAGTCTGATACCTAAAAAGTCATCATGAACCTTTTCCATCATAGCCCAAACTGCAAACAGCCATCATTTATGTATTGTTGCATAGTATTCCATTGTGTGAATATAGAACAATGA
The DNA here is from genome assembly GCF_902686455.1 of Sciurus vulgaris. NCBI lineage: Eukaryota > Metazoa > Chordata > Mammalia > Rodentia > Sciuridae > Sciurus > Sciurus vulgaris. The sequence goes on along the minus strand of NC_136471.1, from coordinate 129,960,063 downwards.
AAATGAATCATCACTTCATTCAACAAAACTTGGATGATTCTCACTGACCCACAATGAGCAAAAATCCAATAAGAATCATTCTATTTAAATGAAGTTCAAAACATTGGCAAAACTAGTCAATAGTCTTAGTCATCAGAATAGTGGTTACCTCTGGGGGCAATATTGGCTAGAAACAAATCCAAGGGGACCTTCTGAAGTGCTGGAAATAGCCTATATTCATGGGTGTATCCATATATAAAAGTTCATTGAACTGCATGCTTAAGATTGATGTTATCTGTTACATGGATATTGTACTGCACCCTTTTAAAAAATGGCAGTAAAATAATGAAAGCAAAAAGAAGCCATTCCAATAGTATTGTGGAAGGGATGAAGGCCAGCACTACAGACCAGTGACAATAAGCAAGAGATAGGATATGGGATAAACTGAGCTCAGGGCTTGACAAACATCAGAGGAGGAGTCAGAGGAAGGAGAGGAGTTAAAGAGCACTCTGAGATTTTAAGTGTAGCTAATGTAAGTGTGTTCATGAGTTCTTAAAGTAACTAAGAGAATGATTGTGGTGTGTTGGTACCATATTGTTAGGATAACCATTAGATTTTCAGGGTCATCCAAAGCCTTGCCAGTTACCTCAGGTATGAGGTCCTATCATATTCTGCACACTTCTTCTTCCTTTGTTCACACCTATAGAAATAGAAGGACTCACTGGCTATACTTCACATTTCATGTTCCTCTGCATCTCGTTAACATTCACCTTGTATTCTATACAGAGCCACCCTTCCCTCTGAGAAGTTCAATAAATGTATTCTCACCAAGGTCATTGCAGAGCTTGCACAGAATCCATCCAGTGCCCAGAAGATTCTGAAGTCTGTAGTTATAGAAAGTTTGTCTTTGCCTTTGTCTTTTCAGGGTCATTATGACTGAAGAATTTTGATATTTGGTAGCTAATGTTCCAAGGATACTTGGATGCTGTTATTGTGAGCATACAAGGAGATCATGAATACAGTTGTCCTTCAGTATCCTCAGGTTAGGTCCAGGACCGTGGGATCCCCTGGATAGATGCTCAAGATTTTTATATAAAATGATACATGTTTGCATATACCTTACACAATCCTCTCATATACTTTTAACCATCTCTATATTACATCAGTGTGCTGAAATACAATGTATTTACAATGTAAATGCCAGGTAAATAGTTTTTCTACTATTCTATTTAGGAATAATGATGTGAATAAACATCTGTTCACATTCAGTACACATTTCTTCCCTGAATATTTTTATCTCTAGCAGGTTAAATGAGGAACCTGCAGATACATGGGATAGACAGTATATGCTTCCCATGCCTGTCTTTACATTTCCTGGAGAAATGGATTTGGTCCTTCTCACAGGGCCTCTTTGCTATGCTCAGGGCTGTGCATTTGAGTTGAAGTATAAGTTCCTGAAGGAGCCACTATTTTGGCAATGATTTGAGGCTTCCAATGAACCAGCAAACTCATTGATAGACACTGTAGGGGGTGGATGCAGAGACCAGGCTTCAAAGAAAGGCAGCAGACTTTCCAAGGGACAATTGGGAACAATGTGTACTCTTCAGAGCAGCACCCTGTTCCTGGCTCACCAAGAGGGTGGAGGTGGCCCAGTAGCCATATTGACATTTGCTAAGGAAAAATGTAGGAATGGCTTAATCATATGAAGATATATATTTTGTTTTAATAAAAAAAATCTTTTCTAAATAACCATGTAGCTACTTATAGGGAGTCAGTGTTGTGTACAACAATTACAGAAATTACCTTTTTCTCCCCTAGTAGCTCAAAATTTGTCTGTGTATAGCAGCTAGAACCATTTCACTATGGCTAAGATGGTCCCTTCCTAAATTTCTCCTAAAGCTATCTTTCTGGAAAGGACCAGAAAGTAAATATGTTCAACTTTGTGAGCTGTATGATACCTGTCATAGGTATTCAGCTCTGCTGTTGTAGCATGATATATACAATAGATGATACATAAACAATTGAGCATGTCCTTGTTTCAATAAACTTTATAAAAATGGGCTGGGGTTGTGGCTCAGTGGTAGAGTGCTTGACTAGCACATGTGAGACACTAGGTTTGATTCTCAGCATCACATAAAAATTAATGAATAAAAAGGAGGCATTGTGTCCATCTACAATTGAAAAATATTTTTTTTTTAAATCAGGTGGCTGTGTGTAAGCCCTGGAGAACCTTGAGTCCTAATTTATTTGTTTTTTTTTTTTTTTATTTTTTGCTTAGAAGAGTAGTAGCACCAAATTATTTAAAACTCTTTGAGTCTTTGCTTGTACTATTCAATATGAAAATTGCTTATGAAATAAGAAATTGATATGATCAAATAAACTGATTTGATCACTTGATCATTTACTACACTGTATACAACACAATTGTACAGATTACTATTCATTGTGTACCAAGCTCCTAGTCATAGGAGCAAAATAAGTATTTGTTGAATAAATTAAGGAATGGAGCATGCAGATAATATAGCCTAAGTTCCAACATTATTTACTTTGGAAACAAATTACTATGGTGTAATTTCAATGCCCACACCATGCTGTCCTCCTTATATGATGCCTCAGAGCAGCCTTCAGGCAGGGCATTCGTGCATTGTGTACTGGTGTTCCAGATTTGCTCTGCTCTGTTGACACAGCCTCGCTGATCCCCTTGGTGTAAGAGTTGCTGATTGGATCAGAAAGGACATCTGTGCTTGTGCGGGAGTAAAGCTAACTGGTCCCCACAGAATGGATTTTGCCTGTTTGTATTCATTGTCCTTCCAGCCTAATGAGCTGCACAATGTCAACATAATTCCTTACTGGTGCTGGTCCTAGTCAGTCCTCTGAGTAAAAATGAAAGGAAGCTATTAAAATAAAATTCAGAAACCATTGCCAGCCGTTTCCCACCTTCCTTCCACTGAAGAGATATCATTGGCATAAACTGAAATCAATACTTTTCCTTCAGATATATCTAGTATAAAATTACATTCATATGGAGCTAAAAGGGAGCAACTGCTTATGAAGCTATTATCCACAACTCAATGCAGCCAGGTTAGCTTAATTTGAGAAGTTGATCATAGCAGTTAACTGTTTTCAACTTGAATAGCACCCTAATATAATCAGGAATCCTTATCTGCTCAGCAACCTAGAAGATTGATGATTAATTTAAATTTCCCACCTTATTTCTGCTGCTAGGTAGCTATTCCTCTCTGGATTTTCTTATGCTTTATCATTTAGCTTTCTTTCTATAGAAAGCTTACATTTTATATATATGTCTTGTACAAAAAGCAAAAGTTGGGATTTTTTGGTGGGGAGGTTCGATACTGGGAAATGAACCCAGGAGCACTTAAGTAATCTCTGAGCCACATCCCCAGCCCTTATTTTATCTTTAAATTTTGAGTCTGAGTCTCACAAAGTTGCTTAGGGCCTCGCTACATTGCTGAGGCTAGCCTCAAACTTGTGATCCTTCAGTCTCAGCCTCCCAAGCTACTGGGATTACAGACAAGTGCCACTGTGTCCAGCAAAAGTTAAAATTTTAAAATAGCTGATTTTATCTTCTAACTTGACATTCATTTCACTGAAAGTTGATGTAATTAGAGATATTCATATACATAGATTTGTCTACCAGGTTGTCTTGAGCTTTGCATTTCTCTTGATGATCCCATGTCCCTTGTGTATTTTTGCTGCTGTTGTTGCCATATGTGTTTGGGGTGTTAAATGACTGCCAAAGTGAGGACTTATCTGCTTCCAATTGTCTTGTGAATCTACTGGCAAATAATGACTGGACATGCATGTGACACTAAAGTGTCATTCATTTTCAAGGCAATTTGGTTAAGTAGAGTTTTATCATTTTAGTGGTTATTGTAGAAAATAAAACATGGATTTTTTAGCTATCAAAATATAAAGTTAATCGATCATTTCATCCTTTTCCCATGTAATAAAAGATTAAACTGTATTCACCTCCTTCCACATAAAATTCTACACTGCTATTGAGTATTTTAATTTATCCTACAAGATAAAACAATTTTGCTTGATATGGTCAGTATTGTAAGTGTACCCAAACTGTTCTAGTCAGCTGTTTCTCTGCTGTGACTAAATGATCTGACCAGCACAATTATAGAGGAGGAAAGGTTTATTTGAGGGCTTACAGTTTCAGAAGTCTTAGTCCATAGAAGGCCGGCTCCATTCCTCCAGGCTTGAGGTGAGGCAGAACATCATGGCAGAAGAGTGTGGTAGAGGGAAGCAGCTTGCATCATCAGGAAGTAGAGAGAGAGAGAGAGACTCCACTCTCCAGATACAAAATATATACCTCAAAGTCATGCTCCAATTCCCACCTCCTCCAGCCACACCCTACCACTCTGTTAATCCCTATCAGGGCATTAATTCAACCCCTATCCCTCACCCTGCACAAAACTCACCTCAAAATGGATCAAGGACCTCGGAATCAGACCAGAGACTCTGCATCTTATAGAAGAAAAAGTAGGCCCAAACCTTCAACTGATTGGGTTAAGACTCTTACAACCCAATCATTTCTCCTCTGAACCTTCCTGCATTGTCTCACACGTGAGCTTTTGCGGGACACGTCACATCCAAATCATAACACCAAACATATTTATTATATTTATTATTTTCTTTATTCTTCTTTTCCTTTCTGCTTCTTATGGATTTCTTCAGGCATCTTTCCTTTTTTGTAACTTGCTTGGTGAATATGCTTTTGAATTTCACTTAGATTGCCTCTGTTGGTGGTAAAGTCTTTCTATTTTAATGTACTTTGTGCTTTCAAATGTTTTTATTTCACTTTATTCCTTTTCTATTAAGTTTTTTTTTCCCGTTTTGTTTGTTGAAGTGCTGAGTATGGAACCTAGGTCCTCATACAGGGTAGTCAGGTCCTCTACCACTGAGCAATACACCCAATACATTTACTTTTATTCTTTAAAAGTACTTTATTTCTTCTGTTATTCTAGATTGGATATTTTCTCTCAGTTCATTTGTATTCTTCTGTCTTGAACTTCTATTGTTGTGACGTCAACTTCAAGTTTAATTATAATTCCTTTGAAAATAACACCCGGTTTGCTGTGGTTATTTCTAAGAATATATACATTTCTAGATATGCATTTCATTTTTATTCTTTGGTAGATTCTTTCATTTATATGGGTTGAGCATCCCTAATCTGAAAATCCAAAATCTGAAATGCTTGAAATCAAAAACTTCTTGAGCACTGACATGATGTACTACTGGAAAATTCCACACTATAAAACTTTGTTTTATTCACAAAATTAATTAACTTCAGGCCATATAGATAGAGCGTGTATGAAACATAAATGTATTCACCTATTAGACTTGGCTACTCTTATCGGAATATCAGATTCTGTATATGCAATATATTTCAAAATCTGAAAAAAAAATCTAAATCTAAAACACTTCTGGTCCCAAGCATTTTGGATAAGTGATACTCAGCAGGTACTCTCTATTATTTGGTAATTTGTACTTCTGGAAATTGTGGACTCATGTGTCAGGGTAAAATAGTCTCAGTTATATTCTCTTCATATAGTGCCCCTGCTGAATACTCTTTAACAAATGTAGTTTATGTTGGGCATGGTGGAGCACACCTGTAATCTCTGTAGCTCCAGAGGCTGAAGAAGGAGGATCACAAGTTCAAAACCAGCCTCAGCAACATAGGGAGGTCCTAAGCAACTTAGGACCTGTCTCAAAATAAAAAAGAAGTGTAGGTTAGATCCTTTCACTGGACCTTCTTTATCTTTTACACACTATTCTTTGCTTACCAGAACGTTGCTCTCCAAGCTACATTTGGATAATTTCTTCTGATTTATCTTCTGGTTCACAGGTTATTGTGTTCTGTCTGATTTTTGGTTAAACCTGCCATTGTGTTTTTAAATTTAATTTTAATATTTTCATCTATATTGACTCATTTGCTTCTTTTTCTGATATGCTCCATTACTTTTTGTAGTTTCTTATTTCTTATGGATTTAAGATGATGTATTCATTTATTTATTTCTACTTGTAGATGTTCTCATTTATGACTTGTATACATAGTTAAACTTGGTATTAATGTGAAGTGGATGCCCTTGATTTATGCATTTTTCCTGTTCTTTGAAAAAGAAAGCATACCAAGGTCATTGCTTTCACAAGCCTATTCACAGACCAACTACAATTAAAAATTATCCCTTTTAAGGGATCAAGTGTTTTCCTATGGTGGGCTTCCTCTATAAATTAACAGCATCCCCTCCCACCCTGCAGCATGGAATGAGTAGGCCAAGAAACCATCAGTGATAATTGGGTATGTACCCATCAGGCAATGACAATTTCCAAAGTGTTAGGTAGAAGTCAGGGCTCCTAAATCAGGCAGGGGTAGTGACCAAATAGATGTTGGAGTGATTGGATAGCACCTTGATGAGATTGTATTAGGGTTTGGCAAACTGTGACCTGCAGGTCAAATCTACTCTACTGACTATTTTGTAAACAAAGTTTTATTGGAACACAGCCATGCCTTTGGAAAAAAAAATTCTTGGTTTTATTTTGGTTTGTTTGTGTTATCTATGGGAAGATTGGTATTTGTGAAAGAGACGATGATGTGCAAAGCAAACTGAAAATATGTACTATCTGTCATTCACAGAAAATGTTTGCTGACCCCCGAGTCATATAGGGAAGCAAAGTTTTGCCTCTTTTCAGTAGTACAGAGGATCAAGTTTGAGGCCAATTATATGGGAGAAATGGCATAGAAAAGGCCAGTCTTAGTAGGAAAGTGGCTAATTGATGAGGAAGGTAGGTACTCAAGGAAATGGGGTCTAGAACCTGACAGAAAGATCAGCTTCCAAGGAGTTGGGTCTTGCTCTGAATCACTAGATAGACAAGAGAGAAGAGAGGATGAATAAATTTGCCACAACTTGGGAAAAAAAGAAAACTGAGCGATCTCAAGAGCAAAGAATGAGAGTATTTTTTTCTCTTTGTAATGTAAATATCTAAAAAGTTGAAAAGTCTCAGCCCTTTGAAAGGGTAAAGCTTTGTGAACTCTTTCCCCCATATCTTTCATCTTTATAACCAGCTTTAAATTTCCAGAAAGATGTATAGTTGCATTTTTATTGTATAAGTATCATCTATGACTTGGCCTTCCCAGATTTTTTAACTTCTGTTTTTCCTCTCAGTGAAACTCACTGACCCACCCCCCATGAATTTTTCAAAATTCCCTGGTCTCCAAGAGTTCAAATGGAACTTTTCCAGAAGTTAATGTAATATGTGTAATGTAATGTAAATGTATTAAGCTAGAAAATGGAAATCAGGACCAAGGAATGAAAGGTGTCTATAAATATTGTATTTTTAAGTGTTGTTAAAGCTGCTCTAGGTTTCAAATTTGGCAAGTATTTCTGGACTCAAGGGCAAAATGCAAGACATAAAACTATAAAACTTACATTAACTCCCATCAGAAAGTGGACAATATTTATTCAATCAGCTAATTACTGATGGCCTTCTATTCAATTAGGCACGAATAACTAGGTAAATCTAAGACAATTTCCTTTTGTAGTTCAGAGTGAAAACCCAGTCAATCCAGCACATGTTGAATTTAAGATAATTCAACATACTTTGGAAATACAAAATATGGTCTTTTAGGCTAGCTTGCAGTTATTTGAAGGCTTCCTGAAGGAGATGGTCCTGATTTGTCTTAAAACTGTGATTTTCAAACTTTGGGGTTACTGAGTATCACCTGGAGATCTTGCAAATAATATGCATGTCCATGCTCTTCATTTTACAGCTTCTAAATCAGTTTTGAAGTGAGCCTGAGAACTCTATGTAGGTGCTCTGGTGGCTGTAGACCCTACACTGGGCAACTGGACTGTAAAGGATACATAGGAATTATCCAGTGGTAATCAAGATAATATCCCATTGAGATTCTCAGAACATAAAAATCTCAATTTCAATTGTGCCTATGGTTGCTTTGGGAAAACCTGAGTTTATGAAGATTGAGTGCTTATGGTTTATATATGTTTTTATGACTTTTTTCAAACTTGGTAATAGACCTGTTAGACCTTTGTGTGTCTCTCTGTCTCCTAAACATGTAGGTGGTCCACTTAAGAGACAAATGACTGGAGGACAGCGTGATTAAAGAGGGACTCTAATTAGCGACACAGCTAACACTGTGAAATCGAAGGCATCTGCTATGGTTGCTAAATATAATTGCTAGAGAAAGTTTATAAATATTCATTTAAATGTATTTCTCAAAGGCTCATGTTTGGAACCACAGCTGCTGAGTTGCCTAAAGAAACATAAATGCACCACAATTAATGAATTCTTAAAGGAAGGGGGAAAGCTTTATCTTTAACATGCAGGCATTTGAGTAAATACCATGGATCAGTGATTTCAATAGCTAACATTTTGCATGTCATATTTATTAGATGGTGTTACTCTTATATGTTAGAAATTCAGTAGTTTCTCTGATTATGGCTTTCTAGATTTAACAGTTATAAATATAACTTTGCCAAATGACTAATATAATATTTAATGTCTTGTGTGATTAAGTTTTGAGTTTTCTTGCCAGAAAATTTGGCTAATGACTATTAAAATGAATTTCATTTTCTTTTCAAACAGAAATCTGGAAACCTCCTTTCATTAGAAATTTCTAAACACATAGATCTTTTTTGGTAAAAAGGGAGTATTGGGTTAATTTTCTATTTTGTTATCTTGAGATGAGTGTAGTAAGTATTCACTGACCTTTGTCCCTCAGAATGTGTCCAAATATGAATCAAAGTATACATTTAATCCATAGTAGTCTCATATGATTTCATATGTTGAATTTGCTGGATAGGTTTATGGGACAGGACATAACAAAGACCAGAGGTAGCAAACAGACTGGAAAAGGCAGTTACTGAGTGTAGGTGATATATAGGTGCCTGATGAATTTTGTTGATGCTTTTCACATTTCCCTTTTCTTTTCATTATTTTATATCCACTTCTGAGATGTGTTCCATCACAAGGGTATCAGGTAAATCCACTGTGTTTTGTGTTCATTTTAGCATTACAGAGGGTGCCAAAAAAATTCTGGGTTCTATGGCATTCTTCTCTATGTTGAAAAGGTTGGTTAAAAGCTAGACACAGAACTGCTAGGATGTACTGATCACACTATCTGGTTCAGAAAGAAATATTTTTTATAGTTATGGTGCTCATCATTGAAAATGGCATATACAGTTTAGCATTTTTAATGTTACTAAAATCATTAAAATTTATATTCAGTGAAGAATGCTTAGTTCTGAATTAATGAAGTTCCTATTGCCATTTTAAGATCTGAATACTGAAGCCATTTGAATTTTAAGGTCTTTGATGACTGCATAATTTAGATTTCAAATAAATGGCAAAGATGTATATACTGTCTTGTCACTATTAAGGAACAGATTCCCTTTATTCTGTTTTGTTCTAATCAGCATAGGGTAGAGTGTCAAGCATGTTTAAGTGAAATGACTGATGAAAGTTGTAATTTTATGTGTGTGTCTTTGGATTGTCTTTTTTGGAAGAGTCTGAGTTGTTTGGGATGAGGACATGATTTTTCTGTTTGTCCAGTTAGCTCTCCAAATATTGATGTGGATTTCCCCCAAAGCATAAATTGTGCCTAGTTAGAGCAGGGCAAAAGGAGAGATGGATTTCATCTCATGCTATGACAGACTAATTGGTAGTGCTTGCCTTTGAGTCCTGTAAGCTAAAAAGCATTCTGAATGATAAGCAATGTCTGCTACAGGCATAGAAATGAGTGTGTTGGTGATCTTCAAGCATATTTGCCTCCTTTAACTCTGCCTTCAATGAACTCCAGAGCTGAAAAGTACAATGTGTTGCTGTAGGGTGGGCCTTTGTATTTGCTTTCTATCTGAAAATAAGGAAAAAAATCTTTTAAACATATAACAAATGGATAGATGTGGGAATGCTCACTTTTTGTCTTTGCTCTATGTTCACATTTTGTGTTGGATCATGTACCTAGAGGGACATGTGAGTTTTATAATGGGAGGGATTGTTGGCAACACTGTTACTGCTTTGGTTTTTATTTTTACTTTCAATATTTCACAACATGTTATCATTTACATCCTGTAGGGTGTTAGTATTTTGCCTAGTTTCATTAAAACATTATCTTAAAAGAACAAATAAGATATGCTTTTCAAAAAAAGAATAAAGAAAAAGAAATAAAAGAAATATTCAATAAAGAATAAAAATATGCTAAAAAATTTTCAAAAAACATTATCTATTAAAACTTTAAATGCAATCTTCACAGGATTTTGTGACAAGATGGGACATGGCCATGACTTTTTTTTTCCTTTTTTGCTTTTTTCCTTATCTCATGGACCTTCTTGAATATGTTGTCAAAATTTGAAAATGTTACTTTTTATTTTACAAAAATTCTTCTAATACCAAAGGAGGGTATTGAAAATATACTTTCCAGCAGATCATTTTGACACAAACATATTTGTCATTTCAAGATATAATGTTAAGCAACAAGCAAGCAAATAACTTCTTTTAAAAAGAAACATGTTTTAAAATTCTGGACCATTTTGAAAATGGATGTTTGTCAGTGTTTCCATTGTTATATATTCTGAAATACATATGTTATTGACAAAAATGATTGGTGCTACCTGTCAAAACTCTCATAGGTACACAATGGAAATAGCTGGAAGCAGAAACTTGTAACCTGTTGTGAAAGCTCCTAGATTTAAGCTTTCAGTGATTTCTAAATTCTTATATTAAAAAGATGAAAATTGACATTTTGTTTCCAGGACAACTAATTGTTCCTAGGGAAGATGAACTTTTACTTAGGATCAGTGGTTGAGAAACAAAAATGATGGCTGGTTGGTAGTCATGGTTTGAAAACCATGAGTTGGAAATTTCAACCAGTCAACATGTGGATCCACATATCCCTATGAAGTATTTTTTCAATCTGAAAGTCACAGATTCAAGTTTTGCAGTTAAGTTGGTGCCAGACCTGCAGATTGCTATGCCATAGTATATAAAGCTAAGATTCAAAATTAATTAACATTAATACAAATTGTTCTCTGTAATAAATACTGATAGGAATAGTTAGTTCTACATGAGCATGTTGGGTATTGTTAATAATAAAACACAGATACATTTATTCCATTCATTTAAATTTTTTCATTTCCACGTGTTTCATAATGCATATTACTATAGTAAGACAGATAAATAATTTAGAAGAATTTTGATCGAGGTGGCAAACTAGGGCTCCAAGCCCAAATGTGGCCTCTTGAGGCTTCATGTATGTATTGTCTGTGATAACTTTCATGCTGCAATAGCAGTGTTGAGTATGTGTGACAGAGACCATGTGGTTCCAAAAGCTCAAAAGTGTTTACTCTCTGTTCCTTTGTAGAAAGGGTTACTGACTTTTGGTGAAGATTAGTAGGACAGCAGTGGAAAAGAAGTGACCTCTTTCACATAGGCAGTGTTTTTCAGAAGGCCTCATATTCCTGGTTCTTATATGCAGCTGTATGTTACAAAACTCTAGAGAGTTTTTAAAAATACTGATGCCTGATCCCAACCCCAGGGATTCTGATGTAATTACTTTAGGGTAAGCTCCTGGATACTTTCAAATAGGAAGAGCAGTTTTTCTGTATAGGCAGGAGCTGTCCCTGAGTAGCATACCGACTCATTCTTGCCCACATGTTCTGGCAAAAAAAAACACAAAAAAACTTCAGAAGAGCTGACACCAGATTTATTGGAAATCAAACAGACTTGGGAATAACAGCCCATTGTCCATCAATTTCCTCAGGGCTGTGAAATGAAGGAATGAAATTGCCACTGTAAAGCACGTTGATTCCCCAGACTTAGATGGAATAGAACACTCAAGGGCTTCTATTGTCTATGGTTTTAGTGCTTTTCTTAGCAATCTGGTTCCTATTTTTATCAGTGAACAATGAAAATTTATTGGCTACAGTCCTGGTAGTTATCTTCCATTCAAATGTCAATGGAAGATGATCTGAAAGTTCTAGAAGTTTGGCACGGTCAATTTCTTTTCCCGCATAGCTTAGGAACTAAGGATTATTTCAGTAATAATCCTATTTCTGAAAACCTGGCACACAGTGTTATTTTGCAGCTCTGTGCATGGCTGTCATTGTAAACACTGTTTATAGAACCTTTATCAGCATTTGCCTCTGGAATTTATAAAGCACTTAGTATAATTTGCTGTGAAACCACTGGTGTTTTTTTAGCTTAATAGAGTCGACACATATGGAGTATTTGGAAGATAGCAGTTTACATCCCACAAAATGACTTTCAAATCTAAAGCACTTTTATCTTGGGCATTTAAAATGATTGATTAGTTAATTCACATAGTCAGGTACTGTTCTTCTCATTTTACAAATGAGGGAAATGAGGCAAAAAGAGGACAGGGGACTTCTTCAAGGCCATGCAGCAAGGTGGGGGCAATTGAGAACTGGCACTCAAGATTGCCAGCTCCCCAGGCTGAGCTTCCCATTTCGTTGTGTAATAGTTAAGCCTCTAAACACCCCTTGGCCTACATCCACCCAGAATGTGAAGCACCCCCAACAGATGCTTGTAGTAAGTAAAACACATGACAAACAAATTCCTGCTCCTTCCTTGAGGAAAACGTCTTCAAATTTTATTATTATATTTTGCTTGAAATGACAAAAATGCAAATAGATCCATTGAGAAACAGACATTTTGCTTTTTAAAATTAAGCTGAGATTCCAGGTAGGAGCATCATCCACAGAGCAGTTGTGAATGCATCTCACTGATGTTCTGCAGGGCTCAGTGAAAATCAGCAGTGTGCTTTCTTAGTGGCATGGTGTACCATGTGGTTATGTTGCCTCTTTAATTTAGATGGCTTTTTTAAGAAGTATTATAAAATTTGAATAGCCAAAGATAAGGAAAACAAATGTGCCCTACTTAATCAACTATACCTGGAAAGAATAACTAAAATTTAAAAACATCATTTTTAGGAGTCTGTTAAAAATTTTAATTCCAGACTAAGTACCAAGAGAACCTCTTCCTGTTTTAATCTTGCTTAATACTTTTGACAATGACCCCAAGGCAAAGGAAGACACTCAATTATCAAACAAGATTCACTTCTCTGTATATTTTCTAAGGCAGCAGAATATAATCTTTTCAATTGTGGAAAATATTCTACAGCCATGACTAAACTATACCTATTCATCAAAAATTCTAGCCAAAGGAGTATTGTTTTGATGCTTTAAATACATGGAGACTTTGCTTGAGATAATATGTGTGTCTGGCAATGTATTTCCTAGAAAAAGGAATTTTTGTAAAATGAGACTTTTGCCCACTTATTGGATGACTAGGTGCTTCTGTAGCAGGGTCATATCTAGATCAAGAAGTGAATTATATAATTTGTAAATTATAAAACTAGTGGGTAACGGTATATAGTTACATTAATTGTAATTTTATTATTACCTGATCCCTTTCCTCATGAGGATTACAATTAGTTGAAGGAGTTAGTCAATGAACATAACTGACTAAATATGTGTAGATATGGTTAAAGTCATAAATAAGCATCAGGAAGTCATGAGAAGCAGCATATCTACTAGGCTGACTTTGCACACTCCCATAAACTCAGTTGGTAAGGAAACATGGAGCCCAAATGGATTCAAGGCACCACATATCTACAATGGTTTCCTTTGCCCCTACAAGCTCTGCAGGGTGATGTAGAGGAGACTTCAGAGATAATATGTACATAGTGGGTTGTGTCATGGGTGGAAATACTTGGCTTAGGAAACTCCCAGTTTTGTAGGGTCCTGCTAGCAAGTCTGTCCATCCTCTCCTCCAGAGAGAGAGAGAGAGAGGGAGGGGGAGAGAGAGAGACAGAGAGAGAGAGAGAGAGTGAGAGGGAGAGGGAGAGGGAGAAGGAGGGAGGGAGAGAGAGAGGGAAGGAGAGAGAGATTTCCATATTAGCTTGGAATATAAGTAACTCTACTATGGGGTGGTGAGGGAGATTTTCCTATCCTTTAATGTCTCAGGATGGGTCAGGGAATGGAAAGGGAGGGACCTCTAACTCTTTTATCCTGGTCCAGAAACAAATTTGTGACACAGGATTATACTACTTCTAGCTCCCAAGCTGTTTGCTATTCAAACATCCTTATAAAAAGCCACCAGTGCCATTGGCTCAGAAGACATGCAGAAACACTGGAATTCCCGTACAACAAAAAAAGGTGATGTGAGTAGGGTAACTAAAGGATGCCAAAGGAATGAGGAGGTGGACTCAGAGTTGATACATGGAAAGATGGGGATCTGGCCCTAGGAATAACAGGAAGGGAGGTTTCAAGAATGGTCAAGATGAGGTAGACTGCATACTTGGTGTGTTCAAGTGATGCCAAGAATAGCAGCATCCCAGGAACTTCCTGGGAAAGCAAGAAGTTTACTATGTACAGAGGCCAGGTCACTCTTGTAGTTGTGGTTTGAGTTGGGAGTCCATCCTGAGTGATAGGAAACTATGCTTGTCTCTAAGAATGAGTTACATTTATTGTCAAAATATAGCTTTAAGCCATGTAGTGGATAAGTGAATCAGTATAGCTGGTCATAAACAGTATTTCATTTTTAAATAGTGAGATAGATTAGGACAGATAAAATCAGAGTGCCATACCTGCAATGGGGTGTCTTATGTGACTGTCATTTCATGAAACTTGTCATCATGTATCATTAACATTAGATTGCATGTTTTTCCTATTTCAACATTTCTCCCAAAGTCAAGGTGAATTGTATGTCATCAAAGATTTGATGAACAATATGGCATGAATGTTTTACATATGCATGGGCCAAGTAGATTGCTATGCAATATTTATTTCTGTCTGTGGCTCAGAGTTAATATTTTACCTCCAGATGCCTAGTTAATGGTAGCAAGGTTGGAGCAGCCTAGGTAAAAGTAGAATACGACCTAGAATTGGAAGCTCCCACTCTGCATGGAGTGATTCAGAGTATCCTTGAACTGTGGAAGTAAATACAGTCTTTATGTTGGCTTCCTATACCTAACAAGTGTGAGCAAGTCAATATACTTAGGTGTTGACAAGTATCCACTACTTGGATACCAGATACCCATGAACTGAGAGAAACCAGGGTCTAACAAGGCCTAGTTCTCTTCCCAGCACGTGCCCTTGTTGGGGTCTTAAGCCCCCTTGCTCTTCTCGACCAGCAACAAGGGAAGGGGACACTCCCCAACAAGGTCAGACCGGGATAGGTAAGGCCGACTGACCGCCTGCTCCCAGCCCTCCGTGCGGAGGACAATCAGACGCGTCAGGGAGACCCGTCACAGCAGGAACTCGTTTATTGAGGAAGTCACACAGCTTTTATGTAGGGTGGGGGCTAGGCGGGAACCAATCAGCTTAAAGGTCAGCAAGGCAGGGGGTGTTCACGCAGGCAAGAGTCCCATAGGACTATATGGCAAGCAGGAGCTGATCACGTTCACAGAACTATTGTTAACCAATCCCTGACGGTGGTTTAATTCATCATCATTAACTATTGAAACCGCCTTTGAGGCCTTGATCTTGCTCACTCGCCAGGGAGTAAGGAGTCAGCCTGAGTTAGTTAACGTGTCATTAGTCCCAACATGCCCTGACTGGTAGACTAGCAGGAGTAAAGTCTCAGCCTTTAGTGACATATGGTATTGAGGTTGTTTCCCAGGCCTTTAACAGAAAGAAACAGGTCCAAGTGTTCCAATCGGCAGAAGGCAGCCTAGTTGGCACGGGGCAGTCAGCCTCAGGAGGAAAAGACTGCTTTTTATTGGGACCATCTTTTGGTCATTTTGTTATATTAACCTCACTGTGAGAAAATTCCTGAGAGGAATCAACTTAAAGTCTCATGGCTTCAGAAGTTCAGCCTGATAACAATGCATAGTCCTTGGTTGGCCTAGTTGCTTTTGGACCTTTGGTAAGGCAGAACATCATGGTGATGTGAACATGTGACAGAGGAGCCTATTTATGTCATGATGGCTTGAAAACAGAGGGGGTGAGGGAGAGGGCCAGGGACAAAAAATAACTTTCTCTCCGACTAGGCCCCTCCTCCTAAAGTTTCTACCACCACCCAATAGCCCATTGAGTTATGAATCAATAAATTGATCAGTCTATTCATGAGGCCAGAGCCCTCATGACCCATTTATCTCCCAAAGGCTCTACCTCTGAATATTGCTGCATTGGGGACCAAGGCTTCAACACATGAGTTTGGGGTGATATTTAAGATCCAAACTGTAATAGCCACTTTTCAACTTACTTGCTCACTGCTTTCTCTTTTGTTGTAGCCTAATTGCCTCTGTGAAGGGGTTACTTTGGGGGAATATGCTCAGAGAGAGCCACCTGACTCTGCTTTGGGCATTTAAATTGGGGAACTGCATTTTGGGGACCAAGTGGAAGTCAGACCAAGACAAAGGCAGCTGAAATTTCAGTGTTGGATTGGGTTTGTGTAATCCCATTTATATAGGTAAAACTCCTTTTGGAGCAAGGCCCAGCTTCTGGGTAGGATCACTAATGTAGGAAAGAGGAGGGAAGCTGTGATGGAATCCTACAGTGGCTTATGCTATCTCACCTCCCTTAAGAATGAAAAGAACTGATGAGGTAACAAATGTTTATAGCAGTGTTGGCCAACCAATAGAAGGGAGACTCAAGAATCACTGTCATGATTTGGAAGTAAAGCTTGATACTTCTTTCCTTCTCTAAGTTCTCTTGTCACAACCCTATCTTCATTTCCTCAATGTCAATAGAAGAGGATATTTGTTTTCAGTATGGATGTCTGGGCTACAGCTCCATTGTCACTAATTTCATCTTTTCAGCCTGATAATGATGCATAGTTCAAGTTGTATAACCTTTTCCCAAGGAACTGAATTTAGTTCTAACATGTCATTTGCCAACATGTACTCCAAAAATTGTCCTTTATTAATTGTCAGCAGATTATGACTAAAATTAATCAAATCACTGAAGGCTGCTGAGAACCAGTAAATTAGCTTGTGATAATTTGTTCTTTACCTAATTGTGTTCAAACCATAACTTCTGTACTTATATGTGGGTGCTATAATATTTTAAAAGGCATTTCTTGAACTTGACAAGGTGACACATTTGCTTGTTTATTAATTGTTTTCAGGGATAACTTTTAGGAGTTTTAACATCATTTTAATGTATTATGAAGACAGTTCCTGCCAGTTAACTGAAAAGCAGTTTGAAAATAAACATTCTATGAAGAAAATTTTATAATTTTCTTGTTATTTTGGTTTATCTATAACAAATTCAGTATTTTATGTTCACAAATAATAAATTCCAAATTTATTTCACTGAGGTTTTACTGACATGAGACAGTATTCATAAATATATATAGATGCATCCAAGTGACCTTCTCTTTAGTTAATACATTTAGAATGTAATTGATATTAATAATTTATCTGCTTATTAAGAATGGGTGTGAATTTTGTGTATCTTACATATATACACACACATATATATGTACACACACGTATAAAATAGACTTTGAAAAGCACAAGTTGGTATTTTATAGTCTTTTAATGTTTGTATGTCAATAAATATTTTACTGATTCAATGAAATTCTGTGAGGACTGAAAACAATTTTGTTTGATGCTTTGTCAAAGCTGTAAACTCTTTAATGTAATCTCCTTTGGGTTTGTTTTTATTTCTATGATATTTTCCTCACCCAAAACACAAATTAAAATATGCCAGAAGAGGAAAGTATTTTAAATGAATCCAATCTGTTTTCCTTTTTCTATTGGTAAAAATTATTTGTTGCAAAATAATATGTGAGACAGTTTCATATGCTATTTATTTTTTTATATTGAACCCATGTGTAGTACATCTATTTGAATGAATACTGAGGACATAGTTTAATTTTTTTAAATGTTGGAAATTGAAACCTATCTAAATTGAGTAACTCAATTCTACCTATGGACATCTTAACATTGAAGGGAATACTGACAGAGAATATGTGGCATGCAAAGCCAATACAAATTTGCTCTCTAGTGTTTCACAAAAAATGTAATATAGCTGCACTATTTAAGTTATTTGGGTGCTAATTGAATTCATGGAAAGTACTCCTTAAAATTAAGAGATTGGTATTATTTCCCTGAAATTGTAGCTCTTAGAATCACTGCATTTGTAGAACACAGGATCTCTTTCACAACTTCTGAACTCTGTCTAGTAGCATAAAAGCAGGCAGACAGTATGTAAACAAATGGGTATGACTGTGTGCCAATAAAACTTTACTTACAAAAACAGGCTCCAGTTAGATCTGGCCTAGTAGTAATTTGCCAACCCTTTCAAAACTTTGATATTGAATTAATAGTCCACACACACTAGGAATATCAACATTCTCTGGGGTCTTCTTAGAAATGCAGAATCTGAGGCCCAGCTACTAAGATTCTGACCCTACTGAGTCAGAATCTATATTTCAACAAGATTTCCTGGAAGATTTTTCTAGTTCTTAAGGTTAGAGAAACACTGGTCTAAACTACTCCTCAAAGAGATGTGACAAGTAGTTCATGAGGAAGCTCTGTGAAAGAAGTATTTGAACTGCTGGACTTAATGCTAGTCTTAGCTAGAAAGGAGCTGATTCTCTGTGGTCTTCTAGATGCTAGCATTTGGAGATCTTTATCTGGGCCACCATTTACTTCCACTTTCTCTCCTAGGTCTTTTCAGAAGGTTTAATCCATTTCTTTAGATTCTTCTAATTTCTTGCCTTGGAAAACATTGGCTATGGACATTTATGCATGAGGGAATAGGTGGGTTGAGTTATTTCATTTGTAGATGTTTGTGTAAGTACTTTATTTCTTCTTTCTGTCCATGGCTTGTGCCACCCAATTCTGTACCTACCATTTCTGAGTAAAATATTTTGTCATTCTTCAGTCCAGATCAGGTGTACCTTCCATTGTATATTTTGCTGACTGTCACCTAAGCTTCCAAGCTTCTGTTCTGAAACTCAATGGTGAGCCACCCATGGGTACAACAGGGTTTCAAGGCTTCAGCATTGCAGGCATTAGGGCCAGGTAAATCATTGTTGTAGGAAACACACCTGTACTTTTGAAGATGATTAGCAGGATCCCTGGCCTTTCCTCATTTGATGCCAATAGTATATCCTGCCCACAGTTTTGATGTACAAAAACATTTTCATACAGGGCCAGATATACTCTGGTGGATAAAATTATCCTCAGGTGAGACTCACGTAGTCACAGTGGTATTGAGCAATCAATGCCTTCCTGGGTGATCTTAGGGCAGCTAGAGACCCAGGACTTCAGACTCCAGTCTTGAAGATTTTTCTGTTCCCCCAGTAAAGAATAATAATCTCATTTTCCATGTGAGTCATGAAATGAGAAATTTAGGACACACAGTGAAAACCACAGCATCTCTACCTTGCTGTTCCAGGCCCTGCCCTCTATCAGTCCTATTTCCTCCCAATACTCATGACCTTCCCTCAGTTTTCCACCCATCCTCAGTCCCATTCTGTCAGTATCAGTTCTTATTCAGTTTTCTTCTTTAGATTAATGTTAAATGATCTTAAGAGACTGAAGAGTTGACTATGTGCTATCTATCTGGCATTTTTAACTGAAACCATAATATTCTCTAAAAGAAGCATACTGCGGATTGGGAAACAAATGAACTTTTTTTGTGTGGTGCTGGGCACTGAACCCAGGACCTTGTGCTTGGGAGGCAAGCACTCTACCAACTGAGCTATATCCCCAGCCCCACGAATGGACTTTTATAGTTTTGGGATCTTCTTTAAAATTATAATTATGTTGTTGCTTAGTTTCATTATTTGATGCATGTTATACTTTTGAAAATAATTACCAAGCAACTTAATTTCTTTAGCTGATTCCTGAGACTGGTGCATCAAAAGTTAGAATTGATAATATGACTGCCCTCTGTAAAGAAGAGAACTGTCATTTGCTCTCTTGAGTTTTCTGTGAGTAATGATGGCCCTCAACTACCTTTCCAATCTTGTCAAACCTAATACATTTACTCTTATAAGAAAATCACTTTATTTTATGCAATAACTAAAATATTAAGTTTTCAAATATTGAAATTTGTTTTCCATTTGGTTATTTCCTGAATTTGTGGTATGCAAATCTGCAGTTTATTTAATTAACTGAAATAACCATTGCCAGAGGGAGTAAGTCTGGGTTGGTCAGAGCATTGAGTATGGAATCTACCTCCTGAGATGAAAGTATTGCGTAACAAATCTGACTTATAATTTCATTTGGATATTTCATGATCTTTCAAGGAGAAAAAAAAATGATTACATCTAGCCCAATGCTTTTGTTAGAACACACCGTACCTTAGTATCATTTATTGTTTATAAAACTGACCCAGTTCTCCATCTTTGCTTTGTCAATGTTCTTTGCACTGACTTTTGTGCCTTGCTTTGGCCAATGGAATGCAGGAAGAGAAATGATGTGCCTATTCTGAGCCAGCTCCTCAAGAGTTGCTCCACACTTCTCTTTTTCTTGGAATACTGCCCAGCCCCCATGAGATTAAGCCAGGGGTGCACTGCTGGAAATTGACAGACCACGTGGGATAGAGAAGAGCCATTCCATTGTAGGACACCCTAGACAACTAGCCCTAACCAACCCTGCATTTTACTACAGATGTACTAGTAAGACTAGCTGAAACTAGAAGAACTGCCTAGCTGAGCCCAGCCCAGTTGCCAACCTGAAGAGTTGTGGGTTCAGTAAAGAAAACTGTTTTAAGCCATTAAATTTTGGTATGGTTTGACATAGGGCAACAGCTCACTAAATAGTGAGAGCTGAAAAAGTATGCCTTTGGTGGGTGGAGTTATATGAGTTAAATAGTGTCATTCCCTATTTTGGCCCCAACCTTTCCAGAATGTTCACTGTTCTCCCCTCAGCATCTTTTTGCCAGACCACAGAATTCATGATTGAATATGGTAGCCATGAAACCTAGAATCATGTTGCTGTCTTCTGTTCTAGGCACAGCCATAGAGAAGCTGTGCAATCTTTAGGAGGGAACTCCATAGCATAAGTATTAATTTCCCAAGTTCAGGTATTAGAAGGAACTTGACAGATTATACTTATGTGAGGCTTTTGTTTAAAGACAAAGGATCTGATACTGCCAGAGAAAGCAATGTGGCAAGTTTCAGGAATCTGAGAGGCATTCCAGGTACTCAGGACCCTTTCTTCTGAGTACACAGAGATGGGCTGCCCTGAGATCTATGTGAACAATCTCAGCTTGGGGAGAGGTGAGAAAAGCTTGCCATGCAGAGCACATTGTTTGTCGTAATCAGTTCAGGGCCACAGAACCAATGAGGGCAGTTGTAAACCATCAGTAAAGAATCTAACCATGGGGATTGCCATGGAAGTTTATACCCCTAAAAAAACCCCCACACCTTAAATCCAACTTACCTTATCTTGGCCAAGAGTCAAAAACCAAACATGCAGCAGTATCCTTTGTGATAAAGATAGAGCTTTTTACAGTCTAGCTGTAAATCAATTACATCTGTAAAGTCCAGGTTTCCTTGATTGTAAAAGGGTATACATCATAAACCATTGTAATAGGATCACTATGAGGATTGTATGAGATGATCGTGCAGAATACTTACTACAAGTGCCTGGAAATTAGTAAATACTCAGATACCTGCTACTGTTATTAATAAAGAACATTCAGCTAGGAGTCAGGAACCAAATTTGAACCTTGTGACCTTGGATGTAGCACTTTAGGTACCTGAGCCTCAGTTTCCTTGGATGAGATAGGAAACTAGTGCTTAGGTTAGTCCCATTCTGTGATTATGGCATGGTGAACATTTTCAATTGAACTTGTGTCCCCAATCCCATCTTAGAGTGCTATTTTGTTATTCTTAGGTAATTCTGGTTAGCTTCTAGTAGCAAAAAAGCTAGAAAAAATGACTTTTATTTATTCCTAATTCCAAGAGGGTAGTGCATAAATATGTGGATAATCCATTGAACTAACTTAGGAAAGGAAATGAATTAAAGAAGGTTCTAGGTTCTAACTAACTTTAGAAAGCAGATGAATTGAAGAAGGTTCTAGGTTTAGAAATAGCTGTTGAGAAGTAGCTTTGAGAAACTTTTGGCACTGAAAATTTGGGCAAGATAGAGAGTAGTATTTTTAGAGTTACTTGGGTGGTAGGGCTCCATTGTGGTCCAGGAACCATAAGTGAATTGTCACTTATGGTCAGTGAATTGATGAAGATCTTAAGGTGAGATATAATTTTCTAACACCCAGAAAGCAGTGAATGAGAAGCTTGGTTTTCCATAGTGTCCTTCTTACCGGACATTTGATTTCACCTCTGAATAATATTGACAACCTCAGGTCACTCCCTGATATGTTCATTCCCAAGATTCTGCCTGATGTATGCTCTTCTGCTCCCTGTACTTACCCTTCCTCCCTGCTCTGTACCCAGAGTTGCTAGATGCTGAGTGGAAATATGGAACCCCCTACAGAAGTAGCTCTGTGACTAGGAACAGAACTAATGATTTACAGCAGGGATTGTCAAACATTTTTTGTCAAGGGCCAGACAGTAACCATTTAAGTCTTTATGAACCAGACAATTTGTGTCACAACTACTCAACTCTACCATTGTATAACACCAAAGGAGACTTAGGCAATATGAAAATAAATGAGCATGTTCGAATTCCAGTAAAACTTTATTTATAAAGCATGGGGTCAACTGGTTTTGTCCCTCAAGCTATAGTTCACTGACTCACAGGTTGGCAGAAATAAAATATATATTGTTAAGGATTGGGAAACAATGCTTTTTGGTTTATTTGTTAGAATAAACACAGGAAAATCTTGTACATTTTACAAGTGAAAATGACATAATAGTATAAATATATTAATATTAATCCCCTCAGAATAGCATCATAGAAATACATTTAAGAAAATAACTATATTGGTCCAATGAATAACTTCTCCAGGTACTAATGACAATACCTGTTCTCAGTCAGACTCTCAAAATGGAAATATTGTGAACTTAAATGAAAGTTCATATCTGAATTAGATCCCCCAACACAGAGAATGAAAGGCAGTTTTGAATTTTGGACACCTGTAGAAGCATCCTCACAGGCACGACTACTTGAAGCCAAAGCAAAAAGGAAAACCCATCATCTTACTTAGTTATCCTTTTCAAGATATATTAATATATTTCTTAAAGACACAAGTGAGCTCAAGGTAATGATACCACTGAGCAAATGTAATGTTTCAACATTAACAAGAAAAGAAAAAGTTCCTGAATGGGTGACATTTTGATATTTGAAAGAACTCTATTACTGGGGAAAAAGTTAAACCATTTTATGCCACAGTTTGGTTTTTCAAGCAGCCAAGGTATGGAAACCATAGCCTCATTAAATCTAAGGAAATAGTGAATTGATTAAGTGTACTCAATATAATGGTCCCCAATACGTAGATGAAATGTGAACACTTACTACAATATATGATTAAGTGCATAGTATTTTCAAGGTCACTTTAATATTTATGTCCAAATTAATTTTCTTTTAGGAAACAAGTAGATAAATTGTAATTTACTTATTTTCACCAACTTGAATTGGAACTACTATTAAAATTTAGGATCTTGGGTTCATAGGTTAATTGAGTATCCTGAAAGTAATCTTTTCTGGCATTTTTAAAAAACAGAATGTTAAAATTGCTTAGCAACATACTCTAACATTTAAAAGTAAAAATAATAGCCCCTCTTTACTATTTATATATTCTTCTTGAAGATTTCACTCTTAAAATACTATGTCATGAAGCAAGGTGCCCTTGTAGTCTGAAAGCAACATATGGACAGAGTAAATACAATCCCGATTAAGCTCCCTATTTTATATGGAATGGCAATATAGCCAGACATTTTAAGTATCTGCAACTTGTCAACTCCTAATTTGTGTTTTCCCATAGGACTAAGACACTACAGTGTATTTTTCCTAACTACAGATGTTTGCCATTTTTAACCATAATAAATGTACCAAAAGTTTTTAAAGCATTATATTTTTCTAGCTCATTTAAAGATAAACATCTGTTTGCTTTAAAATTGGAATAAAGTCTATGAATCACAGGAAAAGTGACACATTTTATGGGCCATATGCACGAACTCCAGAAATGGGCTAATTTTCAAAAATTATTATGGACAGACAATTATATGCTTGAAATTTTACAAGCATGTATGATTCATTACCTAAGGCACATTGAACATTTTTGCATTTAAAATGTTTTTGTGAGAAGGCAGCCACTAGGGCATGTTTCTGTTTTGGACTCATAGTTACAGAGGTACGGCCAAGTGGAAAGGTGAGTGAAATTAGCCCAAGCTTATAAAGCAGGAATTATGATCGTCAGAAAAGTTAGCTTTAGGCATACCAGTACTGATAAAATAAATTTTCATTCCTTCAAGTTAACCAGGAAAAGAGATGTGGTCAGGATGCTGGGTAACTGGGGTTATAGCCCCATCTGTGAAAATTACAATCTAGGTTACAAATGAGTACAGTTGGACTACGTCATTCCTGCAAAACTTGGCCTTATCTTTTAATACCCTGTGGGATCTGTGATGTGTAATTGGGTAAACTTGTAAATATAAATTTGTCAGTGAATACTAAGAATGATGATTCTCCCTTTGTATAGCTCAATAAGTCAACAAATGAAAGTTTGTTGGGGGGTAAAATTTAATTAAGATTGAGAAATCTTTCTGATAATTCACATAAATTATATAGAAGGTTTATATTTACAGGGTTGGAAGAAACAAATTTGGATATGTAAATTTTTGTCATGGTGATTATCCCCAAATTTAAGCATCTGGGAAAGGAAAACATAGTGATGTCCACTTTCAAGGACATATGTGATCTGGTATAGAAGGTGAACAAGTTTCCCCAGATTATTAAATAATGAGGAGACTTTTCTGATGTGCAAGGTAAAACTAAACTACATGGCTTTGCATTATCATTTCCCATTAAAAGATCCTTCTTATACATGGTATAATCATATATTCTTTTTTATTGATGCATTATAATTATACATAATAGTATTTATTGTTACATATTCATAGATGAACACAAGATATTTTGTCAATTTTCATTCAGTTTCTCTCCTTTCTCTTCCCTTCTCCCTCCCCGTAGTTCCTTTCTCTTCACTACTATTTTCTCTTCACTTCTATTTTCATGAGATCCCTTCCATTTTTTTTTTCTGTTTTTCTCTCTGGGTTCCACATCTGAAAGAAAATACTCAACCCTTGACTTTCTGATTTTGGCTTATTTCACTTAATATGATGCTCCCCAGTTTCATCAATTTTCCCACAAATTACATAATTTTGTTCTTTTTCATGATTAAATAATTCTCCATAGTGTTTGCCACATTTTCTTTATCCTTTCATCAGTTGATGAGTACCTAGACTGTTCCATTATTTGGCTAGTGTGAATTGTGTTACTATCAACATTAGTATGCATTTGTTGCTACAGTATGCTGACTTTTATTCTTTAGGATATATACCAAGGAGTGGTACATCTTGGCTATATGTTGGCTGTATTCCTAGTCCTTTGAGGAACCTCCATATTAATTTTCACAGTAGTTATGCTAATTTATGATCTAATCTAAAGTATAAAAATGGTGTTGTAAAAGCATTCCTTTTCCCCCACTTATCACTTAGCATTCATTGTTATTTGTATTCTTAATGACTGTCATTCTAACTGGAGTGACATAAAAATCTCAGTATAGTTTTTTGTCGTTGTTGTTCTGGTACTTGGAATTGAACCCAGGGACACTATACCACTAAACTATATCCCCAGTCCTATTGTCCTAATTATCTTTATTTTTAATTTTGAGAAAGGGTCTTACAAAGTTTTTGAGGGATTTGCTAAGTTGCCAAAGCAGGCCTCGAACTTGCAATCCTCCTGATCCTCCTGCCATAGCCACCTGAGTTGCTGGGACTATAAACATGTACTACCATGTTCAATTCTGTGTATTTTTGGTTTGCATTCCCCTGATTGCTAAAGATGTTGAAAATTTTTTCATACATTTGTTGGCCATTCATATTTCTTTTTCCTTTGACAATTATCTGTTTAGCTCATTTGTCCATGTATTGATTGAGTTATGTGTGTGTGTATGTGTATATAAGTTTAGTAAAGTCTTTTTTATATTCTGGATATTAATCCTCAGTCAGAAGAGTAGCTGGCGAAGGTTTTTTCCCATTCTGTAGGTTCTTTCTTCGTATTTCTAATCATTCCTTTGCTGTGCAGAAGTCTTTTAATTTCATTCCATCCCATTTATTATTCCTGGCATTATTTTATGAGCTTTAGGGTTCCTAGTGAGAAAGTCATTGCCTGTGCCTACATGCTGGAATGTTGACCCTACATTTTCTTCTAGGAGTTGCATGGTATCTGTTCTAATTCCTAGGTTTTGGATCCATCTTGAGTTGATTTTTGTGAGGGGTGAAAGGTAAGACTCTAGTTTCATTCTTCTACATATGGATAACTAGTTGTTCCAGCACCATTTGTTAAAGAGCCCGTCTTTTCTCTAACATCTGTTTTGATACCTTTGACAAGGAGCAGATGCCTGTATCTATGATAGTTTGTCTCTGTATCTTCCATTCTGTACCATTACTCTTTGTGTCTATTTTTATGCCAGTACCCTGCATTTTTTCACTGTAGCTATGTAATATAATTTGAAGTTAGGAATTGTGATGCCTCTATTGCCTTTTTGGTTTAGAATTGATCAGGGGATAGCGGAAAGGACCTTCCCTTCTCATACCCTGCAAATATAAGAATGTTATTATGGGATCATTACCATTAGCCATATCTTCACTTTGGGTCATGTTTTCTTATTTCAAGAGAAAATATCTGTTTTAAAATGGTTTAAATATATGAGGTAACTTGTGTCAAAGTAGTTATTTCATTTGCATGCAAATATAATTGCCTCCATCCCTCTGTTTCCTGCTGTCTTTCTCAGATTTGTGTTAGGATCAGGCAGTGTATCCAGTGCTGAGAAACATCTCCCCATCAGCAGTCTGCCTCAGTGGCAATGCAGTGCTCCCTAACATGGGCAATAACAAGTCAAGGACAAGGCCAAAACTGGAATGCTAAGCAAACTCATTCTAATTGTGTACTTTTTATGAAGGCATACATTCTTAGGAATAAGACAAGTTTCTGTATCCTTTAAGTTATTAAACCTCTCTCTGCTGCTCTGTATAAATAGGTGTGGCATTTGCAGAACTCTGTTCATTGGTAAACAAACCAACTTCTACACAGGTAGGTAGCTAGAAGAGGTGTTTTGGTCCTTTTGGTTATTAACTGAGAGTTCTAATTCTTTCAACTCAATTCAATAAACATTTATTGTGCACCTGTTAAGTGCCAGCTGTACTATGAGGATAGATGAGACATAGCACCTGCTCCGAAGGAGCTCACTACAAGAAGAAAGAGACATGATGAGGTCTCTAGTACATCTCATATAATTATTTACTTTCTTGCTAAAATGCATCTTTTAATAAATGCCTGGTGGTGTTCTGAGTGTTTGACATATGTCATTCTCAATAGTGCTATCAGGGTTAGTATCCTATTATACAGTAGATAAAATTGAGGTTAAGTAATTATTTGAAGGTCACAAAATTCCATGCCTGTTTCACTTAAAAATAACTGCAGGAGTTCTTTTTCTGTTCATTTTCTTGGGGGCAGGCACAGCATTTATATTTATAGCTCTGTTTTAGTATTGCATTTATTCTTTGACTTTTAAAAAAAATGTATTTTTGGTTTTATCTCACATTTCTTTTAATACTATATGTTGCCTCTTCCCCAACACAAGTAATGTATTAGAAGACTCTTTCCCCTTGGACTCCAGCTTATTCCCATATTCTGGGGTCATTTCACTCCCCACCAAGATGTTTTGACCATCAAATCTAATTTCTAAACTTCAGGACATTCAAACCTCAATTTCTATAAGAAGCAATAGTATATTGCTGTCTGCTCCAGCACACAGTGTCTTTTCTTTTTCTCAGCCTCTCTATTGCATTAGCACTGAGACCTAGTTTACATCATCACCAGTTCCATTTAGGACTTTCTCCAAACAGTGGTATGGATCTCTCTCACAAAGAGGAGCTTGGCTATCCTCTTAAGAGTAATGAATTTCCACTGTAGACAACTTCTACGATATGATTTTCTTTCCTTAGTCTCTTTACTTATAAAACTAATTTGCATAAAGGCTTTGGCCATGTTTTTTCAAAGAAACCAGTGGACTTTCTTTAATGTGCATTCTTGGTGATAAAATCTTTACCAGTTTTGGTTCTAAATACAAAACCTTGATTTTCTTGTGAGTGAACTAGTTTTATGAAATGAATTCCATCATCCCAAAGATTATTTTTCTTTTTTATCATAAAGTAGAAAAACATGGCAGAGATCAAGATGGGGTCCCACAGAGTCAGAGTTAAAAGATTGACACAAAAAGCACTCAGTTTCTTTGCATCTTTGTTTAGCTCTTTCTGTGCTGGTCAGGGTGTGCACAATCCATTTCTTGGTCCAATGTCAAAAGGACAATTTATTAGAGCTCTGTACATTCTTTGTATGCAGCACTTGGTATTTGTGGATACCTGAATGTCAGACTAGCAATGGTCTTGCCAAAGCTCAGTCTGGTAGCCATGGACTTGAAGGCTTTATATCTCTTTGGGGCCCTCCTCAAATATTAATGAGGCTTAGGGTTCAAAACGCTGAATGCTCTCTTTACTGTCTTAGATAACTCTTCCCACAGAGAGAAAATATTTGCTGAGTATGGCCATGCAGATACATCTTTTCTTAAATTGGGGCCTAGCACATTGGGGCCTGGCACATGCTTGATTCTTGTATAGAAACATATCAGTCAGCATCACAGATACTGTGCAGGGAATTGTAATATTTGGCACAGCCTGATTCATCTTGGAAGAAAGGCCAAAGGATCTTTCCCTATAATATCTCTGATGGACTTTTGAGAACTATGTTTTGGATCTAGAAGAACAAACTAATCCCATGCTGAGCCTGAAAGGGCACACAGCTGGTAGAGGAAGAATGTTCAACTTCAAAGCCAGGCTTTTCTCTTGTGCTGCTGGGATAGGAAAAGGTGATCCAAAAAGGCGAGCTGTGTGTGATGGCTCAGAGCTTTTGATGGGGGAATAGCAGGGAAGTGAACCCAGAGGATAAATAATTCGGGTAGAGTAGCAGGTCTGGAATGTGGGACAATGGAAGGCGCCAGGCCTTGAGCACTGAGCAATGCTGCCTGTTTGTGTGTTAAGGAAAAGGCAAGGGGGTAACTTAGAGAAAGTAGAGTTTTAAGAGGTCAGAATGTACAGAACAAACTGAAGGGTTGAAAATCTGGAGACACTTTGACCAACAAGGAAGCAATTAGAGCAATTCAACACAAATTACCAAAAATTATCATTAAATTAATGCAGTAGAAATCCTTGTCTCATGATTAATACAGAAATTAAAGGTGATCTTTTTGTAGGCAAGTATTCATTAAGAGATTTTTCTGCTCCATTTATTTATTAGCTCAATATCTTTTTAATTGCAAAAGTAAAACAAAAATTACCATTACTGCCATTGTTCAGGAATTTTGGGTAATGTAGAGTTATTAATTGTGAATCCAGAGAAAAAGCACATGTACCTAACTTGGAAAAATACAGTTAGGATTTATAAGTAATGCATGTACTCCAGAAGTGATCTATGTAATATTTAAAGTGTCTAGTTTATGAAATTTTGGGGGGATATGAATTTGAGGTAATTAAGTACACTCTGATGGACCATCTAGAGTATATAAGGTAAGGAAATGGTCAAGGGCTATTTTTTTCCTTGATAAGTGCTCTGATAACCAAATCTGCCTTTGAATTTAATGACTGTGTAGGGGCTTTGCAACAGTGGTTTATGCTCTCCACTCAGATTAGGTGGTGAGGTCAACTGCCTTACAGAATGAAAGTTGAAGAAGATAATTGGTTTAAATATTTCTTTGTATGGTTATACTGCTTTACTGTTAATAACTGATGGATGTCAGATCCTACTATCTTCACAATGAAAAATACTTTACAAAGAATATTATTTCTTTCTGCATATGTTTTGAGTTAACTTATGAATATAAAAAGGAGCATGCACTTGTCTCAGTCCATTCAGGTTGCTATGACAATATATATTAATTTATAAACAACAGAATACAGTTTTGGAGACTGGAAAACCAAAGATCAAGACACCAGCAGATTCAGTGTCTGATGAGGGCTTACTCTCTTTAAAAGATGGCACTCTCTTACTGTGCTTTCTCATTGGTAAAACAGAAACTGTTGTGGTTTCCTATGATGAAAGGACCAGAAACTTCTTTCAACCTCTTTTATAAGGGTACTGATTCCATTCATGAGAGCACATCGCAAGTGAATTACTTCATAAATGCTCCTCCCTCAATACCACACAATGGGGGTTAGGTTTCAACATGAATTCTGCAGGGACATATTGAGAGTATAGCAGTATATACAGTGGTGCCAAGTCAGATACATACCCTGGTCAGCATAGAGTCCTAAATAAAAGGCAGATGAAAAACAGATTGAAAGGAGAGTTATCACATCATCTATATTTGCCTATGACTTATAAACTAAAGAAATTCCAACTACATTATTCATTCAACCATCTATTCACTTGACAAATATTTACTAGACATCCATTGTGGCCAATGGTTCAGCACCTGGTATGTGCCAATCAGTATGTTTGATGTAATTCAAATAAAAAATGGATAAAACAGTCTCTTGTCTGGAAAAAGTGATACACTATTGGGGGATACAGGTAGGACTTTTTAAAAATGTAAATTGATAAGGGTTAAGACTGATTACAAAATATTTTAGAAATTTAGGAATGTTTGCATAATTTTACCCAAGTTAAGCCATGCCATTAGAAGGGAAGACACAATGTGGAATTTATCATAACTGGAGGACATTTGGCCAGGCAATTGGTGAACTAAATTTTATAATAATCATTAGGTAGCATCATTATTGCCTTTTTTTAAAATAAGGAAACAGAAACATCTAGTGATGAAGCAACTTGCATGACACCAAATGCCTAGACAGGGACAGAGTCAGGATTTCAGACTCAGTCTACTTCACTCTAGAGCCTCAATTGCCTGTGTTCCATTTTGGATATGAAAGGGTAAGTAGGAGTTT
Organism: Sciurus vulgaris; assembly: GCF_902686455.1. NCBI lineage: Eukaryota > Metazoa > Chordata > Mammalia > Rodentia > Sciuridae > Sciurus > Sciurus vulgaris. The sequence continues at coordinate 129,928,929 of NC_136471.1, read as the reverse complement.
ACCAGTTAGTGGAGGAAAGGAAATTTCAGCTCGATAGCACAGAATGTGGAAAGGTCCTTAAATGTCAAAAAGTTGTTGAGTTGAGGCCAAAGCATTTGGGGTAAAGAGCAGCAGGAAGGAACAATTTGGATAGCAAGGAGAATGTCAGCACAAATTAGGGGCTTGGTAGGAGAGGAGAGGGAAGGGTATAGAAAACAATAAACATCCATTTGGAGCCAGACCATTTCCGTTTATCCAAATTTTAGAGAGGTTGCTTCTGAGAATTTTCTTTAAAAAAAAAAAAAAAAAAAGCATAGTTTCAACTTACACAAAAGATTATTTTATAGAACTCCAAATAATGGTTTTCTCATATTATGACAATATGCATGTAATCATTTATAGATTCCGCATCTGTTTCTGTGGTCTTCATGTTTTATGTTCTTTGCTTTTTATACCTATAAGCCCACAGGTGACATTTTCACTAGTCCTGATTTACCTGTGTTAAACTTGAGTCCATATGTAGATCCACAATTTAAAAATTCATTAATTTCTGGCACATTTTATTCTCATAGCATTCCTGGGAACACATGAAATAATAGATCAGGCATAGCTTGACTAACATCTTCCTGATGTATCTTATCATTGGAACCTGTTTAATAAGATTACTTAACAGTTGTTGACAGCTATTAAGTCACTCAATGGCAAGTGGGATTTTCTCTATAATCCATTTTAAAAGTGAATTCTAACTTCCCTTAGAATTTTTCTCCTTTATAGATTGCAGGGGTGTTCCACAACTGAGCTATTTTCTCCAGCATCCCTCCTTTTTTTTCATACTGGAAATTGAAGCCAGGAGTGTGCTTTACCACCGAGCTACATCCCCAGTTCTTTTTTTTTTTAATGTAAGAACTCACTAAATCACCACAGTTTCTTTATCCATTCATCAACTGAAGGACATCTAGGTTGGTTCCACAATCTGGCTATGGTGAATTGAGCAGCTATGAACATTGATGTGGCTGTATCTCTGTAGTATGCTGATTTTAAGTTCTTTGGGTATAGGCCAAGGAGTGGGATAGCTGGGTCAAATGGTGTTTCCATTCCAAGCTTTCTGAGGAATCTCCACACTGCTTTCCAGAGTGACTGCACTAATTTGCAGCCCCACCAGCAATGTATGAGTGTACATTTTTCCCCACATCCTCTCCAACACCTATTGTTGCTTGTGTTCTTGATAATCGCCATTCTAATTGGGGTGAGATGAAATCTTAGGGTAGTTTTGATTTGCATTTCTCTTATTACTAGAGATGTTGAACATTTTTTCATATGTCTGTTGATTGTTTGTAGATCTTCTTCTGTGAAGTGTCTGTTCATTTCCTTAGTATGAGTGGCAAAGATTTTCTCCCACTCTGTAGGCTCTCTCTTCACATTACTGATAGTTTCCTTTGCTGAAAGCTTTTTTTTTTTTTTTTTTTTAGTTTGAATGTATCCCAGTTATTGATTCTTGCTTTTATTTCTTGTGCTATGGGAGTCCTGTTAAGGAAGTCTGATCCTAAGCCGACATGTTAAAGATTTGGACCTAGTTTTTCTTCTATAAGATGCAGGGTATCTGGTCTGATTCCAAGGTCCTTGATCCATTTGGAGTAGAGTTTTGTGCAGGGTGAGAGATAGGAGTTTAGTTTCATTCTGCTGCATATGGATTTCCAGTTTTCCCAGCACCATTTGTTGAAGATGCTATCTTTTCTTCATTGCATGTTTTTGGCACCTTTTTCTAGTATGAGATAACTGTATTTATTAGGGTTTGTGTCTGCATATATATATACAATGGAACATTACTCAGCCATAAAGAATAATAAAATTATGGCATTTGCAGGCAAATGGATGAAATTGGAGAATATCATGCTAAGTGAGATAAGCCAATCTCAAAAAACCAAAGGACGAATGATCTCGCTGATAAGTGGATGATGATACATAATGGGGGAGTGGGAGGGAGGCAAGAATGGAGGAAGGAGGGACTGTATAGAGGGAAAAGAAGGGTGGGGGGAAGGGAAAAAATAACAGAATGAATCAATACCATTACCCTATATAAATGTATTGTTACACAAATTGTATGCCTCTACTTCATGTACAAACAGAGAAACAAGTACCCCATTTGTTTACAATAAAAATAAATTTAAAAAAGAAGTAAATGTTGAAAATGTATAATATATTAATTTTCCATTGACTTATCTATCAAAATTACAATAAACCCTTAGCTATTACCATTAGAGTGAAGGAATTCATAATTATATCATGTGAAGCAGACAAAGTAGGAAATAAAGAGAATTGTATGTCAAAGTTGTGGCTGATAAAATATTATTGCAGACCAATTTATAGACATGTAATTAACAAGAGATCTTTTTAGTGTAAAATAAAGCAAAATAAGTTTTTACAGGCTACTGAAGTCTTCTTTACTTGAGATATATAATTGTGAAATTCTATTTCATAAAGCCATTCATGTTTCCTCCATCCGTTATATTCTGTTTGACTGAATAAGATTAAATGTTGTTACAAAAGAGGAGTTAAACTGTAATTCTAAAAGAGGAATATTTCTCTTTTCATGACACCTCTTCCACATTCTGTGGTGCATTTACTTAGCTTATAAAATTCTTTAATAAAACTTCTTGTTTTGAATTAAAAAAATACAAGAACTCACTAAATTGCTAAGGGTCTGGCTAAGTTGCTAAGGCTGGCCTGGAACTTGTGATTGTCCTGCCTCAGCCTCCCAAATTGCTAGGATTACAGGCATGCACCACCTTGCTTGACTGACAGATTACAGTTTTATGGTTCTTCCTATCCTATATCAGGCTTGCCATTAGCAGTGCTCAAGGTCTGGTTCTTTGCTTGCCAAGTATCACTTAGGTTAATTACCAAGTGTTGATTGTATTATAAAAGTCATTAGCCATCATTCCATAAATGTCATTTTTTCAGTGAGAGTGAATATAACATTTCAATACTCAACATTTTTCAGACACTGACTCCTAATTATTTGCATGTAATTTTAGCTATGAGGAAAAAAGTCTACAGACTATTGTCAAAGACAAAAAAATTGATTTACATGAGAGGAGAGAGAGAGAGAGGGAAAAACCAGTGTGAGAACAGTGAATGTTTAACATTTTGGGAATAAATTGTTTATTGTTTGGGAAATAGGACAAAATGGACATTTTTTTCATTTAGTAGGCTAACTAGGGTTATCAAAGAAAACCACCTGCATTCCGAAGGATCTCTGGAAAACCTGGATATTTTAACTGAGCAGCACACATGACAAGTTATCTCTGTGCTAAGTGGACCAATGTCCTCTACCTTAGTAAGGTGAGGCCTACACAATTTTTCTTGTAATTGCTCATATTTTATAATTTCTTTAAATATGTATTTGTATGTGATTTGTGGGCCTTACTCTTCAACTATTTTCTGCATCTGAAAGTTCTGATTTTTACATCAACATTGGCATTAAATGGCTCCAGACCTTCCTGGTCAGTTATTTGCTCCCATCATACACATGTACATCTATGTGATGTCCACATGAATGACCTATTTCAATGAAGCACTTCTTTAGTCCTTGCCTTTTCCCTCACTGAACTCAAGGTAAATGATATTCCAATCATGTCAAGTGAGCTGATTGGCATTTTCTGCTGTCACCATACTGGCTGATGACTGGGACTCTCTTTACTTACTCATTATCTCAAGAAAATTGCAAATTTCACTCTATTTATAAACTTCAGGTCTCCAGGTCTCAGCTAATTTAGTGTTTTGGGGGTTTTTGTTTGTTTGCTTATTTGATTTTAAGTTAATTTTTTAAAATCTGTAAAATTACTAGATTTCAAGCTATAGTATTTCAAGTTTTTCAGCTTTTGAGTCTGTGGCTAAGACTATTCTTTATGAAGATTTGCCTCCCAAAGCACTCTCTTTCATCTCCAAGGCATGAAATAATATCTCAGAATTGCATCATTTTATGAAATGAATCTAAAACATTGATCAGAAAGTAATGATGTTTTGGAGGGAAGCATAATGAAATATTGCCCTATTCTAAGCCATTTGCCTTTTTTCTTTATGGCTGTCTTAAAGGTTTTATTAGAACCCTAACTGTGATTGCTGTCTAATTCATGGGGATTTTTATATTGGTACTGGTGATTGAGTCCAGGGGTGCTTAACTACTGAGTCACATCCCCAGCCCTTTTTTGTCTTATTTTTATTTTGAGAAAATCTTACTAAATTGCTTGACCCTGCTAAACTGCTGAGGCCAGCCTTGATCTTGTGATCTGACTACCTCAACCTCCCAAGTCACTGGGATTAGTGGCATGTTCCACCACACCTGGCTTATGGGGATTTTTGTAAATTGATTATTGACACTAAAGGAAAGGTCAAATTTGTTTTCCCAATCTATTGCTGTTGTTGCTGTTGTTTTTGTCATTAACATACACCATTTACTGAGTGTTTGTTATTTTTCAGGCACTCTGCTGTTTTATGAGACAGGCATTAGTGTCCCCACTTACAGTTAAGGAAACTGAGGCACAGAGCAGTTCAGTGGCATGAGGTCACACAGCTGGTAAGTGACAGATCCAAGATTTGAACTCTGTCTGATTCTGAACCTTGAGCTCTTAATACTCAACTACATTTGATATTTGTTGATTGATTTTATTATGACTTCTCCACATAATTCTGTATTATTTCATATCTCCCAACAAGTGAATGAGAAATTTTTGATTAAAGAAACTTTTTAAAAGTGTCTCATTTGAGATATTTCAATGGCCCTTGAAATTAAAATTCAACGAGTCTATGATCTCTATAATTAATCATAACTGGAAGCTGATATAGAATTCCTTTCTTCTCTCATTCTGTAGTTGGGGGAAAAGCTGAATGGGAAGCAAGTAATTCGTTACCAAAGTACTGATTTTGCCTCTGGATTTGGGCAAATGTTCTGTATCTTTTAGAATTGATAATGAATAGAATAGATATTCACATTTGTGAACCTGAGCTAATCTTTCACTATGCTCTAACTTCATTTCTAAGGCAAGAAGGTTGAATGATGCACACTCATTCAATGAACACTTAGTTTTTGGTAGAACCTCCCTGGAACTAGATACAATACAAGATACTCTAAAAGCAATAAGCTAGCCTTTTACTTCCAAGGTTCCATAATAGAAAACAGAGAGACATAGATGAAAATATGCAGGTATATTTCTATAAGCAATCGCTGGTACTTCTTGAGTGTTGAGTCCTTTAATCTCTTATTTGGTGACTAAGAAAGTGCTATTTTAATCCCCATTAAGATTTTCAGGCATAGAGAAGATAAATCATTTCTTGAGAGTCATAACTATTAGTGAAAGTACAGGAAATTCAAATTTAGGCAGTAATTTAGGAAGTATGACCCAGAATGGGTACCCTCAATGGAGTCAATTAGTGGGTTTGGTTGACTCCAGCTAAGATTCCCTATGGACAAGAGGAAATTGGAGTATGGTTATGAATGATGAGTATACACATGCCATATACACCCTGGGAGTGGGAACTGGGAAAATCACTCCAAGCTGAGGAAGTAACTTGGAAAAATAACAGAGGCAGGAGGGCAAAAAAAACACAATAATGTGGAACAGTGCTGGGGTAACCTGGTAGGAGTGAGTGCTTTGTGTATAAGAGGATTATTGTTAAAAGATAAGTAAAGGTCAGCTTGTAGAGGACCACGGATGTCAAACTGAGCAAGCATGGTTAATTTTTTATTGGCACATAATAATTATACTGAGTAAGCAAACTTACATGGTACTAACCATGTGCCTACTTTACACACATTAACTTATTTATTCATTATAGTGAGGTTATGTGTCATTAGAACCATTCTCATTTCATAGACAGGAAAACTAATCACATAGACTAACTTGCCCGGTACCACATAGGTAGTATGAGGTAGAGCTGGAATTCAAATTAAGGAAGTCTGACTTCAGAGGCCATGATGTTGTTATGCTGCCTGTTTATTTGGAAGTAGAATGATGTAATCAGACTGGGGCCAATAAGTGAGGACCCGTATATAGGAAAAGGAAAGAAAGGAAAAGAAAGATAAGTGTCTCAGAGAGGAGAGGCCAGCTGAGGTCACTGTTGCTCTCCATATGACTGATAGTCACTGGTGCGGTAAGATGGAAGCCTTGAAAAGGAGTGGGGCCATGGGGATGGAATTTGGAAATAGGAGCTCAATGTTCAAATTCTGACCTTGTCCTTTATTGGTTGCTGAGTGACCTTGGGCTGGGGTTTAACCTCAGTGATTTGATTTTCTCATTCGCAAAGGGGTACGTGAGAAGAGCCTCAGCAAATGAATTCTGTTTTGGCCCAACTGATTGTGAGGTGTCAGCAGGCCATCCATCTGGCTAGCCCCAGTAGGTCAGATGGAAATGTGGGTTTGGAGCTCAGGAAAGAGGTCAGGGTTATAAATGTACTCCAGTGTCACCTCCAGGGATGTAAGAGTAGGAATGGCTAGGGTGGATGTTCAGATGGCAAGAGAAGCCAGGGAGAATAGCTGATGAAAAACTATCTACCTACTCCTGAGAAGCCATCAGGATTGATGAGACCACTAGGAGTGTACTGCGTTTTTCTAGATCCATCATTCCATAGTTAATATATTTTCTGATATGTGAAGCTGTTACTAGCCTCTTCCCTCCCATCAGCATTTTTCACCTGCACAGGATTCATCATGAGTTGGAGGTTGTGAGTGCTAATGACACTTATTTATTGGTTCTCCACATTTGCTATTTCTGCAAATGCTATGACTTCAGCAGCAGGACCTCATACAGTATTCTTACAGTTAATTAAGTCCACATTCAAAATCTAATAGCAGGTTTTCCCTTCCTTCTCAATGTTCCAAAGTTACCATTCCTTTCTAACAGCATTATATGTTGCCAGAAAAATTACAATGCTCTTATTTAATATTTTATTCATGCATTCATTTCCTTAATTTTATTTCAGATTCAGAAATAAAGTAGACCACTGACGTTAAGAAAGATTGCCAAAAATGGGCTTAGAAATGGCTTCTGTTAGTGCCTTTTTTTTTTTTTTTTAACTCTGAAGTCCCTTGGTACACATGCCTGGTATCTATCTAGGCTGTTCGTTCTTGCTCTGAGGCTCACCTCAGCAGGCGGTGCCATTTAAAAATATACAAATATAACCCTAAGAAGTCTTCCAAAAATAATATAGGTCCTTGCTGAAAACGTTGAGGACATGTGGAGTAAATGGAATGTGGTGGGGGCACCACAATTTATTGCAAAACTTTCCCAATATTATCATCAAATTCCCTTTCCCAAATCCCACTTCCTTCAGTACCTGCTCAGATTTATCTTTTTCTTCTCTCCTCTTCTCTGTCTCCTATCCAGCCATCCTTAAACGATTTGTTTTCTCTTTAGATATTACATTTTACTCTTCTCTTTCTCCTTGCTTTCATCCCAATTTCCAGTCCTTGTCAAAACCAAACACTTCTCCTTATTATTCTCCATCATTAGAAAGTGGAGCAGGAGGAGGAGGAGGAATATTTATGCTTTGTCCCTGTCACAAAAATATTGATTTCCTAATGGTAATTATTGAAATAGAACTGAGTCTCATTCAATAAATCGTGTGCAGCAGATTCCTAGCCAAAGAGCATGCATTTATCTTTCGGTAATTTAGTGAGATTTCACTGACCTTTGCAAACTGATGGTGCTTAGTTCCTTTGGAGTCAGTTTCTGGGTTTTAAATATATAAAATTATAATATATAAAAATTGTATACACAAAGACACACAGACACACACCCTACATATGCACCCTTCAGTAGATGGCAGGTACTAAGTGGATCTAGGTTTGTAGACCTCTAAATCCATCACAGTGGGGAAGGGAGGTAAATATAACTCTTAAATTGTTCTTCACCCTATCCTTTTACTTCTTGCCCATTAAGCACAAGCCAAGGGAAAATAGTAGTCAAAATTTCTTCAAAGTTTTTTGTTTGTATAAAGATATAAGTTGTTTTAGTCAGTTTTTTTGCCACTCTGACCTAAAGACCTGACAAGAACAATTTTAGAGAAGGAAAAGTTTATTTGACACAGTTTCTTCAGAGGCCTCAGTTCATAGATATCTTGCTCCACTGCTCTGGGCCTAAGGTGAGGCAGAGCATCATGTTAGAAGACTGTGGTAAAAGAGAGCAGCTTAGGACATGGATACCAGGAAGCAGAGAGAGACTACTCTGATTACCATGGACAAAATATAACCCCCCATGGTACATTTCAATGACCCACCTCCTTAGCCATATCCTAACTGCCTACAGTGACCACCTAATTAATCCATATCAGTGGCTTAATGCACTGATTAGGTTAATGCTCTCCTAACCCAATAATTTCACCTCTAAAGTTTCTTGCATTGTCTCATACATGAGCTTTTGGAAGACATCTCATATCTAAACCATAAAATAAGTTAAACCTGGTTGAAAACAAATGCATAGAATGCCAGGTATCCAGTAGATAAATGGAAGATGGATGTGCAGATTATTGATGGATAAATGGATAGAAGGATGGGTTGATGTGTAGTGTAAGGAGAGTTGGTCCCTCTCACCCTCTAATGTAGCAGGATGAGGCATGAGTGTGCTTATAACTCAGTTATGGATCTACACAGACTTGCACTTCAGATCTATTTTGGCATTAGTTTAAAAGAAAACACTTCCTTTTCTTCTAGCAAGTGTACTTCTGTCCCTTTCTAACGAAATTCAGGAAGGCTGAGTAAATTTCCCTGTGACTTCTACCCAGGTAGCAGCAACAGTAGAGAATTATGGACTATCAACCATAACCAGTGATAATGAATAAACAATTGGGGAACCTTTGTAATTCCTCATGTTACTGATTCTTATTACCCACTGACAATTCCCCACTGGATAAGCCTACAATTTCTGATATGCAGCATGTGACATACTAGAGTAGGAGGAATGGTAGCAAATTTAATTGATCACTTGTTTAGCCAACTTATTGAACACTAAATCTATTCATGTCTTATAAAATATCATTAATCTTTCTAGTTCTTTAAAATACAACAATATAAAGTGTGTTTAAGACTTAGGAATTTGAAAAAGAGTCCCCAAATAACATTTTCTCTGAATTTATTAAATATATTTGTTAAATGATAGGGGTATAGCTCAGTGGTAGAGCACTTGCTTAATATATGTGAGACCCTGGGTTTGAGCACAGCACTGAAAAACAATCCCCAAAATGGACAACCTAACAAAGCATTAATTAAGCTACTTTATGAATAAGAATTCTATAAGGAAGTGGAAGCACCTTTACTATTTCTCAAGCTTTGTAATATAATTTTGCCTTTGAAATATATTTTTCCATAAGAATTTTTAAATATCTAATTTTTAAAAAAATAAATTTAAAAAATGTAAGTTTTAAAAGTAAATGCTTAATAAAGATTAGTATAATTGGTATGAACTAACACTACCCCAAATTTAGAAGCCAGTTATACGAAAGCAAAGCACTAAGCAAGGATTTGGCACGTTATTGGAATGGCAAGGTGATAGTTAATGAAAGCTTCTGTTAATGAAAGAGTGTTATGGATCATCAAGGAATAAGTAGAAAGTGTTTCATGGGATGATAAAGTTTTATAAGCAAAAATGAGGCTGTATTGGAATTATGTAAATACAGGAGAAGGCAGAGCCTACTCTGAAATTCTTATATTGAAGTGTTATAAATTTAGAAAAGGCTTAAGCAGAGTAGGCTTACATAGAGTCCTGGGTCCAAATTCAATCTCTCCCACTGAGTTTACACTCCAGTGAAAATCTCAGCAAAATTATGTAATTTCTCTGCTTAGATTGCCTTATCTGTAAAATTGCTGAAATAATACCCACTGTAGGGAATTGTGGTGTAAGTATATCCCCTTTTCTTTCTAGCATACTTCCTGTTCAAACTCAGCTACACTTAATACCCCTTACAAATATTTTGTAGTCTGCCACCTAGTTTTGTCAAAAATGGCATATGCATCTTTATTCTCTAGTCATCTTGTTCTACTCCTTTATTTGTTGAGGAAGATTACCAATTCCATGATATCTTTTCTTTTGTTTAGAGACTTTTTAAATAATCATTTTAGTGGCTCATATGGATGCTTTTGTTATTTCTTTGAATAATATAATAATATATGCTTCCTTTAAAAACATCTTAACTCTTAAAAGATTTTTTCATCAATTCATAACTGTAGAATTGGCACTTGCAAATAGAATATAGCATTGTGTGGGATCTATTGTCCAATATTCTGAAACAAGTAGTTAGCATAAGTAATATTTTTCATCACCACAAAAGTATATAATTTTCTTCTCATGTAATTATTTGGGGGTAGTTGTGATAATACAGTGATTCAGCATGTTTGGGAATATTCTTTTTTAATCATATAATTCAGTCAAGAAAAACCTGCATTCTCTGAGTTTGAGCAAAGGAATGAAGGCTGAAAAAATTTTATATTCATACTGGAACATATTTCTTCTTTCTTGAAATTATTGTTAATATTTGTTAATTGTCAATATTTTATATGTTTAATATTTTCCATGGCCATTTGTTACAAAAATCTTGGCAATATTTATCAACTTTTAAAACCTAGAATTTTATGATATGCCTTATAAAATTGATAGAAAAATTTCACCTCAGAAGTAGCTGAATTGTACATGGGGAATTAGAAATGATTATTTTTAAAAGAAATGATAATAAATGTTAGAAAATAGTAAGATAAAATCTTATTCTTCCTAATTATTTTAAAGAAGTTTCAAAAGGTTGCATTTTACTTTCTAATCTGAGGTGATACCAATTCACTTAAATTATTATTATTTCAATTGTTCATCAAAGTGGAAATATGTATTTAAAAATTTTATAGTGAAATGTGCCTGGTCTTTGATATTCAGTTTACTTAAATGTCTTTTGTATTATAATATACATACAGATATTTCATAGTTACTGCAAATTTATCTGAACGTAATTATGTAATTTAAATTACCACCATCAATTTTCATTTTAAGTAATATTTCATAAATAAATATGTACATTTATTTTACATTACATTTTTTCCTGCTGTGGAAATCCAATTTATGAACAGTTGCTTACAAGGTATACTCAATGTATTAAGGGTAGGTTTTACTAGATTAAATTCATGAAGACAGATAATATAAGTTATCTCTTTATCAAAATTTAAAAATATTACAAACCCTTACATTGCATGGGCATCAACTTTCTTTGAAGATGAATTAAGGTTGGAAATTAAATTGCAGATATTGAAATTTTCTTTTCAATCAATGACCTACTTAGAAGTTGAGAACTCTTCGTCCACCAAAATCAAACTCTTAGCTGTCTTAGACAATAAGTAAAGGAAAATATAAAAGAAGTACTATTTATCTTATTTTTATTAGTGGGAGAGAAACAGAGAATGAGGATGTTATTCTGTTTCTTACATTAGGAGAAACAAGTGAAATCAGGGGTCTCAAGGAATTCAGTCATGCCCAAAAGTAGAGTGCAGAAGAGGACCACAGTGATTCCTCATCATTTCCTGGAGTGAGAACTGAAGACACTTGCCCTGGGTTCCCCTTTGCAATAATCAAAGTCTGAAGGAAATGCTTCTGGGTGTAGGGATGGGGGACAGTAAACCTTGAATGAACCTTCACTGTCTAGAAGACCTAAAATAAGACATTTAAGCCAGTAGCTCAGGAGACTGAGGTAGGAGGATCACAAGTTCAAGAACAGCCTCAGCAACTTAGCAAGGCCATAAGCAACCTAGTGAGACCCTGTCTCAAAAAAATAAAATAAAAAGGCCAGGTATGTAGCCCAGTGATAAAGTGACCCTGGATTCAATCCCCAATATATAAACACACACACACACACACACACACACACACACACACACACACACACACAACGAACATTTATTTTTTTATCATAAACTAAGCCAAATAAGATAAAACTGAAGAATTCACTAGTACAGAGACTAAGGCTGCTCCCCCTATTTTTTACTGAATCCAACACTTTCAAAATGGAATAATGGAGAAAATTTTTGAAAGAGGACACAGGGTGTTCTGACCTCATTCTCTTCTCATAAATTAAAGGAAAACAATAAGAAAAAGAATGCAAATCAGAGAAGAAAACACCAATTTAAATGGTACCAAATAAACAAATCCCAACCTATTGATCATATGAGAGAGTAGCCACAATCAGTGAAACCCAGCCTAAACAAAGGCGCCCTTTGGGAAGAGTGTTCCACAAAATGAGAAGTAGAAAAGCAAAGCTCAGGGAACGACCCTGAATGAACAGGATCTGGAAAATGGGTGATTCTATCCTTGCCAGAAAACAGCAGAGACATGAGGTTGATGGAGAAGTCACTAAGACAAACCCTGTTTGCAGAAGGCCAGGCTGGCTGGAATATGGCTGAGTGGAGGAAAGACAGTGGGTGGTATTCAGCTATGCAGCAGCTTATGTCAGCTGAAGAAAAAGAAACCATCTTAAAAAGCACAGAATCACCACAAACATGCACAAATCTTGTGACACACTGAGTTTCTTGCAGGCCATATGCAGACCTTCTGTTTGCACTGCAAATGGTTAGTAGGATATAGAATCCTGTAGTCCCCAATGTAATCAAAAGCAGATCTCTTGGGGAAAGGGAAGAACCTGACAGTAAGGCTACCTCCAGAATTCTCTAGCCCTAAGTGCCATCCTGAAGTAACCAAATGGTTATGATGCCAAGGAAAGACAATGGTGAAAGCCCAGGAGACTGTATGGAGCCAAGTTGCCATCCAGTTATAAAGGCAAAAAGAGACACTTTTGAAAATGTGAGTGTGACATCTGCAAGGTCTTCTTGAAACAAAACAAAACAAAACAAAACAAAACCTTGACTCTGAAATTTCTTTAGCCAGAAATTAATAGAGAAACTGAAATGAATATTATGTCCATGTCAACGGAAGAGTCTAACCAATTGTGGGAAATAGAATTACAACAGAGAATGAAAATACTTTATGTCTTCCTAATGAGTCATTAATAATATAATTTCTATAATGTAATTAACAAAAAGTTCGTGACAGGACAGCATGTGAGAGTTTACAGGTATAGGATTCCTCATACTTAAGAGGCAGAAGAAAAAGGTACTGCCTAAAATGAATGCAGTAAGTTGAGCATAGTGGTACATGGATATAATCCCAGTGGCTCTGGAGTCTGAGGCAGGAGGATCACAAGTTCAAGGCCAGCCTGAGTATGTTAGCAAGACCCTGTCTCAAAATAAAGTCAAAATGGCTTGGGATGTAGCTTAGTGTTAGAGTGACCCTGAGTTCAATCCTCAGTGCCAATAAACAGACAAACAAAATAAAAAATATAATAAATTTTTAAAGGGCTGGTATGTAGCTCAGAGATAGAATTCTTGCCTAACATGCGTGAGACCCAGCACTGCAAAAAGAAAAAAAATACATTAGGCAATAGAGCCTTAAATTATGTTATAAATACAAATCAGTTGAAGAATTCAAAATATAACAAATAACAATTGAGAGATGGAATAGGGAGGGAATGTAAGTGGAAACCTAGAGTCTATATTCCCAGTTCTTAGGCATGTGATAAATTTTATCTGTTCTTTCTCATGTAAAAATTGATGAAGCATGTGTATATTGACTTATCTTAGAGTCTGAAGTTAATAGACCTTGTATATAATTAATAATGCATAGAAGAAATGTTTGGACATATAACAAACTTATAAAGGTAACCATTAAGAGATTTGAAAAATTCACAATAATATGTCCCAATTTTCAAGTAAAAAACACAAAACAGAGCATGTAGCTATATGATTTAGATATGAAACAGGAAGATGTTTTGTTCCTTATTTTTTTGTCCTAATCAATTTATTTTTTATGCCATGAGCCTGTGTTATTTTAAAATAAAAAGACATGAGTAGATTTTTAAAAAATTCTCCAACTCTAGATTTGCATTAATGGTTGTATTGTTCTTTAAGTGCAAAATTTCTGACCTGTTTGCTTTGCCAGGTTTTAGAAGATAAGCTACCAGATTCATTTGTGAGAATGAGGTCTAACATCTGCCTTGGTCATTCTGACCTCATTGTTATTGAAAAAGAAAATTTTTTTGAAGTACAATGGCGGGCAGAGATAAACTGTCTCATATTTAATTAAATTTTAAAAATGTTTCTGATTAAAAACACCCTGATATGGACTATACATTGCAGCAGGTTAGACATTTCAAATTAATTTTGTAATAAGTTAAAAACAGGTCAAGAGACAGGAAATGAAAACTGGAGGTGAGCAAGGAAAAGGTTCATGGAAAATTCTTTTAGAATGAAAGTGTTCTTAAATCTATTGATTAAACCCTTGAAAGAGGCTACATCATTTCAGAACAAGATGTACTCAAAGTAGAATATGGCAGGAAATGAGAAAGAACATTTGGAGAAAATGTATTTACCTGTAATCTTTGATAATGTTACAGTTCTTTCTAGAAAATATTGTGTAATGTGGAGTCCTTATTTTGCCACCCTGTTTGTGTATGCTTCCCTTAAAAACAGAGGTGCCTAAGGCTTGGTTCTTCATGTGAAAATTTCTCAGCTGCCTTTAAATAAATGGTTTCCAGTCCTGGGGATTTCACAATCTTCTACATTGTTCTTTGAATTAGGGGACTACCATAGCGACAGTTTTCATGATGCCAAAAAGGAAAGGACATTTTAAATAAACTTTTTAATAAAGTAAACACACAGACCAAAAATGAACAAGTTATAAATGGACAAGTCAAAGATTTTTCACAAAGTAAACAGTCACGTTATAGTTATAGCTTAGAGCAAATACCAAAATATTGCTTGTTCATCTGCAGCCCCTCAGATTCTCACTACCAGCCAGGAGCAATGTCTGTCCTGACTGTCAGTGCTATGGGATAGTCTTTTTAAACTTGATTTTAATGGAATCATAGAGCATGTGTTCTTTTGAATCTTGTTCTTTCATTCAACATTATGTTTGTGTTTCATTCATATAGCAGTATGCAGTTGTAGTATATTTTCGGTGCTATAGAATTTCATTGAATGAATATATTACAATATGCTTAGCCAGTAAACTTTTGATGGGCATGTGAGTTTTTCCATTTATGAGCTATCTCAAAGAGTATTGATATGAACCTTTGGCTACATGCCATTTGCTGAATACCTGTGTGTTTATGTTGGGTTCATGAACTATGAATATAACTGTTGCACCAAAAGACATTTCTTTCTTCCTTTCTTTCCTTTTTTTTTTTGTTTTTGTTTTTGTATGTTCAGCTTTGGTCCTGACTCTCAGTGTTCCAAAACATATGTGCCATTTTTATCTCAGCAGCATTGTGTGAGAACCCCACTTGCTTTGTCACCTTTCTTTAATACTTGCCATTGTCTAACATTTTTAGTATGGCCATTCTAAGGTGTGCACAGTCGTAGCCAATTTTGGTTTCTAGTTGTATTTTTAAAAATAGGACATTTTAACAGAAAAATAAGAAAATATATAACGCAGAAAAAAAATAAAATCCTTTGCAACTGGCAACTTTGGAGAACAATTAACAACTTTTAATGACTTGTAAACAGTTTTATGTATATTTCAAAAATATGAATGCTGAAAAATAGCAACATTAAAATTTCCTGTGAAACGTGACAAAAATCTTTGTTGCTTTCTTGAATACCCATAATATTTTGTGATTTTGTTGTTGTTCTCTAGTTCAACATAAACCCAGCTAGCAAAGCCTGGGTATTCAATTTGTTCTGGTATTTCCATTGTTATTACATTTGTAATTGAAATTTGAATGAATAGCTATATATGGATATTCTAAATGTAGAATGTTCTGGCCAAACTGAGAGGCCAAAGAATAGTAGTTCACATGTCTGAGACTCCCTGCAGGGCCAGGAAGAAAGTGTGGGTTGACTGGCCAGTCAGAACCAGAGAAGGGGACCTTTCCTGGTCTTATTTCTCTCTGTATATACTCAGAGAGAAGATTCTGGACCTACCTGCACCCACTGTCACAGAGAGAAATGTATTTCAGAGGGATTCTCTCACTGGTAAAGTGTTGTCCCACTGGCTAGCACAAGTCTACAGACCAGCTTTCAGAAACAATTTCTCTGATTATGGAGTCTGTGTTTCATCCCTAAAACACTTACCTCTCTCTGCGTGGGGTTGCCCCATCTTGGCTCATCATCAACAACTGCTTTGACATCCCATTATTATCCATTTACTAGACATTCTTCCCAGAAGATTGACTTATGCCTTATAGAAGGCTACAAAGCCATCACACTGGACTTGACAGCTGAAACTCAAAATATTTGGGTTGCTCATCAGAACATTCTTCAGAGGCAAATTTACTGCTGAGTTAATGACCCTTATGCTTCAGAGTTTTTCACTTGTTTAGTCCCCTTGTAAGGCTGCATATCTAGTTAAATTTTCTTTTATATTTTTTATTGTTACTCTTAATGAGAACTCACCCAAAATTTTATAAACTTCAGGTTCAAGGAAACCTTGCTAACACTTGGCTTCAGATGTCTGTTGTCATCACTGACTTATTTTATTTATTTCTAA
This sequence comes from Sciurus vulgaris, assembly GCF_902686455.1. Classification (NCBI taxonomy): domain Eukaryota; kingdom Metazoa; phylum Chordata; class Mammalia; order Rodentia; family Sciuridae; genus Sciurus; species Sciurus vulgaris. The sequence goes on along the minus strand of NC_136471.1, from coordinate 129,912,385 downwards.
ATTATTTTATTTATTTGTAATTATTTTTAATTTGGAAGAGAGTTTGAAAACTGACTAGACTAACAGTTCTTTGTGGCAGAATGCTACGATTAGTTGTGAAATGCATTTCAGTTAATGAGAACAATGAGCACTATTCCTTGAGTACTCATTTTGCTCAGGTATAAGACTCAATTGGATTTCCTTTAGCATTTTTGACACTCCTAGAATAATCTAATTATTATCTTTATTTTTCACAGGGGGAAACAGCACTTCACAGAGGTTAAAGAAACTTACCTACGTCCTATGTCTAAAGAGGGGCAGAGCCAGGGCACTTTGCTTTCACTAATCGTTAATCACTAAAATGTTTATATGATCAACCTGTCTCAAATCCTTTTAAATATAAATAAGTCAAGTTCTCAAGTTTTACCAATATTGAGTTTTCATTTGCCTAACAAATGTGTTCTTTCTGTTGGGAAAGAATTATATCTGACTCAAATTTATTATATCCATGCTATGGCCTCTGAATTCTCCAAAAAAGGACTCCCATATGAACATCTGTCTTTTTCATATGGCAGACAAAAATTAAGAGCAACTGAGCTGGAATGCTTGCCTGCCCTGGTTTCAAAAGGAATAGTCATGGCTAGCTGCTCCTTGCCCACGAGGAGTAGGGGATTAGCTTGCAACTTGATGCAGTGTCAATATTCTGTGTCTATCTCAGTGGACCCTAAGGGGCACCTGCCTTGTTTGACAAGCATAGAACTGACTACACAAAAGCCAAAGACAAGCCAAGGTTATTTCCATGTATCCAAGTATTTTCCCCACTTTATTCAGTGATGCAACAAAGATTTCATACTATCAGAGATGATAGAGTTCATCTTGAGCTTCAGGTTTGGGCCAAGATGTTATTTCTTTGCTACTTAATGAAAAACTTGCCAGGCTTTTTAAATCCAGATAAGACATTGCTCCTAAGAGTTCAGAGATTTTGAAATTTGGAACACAGTGATTACTTTTTTACAAGTAGCTGCATAATCACTAATATAAATTGTTCCGCTTGAAGATTATATTAAGTGATACAAGAGAATTCTGTCCAGAACTAGAAAATCTATCCATTGATATCAGGTGACAGAATAAGAAGTCATTGCCTCCTCCCACCCCACTGAAGGGGATTAAAATTCAGTGTTATAAAAAATGACTGAGTAGACTATTGACAAATCTCACTTTAGTGTTTGCCATTTATTTTTTATGCATTTATTTTATTCATTCATTTTTTGTGGTGCTGAGGATCCAACCCAGTGCTTCACACATTCTAGGCAAGCGCTGTCACTGAGCTACAACCCCAGCCCACTGTCTGCCATTTCTCTATAACAAAGTTTGTTCAAAGTTTGTTTGTTTGTTTCCCTTGATGAATGAAAAAAAAATCATTTAAACAACATATTGTATGAATAGCATTCCATTTTCCTCTAAGAGAGAGGTAATGGAATGCTTTATTTTTTCTTTCTGTTAAGTCAGTGTTTCTATGTAGCACCTATAGATACTTTTTGTACACTGAGGTTTGTATCTGTAATGTCCTATTAATAGTGAGACACATCTTGAATATACCTGCAGGCACTTCCATGTATGTTTAAATTATATTCTGTAGCTCATATAGTGGTCACAAAATTTTAATGAAAGTGCAATAAATGACAAATTATATTAGCTGTACAGGGAAAGTAAAATAAGTGAATGGATTTTCTCTCTCCAGTATTAGAGATTATCAAGGTGAGTGTAGGTAGTTGAACTGTTTGGTTCTTCCTCTCCAGTTTTCTTTTGGAATAAGGTTTTCATTTCCCTCTGTTAGGATGGATTTATAATTTTCATATTAGTTCTGTGCTTCCAAGGTATTAAGTAACAAAATCAAAGCCAGTATGGACAAAAATAGCAGAGGGTATGATTCTTGAGTCATTTACATTAAAATATGAACTGCATGTGTGCAATGTGCTGAATGATTGTGTCCTCTCAAAATGCATATATTGAAACCCTGATCCTAATGTGATGAAATTAGTAGTTTCTTTTGAGAGGAAACTAGGTAATGAGGGTGGAGATTTCATGAATGACATCAGTGCCATTATGAAAGGCACCCCAGAGAGCTCTCTTCATTTTCTTTTTGACATTTGTGAGAACAGAGGAGAAGGTGGTCATCTACAAGACCAGGAAGCAGGTTCTTGCCAGACATTGAATCTATTGACACCTTGATCTTGGACTTGCCAACTTCCAGAACTGTGCGAATAAATGTTTATTGTTTAAGTCACCCAGCCTATGGTGATTTGTTATAGCAGCCTGAGCTAAGTCACTATGTATTGTATGACACAAAGTCACTTACTCTTTTTGAATGTACCTCAAGCAAAATTAGCCAAGAACATCTGACCTATATGAAAGCAGTAAGGCTGCAACATATTATTAATTTCTATGCAAGTAATGGTGGTATTACATATTGTTATTTTTGTGATGATTAATTATCTCTTAACTTCAAAGGAAAAAATAATTCATGTTTCTTAACCTATGAGTAGTCAAATTCATAGAGGCAGAAAGAAGAATTGTGGTTGTCAGAGGCTAAAAATCAGATTGGTAGGCATCAAAAGAAAAAAATAGGTAAGTTTGACTTATTCAAAATTAAAAACTTTCATACATCAAAATATAATATTGAATGAAAAGGCAACCCATGAAGTAAGAGGAAATTATATATCAGATAAGAGATTAATATTCAGAATATACACAATTACTATGGCTCAACAGCAAAAACAAATGAGCAACATGATTAAGACGAAGGATTATATAGACTTTTCTCTAAAGAATATATACAAGTGGCCAATAACCATATGAAATGATGCTTACTATCACTCATTAAGAAAATGCACATTAAAACACCAGTGAAATACCACTTACCCATTAAGATGGCTGTTATCAAAAAAGCAGAAAATTAGAGTAGGTGAAGATGTGGAAAGTTTCGAACTCTTGTGCATTGTTGGTGATAATGTAAAGAGATAAAGTCACTATGGAAAATGGTATGGTAATTCCTCATAAAGGTTAAATATGGAATTCCCTTATGATCTAGGAATTTCACTTCTGGATATAAACCCAGAATAAGTGAAATCTGAATCTTAATGAGGTATTTGTACACAGATATTCATAGCAGCATTATTCACAATAGCCAAAAGACTGGATCCACCCAGGAGTTCATTAACAAACGGATGCATGATGTGATATATACATACAATGGACTATTATTTAGGCTTAAAGAGGAAGGGTATTCTGATGTGGGCTTCAAAATAGATGAACCTTGATGACATTATGCTAAGTGGAATAAGTCAGTCACAGAAGTATGAATACTATCTGATTCTGATTATTAGAAATAACTAGAGGAGTCAAATTCATATAAACAAAGTAGAATGGTGGTTGTCAGCAGCTGAGAGAGGAGTTAGTTATTGTTTACTGGGTACAAGAGTTTGAGTTTGGGAAGATGAAAAAGTTCTGGAGATAGATGGTGGTAATGGTTTACAACAATGCAAATAGAGTTAATGCCACTGTACAGTTAAATGGTAGATTTTAAGGTATGTATGTTTTGCCCCAATAAGTAAAAAAAAGAGAGAGTGATATGTTCAGTCTCCTATTCATTTCCATCTGCTTTTCCTTGGGAATTTGTAAGTGATCGCACCAAGATTTTAATTCTGGTGAGTTTATCTTGAAGAACCCAAAACTCTACTGCTTCAGTGGCAGCTCTGTCTTTAATGTTTGACTTAGGTCACTGGGAGACCGAGGGAAATCTTTACTTACCATGATTTAAATTTAAGGAGAAAAATGATTATAAAACATCAAGAAGGAGAATTCAATTATAGTTCTTAAATCAGAAAAGGGATGGCTTACAGATTGAATGTTGGATTTTGTAAGAACAGTAGGGGGAAATCTATTAAAACAGTTCAGAATGTAGGTATCCCTTGCTCAGTTCCTTATAATTTGATTTTTGCTCACCCAGTGTGTAATTTGTAATGATTTTTAAACTAGATTTCCAAGTACACATTACTTCTGTAAGTGCAACAGTATTGTAAAATATTCTGCAAAGCTTGCCCTAAAGGGAATCATTGCCTTTTTTGTATTTAATCAAGGGTATGGAATGCTGGAAGCTATCATCAATGCTAGATAGAAAGAATGTGATGCCTGTTTCCATGATGCTGCAAATGTGATTGCTGGCAGATCTATTATTAGCTCAGAGTTGATTTTTGACCTTCGATTTATTAAATTAAAGAAGCTATAAAAATAGAGATGAATAAAATGAACTGATGAAAACCCAGGGCATATTCCTCACTTATTTTCCTTATGAATATTTAGCATATTGGGGGGTACATATATACATATACATATAATTAATGCTTCCTGTGCAAATCATTTCAAAATACTTTCAGGTTAACATGATTGGAAATAAATTCATAGAGTTCACCTTCTCTCACCTTTCCACCATTCTGTTTGTTTGCTGTTAAAGAACCATTGATGTATTCTCAAAAGAGTGCCACCATTCTATTGAAAGACAGAGAACCACAGGTATGGACAGTTTCCCTCTCTTCCTTCTCTTACTTATGCTGTGAGTTACAGCTCATCTATTGAAGGCAAGACTGGAGAACCTCAGTGTCTCATTTATGACACTGAAGTCTCTGATTCATCTGATAATGACCATGACAGATATTTAGGGACAGGATAGGGACTTGAGTGAATTTATTAGTTCCATTTTATCAAGCAGACCCTTCTGAGATTTAGGTTTAGCTCTTGGTCTTTGAAAGAACTGGGTAGTTCAAATATGGCCCAATTAAATTAGGTCAGGCATGTATACTTCAGTGTGAATAAATTATCATGATTCTGTTCTGAATTTGGTAGGGATTGGGGGAATGGAGACCAAATTTCAATAACTGCAAAATTTTTCAAGACTGGTCCACTCAGTGAGCCGAACTGAAAAAATTTATTTGGAAAATATGTGGATAGTTCATTGGAGGGCATCCATTAATGTATGTATATTGGCAAGCTTAATATTTTCAGCTTAATTTTCTATATCAAAACTAAACATAGAGAAAAAAGGAAGGAAATATTCCTGTTTCATCTTCCTTTTACTCAAATTCTAATTTTAAACAAGTCTGAGTCACTATTGGTCACCAATATTCTGAGATATATTCTGAGATGCAGACCAACTGATATGAAATCCTTTTCCTCTTTCCACAAATTAAATGCATACTAAAATCTCACCATGCTCTGGTTAATTTTTGATATTTCTTCAGTACTTAAAAACTGTTTGGATTTCTAGTACTCAGTCCATGCCACATGTTCCTCCATTGAGAGGGTGACCATCTTTGAAAAACTATTTCAAGAAATGAGTATATTCAAGAATAACTTCATGTTCAAGCAACACAGTTTTCTGACAGTTATACTTCTACTTTATATATTCATTTATTTTCTAATCATTTGAGAGAAACTCAAAGAGAACTAATTTGCTCTACTGCTAAAATTTCATGTCATGCAAAAAGGAAACTCTGCAGACCTAAATAGAGCTCTCTGGCTCTGAAGAGTGATCACAGAAGTCAGTTAATAGTGGGTCAGAGACATTAAAAGAAGTGGAATTTCTATGAGAAAAGTAAGCTAATGCAGTGTAAGAGTTGAATATGATGGCCTTGTAAAAACAAAATAATGTAAACCAGGTATTTGTTGAACTATGTTAGACTATGCTGTCCAATATTGCAGATTTCTGAATCTTTCACATAAGGTCCATTTTGAAGAATACTTAGATATTAGTTAACAGAAGGATTTTATAGATAGCCAGAGCAATGAAATTTCATTTGGAATATTAAGGAAACCTTCTTGGTAAGAACACATAAGCAATAAAATTGTTAAAGAAAATTATGGGTTTGCCAACTCTGGAAGTGTTCCAGGCTGAACTTGACATCACCTCTCTGGGATAATTTTGAAATCACAGGAGCAGGCTTGCCTTGATACAGAATGGGCAGATGAACCACCAGGCCTTGCTGGGAACACCAATACTGTCTTTCCATTTGGTGTCCCCTAAGATTTCCCAGCATTGTTCCTGGGAAAGGAGCTAAATAAAACTTGCTACATACAAATTGAATACAGTGATTTTCAATTATTTTTAAACAATGATTCTTTTTGCTCTATTATATGAGACTTTGGGTCTTTGAATGTACATATGACAGTATATTCATTTCTTATAACTGTTGTAAGAAATTGGATGGCTTAAAACAACAGAAAGGTTTTCTCTCATAGGTCTAGAGGTCATGTAAGGCCCCCCAAAAAGGAAACCCCAACTCTGTCCCATGGATGGACGGCAACCCCAATCAACCGCAGGAGGCGTCACTTGATGCAAACCGCAAGAGGTGTTTATTCCAGCGCGCTGGGACCCAACTCCAGGAGTCGAGTCCCTAGCAGAAAATCTTGTAGGTTTATAAAGGCAGAAACCACACATCGGGAGGGGTCACACATGAAAGGGGGAAAAGGGGGAACAAAGCTGCCAGGAAATTTCAAAGGGGGTCTGGGTTTGCTGACAACATGTTTCACAATGTTTTACAACAGGCTGTAGATTCTGGTCAGTAGTTTCTGGTAATCCTACTGTTTGAGCACTATCTGGCTATCAGGCTCAATTTACTCTTTTACTCTCTGTTTGGGGCTGTTTCCTGGAACAGCTTTAAGGGCTTTGTTCCCATTACTGGGAGGGAAACCTTAGGGAGTTGAGATAAAACAGACAGCTTAAAAAAATGTCCATTCTTTCAGTCAAAAGGCCCAAGTCAAGATTTTAGTAGGATCATGATCCCTGTGAAGATTCTAAAGGAGAATCTTTCCTTGCCTCTTTCAGCTTTTTGTGACTCCAGGCATTTCTTTGCCTTATGAGCTTTACTCCAATCTCTGTCTGTCTTCACATGGCCTCTTCTTTGTTTCATCTATCACTTCTCTTTTTGTCATTGGATTTAAGGCACAGTTAACACAAAATTATTTTAATTCAATATCATTAACTTATTTACATTTTCAAAGACACCTTTTCCAAATAAGGTTGCATTCACAGGTACAGGAAGTTAGAACTTGAACATAATATTGTTGGGGACCACAATCCAACCCACTACAGAGAGCAAAGTAGACTCTATTAAAGTTAAGAGTAGAAATATGTCCATTTCTTTCCTTATAAGCCATGCAGACACTCTTAATCATTTCTCGGTCTGTAAAAATATTTAGAGGGGAAAGTCTGTCTTCCAGAAGTCATCTTTATTCTACCCAATAGAACTTACAATTCTAAATTATGTTCCTACAAGCAGAATGTTTAATTCCTTCAGAATACTTGCCTCATGTACAACACAGTTCCCAGGGCAAAATGTTAAGTATTAGCTAAATGTTTGCATTTCTCTTTGAGTCCTAGGATAAGTAGGACTTTAAAGATGTAGAAATCAGCACTGACCACAGCTCAGACTCTCTGAGTTCCAATTGCTTAGCTATTAACTGGCATGGTGAGGAAGAGTGATGCCAAGAAATTTTCCAGTCCTTCTCAGCAAGAGTGGAGAAAAGAGAAAGAGGGGTAGAATCTAGATAAGGAGTGAATAAAGTTCCTCTAATTGACCACCAGAAACCTGGCCAGCCACCTCTATTCCCATCACCTGAGTTGCCAGGACTTTGAAGGGTTCATAGTATTCTACAAGCCAGGGTGCCAAACAAATGAATTTGAAGGTATCTGTCATTGCTGTTATTTGGACATGAAACAACTCAGACATCCTAAATGAGTCACTGTTCAATCCATTGTCATGGTGTGTGTGTGTTTTAAAGAAGAATTTGACAGCCTCTTTAGGGACTGCAGTGACAAGTTGCCGGCATGACAGCCCAGAAAGTGATGTCTTGCAAATAGAGAGGAAGGTGATGCCCCTGGCATTAGCACCATGTGGTTAGAAACAAAAGAGCGCACTAGGTGAAAGAGAGCACTTTGAAATGAGGTCAGCTGACTTGTAAATATCACTAAAACAACATATATGCTTCAAGTTCCTTATAACTAATAAGAAACTTCATTTGTTTATGTTTAGAATCTATTTGGTATTGGAAACTTTTCTGTTTTCATATCAAGGGAAAAAATTGAAGCTTCCATTTTCTCTGATGATAACTAGTAAATCAGAACATCTGCCTCTACCACCCAAATTCACTGCCACACACATATACACTCTTCTTAACTATAATATATTAATAGAAAATTTAAGCTATAGTGAAGCTGATAGATCAGGAGGTGATCGTTACTGAAAAAACAGTTCATTACTTAGAATTCCCAAGAGAAGGGGTTATACTATGACTTGGGGGCCACAGGGGAAGCATCAGAGTTAGTCAAGAGGCAGATGGAGAGGGTAAAATTATAGGCAAGGGTGTTTAGAGGTGTTCGTTAGAAGCAACAGGCAAACCAGGATAATCAGGCTTAGGAGGGACTAGTTTTAATAATTCCAGTGGGCTCTGGGGCTTGAGGGTGATTAGGGTATGGGAATAATGACCTGGCATGTATTAGCTCAATAAAGGAAGTGGTGGGGGATGTGGTCTCTGGGTTGGTTGGTTTGTATTTTACAAATGTATCCCCAGGAGGAAGAGGAATTCTAAATAGGGATGGAGGCATGAGGGAGGCAGGAGACAAAGCAAAGTGACTCAGACCTACAGCCTATTGTCAGGAACAAAATGTGTCAGGAACTTATGAGTTGGGCAGATGTTAAGGATCCAAGATTACAGAAACTAGAAACATGGCAAATACACACACACACACACACACGCATGTGTGCGTGCTGATCATCATAAGATGCCTCCAAAATCAAGAAGTCAGATTAGAATCTTGCTGCCCCAGCCCCAAGGCTATAAAGACTGATTAACTGGGCTTCATAGCTTCACTAGTTTAGAGCTACCTGAAGTTCAGAAATAATCATTGACTAGTTGATTCTTTTCTTTCCTTTTTTGTGGTTCTGGGGATGGAAACCAGGGCCTCATGCAAGCTGGCAAGCACTCTGCCCCTGAGGCCCATTCCAGCTCCATTCCTCATTCCTTTCTTATTCCAATCAGTACGAAAGCAGACTTTTAGCCACTGCCCCTGATTCTTTGTCCTAGCCTGGAGGCTCAGTGCATCCAGCTGGTATTCTGTTGAGACATTGCCTTACTGTGCTTCTGTAAATAACCATTTGAAGACAGATACAGGACTTGCTTCCCTGACAACAAGCTCAAGTGGGTAGATAAGAATAAGAAAGGCAAAATATAGTGTTGAACAAAACAGAGCTCTACTGATGCCCTTCCTGGATGTAGTTCCTGGCTGCCTGGGTATGGGGCAATGCATCTGTGAAGTGTTCAACTTGTCTTTGGCCTCCACTGTGCTGCATCTCTTTCTCCATCTTACTGTCCTGTTTATCAAATTCCAGAGCTTTCTTGTAGTCCCCTTGTCATCTAGACCTGTGTCTTTGGGTTCAGACTTCATTCTGTCCTCAGACAGAATGGTCTATGTATGACCTCCTCTTCCACCCCTCAGAATTCACCTGACTCTACCTTATTCCATAAGGCCATTTCAGGTAGAAGTAAATCTGCATCTCCTGCCACCCCAAAAGCAGGGACAGGGTACAAGGGACAGGGAAATGAGGGAAGACACTGCTGAAAAGTTTTGTGATTTATATCTTCTCTCAAGATTTCTATCTTATTCCAACCCTTTGCCCACCATTGCTTTTATTTTCTGCTCAATTATTGTTATGTTCTTTCATTTCTTCATTCACTCATTAACTTCATTCATTGGGCTCTGTACTGAACACTGAAGATAGATGAATAAGGATTTTATTGCCTTTAAGAGTTCAGATTGGCAGCAAACAACTAAATAATTAATGTCACTACAATGCATTTCAATTTATGGTAGAGTTTGGGGTAGAGAGTTATAAAAACTCAAGGCAGGAAACTAACTGGTACCTCAGCCTCAGGCTTCTGGACATGTCAGAGTAACATTTCTGCTGTGTTGCGGGACATGAGGGGTTTTGCCAGACTGAGAAAGGGAAAGACATTTCAATCAAAACAAGAGAATGGTCAGCCATATAAAGAGGTGGACAAGAGTTTAGTGGACTTAGAGGGTGGGACCTGTAGGCCATGGGAAGCTGAAAAGAAGGGTGGGACTCACTGATGATGAACCTCCTTCACTATCTTCAGGAACTTGAATGCATCCTAAAGTCTCAAGCATCTGATGGAATTAAGCAGGCAGTGAGCAGATTAGACAGGATCGTAAGATTCAATCCCAACTCTGATGATAGGGCCAAGAGTTGACCAGGTGCAAAGAGACTAGTTTCACAGTCAAGGGAGGAGGTTGTGGCAGTTGGCCAGAATGGAGATGAAAAGCACATAAATAAACCAAAGCATTAGCAGTCTTCATGCATTTATTCATTTATCAGAACTGATGCAGTCATTAGATATGGGCACACCTGCCCCGTGTCCCCATGGGTCAGACTCTATGCCAGCCCAGGGAATATAATGCCACACAAAGGTGCCCCAGGATCCATTTTTGATAGACATGCAGTCTGGTAGGAGACAGTTGCTGGATACAATGAGCACAGGAAGAAGTGAAGCACACTACTGGCTTACAGTGCATTGAAGGAAATTTTCAGGGCCTACGGAGCACATTTCAAGGTACTGGCCTGAGGTTAGCATTGAGGAAGGACACAAGAGCTGTGAGCCAGTGCCACATGAACTGAAAACCAAAGGGTAATGAACATGCACTGACCATGCCTTGAGGTGGCCATAGCAGGCCATCAGGGGAGAGGGCTGAGGAAGGCAGGAGCCAGATAATTTTGCAATTGTAAGGTTGATCCCTGTTTTGTTCCTCCTATGCCTGGATGGGCTGCTATCTCAGCTGATGGCAAGGGTGGGGAGCATAATCAGATGGGGCTGGTGCATGGATTTTCTGCACACCAGGCTAGCTCCCTGGTCACATTAGGAGGTTGAGTCTTTGCTTTTCCTAGTCTGTGACTTTTCTTTGCATGAAAGCTGATAAAACAACATGGAAATACACAATCTTGCTTTTTTATTCACTTACTTGTCCAGAATTAGTAGAGTATGAATAGAATGCTTAGAAGTTCTTCAACACCAAAGCACAGTTTTCTACAAGGTCTTAAATCCTCACACCTGACCCCCACCTCTTTTTCTTTAAATACAGACAAAATTTCTACACAGTTGAGCCAGCTCTGTTTGGTCGTGTTGTCCACACTTCCCTGTCCCATTTTTACCTGTACATTCAGAGCTACAGCATTGTCTAAACCTAAAATGGGCACCCTTCACATTGTATACTAATGAAAGTTACCTATGGGAACCCTGGAGTCATGGATACATTGGACACAGCACCCCCTGCAGTTGTGCAATGAATCACCCTCAGTGGCTACCAGAAGACTAGATTTCCATTTTGACAAAGGCCTACTGGTTGGCAAGGTGGACACAGATGGGGGTGTACATAAGGAGAGCAGTTACTTGGTGGGAAGAAAGTTGATGATGCCTGAAGCAGCAGTATTTTGGGACATTAGTGATGACATGGAGGAAATGCTTCAAGGTACTTTCCACTGGTAAAATTTATGGACCTTGTCAGGGGTTTGATATGGAAAGTGAAGAATAAGGTAGTGTCGAGAATTAACCTTAAGTCACATGATATTAGTAATTATTGAAGCTTGGGGGAAAGGATTTATCATGTTAATTCCGAAGAAAATGCAGGTGAATAAACAGGCCTCCATCTTCATTAGAAATAAATGAAAAACAAAAAGTCCTCCTAAAAGGTTCATATACTTGACACAGACTGTTTATTCACACACACACACAAGACCTCCTAGGTGACCTTAGTATCCATAGAGATGACATCTCATGCAATTGCCATAAATTGTCAGTCTATTCCTGAAGAGCATGACCTTTCCTGGGAGATAGGAGAGAGTAACAACTGACCCCTCAGGGCAGACTGCCAAGGCTTGAGCAAGTGACTACATCTTTGTGCCTCAGTTTCCTTCCCCAATACTCAGAGACAATCTATAACCAAGATGAGTTGTATAAACAAAGAGCTGTCACAACCTGTTTTAGTCAGCTTTTTTGTTACTGTGATTAAATGATCTGACCAGCACAACTGTAGAAGAGGAAAAGTTTATTTGAAGGATAACGGTTTCAGAGGACTTAGTCCATAGAAGGCTGGCTTCTTTCCTCAGGGCTCAAGATGAATTTGAACATCATGATGGGAGAGTGTGCTGGAGGGAAGGAGCTTACATGGTGAACAGGAAGTAAAGAGAGAGTCTCCACCTGGGTTAAGACTCTCACAACTCAATCATTTCTCCTCTGAAACTTCTTGCATTGTCTCACATGTGAGCTTTTAAGGATACCTTAGATCCAAACCATAACACAACCCAAAGCTTTGGCATTCACTATTTTAGGTAATTGACATTACCAGGAAAGAAAGACTGCATACATGGCACACTGAAATTAGAAAACCCATCTAGGAGAAAAACTTCACAATGTATTCCATGCAGTAAAGTGAAACCTACTGTTAAATTGAGAAGGGAATAAAAAAGGTAAAAAGAATGGCTTGCAGATTACTACCTGGTAAAGTAACACGTTTTAGGTTTTCTACTCTGTGTTATTTTCTGCAAGTCAATAGAGTCAAAACATTTAAACATGGCCTATTATCTACAAACAGCATGATGTGTAATGAAAGCTATAAGGTAACACCAAACTATAAAAAGCATATGACAAATGTGAACTTAATTTAAATGCTTTCTTCCTCACCTCCTTCTCCACCCCCAACACACATCTTTCTTTCTCTCTTTCTAGATCTTTCTTTAGAAAGTAACCCCGAGAAAATAGAACTGTTACCATTGCATCAAGTTTGCCTTCCCTGCTTCTCTAATTCAGAGACTCCTTCCTTTTTCAAGGGGCAGTGTGGTCTATGTAAGGGCATTGCTAAATTAAAATAAATTTTCCTTTTTAGAATTCTTTAATAGTTTATGATATCATGCAAGTTATTGGAATTATACAGGTTTGTCTCCAAATGAGGTTTAAGAAACCTTGTTTTTTAGGATGGATTATATCATTTAACTCAGTCTTCCTCAATCAGAATTGATTTAAAATTCAATTTGGCTCTTATTTAGTTTGGATGCAGGCTGAACACTGTCTCAACACTGGAGGCACAAAGATGAAGAGTCAGAATGGTAGTTGTATAATCTAGAATGGGAACTATATACATATAATGTGAGAAGTGATATAAGTTTATGTGAAATGTCATGGTGACTAATAACCATGCCTGAGGCATTCTGGGGTGACTTCATGGAGGAAGTGATGTTAAAGTCTGGGTTTTATAAAATTAATAGGAGTTCAGTACTTGGAGTGAAATGGTGTGTCTTATGCTTAGTGGAAACTGCTTCTGTAAGTCAGCCTTTCATCACTATAATGAAATACCTGAGGCAGCTAACATTATTTTGTTTATTTTTTTAATGTAGAGTCACACCATTCATGTAATCATAAATATACATAGGGTAATACTGTCTGTTTCATTCTACTATCTTTCTATCCTGGACTCCCTCCCACCCCATTTCTTTTGTTTTTGTATTTTCTTTTTCTTTTTTTTTATTATTATTAATTTTATTTCTGTCTCCAAAATCGAACAATTTGAGACAACAACAGTTTGTTCTGACTCTGCACTTAGCAGAACATCTGGAACAAAATAAAACTTGTATTTCTTTTTGAATGTATGGAGCACACAAGAGAATTCTGGTGAGTGGGCTGGTCACCTTAAATTGAGCCAAAATAAGTTACAATTAGAGATTATTGTCACTTACATTTTAGTTTATCTATTAACAACATTGCTGACCTAAAGGGAGATCTGTGCCGGACCTTTCAGCAATTTGACAGACATCCCACATAACCTATATTTATATCACTTTCTTAGAAATATTCTTTTCCTTCATTAACTCATGCATAGTTATTAAGTGAATCACCTTCATGACCCACAACCTTTCAAACTACAGATGTTAGACACTTGGACTGAAGTCCTTGGTGCAGCTGGGAATCCTCTGGGGCTGCCTAAAGCAATACTCAGTGACTCTCTTCTCCACAGCACCAAGGCAGGCACAGCCATAGAACCATGATGCTTTTTTTTTCTTTTCCTGATTTTTTTAAATTAAAAATCATAAATTTACGTAGGGCAATGTTGTTTGATTCATTCTGTTATTTTTTTCCCTTCCCCCCCACCCCTCCCACCCCTCTTTTCCCTCTCTACAGTCCTTCCTTCCTCCATTCTTACCACCCTCCTTATCCCAAACCCTAAACCAAACCCTAATCCTGACACTAACCCCTCCCACCCCCCATTATATGTCCTCATCCGCTTATCAGCGAGATCATTCGTCCTTTAGTTTTTTGAGATTGGCTTATCTCACTTAGCATGATATTCTCCAATTTCATCCATTTGCCTGCAAATGCCATAATTTCATCATTCTTCATGGTGGAGTAATATTCCATTCTATATATATGCCACAGTTTCTTTATCCATTCATCAACTGAAGGGCATCTAGGTTGGTTCCATAGTCTGGCTATGGTGAATTGAGCAGCTATGAACATTGATGTGGCTGTATCTCTGTAGTATGCTGATTGTTTTTTTGAACTGGCAATTAATTGAACCCAGGTATGTCCTAGACCTTGAGGCAGCTAACTTTGTAAGAGAGAGTTTATTTCACTTACAGTTTTGAAGGTTCAAGGGCATAGTGCCTATATAAGCATAGTTCTACTTAGGACCTCATGGTAGACAGCAGATGGCAATGTTGGAAGTGTGTGTCAGCAATCACATCTTGAGCCAGGAAGCATAGATGGAGGGAAAGGCTTGCTGCTTTTCTAACAGTCCTCTCATTCTAGAACTCAAGGGGTTGTATTGCCTTACATGAGAACTACTAAGGAGTCCCTTAATTCCTTCTAAGGACATGCCCCCATTGACTTAAGGAACTCCAATTATCTTCCGCCCCTCAAATGTCCCAATTCCCAATCCCACCACCCTGGGGAACAAGCCTCCAATCACAATAGACCTTTGATGGACACACAAACCACACTCAACCCATAACACTGCTGTTATAAGGAATGTCTCTGAAATATATAATACAAGATAATTTTAAAGAACAGTTTGATATGGAGTATGACTGAAGATCAGTAAGGGAGACTGGGGGCAAGTTCAAACAGTACTAGTTGCTAAGCTAAAGAGTTTGAACTTAGTCATAGGTAGATATCTAAATCATCAATCCAGAGCAATGGGTTTCCTTCTCTATTATCCAGGAATGTGTGTGTGTGTGTGTGTATCCTCTCCTCTCCAAGACTTAATGGTTGTATTTTTGATTGGCCTGAACTTTTGCATGTGAAAGAGTTTTCTAGTATTGAACAAACGCTGTTTCACCCCTTGTAATTTTCCTATTAAAAAATCAATGCTGTTCAATAACCAACATAATTCACTAAGAGAATGCTCACAGGGGATTTTTTTCAAATTGTTTGCTCCATTTAAAATTTTCAAACTGGGAATGCATATGAAGAAAGGTAACAAAAAGCAAACGTCAAATCAGGTGGGAGTTATTCTAGCTGTGTTATCCAGGGGGCTCACATCAATCTTAGGAAAATGCAGTGCCCCTCTGTCCTTGGCCTTGGCCAGATGGAGTGAGCAAACCTTGCTGGGGGCACTAGAGTAAACTGGCTGCAAAGGCAGTGCTTCCTGGAGCTGCATGTGGCCCCAGGACAATGTCAGCAACATCATCAACTGTGCAGGGGAAATCTGCTCATGGGGAAAGGCAGAGTTTAGAAGATGCTTACAAAATGTTACAAGTGTTCAAAAAATTAGGTGAGAATCAGGAAAGATTTTAGCAAACTGAGCTGTCACTTTAATTCTTAAAGTTTCACCTAGCTGGACACCTGGCCTTTTCTAAAATCACTAGAACCCAAAACTTCTTCCTGAACACATTTTTAATATTTGCTTCTCATTTGCTTTTTGTTCAGGGAATTTATCCTTAAGGATATTTGGAACCCAAAGTGGTTTTGTATCTTTAGTGAGACATAAAAATAGACCTGGTCTATTTGTTGTCCAGAGAGACTTATTTATTAATGGGCAAAGTGATATATTAATCTCATTGTCAAGGGCAAATTTCTCTTGCCTAATAAAGTGTGATTCCTGTTATTAGATGAGTTTCCCTTTTTGCCTCAACTTCTGAGAATCTTGAGGTTTTATTTTACACTAAGCCGCTATACACAAGTTATCTTCAACCTTGGTTTTCTTGTAAAGCAATCTCATTCTCTTCTGTATTTGAATTTTGTATACTCATTTTAGTATCTTTATAGCATCTATATTTCTTAGTATACATTGTCTGAATAACATGTTTTCCAAAACATGACAATAAGGGATTGAATACCCTTATTACATAGCCTGATGAATATCTCCTGCCTCCACCATGAGACAGCCAGAACAGATCATCTGGTCACTACTACATGTGAAAATTATGGTTGCACAAAATTTTTGAGAGACAGGTATACTTACAAGAAGAAAAGAAGAAAAAAGCATAGTAGCATAGAATGAATATCCCTAATTAACTGTCATCTTCTAAATGAATTTACTGGAGCTTAAATAACTAAACCTGAAATTCCTATATTAAGAGTTTATTTCGGTCTTATTTTAATATGAATGCAGTTTTCCTTCACTATCCATGGGGCTTTCATTCCAGAACCCCTAGAGAATACCAAAATCTGTGGATTTCATACCACTTTATATGAAGTGGTATGATATTTGTATATAGCCTATGCACATCCTGGAGCATACCTTGATTCATTTCTGGTTTACTTATAGTACCCTGTACAATGTAAATACTGTGTAAATGGTTGCCATACTCTCTCGTTTAGGTAATAGTTACAATAAAAAATTGTACATGTTCAGTATGTGTATAACCATAGCAGGCCTGCCTATATAGTACACAAACTAGATATCAGGCAAATGATGCTCAAACAAGAATATTTTCCCTTAAATATTTTTTTATCCCCAGTTGTTCGAACCCTCAGTTGTGGAACTCTCTGATGAGGGTATCTCAAAGATCTTCCTGCACTGCAGTTCTATGTAAAGACAATTGCAACCATTTAAGCAGTCCTTGTTATATGCCATGTAACCTCCAAATCTGTACAATGGTAGTTTCTGGAAAAATCAAATCTGTTAAAATATGCTAAATATTTAGTACAGTG
The DNA here is from genome assembly GCF_902686455.1 of Sciurus vulgaris. NCBI lineage: Eukaryota > Metazoa > Chordata > Mammalia > Rodentia > Sciuridae > Sciurus > Sciurus vulgaris. Next base: position 129,895,135 of record NC_136471.1, on the reverse strand, counting down.
GATGGCACATGAGATCAATACATATGGCTATGATGATAATCATGAATGGCTGTGAATACAGTGGTCATTGGTAACAAATAAATATACAGAATACACCATTAAATGAATTTCAGATAAACAATAAGTACTTTTTAGTATGTATATGATCCATGCAGTATTTAGAAATTATATTAAAAATATTACCCTCTGAAAATTCAAGATATACCTATATTTGAAAATTGTTTATCTGGAATTTGTATTTAACTAGGCATTCTGTATTTCATAGAGCAACCCCAAAATGAATAATTGTGCTATGCTATGCTGTCCTCTGATAAATGCTGTGATACTTCCAGAAGTTGAGTCCTGTACTTCGAAGAAGACTCACCCACTCACCACCTCCTGTTGCTTATTTAGAACAAGGCTGGGCATCATTAAATCAATTAAATCATCTTGATTTAATTCAGATATCCTGTTTCTATGGTCAGTTTAACTAAGACCACATGCTTCCTTCTGATACTTGACGTTTGCTAACTTCTAGAAGTTCCTGGAAACCTGTCAGCATTACCCTGGTGGTTATCTACCTTATCTGAATGTTATGGGGATCTTTCAAAAATCCTGATGCCCAGGTTACACCCTAGACCCTTTTCATCAGATTATTAGGGGTGAGACCAGGCATGAGTATTTTTATTGCTCCCCCTGTGATTCTAATGCAGTACCTGGGAAGAGTGCTACACCTAAGCTTACAGGCCCACCAAAGCCTTGGCTGAAGTCTAGTGATACCAGTTCCTCATAGCCCCTGCTGGAATATTCTTCCTTGAATTCTGTTCCATCATTCACCGTCCTTATCACTGACATCCCTGCATTTCCCAATGTAATAGCAGAGCCTGATTCTTGTTAAAGCTACAAAGGTCAGTCATGCTGGGTTCTCAGAGCAGATTATGTCTAGGCTAGGCCATCACATTTTGCTCTAGGTTCTACAACTTGGGCCTGGAATTGGTTAATTCCATTTCTGAAATACTCCTGGGAAAATTACATGCCTTTTTGCCTTTTAGTTGTGAGCCCACAGAGCTGGCCTCCCTATCAACTGGGTTTGAAGACCTTCCTCAGAGGACAGTTAAAATCACTGTATGTGATTAAATAAAGACATCAGTTCTGCAGTATGGCAGGACTTAACACCATCTTTCTGAGACTGGTTGCCCAGAAGAAACAGGGAGTCAGTGGAGTAATCCCTGTTCTCCTGGTGCCATATTTAGCAAAGAAATCCTTTAGAACTTTAAGGAACAGTCCAACCGAGTTCCCTCTACCCAGTTCCTACAGTTATAGGACAGTTTACTTATATTTTCGTCTTCATCAAGTATGAAGTATAAAAGTCTTGCAAAATTTAACCCTGGATTTGTAAAGTCAAGTGCATAATCGCAATATGCATGACTTAATATTTTCATAGGGCAGGCTGACTCACCCATTTTGCTCTGTGTGCTCTGTTGAATTAGTGGAGTTCTAAGTGACTGCTTAGTGAAAAGGAAATAATTCATTTCGCAGAGAGAATATTACATTTCACATGCTTTAACCTGAGTGTTTAAAAATCCAAATTCTCATATGACATTGTGTTCCTTTTTTTTTGCATTTTAATTATTATGGAGCATTCAAGAGAGTTCAGTCATTAAGCAATAATCAGACGCTGATTGCTTGAACTCCACAGAGTGTTTGCTTTTGAAAACCTAAGTCCCAGATAATAAATGGTGCAATTTTATCAAAGCAAGTGGCATATACTTTTCTTCTGGTTACATCCAGATGTGCAACAATTTCTACCTGCTGGTTGCAATTGGCCCTGGGAATACGTTTTCTGTTAAGCCCACTCACAGCTAGAGGGAACCAGCATCAATCTGACAAAAGAATAATATTATCTTCCAACTAAACAAAGCAAAAAAGCCAATGGGACAAATCATTCTGTCAATAATCCAAAGCCCAAACTACGTGGTCTCCTGCTATTTTTAGAACTTGAGGGGAAAAGAATCCTTATTGTAAAATGATCCAATTAAATAGGAAGTTAGACACTGGAAAACTCAAGTGATTTCTGTGAGCACCATTTTGGAGACCAGCATTCTTTTTATGAAGGCAGAAAATGAAGCTCACAAAGATGGCAGCTTTTCAAAGGAGGAACAGGTAGCATACATGCCAGGTATATACCCAGTAGGACTGAAATAAGATGAGGTGAACAAGGTAGGGTCAGGAAAGTGCAGGGCCAGATACAATCTTTATATATAAAATATAGATATTTTGATAGTTTTCTCTTGGGAATGGTGCACACAGAACTTACAGCTTGGATGTTCACATCACTTGTGGCTCCAGGGTCTCCCCTGTGCCCCTAAATGGAAAGAGTAGCTTTTACATTCTGCTCCTGCCATTTTACTTAGTTTTGCTTTGCCTTCTAACTTGTTGCTTATCTCACCAATTCTACTGAGACTCTTGAAGACAAGGATCCTGCCTTATTTACCTCTGAGGAACCTAGCACAGTGTCTGTAACTTACTCATTATATGCTTCTCCCTCTATTCCATCAGTCTTAGAATTATTTTTCCAGCCTCTGGTATTCCTATCCTGACCTAGTGTCTTTCTAGCTTGGCTTGCTCATTCCCAGTGACATCTGTAGCACTGGTAGAAGTTTCCCTCCCCATGGATGAGCCAAATGAATGCAAACAATCTGCAAAGCTGGGTAGGTTTGTTAGAAGACCAGCCAGTCTGGTCCTTAGAATAGCTGGCTTGTTAGTTATCTATTGCTGTGCAACAAAGTACACTAATAACTTAAGTGACTCCATTTATGATTTCACAGTTTTTCTAAGTCTCAAGTACGTTGTAACATAGCTGGATTCTCTGCTAGGAGTTTTACCAGCCTGAAATCAAGGTTTCAGCTGGGACTGTAGTTCTTGGTTTCTAATAAGCCTACCTACTCTTTGAAGCTCATCACTTATTGGCTGATTAAGTTCTTTGCAGCTGTAGGTTTGAGGTCTCAATTCTCTTGATATGTGCTCACTTCATCTTCAAGCCAAAAATAGTACACTGATTTTTTTTCTCATGCTTTGAATCCCTCTGACTTCCTCTTCTGCCTTCCTTTGTCTCTAAGGGCTCATGTGATAACATTGGGCCCAACCAGGTAATCCAGGATTATCTCCCTGTTTTAAGGACAACTGATTAATAACATTAATTACTCCAGAGAAGTCTCTTGTCATTTAAGGAATTCACAGGCACAAACCAGAAGGTGTGGGTCATGAGGGCCACAGTGGTGACTACAGCAGCTGACAATACTGAGAGAGAAAGAGCTAAGAACTTGCAATTCCTGCTGGTACTTCAGGGCCCAACCATCCTCAGCTTTTGTTCTCAGGGTGTTTGAGAAGATGGGAATCAGCTGTTTAGAACCACAGGTTATTTCTAATGGGTGGAATCAGGAGTCCCTCTAGTGGAGTACTACATTGTCATTTCCGGGACTTTGGCAGAAATATTTATTTGAGAAGTGAGGAACATCATCCTGAGTTCTAAAACCATGAGCCCCATCTGCTCTGAAAGAGTGATCTATTATTCATCCCTATATCCCCTGATGGGCAGCATGGAACATGGCCCATGGGAGGCACTCTAGAAATGCTTATTTGAATAAATGAATTGGTCCTCCCTGAATATCTTCTATTTGGAGATTTTGAACTGATATTTATAGTCACCATTTCCTTCCAGCTGCTTCCATATTCCCTCAAATGCTGGAACACATCACACAATTGTCCATGCTATCTGCAAGCAATCATAATCATAAAAACCTGCTTCCCTTCTGAGAGAGCTGGATGGAACATTTGCCTGAATTTTTTCTACCCTAATCATTGGTGCTAAAATATGCATCTGTTTCTCCTTCCCCGTCACCACTCATGCTTTCCAGGCCTGTGCTGATGGCCTCAAATGTCTATGCTATGATTAGAAACTGAAAGTGTATAGTTAGATCTGGTGTTGAGTCTAAGACTCTACTATAATTTATATTTTAGCCTGTTGATTTACCAACTATTTGTGAAATCTCTGAGTTAGTTTTTTTTAAATTTTTCATTGACTCCTAGGATGAGATTTATACGACTTAATACATATTCCCATACCATCAACATACACATGCACATGTGCGCACACACACACACACACACACACACATACACTCTGAACTGTACAGTTTCTTAATCCATGAGGGGGAAATTGATGATAGTTTCAAAGAGAAGCTTATAGAAGGTATTACTGCCAATCAATTTTATGCTTGTTTTTGGCTACATTTATTTTCTGTTTAATATCTTTCTGTCAGTATTTCTGAAATAATAAGAAGTCCATCCTCTGAGTACCTGAATCCAGGAAAAAATTGGACAGTTGTGATAAGCCTGGAGGTAGGTGTGAAAACTGATCATTTGAAAGATATTTCGTTTGATATGCCTTGTTTCTTGGGTGAGTTAGAATTTATAAATTGGGACTGGGGTTGTGGCTCAGTGGTAGAGCACTTGCCTAACCTGTGTGAGGCACTGGGTTTGATTCTCAGCACAGCACATAAATAAAAGAATAGAAATAAAGGTCTATCAACATCTAAAAATATTTTTAAAAAATATAGTTTGGTTTCTGCATAGTTCTCTGTTGAGTATAATGAACATGACTTTCTAGAGAATTCCATAAATCCTGAGTATGATGTGCAAATAGTTTCTTGACCTGCAGAGCAGGGTAGAGATTGCTCAGACCCAAGCAATGACCAAGTCTTCATTTCCCAAGGAAATACTTCTGCCAGAGTTCCCAGGGACTTCTTGCCAGTGGGGTGTTTGTTACCCTCCTAGAGCCTCTCATGACCTGTTGTCCCACTACCCAGAACAAAACTCTCAGAAAAATCTTCCTGTTATATTCAAATGCATATCCCCTAAATTCGAGGTTATGAGACAAGATTTAGAAAAGGCCTACCCAACCCAACCCAAGACTGCCTGAATGTCTGAACACAACAGCACATACTGCAACACAGCCATGCAAATTTAGTTCCCAAACCTGCTAGACAGTTGGGGCAATTTTAAGGAGGAAATAAAAACTACCATAACAATGTTGTCTTTGCAAGTCTGTCAACTGTGAACTGCATGTGAGGGGAAAATGTAAAATTAAATATATCAAGAGAACTGCTTTCCTTCACTGCTGGTAACTGGTCATTTTAATCAGATGGGATGTTGATGGTGGTGTGGTAGCCACATGCTATTATGTTACATAACATCACACACATTTTGGACAGTGTGTTTTTATTAAGGTTCTATTTAATGTCATATATCAAAGGTGAATTAAAGCCAATGTGCCCTGTTTTCCTGGATTCATTTCTAATAAAGGACCAAAGAGCAGTTACCTCTCAATATAAAGCTGACATAATACAGTTCATCTGGTGATCATTATTCCCAGTCTGGAAAGTTGCTGATTGAAAGAGAAAGGAGAACATGACAGTCAGTTCAGCCAATATCAGGTCACCAGGAGGACCCCTGGGTGCAGATGGGAACTCACAGAAGATACTTCTCTTGCACAGATAATCACAACATTGCAGGTGTGTGTAAGTGTGCAGATGGGAGGTTGGCTTGAAGTGGTGATGCTTGCAGAAGTGCAGTGGATGCTGGCATTGAAATGTAAGCTAGCCCTGTAATAAAAGCTCCTGGGAATGCAGAGGATGCCTCAGCATTAGGCATTCTCCTCGTGTTTCACATAAATGCATCCTGTTCTCAGGAGCAGATGAGCGGTGCATTTGCACTGGCTCATTCAAATTGAATGTTGGTAAAAGGAGAGTCCTGAGCAAACAGAGCAGTTTGGCATCTTTGAAGGCAGGAGCAAGGTTAAGCAGCCAGCCGTGTTCTCTGCTGTATATTGGATGTCTATTTGCTGGCCTCAGTGCACACCTAAGGTACGTTGCAAAGAGGCACCAACGGGGCTGCTGATGCCTGAAGGGCACAGGTGCCCGTGCACTTTTGCCCAGGCTCTTTTGGGCACTAAAGTTCAAGGCTTCAAATGTGGCTTCATATGTTGTCCCCAAATCTGCCGTGGATAATGTTTTGCTGGAAGAGGAAGTTCCTCTGGAGAGGCAAGTTTTATTATATTTTTCTTTTGTTCTTCTTTTTCAATGCTATAGCTTTAATTTTGTCACAGCAAGGGTAAGGAGAGAGAGCCTGCTTTTTGCAACATGCTTTTCAATTAGTTTTAAAGGGAGCAGAGCATCAACAGCTGCAGTGCTCAGTCGCTCTCCAGTCATGTGCTATGAGGAATAAAGACACTGTAGGGCAGTGAACCTGAACTTGGCCCATTCATCCATACTGCATTGAGTGATTGCATGGAGTGGAGTCAAATGCCACTTGGGGGTGAAGAGCATGCATCATCTTGCATTCCTGCTGGATACATTAGGAAAGACCCTTGACAGAATCCAGTAATTAAAAGGTAAACCATGAAGTGTGTGTGCTGTGTGTAGGAACGTGTAAGCTGAAGGGTGGTGATTGCGTGAGGGCAGAACAAGTTATGTGTCACTTTGGGGGAATGATATAGTCATAGATTTTCTTGGCCAAAAGATTGGTAGGAGAAAGGGAGAGATTTGGACTTGCTGCTGACTTACAATATAGTCCAGAAGTTGCTTTTATACACGATGATATCTCTTCTAGGCCCCAAGGACTCTGAACTTCATTGTTGTACTTCTATCCCTGAAACAATGTGTTCTCAGTGGGAATCATGGTGAAAAGTTTTGACCACAGAAATGAATGAGTCCACCCTTGGCTACCTCTGAGTTCTGTCAGGTGAAATCTTATAGCAAGAATTCATTCTGTGTTTGAGGTAGAAGTTTGGTTTGTTTGTCTTTCCAAAATCTAGCAAGAAGTGTTTTGGGGGGGGGGGGTACAAACCACTGAAAAATATGGCATTTGCTTTGATTCCTTTCTGAAGACATGAAGTCACAATCATCCCTCCTTAGGGGAGAATCTGGAGAAGAAGCTTCTCATTTAAAATATGCCAGCTGCTTAGTGAAACTATGTACCATCTTTGTAAATCATTTTTAAAGATGTTGCATTTAAGACTTTCTAAAGTAAACAAAGTCTTTTGGCAATGTGTGTTCCATGCAAGTAATTGATGAATTTTGTGACCATAAACATAACTGGTACCTAGTAAATCTCTTGTCCAGCTCTCTGAGCTCTTTTACAAGCAGCATTAAAAATACAAAGATAGGTTTTTAATTAAACCAGGTATTGGATTTGCCCTCAGGGAACTAAAATGCAGCAATATAGGCATATGGAAAATGGGAGTTCATAGTTTCTAATAATGGTTCATATAAGTTATGATTTAAAAATCACTCTATTGCTCTTTAGATCTTTGTAGTATTTTCCTTTATCACCTTATGCAATTGAATCTACTGAATATGTGTTTCAATTAACACATTGAATACATGCTGAATGATAATTTCTAACTTCATAAAAATATATAATATATATACACACATATGCATCTTATTTATTGATTAACACCCATATGTATATATCTCACAGCAGACTTTGTTCAAAAGGTTAGATGAGGAGCAATGTAATTTGTCAGCAGCAGATGTAGCAAGACTTGGAATGGAATAAAGCGTTCTTAGCATATAAATATTGGTTCTCAAAAAGGAGGGATGCTCAAGTGTGGATCACTCAATGGTATTTCACTTGAGAAACAATGCTGGTGATTACTTGGGGATCCATTCTAGCATGATATGTAGATCCTTGTTTTCATGCCAGAAAGTATTCATAAAATCTAAAGATGAGAGGACAGGAAAGGGGATGAAAATTTACAAGAGAGAATGCAAATTCTTGGGGGGAAATTGGTATTGGAAGAATTCACTTTTAGTAGATTCCATGCTGACATTAGGGACCAACCATGTAGTGAGTGGGTAGAAAAAGCAATTTTGACTGATAACAGATTCTTCATTTTGAGCCTATAAAAGTATACCTTCACCATTCTTTTTAATTTGCTTGTTTAATTTCTTGTTTAATGTGCTTGTTAAATTCTTCCAAGGAGTACTTTTATAGTGAGTTTTTAAAGGTATAAACCTAGTTTTATGGAATATTTTATAACAAAATGTCAAAGTAAAAAGCAAATGCATATAAAATATATTACTAAGTTTTCAGAAATACAGAAATACAGTTTGGCATAGTGTGTACTGAGTTTAGAATAGGGAAAGTTGAAAGGGCATAGCACAAGAAGCTTCGTTCCAGTTATTCTTTGTTTTCAAAGAAATCAAATTTGATTATCTTCTTCCCTTTAATTGGAGTGTATATGACTTCATAGAAAGGAGGGAAAATAAGTCATTTAGTTTTTGTCATTTCAACTCTTTTGCTTGAACTTAAGCAAATGTCTGATCTGTTCATTAAACCTTCCCAGAGTCCCACTGGGCCTGAAAGTTGCTGCAGTAATCATTTCTTTGAGGGTCCAACCTGTTAATACAGCTGAGAAGGGTTCTGTGACACTGCAAGTCGTGGATGTCTGTGCTTGATTTATTTCCTAATATGATTTATCAAAGCAATTGTGATATCTTGTATTTACAGAGCAGCCTTTTGTGAAGAGCTCAGAGTGTTTCTTGGACATTATCTAATTATCAGGATGCCAGAGGGAAATAGAAAGTGTACACTATCTCCACTCCACAGTTGAGATGACAGAGAAACAGAGAGGTAATGCAGTTTATCCAAGATGATTCAGAAAAATGCTGACACATAGCTAGCAAATGAGCCCAGGTGAGTTCTACAGATGAGTAGGGGGCTTTTGTCTCTAAGATCACCTTACCTTACAGGTGGGCCCTTGCTCTGCTCTCTGGAGTCCTCCATCTAAGAAGAACATGTTCCATCTGAACTTCAGGGATTTCATCCCAATAATTTGAGTTTACAGGATTCCAGTGTCCTGCGTGACATCTGCAGTCATCTGCTTGAGTGAAAGCAATGCAGGACATGCCCGTGGGCTACAAAACATGGGTCACAGAGTTAGCAAATATTACTCAAGGTCATTATAACCAATGCAGAAAGCAACAGGACCTATAATATTTTTGTGTTTAGACTTGAAAATCATTTGAACCCTCTCCTTCCAGAAGCCTGTCAACTCTAGAGAGAGTAGGGATGCTTTCTCACTCTTGAAATGGAAACCGTAAAAGTGACTCGCAGGAAGCATGCTTCTATTAGTATTGCAACTTTTAGGTAGGCTAAGCTTGCTCAAGGTTGAATTAAAGGTATTAAGTAATGAACTAGAAAAAATGTTCTCACACACTCATGAAGAATTTACTCATTCTCTCTCCTCTACTTTGTTAAATGCTTATTTTTCAAAGAAATGCCCAGTTACAAGATGAGAAGATGATTTCACATTCATAGAAGTTGGCAAATAGATACCAAAAAATTGTAACTTGACCCCTTCTTTAGAATCATAAGCAGCTGGATATCTAGGCAAAAACCTTCCAGAAAACCATTAAAATTGGGACTGTGTTGGAAATTGTAAATGCACTACGGATACAATGACCCAGAGGTGTGGTCTGGTGGTATGGTCTGGACAGATGGATCCTAGAAGAAAGATCTGCAAAATAGAGAAATGATAACAGGAGGCTACACAAAATAAATCCCTGAAACAGTATTAGCCTATCATCCAACAGTGGATCTTTCTCCACATGACTGGTATTGTTTGTATGCTATGTTCCACCCCTTGCCCAAACAAGATTATAAACTTTTGAAGTCAAATTATTTCACACTAATTATTTTAAAGACTGTAACTGAATAAGCCACGTGTAGTGATCCCAACTATTTGGGAGACTGAGGAGGATCACAATTATGGGGCTAATTGGGGCATCTTAGAGAAACCCTGTATCAAAATAAAAATTTTAAAAAGGGCTGGGGATATAGCTCAGTGGCAGAGAACATGCCTAGCATGTGTAAGGCCCTAGATTCAATTTCCTATACTGTAAAACAAACCAAAAACCCCCCTTGCTGAATAATGTACTACCTGAAACTAGTGGAGGTACTTTTAAAAATTGAACCTATTCCCAAAAATATAGGGCATGATTTTCCATCCTTAAAATTTTATAGTCATTCTAATTTGGGATATATAACATAGACACAAAATTCCCTAAGAGTAAGAGGATGTACTGAAACTTGTGGTTGTCAAACAAGGGTGATTTTGCCACCCCTCCCTAGGAGATAAAAAGGAAACATCTGGAGACATATTTGTTCTCACATCTGGTAGGGATGCTGCTGGCATCTAGTGGCTAAAACCTGAGGATGCTGCTATATACATCCCACATTAAACTGGGTGGTCCCCACCAAGAGACATTTGGCTCCACCTCTCTCAATAGTGTTGAGGTTGAAAAACCCTGATCTCAGATAAAATCCACATCATATTGTTTTTGCAATGTTTTTTGTTATTTGTCTCTCTTTACCCTTGAACCCTTAGCTTCTTGGTGGTAGTGGTTTGTTTTACTCCTGTTTGTGGAGCCAAAGTTCAGCACAACACCTGACATATATAAGGTTTTTAACACATGATGGCTGAATTGATGAATGAATGAATGTTAATGATGCCAGGAAAGGTGCTCCAGTATCCTCTTTTGGAACATCATTTTAATTAGAAACTGCATCTCTAATCAAGGCCTTGACATTAAATAATCAATGGGATCAATAACAAGTTACAGAAGCAGAGACAACACTCACACATCCTTGTATTTATTTAAGAAGTCCACTGGGCCTCCTATTATAAAATAGTTCAGAAGGAGACCTGAGATGTCATTCAGTTCAATCCTCTTAAATTAAAGGTGAAGCAATTGAAATCTGGGGACCTTAAATAACTGGCATAAGGTCTCACAGCTAAGTGGTAGAACTGAGGGTAGAGTTGTTTCTAACTCAGAGCCTTGGCATGTTATATGGAAATGCTAAGCTGTCTCCATTAGGTCGATCCTAAAAATGGGCACAACAGATTGTTGTGATAACACGAAGCATCATGCTGATATAAAATTAAATGTAATAACATAAACATCCTATTTATGGTATCATAGAATTTGATCTCAAACTTGTATCCTCAGTGTTATCATCGTTAATACAGAATTCAAAATAAATGTTAGGCCTAAAAAACCTTGGTAACCATCTGATAAATCCCTGTATTCTGTAATGGGAGGAAACAAGGCTACAGAGATCTGGAGCTATATCCAGAGTCATAGGAAGGGGGTGCTAGAACTCTCTACTCAGTACATTTTCACTCTTAAAATGGTGTCTAAAATGGCACATTCATTGCAAAGGATATTGCAGGAACACATAGGTTACAGTCAGAAAATTTTTAAAATTCTAGAGTAAAGCATTGTGAAGAAGGTATATTTGCCAAAGAACATCTCGGAGTTTTTCCTGTACTGTGTACCTCTCCAATAGAAAGATACAATATACAGCTTCTCTGGAACTTATTAATTGGGAGGTCATTTATGTTATGCACCAGTGTTCCTCAGAACATGCTTTGAAATCTGTAGTGCCCCATTCTTTCAGTCTATTTAAGGGCCAAAAAAGCAGCAGGCCTGCTTAGGTTTCAGAGGGACTTTTAGGTAGACTTTTGGATAGTTCATCTGTTTTATCCCTCCATGTCTTTTAGAAAAAGCTTGACAGAGTAGTTTGAATCAGTATGTTCTCTTTCTTATGATAAGTTTCCCAATTGCAGATTGAGGTTTCAGAGTTGTTTCTGTAACCAGTTTTGCAGAAATAGGCATTGTACCATCATGAAGTAGAAAGACTCAAAGTCAGAGGGTGTGACCTTGGCAAGTCAGCTACAAGTCAGCTAACATTTATTGGATATCAGTGAAATTGTACATGATCTTCTAGGTCTTAAGTGAAGAATTTCATTGTGACAAGATGAGACTATAGGACTAGTTAAAGAACATAATCAACTATTTGATGAAAACTTGGAACAGCTTTAGAGAGACTACTTTCTGACCTGATGCCTGACAATTCCATCGTGCTACAAATTCAGTTCTTATTCAGTAACACCAAGGACTTCAGTCATTCCTTTAATTATCTTGCATAATTGTTACAAGTTCAATATTTAAATTGACTTGAGCTTATAATAAAATGATTCTGTAGTGAGAAAGCCCAACAACAAAATAATTGCCCTTCACATATCAATTGAAAAAGGAACTAAACTATATAAAAATGCACACATTTCAAAAATATGTGAGTAGCAAGAGACTTTGACAAAATTTTAAAAAGGAATATTAACATGTAACTAACAAGGAACAAGAAGAACCAAAATGGTTCTGACAGTGAACCTGTTTGGCACTGAGTCAGAATGACAGATAACAATCTTCACCTTAGCCTATAAGTAAAGCAGTCCAAAAACAGAGTCATTTCTGAAAAAGCAGTCCAAGGGCGTTTAGAATGATACTTTGCTTTTCTCTAAATATTTCCTCCAAATTGCAACCCAAGGTCTTTAAAATCATTTCTATGACAGTTCTTCCAAAAATTTGGAATGTGCACAAAGAAGTAGGATTCTGCTTTCAGGTGAGCTTTGACATGATCCACCTCTTCTTCTCATTGAACTTGATCACTTTCAAGTTCAGTGGAATCAAAACCTTCCTTAGGAAATCATATGAAGATCACCAGTGTTTGCCTCATAATTGGAAACAAATCTCACCCCTTGAGAGAGAAAACAGGTTTTCAGAGTTAAATTTTATAACATCTGGAAGAGCTCAGTACAGCTGAAATTGCCACCAAATGAAACAACCCTCATGAATGACAAAGTACAAAGCAACAACCCATTTCCATGGAAAATTATGTGAGGGAGAACACTTTGGGAGATTTGGCATGCAAATATAGCTTAGGTTGTTTTTACAGTAGGTGCATGGAAGGAAATACATGAGCAATCAAGGATGGAAGAGTGTAGAAGTATTAATTATCAGGGACTTTTTCCAATTCTTGTGATTGCAATGAATTTGATAGATGGGCTCTTCAAAGCATTTTGGGGTCTCCCTAACCCTCTCAGAATTTGTGCATCATGGCTGACTACTGGTTTAATCAGTTAACTCTTTACCTAGTCTGTTGGCTTTGAGGAAATAAAAAGAATCAGAATGAATTATCTGCTTCTCTGATTGCTTTACTGTAGCCAACTCATCAACCTCTTTGCATGAAAGGCCTGGCAGTTCTTATATATTTACCTAATATGTCACAGGATGCAAAGGGGTGGCAGTGGAGAAAGGAAGAGAGGGGCATGGCTCATAGGACAAAAGCTTTTCATCAACAGTAATAAATGGAGATGGCATGAAATAAACAAAAGGGCAAGAAATTTGTCATCAAGAAAGAAAGTTGTAATAAAGACATAGTTATTCTGATGGGGTAGGGCATGGAAGAAGGGAGACTACCTCTAAGAATTGTTACAATTTGTTTTTGTTTTAATTGTCTATACCAGGAGAAAAACATTTGCTGGGCATTTAGCATTTGTACTAGAAAGGGATCAAACTGCAATTATTGGAAAACAAGACATAAAAGAAAGCTTTTTAAAATTTTATTGGAGTATTTTGCTGTATTGTATTTAGTTTTAACTATGTGTTCATGGTTTGCTCTGTTCTTTTAATTACCAGGTTAAGAACATCATAAAACAATAGGGAAGCCATCCTTTCTTTGTTTCCATGTGAGAAGAATGTCTAATGATATCAGGAAGCTTTTTAGTAACAAAATTTGCAAATGTAATATTAATAAATATTTTTCAGTGTTTTGGATCCTACAAATATCCCTGGGGGCACAGGTACATTAAACTTGGGTTAACATCATTTCAGACAAACCTAATGATTAAAGGTTGCTCATTTCTATTTTGCAGCATTAAATCTAAGCCTCTAGGAAATTCTAAGACAGATTAAATAATGTGAAAGCAACTGCCTGAAAGATGCACAATGGAACACGAGGCTTATTGATTATAAAGTGAAATGAATCTTACTCAGAGGCAGGAAGGAAAATTATGTCTACAAAGAAAGCTTTTTAATAAGGTGTCATGATTTAAGAGAGAAGTTTAAATCAGGTAAATAAGAAAAAACATAATTAAATTGAATTAATCATAGATCAACATCTTGCTGGAAATCCCTCTTATTTATGGGATTTAATAAAACTGATAATAATAATGCTACAGTTTTCAATTTGATGTACTTGCATCATTTCAGGAACTTCCATCTGTTTTTTTCTTCTAAATCTCTGAGGACTATATAAGCCCTATGGTATGATAATAAGCAAATTCTGAGATCATGAAGTATTTTCTGTCCCTTTGCTCCCCTTCTACTCTTCCCCAAGCATACAGTAGATTTGTCTTAGTTAATCATCTTAGGACATCTGATAGCCAGTGTAACTACGTCTGTGGGTGGTGTAACTGCCAATTGAGCCCTCACTTGCCATTTGTGAGAATGAGATTGTCTGCACTCCCATGTTGATTATACCATAAGTCATAATAGCCAGGTTATGAAATCAACCTAAGTGACTAGGAGCAGATGAACGGATAAACAAAATGTGGTATTCATGCACATTCACTCTTTAATAAAAGGAAATTTTGCCATTTAGAACAACATCAATGGATTGTTTCAGTGATGGATATGTTAATTAGCTTGAATTAATTATTGCACATAGTCTTCAAAAATTACCATATCTCTTTATACTTTATAAATATATATAACTATAAATTGTTATTTTACAATAAAATAAAAATATATTCTAGTGAAAGTATGGACTTTTTAAGCAAGAAAAAATCTCTGAAATTAGTAATGGTACAGAGACCCTTGGCAAACATTCAACTTGTGCTGATACTATCATATATGTTTTCTCATTTATTATTTCTTTTTTTTTTTTTTTTTTTGTGGTGCTGGGGATTGAGCTCAGGGCCTTGTGCTTGCAAGGCAAGCACTCTACCAACTGAGCTATCTCCCCAGCCCTCATTTACTATTTCTTACAAACCCTTGCAGGATAATCAGTTTCATTCTCATTTTATAGATTTCCAGTAAGAGCAATTATTAATTTAATATTCTACACCTGCTATGAGTGACTGTACTGAGATTTAACCCTGAATTCATCTGGTTCTAATTCCATTGGGAAGTTAATGAAATTATGACTTCAGCTGAAGTCAAATCAAAATTGGTGTCTGGGAAATTACCAGTTTTCCTTGTAATTTCTAGACTTTCTAGAATATTCCTAATGCAGTTCATATAAATAACTGAGCTACAATGTTGAACCTCAGGTTTGTGACAGAACAATATCATGCAGGGAATCAAAGGTCAGTTGCCAAAACTCAGTGCCATTGTGGTTTTTATTTTTAATCTGATGACAGAATCTGTCAGTGGCATAGCAGAGGGAGTATGAACTTTAAACAGGAAGAAAGAGGGAAAACTCTATGAACTATAAATAATTTGTAAACATTCAAGATATGAAGTTTTTCTATTTATCTGGCCATGATCCTTTTTTATCTTTTTGTGTGTTTCTCAAAAGCTCTACCTTATAACAAATATTTGCTTGTGAGATTATCACTTTTGCAGTCAGTTTTTGCCCTTTAACAAAATGTAGATATTTTCCCTTCATAGTTAATAATCTGTTACTTATGCTCATTAGAATGCTCGATGTACTTAGATAAGACAACAAAATATGTTAATTTTGCTTTCACAGTTGTTTTGTCCATCACCCTATAATAGCATAACAGTGAAATGAAACTGAGTCCTTAAGAGTCACCTTTGGGATCTCCTCATTTCAGGAAAATCTGAAAATTGATGTCCCCCAAAGTCCTAGAGCTTTATTTATGGCTATATTTCTCAGGTGGAATGAAGCTTAAGTCTGACATTACCTTATCATATTTACCATTTGGTAGGGAATCTGTGATGACTCACTCCAACTCAGTCATGAACTGTTAGGGGCCAATAATTAAATCAGATATATCTTTCAGAAATCCTCTCCTATTTTCTTATTGTACACTTTTCTGGTTTCAATGTTGTGGCTCAGGAAATATTTTAAAATGTATTTGAGAGTGTTGATGGAAATTGTCTCAAATTTATTCTTCCATCTACCTCACTGACTTCATTGTAGTTCAGCCTCCTCTGACGTTAGTATGGGATGAACACTTGGTACCTGCTAGAGTCAGTCCTTTGAAACAGAAAGCCTAGATATGATGCTCAATCCAAACCCCTTAATTTAGAACTGAGACCATTTTAAACTTTGAAGCATGGGCTTCCCACAGACAACTTCTTAAAAGTTTCAAATTCATTTAATGAGGAAAATACCCAAGGGATTACTATCCCTACTAAAGAGTCATTCCCCCGACTCCTCTCATATTCATGTGATTGAAAATGGAGAAGGGGTGAGGAGCAAAACACAAATCAGACTCCTGACATTTAAGGTCGCTTTGCTGTCAAGAAAGAGAGAAATAGCCTCTCCAGGGCAATTTCCTGGACAGAAGTTATTGCAACCTGTAGCCATGTATGAAAAATGAGTCCAGAGAGTGATACACTGCCCTTGCACAGCTCATTCGCTTTCAGTAATGATTGGAAGTAAATTAGGATCAGAGCATTACTAGTTATTATCAATATTTGCTCATTCTCATTCAAACTTTAGTTTCTAAATGCTGCTGCCCACACAGAGAATCATAGCATTTGAGAAATCATCTAGTATCTGAATCTAGAAATGAGGAATCTGCTGTACAAAGAGGGGAAGTAACTGATGGGGTGATATGTCACTGGCTCTTTGCGGTACCAAATCCACGGATATTAGTCACCGCCTGCAGCAACAATTTGCACAGGTGTTATGGGTGGTGGAGTGGAAACTGAGCCACTTCTATCTCTGGGCTGCTTCCTTGCTTGCTTGTTTATAGAGGATAGAGGAAATGAGGCTTACTTGCTTTGAGAGGAGAGAGAGAGAGACTTTGCTTAAGAGAGACTTTGAGAGAAGGACAGGCTTTGCTTAGAGCTTAGAGGAAGAGAGACTTGCTACACCTCACTTAAGGTCTGCTGCTTCTTACTGGTGCGTCCTGCATCCTGTGAACTAAAGGTGCGTCTACCTAAGGTGCTTTAGTGTTGCGTATCAGTTCTCCGCTCTGCAATCTGCCTTACGCTGCTTTCTGCTAGCTGCTGTGCCGCTTCTTTCTACTAGCTGCTGCTTCTGCTGTCTTTTCTTTCTTGTTGCCCTATTCCTGCTAGCTGCTGTTCTTCTTTTTACTAGCTGCTGTGTCTTCTGCTAGCTGCTGCTGTGCTTCTTTCTACTAGCTGCTTCCGTGCTGTCTCGCTCTGCTTACGCTTATATCACCTCCAGGAGGCGGAGAGCAGGGCCACGCCTCTTATGCAAAGATTAGGCCAGATGCTAGAAGTCCGAGCAGGCACAATTAGGAGTGCTCGAGAACACATGCGCATACCTTGTGTGCGTGGATGATAAATCACCTGAGTGTGCTTATGTCAATTAACGTCCTCGCTGCCGATGTGATCTGGCGCCATCAACATGGCACAGCCCCCAACAGTGATAGACAACTCACAGAGAGTCCAGGCTATTTGACTTCTTCACCAGGCCTTTGTCCTCCCTGATATGCCTTTCTTTTTTTTTATTTTTTAAAATATTTTTTATTAAAATATTTTTTTTATTTTTGCAGACAAATTTTGATTCATTGTACACAAATGGGGTACAACTTTTCATTTCTATGGTTGTACACAATGTAGATTCACACCATTCATGTAATTATACATCTATATAGGGCAATGATGTCTGTTTCATTCTACTGTTTTTCCATCCCCACCCCCTCTCACTCCTTTTTCCTCTACACCATCCAAAGTTCCTTCATTCTTCTCTCCCCCCACCACCTCCCATCATTATATATTGTCATGCACTTATCAGAGGAAACATTCAGCTTTGGTTTTCTTATAACTCTGTTTAGAGCCATGTAGGTGAGCAACTCAAGCGCTGATGAGAATTTGGTCAGAGCAGGTACCCAGGAGTCTCCCCAACTACAAAAGAGTCAAAACAAAAATTCTGATGAGAATAGTGTTATCTTGAGACTTGGCAAGGCCTGGAAAGTACCGTGTATACCACTATCTCAGCTGCATGGGATTGCATAATTCTAAGTAGGGTCCTGGTAGATTCTAAACCAACCCTGTCTAATTGAACTTTCTGCAATAACAGAAATCTGTGCTAATAGCTATATGTGGCTACTAAGTGCTTGAAATTAATAAAGCTGTGCAGATAAGTACCTAATTTTTAAATTTTATTTCATTTTAATTAATTTAAACTTAAGAGATCTCATGTGGCCAGTGGCTATCATCTTGGACAGAGCCTCTTCTTTTCTTCCTGAGTCTATAAATTTTCAATTCAGATCTAAGTGTCTCCTTTATTTTCTTTCTGCTTCCCATATCTTGGAGATACCATCCCATTTAATAAAAACTGTGTCTAGATATAGTAAAAGATTTTAGATATTTATTTTTTGTTCCATCTCAATATACACTTACTTCACTTTTGAAAGCAAAATCTTAAGAGTTCTTGGATAAGTTGTGAACAGGTAGTATCAATGGTATCAATGGTTTGGAGGGCAGTAACTGAAAATCCTATTTGGAAGCTTTGGAACTATCTTCAATATGTCTTCCACCTTTATCACTCTGTGCCTTGATTGCTCTAATTCTGAAGGAGAAATAAAAGATCACTATTATAATTGCCAGATTTAGCCTATAAAAGCATAGAGGATGACTTGGGTGTTTATATGGAATTATGATTTAACTGCATGTTCTGTAGTTTACCTGGCAACCCTATTATTCTGTGAGTTTAAGACATCCATGCTACCCCTTTTTTTGTTATTCCAAGAAGAAAGTGAGATAAAAACAAAAAAAAATCTTTCATAACTTTACTTTTCATTCATATTTCCTTAGTAGGATTTTCTTGACCGTAGTGATAATTTTTTTATTTGTTCTAATTAGTTATGCATGTCAGTAGAATGCATTTTGACACATCATACATATATGGAGTATAACTTCTCATTCTTCTCTTTGAACATAATGGAGAATCATACCAGTTGTGTAGTAATATATGCAAATAGGATAATAATGTCTGCTTCATTCTACTATCTTTCCTACTCCCATACCCCGACCCCTCCCTTCGCTCCCCTCTTGGCTCATCTTGCCCTGTGTGCTGGAAAACAATGAAATAAGTATTGAACTGAAGTGGAAAGAACTGTCCATTTCTAAAGAGTCATTATATTCTGCTAATGTCTATTACAAATGGGCTGTATGCTCAGAAGCCCCATTTGATCTGCTTTTTAAAGCAAGAGCATTTCTGTTGTTGCTGCTGTGTTTAGAAGAAATATGCCTGGCTTTTCAGGAAAATGACAGAAGACATTGCCTTTTGACTAATGTCTCTCTCCAGAAACACTGGGAATTTGCACATAATTTTTTTCTCAAGTAATCCATTTGTCAAGACAGCATTTTCACCCCTGAGGGAGTACAAGGTAATAAAATATTTCCCTACAGGTCTAACAGATGCATTTTTAAAAATCAGAGCCTTTAAAGAAAATCTTAGACACTTGACTACTTATGGAAGAAAGAAACTTGTAGCCATTCTGTAAAACTTGAAGTAAAATCACCATGTATGTGCAATAGTGTGATGTCACTATCAAAATGTCATGACCTCATTTTGCCATCAATGAGTGACAGCTGTTACAATTAAAAGTTACAACCTGTTAAAGAGGAGAGATTTATAGTAGAATCACAGAATTTCAGGGTGAGAAGGGATCATATATCTCCACTGAAGCAGAGAGATTGTGAATTGAGGGAATTTAAATAAATATTTAAGATAATGAAACTGAATGGTGCCTCTTCTGCAAGGTCAAGTGACATTTATTTTGGCATTCACCCTGTAACCTGTATGAACTTTTCACTTTTTACAGAATTTTTTTTCTATTTCTTTTTGCTCTGCTAAGGATGGAACCCAGAGCCCCATCTACTCTAAGCAAGTAGCCTATGAGCTACATCCCCAGTTCTCAATTTTTCTCTTTTTATTTATATATTTGTTTAATAGCACTTCAAAAAAAGCCTTTTTAAAATATGGCTCCTATTAATGTATTTTTAAAAGGTGATTGTTCCATGGGACACAGTGGCACAGTTCTGTAATCCCAGAGACTCAAGGCACAGAGGTAGGAGAATCTCAAGTTTGAGGCTAGCCTCAGCAGATTAGTGAGACCCTGTCTCAAATGAAAAATTAAAAAGGACTGGGGACATAGCTCAGTGGGAAAGCAACCCTGAATTTAATCCCTAGTATCAATCAAAAAAAATTGTTAGTTGCTCTTCTCTGACCTTTTTGGACAACTGAATAATTATACCACAGATGACCAGTACCTGTTAGTGCCAATCCTTCCTTTTCTCTCATTGACTTATTTACTCATTCCTTCTTTCTTCTTTTTCTTCATCCCTTCCATCCTTCCTCTCTCCCTTCTTGCTGATTTTCTATCTCCATTACTTCCTCTGGAATGGGAATAAAAAGTCATTGTTTTATCCATCCAGTTATCATGGAACAACCTGAAAGAGTTGCAGTGTATTCATTGTTTCCATCCCCATGTTTGTATTTATTTGTTTTCTGACTCAACACACTCATCTGTGGTCAATATATGACCCTTTATAAAGATTTTGGGGTGGGGGTGAATTTTACACACATGTATGATGGTTGGCATTTGGGTCCCAATTTCTAAGGTAAAAATGACAGGTTTTCAGGCAGGCCTAGCACTTTCTGAGTATTGTTGGTTGGCATTTCCAGATCCAGACTCAGAAAAGCCTGGTTCCAGCTCACCACATCTGAAGCTTGAAATTCCCTACTTATCTGACTGTGTTGACAGATTTAACCAACAGACATCTGTTGGTGTAGGTGCTGGGCACTGACCAATAACAATTAGAGCCTCTAACTGCTTGTGCGAGGCATAATGTAGAATTAGTTAAACTCTATTGACAAGCATACTGGCAGATTAATTAGTCCCAGGAGACTTCTCTGAAAACTGAGAGATGGTGGGCTGTAAGATAGGTAGACCTCCAATCAGATCTTTCCACAGGGCTTCCTTGATCTGGAAAACAAAAAGAAATTCCTTTGCAGATTCAAAAGCCATGAAGTTTGCCCTGGATGTGTTTGTTATTGTTGTTTTAGTTTTTCTCTGCAAAGATGATAATAAGAACTATCACAACTGACAAATATTTCACACAATTTGTTTCCAGCTACTTATCCAATTAAAGATGAACTTGATAATTTTCGTAATGATTCTAAGGATATAATTGGTGAAGTTTTATTCATATTACCTGGAAAATGTAAAATTTTTATCTATTCACAGTTCTTTGGCATAATGTCCCTTGAGAGATTATTTGAAGCTGTAGAACCCTTCTTTTGCCTTGGCTGTAATAATGGCTGCATATTTTACTAAGTGTCTTCATGCAACTTAATATTGTTTTAAACATGGAATGATGAAGACTTTTTGTAGAAGTATGAAACTTGAGAGATTAGACTGAGGTGGGCAATTTGAGAGCTCCTTAAAGTTAAATGTTTTCAGTTTTGTCTATTTCACATATAATTTGATGTTCACATATGAAAATAATATTCAAATCAATATTTCTATTATAATATCCTACATAAACAGCAGAATTGAATGAACATTCTGTGAAAATTGATGTGATATTGTTTAAGGCAACATTAGTATCTATAAAAAGTATACTCTAAAATCTCTGTAACTTGAAGTGGTAGATATTTATGTATTACAAACAAAGTTCAACCAGTTGCCCAGGGAAGGGGGATTGTTAAGTATTTGCTCAGCTTAGTCCTTCAAGCACTGAAGCTGACAGAACCTCTACCATCTTCAAAATATGTGGTTTCTAGAATTACCCTGGGCATTAATATTCAGCTGACTGATGGGGAAAAGGAAAGCTTGGGAAGATTTTATGGACCAGACCCGGAATTGTTGCACATGATTTTGTCCACATTCTACCATCCAGAATGCAATCTCATGTGTTCCCAGATCCAAGGGAGGCTGGGAAATGTAGCTCCTGGCTGGATGGCTATGTCCAACAACAATTCTACATGATTTTAGTAGTCAGATAACCATTTTTTAAGCAAATAATTGACAAAACCTATGTATGCTACTAAAAGCTGGCCCGTGATTGTCATTATCACTTGGATAATGACTTCTCAGTGTCTTATTTTCTTATTCAGGTAACAGAAACTACTGTTTACAGATTTTCTCAGTGGTGTATTCTAAAATTACTGTTGACAGCACACATACCTGGCCAATAGGTGGACAAAATCTAAATTAATTATAGATTTTTATTCATAAGCATGAAAGTCACTTGTGTTCATTAAAGATGTCACAAAAATGGAAAAGTCAAGAGAAGAAATAAGGAAAACATTAATAGACACATCTCATTGTCCAAGCAAAAGCACTGTTAGTGCTGCAGTGTATTTCTTATTTTTTTGTATTTTAAAAATGTTTGGGAAAAAATCAATCACCCTCAAACTGTAAATGCAATTTTGCTTTCTGTTTTTTAAAGTTAATGTTTGGTTAGAAGCATTTATACATCAATATATTTAAAAATATTTTGCAATGATTTTTGTGTATTCCATTAATGAATACACATTAATTGTTTATTCAATTAATATTTTGTTTAATCAATAATTTACAGTTGAATATTTAAGTTTCTTCCAAATTTTGCTCATATAAAACACTTGAATGAGATACAACTGTGTGTACAATTAAATGTTTTTTGAGGATGAGAGGTAAATTTCTTGAAAAAGCAGTAGATAAAAAATGTATAAACAGTTTTAGAATACACACAGCCATACGCACATATACACACATATAGACACCTACACAAAATATATGTGTGTTTTACTTTGTAAAGGGTTTCCATACCTTCACTCCTAAAATCTATTTGTAAGAAATTTTATTGCCTCTTTGCCATCATTGAATTTTTTTATTCTTGCTAATTTAAAAAAGAAAAATTATCTCATTGCAATCCTTATTTCTTTTACTACCAACATAGGCATAATCTTTACATTTGCTGATTTATTTTCTTTCTTCTGAAATCATCCTCAGTAGATTTACGTTTATAAACTGACCAATAGTTATTTCATAGAGACTGAGAAATCCAGCACCAGTGCTAGCTCTTGGGGGTTCATTGGCACTCATGCATCAGATAGCTTGAGTAGGACAGGCCTAGCAAGCATTCCCTGCTGCACCCCGTGGTTTTGACAAATGAATTGTCTCTTGGTCCTTCACTCTGACACATCCAAACTCATCACACTAAGGAAAGCACAGGATCTGGAAGAGTGTCCCAGGCTGCCCACCCACAAGTTGCATAACATCTTCCCAAACCTATAATACCCAATTTAGATATATTTCTCAGAACCTTTTAATTTGAAAAACAATACATATTTATAAACAAATTTACAACCCTCTGAATTAGGCTTCTGTGAACCACGTTTTAGGAAATGTACTGTGGGGAAAAACAATCAGGCAAAGCCTTAGTGAAATTAAAGCAACATGAGTAAAGGAAGAAGATAAGCTACAGATATCAAGTAAAGAGCATGCTAAATTGATTTCAAAATACAATGAAGTAGTAGATTTCCATTCCTCAAACTATATAATTTTCTAAAATGAATATGAGATCATACTTTTATTATAGCAAGCATATGGAGAAAACCCTTAGTATGATGGATGTATGATGGAAGATGTTTACTCATTTATTTATTGTGTGAAATACATAAATATCTAGTTATATATTTCTAGGTTATGACTTAGGTGGGCATAGACCAGAGGAGATTTTGAAAATCATAGCCTCTCTCCTCTCTTTTCTGTCATTAACTGATTCTGAGGTCATTCTGCAGTGACTCTCTAGTGAGGACTGGAGTAATATGAATGCTTCTACAAAAATGCAAAGTTCTATATAAATGATTGGCAGCTTGGTTGCTATTCACAATAATAACATAATGTGATAAGAAGTAAACTCCAGTGGGGCATGGTGGCACACACCTGTAATACCAGCAACTCGAGAGGCTGAGACAGGAGGATTGTAAGTTCAAAGCCAGCCCTAGCAAATTAGCAAGGCACTTAACAACTCGGGGAGACTCTCTCTCTCTCTCTAAATAAAATACAAAACTAGGGTTGGGGATGTGACTGAGTAGTTCAGCCACCCTGGGTTTAATCCCTGGTACCAAACAAAAAGATGTAAAATCCATAAGGATAAGAAAGTGTGTTTGGTTTCTTCTATGCTGTATCCCTAGCAACTAGAGCAACACCAAGGTCAATTAATATTTGTTAAGTGAATTAAAAATATATACATGTAGACATTTGTCATAAAGAACAATTTTATTCTTATAATGACAGAAAATAGGAAGCAAGAGGCCATGGAACATCATTTGTTGATGGTTCTCTAATAACTAGAGGTCCATCCTCCTTACAGGTTAGATAACCTTTTTCAACAAATTCCTTTTTTAACTTATTTACTAAGTGGGTATCAATTATTGAGGTGAATTTTCTCAGAATTAAAACCTAAGAAAAGTGAAATTGCATGTTTACCCTGTCACATTTTAGTATCCAAGAAGATTGAGTAAATTGTGATCCTTTTCTGATTACATTGTGTTTCAAAATCAATTTACAACATAGAGTAGCCCCCCTTTATCCTTGGAGGATGTTCCAAGGTCTTCAGTGGATGCCTGAAACCAAAGGTATTACCAAACCCTCCATATGCTATGTTTGTTTCTATACATACATACCTAGAATAAAGTTTGTTTATAAATTAGGCACAGTAAGAGATTAACAAAAACTAATAATAAAATAAAACAGTTGTGACAATACACTAAAAAATGTTATGTGACTGTGCTCTCTCTTTATGTACTCTCTCTCTTCCCCACTTCACAATACTTTATTAAGTCATTATTAAGTAAAATAAGGGTTACTTTAATGTAATTACTGTGATATCAATATAGTCAATCTGAAAACCTAGATGGCTACTAAGTGACTGATGGGTAGATAGCACATACAGGGTGAATACATTGGACAAAAGGATGATTCCTCTCCCATAGACATGGTGGGATGGTATGCAGTGTCATCATGTTACTCAGAATGGTGTACAATTTAGAATTTATACATTGTTTATTTCTGGAATTTTCCATGTACCGTTTTTGTACTGCAGTTGACTGGGGTAATTGCAACCATGGGAAGGAAAACTGAGGAAAGGCAAACAACTTTATTCTCAAAATGCAATTTCTTTAGGCGAGAATTAGATCTATCCAGTGTCATATGGAGAAAATTGCCATCCTAGAATTTCATATGAACTAAAAAATTAATGCTTGCTCCTTCCCTTGGTTTCCAGGGATGAGAGGAAATAGATGTATGTGGGTGTGGGATTGTGCAGCAAGGGTGATAATTTACTTCCACATGTGTGTGTGGTCCCAGGCTGTGGATCATACTATGGGTTTTATTTTTGTGTTTCCTGAGCTTAGAGAAGTGTTCCTGTAGCCAAAGATCATTTGAGGGATATGATGAGCATCCAACTTATTGGGCCATGTAGACTTTATGTAACATAGTACTAAAAAGTCACTTCCTCCATTTTTGTTACTATCAGACCAGTTTCAGAAAGCTTATTTTGATTAAAAGACATTATCAAGGGCAGGAGCACTATTAACAAATGAGAGGAAAAGTAGTCTATCCCCTCAAATTAACTTTGCTATTTGTGGCAACTACTTTACAAGGATATCTGCTGGTGATTTAGGCTGTATTTTAAAAAATTTTCTATTGGTCCTTTTGAGTTATAAGTAACGTTAGGCAGGATTCATTTTGACATGATTATAAAAGCATGGAATATAATTTGCTTTCATTCATTACCCAATACTTCCCCTTTTCCTTCCCTACCTCCTTCCTCTTGTTACTTTCCCTTTCTGCTTTTTACTTTTAATTTTTTATAGTGTTTTGTGGATTTATTTTATATGAGATACATTTGATGTTCCCTTTATCTTTCATGATATAAATATTCTGTGTTTTTCAGCCCTTGCTGTGACAGATTGAGTCAGTTAAAATGTGTGGACGTTCCTTAAATATGTGTCAGCACACAGTTCATGCTTCCTGTTCCATGTGCAGATTATTGAGCTAGTAGTCCTGCTGGGAGCACAGACCAGCCTCTAGGAGGATCCCATTTTCTCCAGCTCCCTTCACCTGACTGATTTTCAGCCACTACATCTCAATAGACACAGAATCCTGGGTTCACCTATGACTTTCCTTGCACCTACGCCTGACCCATCTGACCCTCATGTGTGAGTCTCCAGTGTGGGGTTCATGTCTTTACTTTAGTACTTATTGCACCACGTGCTTGTTGCATCATCCTCTAGGCAACAAACTCTGTGAAGAAGGCAAAGTTCATGTTGATTTTGTTCTTTGTTGTGTGTTGATTCCTTAGGACTCTTCCAGACACAGTAGCTTTTATATAGATGTATGTGTAGTATTTATGTAGATGAAGGTGTGGGTGGGTATATAGATCTAGAGGTAGAAATAAAATTTGAGATACAGTTAGTTACAGATGTCAGCTGTGTAGAATTTTTTTTTTATGAAAGTATGTTACAAGATCCTCAAGGACATAAATGTGAAAATAGTTTGGATGCTAAAACTCTTTTCCAAATATTTATGTTGCAACACTCCATTTAATAGAAGGAGGTGATGGTAGGTCAGAGAGAATTTGTTTTTCATCTGTGTGTGACCACATGACTCTCCTGGGTATTTCTTAAATATAACAATATTGTCCCACATCAGTTTCTCAAATCCTCACCTAAAAGGTATTCTTTGGCAAATACCCTTAAGAAGAATTCAATGCAAATATTTGTGCTTGCTTCTGATTCCTCAGGCAGGGGGCATCCTTACTACCCATGCTTCATTGGTTTATAAACCCATTTCTTCTGAGGGTGACACTTTGGTGCCCTACATCCATAGTTAGGTGAGATGAAATTCGTGTAAAATAATTAGGAACATTAACCTTCAATGAGATTTTTAGAAATAAGTTGAGCCATCTGCTTCTTCATATTTGTCATATTTAATTTACCAGGATGGCTTTTTGATTAGAAAATGGGCAACCACTGTATACTTTTGGGAAATCTGCCTAAAGCAGAGAGAAAATGCCAACTGGCAAAGTGCTAAGCCTAAAATTACATGTGGAGTAATAATTTTAATGACACCCCCACCCCTGGATGTCACTACATGTTTGAATGTAGCAAGCACCTCATTGTATATAAATCAAGTTCATATGGTTTATAAGAAAAACATCAGCAACCAGCATTTCACAACCACAAAGTATTGCTTTGAGAACATTACTTTCTTGCATATTTTACCCTATTCTTGAGATTTTTAATGTCCTTCTCAACCTAGGATGGATGCCAAGCTGCCACTTTAATTTACATTATTCCCATTCAATTTGATATCCAGTTTGCCTTTCAAACAACTTCAGGCCAAATATCAAGTTTGCAGAAGAGTCTCATTTTGTTTAATTAGAGTTTGTTTTATTACTACTTCTGTTTTGATAGTTTTAAGGTCATGAAAGATTTTGAGATGACACTGGTTTAAAGACAGCACTTGGAACTGATGTTAGGACCAATTAAACCACACAGAATCATAAAACTGAAAGTTTCATAATTCCATTTTTAGCAAGCTTCATGAAAATGGTTAATTCTCATCTTTTGTCAGACAAATGTAATAAGAATTTAATAACTAAATTGCATGTCTTTTAGCTTAAGCCAGATCTTAGCTGAATATCTATCATTAGAAGCAACTCTAATGTTCGACAGACATGTTCATATAATTTTTTCTAGAGAAAATGGACAACTTAAATGTAGTCAAAATCAACTCATCAGTTGACATTATGTTCTTCAGTCTTGATAATACTTGAGAAAAGAGTTAAGTGTTCTCTCTCTCCCTCCTTATAGCTCTCCTCCTCCCACTCCCCTTTCCTCCTTCCCTCCTCTTTCTTCCTTCCCACCTCCCTCTCCTTTTCTCTCCCTCTTCTCTCACTCCCTTCTTCCCTGTCTTCTCTCCTCTTTCAGACAGAGAATATAGTTCTTCATGCAGATGCTGATTTATTTTGGCAGCTCATGGAAGGTTGAGTGAGGACAGTCTGAGGACTGTTGCTTCTAATAGTTTTTGGCTTGTGTTTTTCCCCATTTCTGGTTTTCATCATGTTCCAGATTTTCCTAGTTATTCTTATCTTCCAACACTCTCCCTGTCTTTGGGAGGACCAAATGTGCCAGAGATAAATGTGGAAAGAAGAAAAGATGAATAACTATCTAACATAAGTTGGATATGTTAGTTAAAATTGGACAGATGATGATTAAATAAAATTGATTTTATAAAAAAGTCAGTTGGCTTTTGAATGTGTTATATGCATATTTCTTATACATAATAATGATTCATGTGATACTACAATAAATCTGAGGTCTAATGGCTCCAATATTTACAGATTCATCCATTCCCCAAAAGAGTCCATTTGGAAGTCAAGTTTATTTGCTTACAAAGTAGTATATTAGATCCTGTGGGAGATAAAATGTGTTAGAGCTGTTGCCCTCATGTTGCTTAAGTTCAAATGTGGAGCTGATAGCAAATTCAGTTTGTATCTTGGGTAGGCATATCTTTGGAGGATGAAGTTACCCTGGGCCTTTGGGCTGGAGGACCTAGCACTTTGGAAGCACTTGTCTTTATGCTTGGAGTTAAGGCATCTGCTGGGGAAGTAAAAGGTCAGATTCCCAAGATGGTCAGGAAGAAAGAAAAGGTAAAGGAGAAGGAGGAGGAAAAGACTGTCTAGGCCAAGAATCATCAGCACCTTTGGTGATAATATAGCAAATGCCACCTCTTCAGTTTTGGTAACCCTGGCATTCTCAAACAAAGCCAGTTAAATTCCTGTGTACCATCCCAAGAAAGCAGATCGAGTGGTCAGGACAGAACTCTCTGCAGGAGTAGTATTTCAGACTAGACTTGTCTATGGGAAACTGAGAAAAGAAATGTTCCAGAAAGTGGAAACAGAAGAAGTTGATAGCCCCTGAGTCATGAATAAGGTCGATGAGTTCTAGAAAATAAAAACAACCTGCTTATGAGACCAAGAAGACTTCCCTTAAATTCCAATAAATTTTACCAACACAGACCCTCAGGCAAAACCCCAAGGAATCATCCATGTTTCCCCTCTCTTAGTCGTTGTTTTACATCATCCTATCCATTTACAACATTCCAGAATCTGCCCCTTTTATTTGATCAATACCATTAGTAACCAAGGTCCACAAATGCTATGATCCGAATATCCCAAAAATTCATTTATAGGAATTCATTCCTATTGTGACAGTACAAAGATGAGGCCTTTAGGGATATGATTAAGGCCTCTGTTTGAATGAATTCATTGGTGCCTTATGAATGGACAGGAGGGTGTTTATTTTGCAACACAGCCACCCATGAAACTCATTTCTGCTTCAGGGTCTTTGCACTTCTTTTCCATCATCCTTAGAATACTTCTTCGCTTAAATTTCCTTATTCAGGTCTCAGAAAATGACACTGTCCTTACCACTCTATCTAAAGTCATTCCCTGTTAGTTCATACACCATTAACTCCATTCAATCACACTACTTTGCTTTCCTGATGAATTTTAACACTAGAAACATTCTCATTTATTGGCTTATTTATCACCTGCCCACTCTTCCCTCCACTGCACCTAAGTTTGTAATCTCCCTGACAACCATGTATATTTTGTTGATTGCTGTCTCCCAGTACCACAAGGAAGTCCTGGTTCTCATGTTGAATACATGAATAACATAGATCTCCTCAGAATTTGACAGCAGCACAATCATACAACTCTCCTACAGAATGGATGCTTTCTGCTTTACTCTGGCTATTCAGCCTCAACCTTCTGGGAGCACCAAACCTCCTTCAGTTCTTGTCTTGGCACATGTTTTCCTCAGTTAGATCAAAAACTTGACCATCCTTGACTGTGTTTCTCTGATGAGTTCTGTGTTAGTGTCACAGGAAGTATATACCTGCCTCCAGCCTCAGTCAAATGCTCTCTGGGCAGCTAGTGTGGCCAAGTGTAAACTTTTTAGAAGTTTCATTGTGGACATTTTGAACATACAAAAAGGAAAACATAGTACAATAATGCCTATCTACTTACTCTACATACTCATAATATAGATTTAACAATCATTAAGGTTTTACCATATCTGTGCTACATTTTTTTTAGATTTTCTTTTATTGTAAATAAATGGGATACATGTTGTTTCTCTGTTTGTACATGGCTTGAAGACATACCATTTGTGTAATCATAAATTTACATAGGGTAATATTGTTTCATTCATTCTGTTATTTTTCCCTCCCCCCCACCCCTGCCACCCCTCTTTTCCCTCTATACAGTCCTTTCTTCCTCCATTCTTGCCCCCCTCCTAACCCTAACTCTAACCCTAACACTAACCCCTCCCACCTCCCATTATGTGTCATCATCCACTTATTAGCGATATCATTCGTCCTTTGGTTTTTTGAGATTGGCTTATCTCACTTAGCATGATTTTCTCCAATTTCATCCATTTGCCTGCAAGTGCCATAATTTTATCATTCTTTATGGCTGAGTAATATTCCGTTATATATATATATATATATATATCACAGTTTCTTTATCCATTCATCAATTGAAGGGCATCTAGGTTGGTTCCACAATCTAGCTATTGTGAATTGAGCAGCTATGAACTATATGGCTGCATCTCTGTAGTATGCTATACTCCTATACTTGGAGTATACTCCAAGGAGTATACTCCAAGGAGTATACTCCTTGGGTATAGGCCAAGGAGTGGGATAGCTGGGTCAAATGGTGGTTCCATTCCAAGTTTTCTAAGGAATCTCCACACTGCTTTGCAGACCGGCTGCACTAATTAGCAGCACCACCAGCAATGTATGAGTGTACCTCTCTCCCCACATCCTTGCCAACACCTATTGTTGCTTGTTTTCTTGATAATCGCCATTCTAATTGGGGTGAGATGAAATCTTAGGGTAATTTTGATTTGCGTTTCTCTTATTACTAAAGATGTTCAACATTTTTTCATATATCTGTTGATTGCTTGTACATCTTCTTCTGTGAAGTGTCTGTTCATTTCCTTAGCCCATTTGTTAATTGGATCATTTGCATTCTTGGTGTAGAGTTTTTTGAGTTCTTTATAGATTCTGGAGATTAGTGCTCTATCTGAAATATGATTGGCAAAGATTTTCTCCCACTCTGTAGGCTCTTTCTTCACATTGCTGATAGTTTCCTTTGCTGAGAGAAAGCTTTTTAGTTTGCATCTATCCCAGTTATTGATTCTTGCTTTTATTTCTTGTGCTATGGGAGTCCTGTTAAGGAAGTCTGGTCCTAAGCCGACATGTTGAAGATCTGGACCTACTTTTTCTTCTATAATCTGCAGGGTCTCTGGTCTGATTCCGAGGTCCTTAATCCATTTTGAGTTTAGTTTCGTGCATGGTGAGAGATATGGGTTTAGTTGCATTCTGTTTCATATGGATTTCCAGTTTTCCCAGCACCATTTGTTGAAGAGGCTATCTTTTCTCCATTGCATATTTTTGGCCCCTTTGTCTAGTATGAGAAAATTGTATTTATTTATTGTGTCCTTGTCCTCTATTCTGTACCATTGATCTACCTTTCTATTGTGCTACATTTTGAGGAAGTATTTTGAAACAAGTTACAAGGACTGAGTGTGTTGCTCCATGGTAGAACTAGCATGTATGAGATCATGAGTTTAATTCCCAGCCCCACAAAAAGAAAAAAAAAGTAAATGAATTACAAGAATAATGACTATGTGCCCTAAATACTACAGCCCACAACTTTGTAAAATAGAGACATTTTCTTACATAATCTCACACCTACCTAAGTTAACAATGCTTTCAAATCATATAATCCCCAGTTCATTCAATTTTCCAATCATCCCCCAAACCACATTCCCAAAACTGCCCATGTTTCTCTTGGTTGCAGTGTTTTCTGTCTCTTTTAATCTAGAACAGTGGTCTGCCTTTTATTTAATATCAATGACTTGTTGAAGAATTCAGGTCTTGTGGAATATATCAACTTCTGGAATTTTCTAATTGTTTTGATTTTGTCTTATTTTTTTCATCACTTATGTAACCATCGGTTATAATAAGTTAGAATTAAAGATCTGAGCAAATTCCAACTTTCCTTTTGGGAAAGCTTCCCTCAGGGGTGATGTTGGTATCACATCTTATTTCACAACTGGACAAACATAATTTCTCTTTTTTCCACCACTGTGTTCAGGTGATGAAAGCTTGATATTTTTGTTGCACTCTATGTGTTTCTTCTTACAACCAGAAAATAATGTGTGGGATAAATATGATCTTCTTTCTCTTAAGTTATTCCTCTGTTAGCTTCAGTAATTTAAAGCAGGATTCTGCAAACTATTTCTATATAAGAACAGATAGAAAATATTTTTGACTTTGACAATCAGATGGTCTCTGTTGCTACTTAGCTACTTAACTCTGCCATTACACCACAAAAGCAGCACAAGATAATATTAAATGAATGTGAATATGTTCCCAAAAATCTTTGTGAAGGCAGGTAGCTCCTGGATTTGACCTGTAGATAGTAATGTGCCAATGCCTAGTTTAAGCAGTATTGTTGAACCCAGATGATTAGAACTTTTTAAGGAGTTTTAAAATACTGATGCCCAGGCCCTAATATAAGTCAATTAAATAATAAACTCTAGAGTGGAACCCAGCTATTTACATTTTTAAAAACTTTCGAAGTGATTTCAATGCATGGCTATTGTTGACAACCACTAATTTTCAGGGAGCTCTCCCCTCTAGGGACAAGGATCTCCTAAGGTGAGATTGATGGATATATGAACAACTAAACTAATGAAAGATAGTAAAATAATTACTGTAGAAGATCAAGGGGGACCCACAGAAAGTAGAATTGGGGAGGCATTCATAAAAGTTTTCCCAAAGAGGAACATTGGAGCCATTCCTTAAATTCTGAACAGAATTTGATGTGTGCAAAGATGTGGAAACAGTAGGTACAATCCATCTTGGACCAAAGTTCTGTTTCCCTTCTTAATATGAAATTAGGAGCATAATAAAGAATTAAAATGTAAACTACTCTAAGATTCCATCTCACCCTAATTAGAATGGCGATTATCAAGAAAACAAGCAACAATAGGTGTTGGCGAGGATGTGGGGAGAGAGGTACACTCATATATTGCTGGTGGTGCTGCAAATTAGTGCAGCCACTCTGCAAAGCAGTGTGGAGATTCCTTAGAAAACTTGGAATGGAACCACCATTTGACCCAGCTATCCCACTCCTTGGCCTATACCCAAAGGACTTAAAATCAGCATACTACAGAGATGCAGCCATATCAATGTTCATAGCTGCTCAATTCACAATAGCCAGATTGTGGAACCAACCTAGATGCCCTTCAATTGATGAATGGATAAAGAAACTGTGTTATATATATACAGTGGAATATTACTCAGCCATAAAGAATGATAAAATTATGGCATTTGCAGGCAAATGGATGAAATTGGAGAATATCATGCTAAGTGAGATAAGCCAATCTCAAAAAACCAAAGGATGAATGATATTGCTAATAAGTGGATGATGACACATAATGAGGGGTGGAGGGGTTAGTGTTAGGGTTAGGGTTAGGGTTAGGGTGGGGGGCAAGAATGGAGGAAGGAAGGACTGTATAGAGGGAAAAGAGGGGTGGGAGGGGTTGGGGGTAAGGGAAAAAATAGCAGAATGAATGAAACAACATTACCCTATGTAAATTTATGATTACACAAATGATATGCCTTTACTCCATGTACAAACAGAGAAACAACATGTATCCCATTTGTTTACAATTAAAAAAAAAGAGAAAAAAAGAATTAAAATGTGCACCCAGGAACTTTGTTTGTTTGCACCTTGTCATTATCTTACTCTTCTGGAATTAATATATCAGTGACTAAAAACATGTGAATAATTAAATTTATTTACAAAAAATTCTTTAAAAAGTGGAAATAAGAATCTGAGATCTAAAGAATGCTACAGAAACAACCAAGTGTGTTCATACACTTGTCTAGAGAATCTCAATATTATTTACCCACTGTCACTTGTTCTTTCATTTATTTATTTTAGATGTGGGGAGAGAGAATCTGGGGAATAATGAGGGAAATAGAAGTACACAATAGCATGATGGGAGGAAACTAAAATGTAAGGCTTATCTTTGATTATACTTGTGGTCCTCAACTAGGAGTAATTTTGTCCTCTATCCCCAAAAGGCTATCTGGCAATGTCTGCTAACATTTTGGGTTGTCACAACTAGAGGAAAAGAGCACTGCTGGCATATAGTGAGTACAGACCAAGAACACTGCTAAATAACCTATAGTACAGAGCACAGCCCAACAAAAAAAAAAAAAAAAAAAGAATGATTTAGCTTGAAATGTCAACAGCTCTGAGGGTGAGAGTGAGAAACCCTGGATTGGGCTAATGTATTTAGACATACACAGTTTTTCAGGAAATTTTCTGTCTTGTATTTCAAGTCATACTTAACAAACATATGCCCATAGGTCAAGATTTTAATAATCTCTGAAGTCACAAAGTATCTTTTACCAAGGTAGAGAATGGTGGTATTAATGTATCTGGAAATCTAAAAATTATCTTAGGATGCTTGGGGGGGAAATCCAATTAGAGGAAAGTTTAGAGGAAAGTCTGCTTTATAAAATTTATTTATGTGTGTGTGTGTGTGTGTGTGTGTGTGTGTGTGTGTGTGTGTATGTGTGTATCCTCATCACAGTCTCTTGTGCTCAGGGCAGTGCATCTTGTTTGCTCGCCAACCCAGCTGGGTCAGCTTATATCTGCCTTCAGGGAAGATGTGCTGACACCAGCACAAAAGATATGAGCAATCAATATCAGAATACCTCTTCTCCAGTTTGGAGATATATACTGAACTCAGAGTTATTTCTCTACTCAAATTCTACCAAACTGCATGAAGTGCTCTGGGAAGCTTTGACTTACTAGCTTGAATTAGAACTAGTTTCTCTGCTGCTGTCATTTTCTCCATATTAAAGTTTGGCCTGTGTTAAATGAAATATGACCTTGTATTAGTTTCCTATGGCTGCTGTAATATATACCACAAACTTATGGCCTTAAAACCACATGAATTGATTAGCTTATTCTTTGAAAGATCTGAAGTTCAAAGTGGATTCACTGGGCCAAAATCAAAATTTCAACAGTGGTGGTTCCTCCTGGAAGCTCCAGCAGAGAGTATATCTTCTCATCTTCTTCAGTCCTTAGGACTGGGTATGTCACTCAGTGGTAGAGTGATTCCCTAGTGTGCATAAGGTTCTGGGTTCAATCCTCAGCTCTGGCAAAAGAGAAAGAGAAAAGTCCAATTTTAAGAGGTCACCAATGTTCCTTGCCTTGTAGCTCCAGATCACTCTGATCTCTGCTTCCATCATCACATTTTCTCATTTGACTCTGATTCTTCTATCTCCTTCTTTCTCTTCTCAGGATCTTGTGATCACATTCGTGCCACCTGTGTAATCCTAAACAATCTCTCATTTCCCAAATACTTAATCACATTGTAAAAGTCCATTTTACCGTGTGAGATACCATATTTACAAGTTCAGAAATTAGGACATGGACAACTTTTGGGACCACTATCCTACTTAGCACAGCTTGAAAGTGACCAAATATGGCATGGGTTGTGCTAGACTCTGCAATTGATCATAGAATTCACTACACAGAAAGGCAAGCAACTACCACAGAGCTTGAACCTCAGAACAAAGGGCCTGAATTTCCATACTGGCTCTAACAACTACAAGCTGTGTGTACATAGCAAACAGACTTTACCTTGTCTTAGTTTCCTTATGTGTATTCCAATAATACCTTCCTTGATAGGTGATTGTTGAGCACCATAAATGAAATAAAGTACTTGAGGCAGTAAGTGTAATACTTGACATATAAGAATTGCTCAATATTCATTAGCTATTGATATTGTTACTCATGAGACTAGTATGAGGTAATTCAGGGGTCAGCAGACTTTCTGTGAAGCGCCACATAGTAAATTTTCTTGTCTTTGAAGATCATACAATCTGTGTTCCAACCATTCACCTTTGCTGTTATAGCACAAAAGTAGCTCTATACAATAAGTAAAGGAATGGATAGGTCTGCATCCTAATAAAGCTTTCCTCATACTTATGGACAGTAGAGTGGATTAAGTGTACACACGTTACAGTTTGTCAATCCACACTTTGGCATAGTGGGACTTAATCCTGGCTATATATTTTTATCCTCTGCAGAACCTCCAAAAAATCATAATGGATAACATCTATTTTTCAGTTTTCTTTTCACTAAAAACATAATTACTTTTATTCTTCTATTCCTGATTTCAGACTAAATGTCTAAAGACACTACTGTTTACATAATAAAATTTCATTTGTAGTTTGTTGTGAAAAAATAGGGTGACACCCAGGCCTCACCTAAGCCTACTTTATCAAAATCTAGTGGTGGGGAGGCAGGGGATGGGGGGGAAGTCCTATCTAGACATTGGTTTCTTCAAAAACTCTCCAGATGATGTTCACAGCAGCCCAAATTAAGAGCATGTGCTCCACAACCTTGCTTCACTTTCCCAGGACAAAGAGAGAGCCTGGCACTGGGTATTAGACCAGTATGTATGGAGCATAAGTAAGTAAATACAAGACATGTCATCAACGTAGCACCTGGTCCAACTTGTGACCTGCAAATGGCAGTTTATTGCAAATAAAAAGAGTACAAACTGGCTAATTTGGCCAAATAGGAAATTATTGGAAAGATATGAAGGCATTCAAAGGATTCAAAGGAGATAACTATCGGGAGATAAGAATGTGGGCCACTTGTAAGGGCTGAGAAGCAGCAACTCAGAAAGACTTTGAAGGGATTCTTCAAGAGGATGAATGATGTCTTCTCTTTTTCCTATCTTTCATTCTACTGGAGAGAGAGTATCCACCCCTTGGTTAGTAAAGAGTAGAGCACCTTAACTTGAGTATAACTCACCCTCAATGTGACTGATGGTGGGAGTTTGTCTCCACAGCAAAGTATTAGGGGTCTTTTACTAGAAGAAGGTGATAGAGATAATGCAGTGAGCTATCAATAGCTAGTTGGTGTTGTAAAGCATGTTTGTAATGACATAGTATAAAAATTATTTCCTGCAATACAAGGCATGTAATAGATGCTCAAACCATTTATCATCAGTGAAACTTTGCTGAATACTGGAAAAACCAATATGTCCCAATCCTTGCTCTCCAGTGGATTTCAATATACTCTTCATTTTTTCTTATATACAGTGGTTCTTACCCAGGTGATTTTGCCCTTTTCCTTGAGACATTGTTGGGGACATGTTGCTACTGGCATCTAAAGAACAGAAGCTAAACATGCTGCTATATCTGACAATGCACGGGACAGCCCCCTGACAACAAAGTGTCATCCTGCTCAAAATCTCAATAGTACCAAATTAAGAAACTGGTGTAAGGTAGATGGGTGTTTATTCCATTGTTGCGGTTTTAAAAGAATTGAGCTTTTTCCAGTTATTAATCTTTTTATGTGTGCCCTACACTCTTATTTTGAAGATCAAGTTTGATGGAAATGAGGGCCATTTGAATCTGTTCATCAATTAATGACAAAATAACTTTGAAGAGATTCTGAAGTTGAAATTAGATGGTGCAAGAAAGAAAAAAACATAGTACCCATTTCTGAAGTTTACTCCTATGAGGTTATCTCACAGTCTAACTTGCTAAAAATAAATTAACAAAATGAATGAAATTTGAATACATCCATGTTAATGAAATGCAGAAGAATATTTAGTGGTCAAATAGAAAAGATTTTTAAAAAAATTCAGTTAAAACTAATTAGTTTTATATTTTTCAATTTTACTGAGGGAATCAACCCATGAAATGAAAACCATACTGTAAAGAACAATCATTCAGGATAATGACATTTCGGTTACTTTTTTCTTAGTTAAAAATGATACAGAGTCAGGTGCGGTGGCGCACACCTCTGATCCCAGCAGCTTGGGCGGCTGAGGCAGGAGGATCTTGAGTTCAAAGCCAGTCTCAGCAACTTAGTGAGGTGCTAAGCAACTCAGTGAGACTGTCTCTAAGTAAAATACAAAATAGGGCTGGGGATGTAACTCAGTGGTCAAGTTCAATCCAGGGTACCAAAAAAATTAATAATAATAATAAGTAGGATCACCCATGAATTATAGTAAATATTTATTAATTTTAAAAGGTGCTTATTAAGTTCATTGGTGTTCACTAAACCTTTTCCTCCTTTCTCAAGTACACAGTTGATCTATAAAATATGATATCACCTCTTTTTTTGCCTCTTGAATTTTAGAAAAACAAGACTTTAAAATATCTTTGTGAAGCCTTACCACAGTGCCAGCTTGAACATCCAATTTAAGCAGAAACATTTCCATGGTGGAAAGACTCAAATTGGTTAATTGTTTTATTTCTGACACATTATCATCTCTAGTATTTCAAGACTTCTTCATGTGATTGAATGAAAAACTCATCCATTCCCTTTTAACCCCTATGCCACTCCCTGTTTACATGGTCAGGTAATTATTCTAGCTAATTTGGCATGGATATTTCTGTATGCATTTGTGTTTTAAAATGAATATTAATGCTTCAAGCACATTCATTTCAATTGCATACATTTTATTGTGCCATTTGTTTCATGGTGTGTGTTTTTCCCAAGTACTGGAATTTTAAGATCCATTCATGTTGCTCTATGTACTTCTAATTGATTCTTTTCTGACCACCACATCATGCTCCATGGTGTGCAGCAAACCTGGTTTCTGAGAGAACCACTTTACACCCATAACTTGCTCATTTTATGATAGAGTCATAAAAGCATAATGAAAGAAAAAAGCTACTAGCTGCAAGTAGCAGCTAAAATGCCAATTTCAAGATTCTCAAAATTGATCCTACCCATAATCCCCTAAAATGGTCTTACTTTTAACCCCATTGTAGGAAAATTTTCTTTTTCTAAACCCCAACTCTGGCTAAAGGCTATTTAGCTTATAATTTCGCTGAGGCAGTTCTCTCCAACAAGTACCACTTAAGTATTGAAGTTTAAGGAGTCACCTTTCCTTCCATATTTCCTTTATCAGACTCTTTTTTTCATCTTATTATTGACTACCCCAACTTTTTTTCCTTTCTGTCCCCCTTGTCTCTTTTTGATTCACTCAGAGTTATTTTAGACTTACCTAGATTTTTAGAAATCATGTATCACTTCTGATAACATGTAAGAATGAATATGTAAGCAAAATAAATTGGTTAAGGTATTCCCAAAACTTGGTAACATTCAGAAACCTTTCTGGATGCCTTTTGGACTCAGAATCATTGAAACCCATGCATTTGTTCATACAGCAGTAGTTCATACAACTGTTCATACAACTGTGCCATCAACTGCCTGACTTTGGAATTGCCCTGTTGTCCTTGAGGTTTTCTTTTGAACTACTGACACCTACTCTGCAAATTTTGACACTGGAATTTTCCTTCTTTGACCTGGGATAGACAATAATTTTATAAGTATCCTAGTAGTACAATGTAGCACAACTTTATCTGCTCATGTGTTTATTTTCCTATCTCGGGTCCTGAAAGCATTTGTCTCTTTGGTAGAAAATTTGAAAATGTCTTCACTTCTTCCACAATGAATATTTGCTTTCCTAATGTAAAATTCATACCTCACTGCTCTTTTTCCATGCCTTTCTGTGTACCAGTAACTTTCCATTTCAATACTGAATGGTGATGTGATCTTTTAGAAGACATTCTAAATGGGATTTAAACTTGATGTGTAGTATAAGCATTAGCCATAGTTGAACTGAGATGAAGACAATATAAACAGCAGTGAGTATATTGACCATACCTAGATAGGGCAAACTTTGACTTTGTGGACAGTGATTTATAGCACCAATGGCTATAGGACTCATCAAAATTTTAAAAATGTTCAATTGTGGAAAATATGCATCTTGTGCAGAGGTAAGTACTCAAGTTTCAATATGTAATTCCAAAGTCTGTCAGAGATCTTAGCATATAGTATTATTGTTAAGTTCACCACATGGTCCAACATGACCTAGTAAGCTCCACCATCATATCCAGGCAGAAAGGGAAGGAGCCAGAAAAGACAAAAAGGCTTAGGGCCTGCAACTCACTATATGCCACTGACTTGAAGGGAGGGTAACTGGGAACTAGAATCTTTTACCTGGACACGTTTATCCTCAGGGGAAAAATCTGGATGGTGTTATTAGGGAAAAAGAGGAGAATGAATGTTGGGTTAACAACTAGGAGTCTCTTTACCATATCTTTTTGAAAGATTCAGTTTATGTTCAACTTGGTTCACAGGCCACTTCAGTCTAACACTCATATGATTCATTGTCTTTCTATGTGATTCAAATGTAAGCATAAGTGTGTGATAATTGGTATTTAATGTGGCTAAATCCCTTCTCCCTAGTGAATCTACAGGTTCCTAGAGGCAGATCTGTCTTCTATATCTTAATCACTTCTTCCACCCCATCAACTTCCCCATTGCCATTGTCTGAACTATCTTACACACAATAAAAGATCTATATGATGACCTGGCTATCCCACTTCTTGGTATTTATCCCAAAGAACTAAAATTGCATACTATAGTGGTATATACATACCATATTTTATAGCAGCACAGTCCAGAGTAGCCAAGTTATGAAACAAACTAGGTCTCTATCAGCAGGTAAATGGATACATAAAATGTGTCATATATACACAATAGAGTTTTAGCCATGCAGGATAATGAAATTGTGTCATTTACTGATGAATGCATGCAACTGGAGAACATCATGCTAAGTGAAATAAGCCAGACTCAGAAAGTCAAGGTTCACATGTTTTCTCCCATGTGGAAACTAGAGAGTAAAAAGGAATTTCAAAAAAGGATCTAGAGAAAATAGGAGATCAGTAGAATTTAAACTGGGGACCAAAGGTAGAAGGAGAGAGAAAGAAGAAGAACTGGAGTATGAAATTGACCAAATTATGCTATGTATGTATGAATACATCACAATGTATTCCAATTATATATGTAGCTATAATGCAGCAATTAAAAATGAATAACAAAATAAATAAAGGGAAGACCAATATAGTAGAAGAAAGGGATAGGGGGAGTGAGGAAGGGAAGGAAACAGGAAGTACTGGGGAATTAAATGAAGCAAATTATTTTCCAAGCATGTATGATTACATTAAAATGAACCCCACTATTATATATAACCCTCTTGCACTAATACTTTTCAGTAGCTCTGTACATACATTTGATGTCATTTGGCTTCTGTGGCCTCCATGATTGATTACTACCTTCAGCCGATTTGATGACTGAGGTTGCTTCTTGAAACCCGTGAGGCATTTCATAAATGCCAAAGCTTGAGAGAGGATACAGAGAGGTACAGAAGTAGCAGAGGTAGAGTTTGAACCCCTTCTACTTAGTCTGGTCTTTGAACCTGTACTTTATACCAAATAAATGCTACAGGAGCTTAGCAAAGAGAGTAGAGAAAATGGGCCCAGTGGTCTGTACATTTAGTTACTTTTCTAACAGAAATGTCAGGTCCCATGTGCAAAGAGTGTGTTATACAGCCTCCATGCCTTGGTCTCTGGAAAATTGTATGGTAGTTTTTGAATATGCAGATTCTTCTTTTTGAGAACCTGGTATGCCCACCAATTAAAATACTTAGAGGGTTATTTTTAAATCTGGTGCTACTTGCAGGATCAGTTCTCCTAGCCAACAATCCTCCAGAAATGTTGACAATCTAAAAAGTGATATTTTGGTCTTCTATTTCCTTCAAATGCATTTTAGTGTCTTGGTGATAAATGTTTTTTAATTAAAGCCCATAGGGCTATAGATTTATTGTTTGTGAGATAGCTTTTCCTGTTAAACCGACACTGGTATGTATGACTATAAATTGGGGTTTCAGCAGTTTTGTGAGTATATTTTGGCTAAGTAAAAAGAATTAAATGTTGGTGCCATGAAAATTTCTTTCTGGGCCTGCAGATTTTGCTCAGTGGTAGAGCACTTGTCTAGAGTGAATGAGATCTGGGTTTGATCCCAAGCACATCAAAAAATGTTTATTTCAAAAAATCATTTAGTGAAAATTTAATATGTATTGGTTCTACCTTTTACATTAGCATTCCTATACAATGAGTCAGATAGGTCCTTGCTAATTGTACCCATGCAACACATCATGATTTGTTCACAGATTACTACTGATGCAACTTTTATCTACCTGTTTTCAATATTTAGGTTGTGTATATTCTGCAGATTACAGTTAAAAGTATGTCATTGATTCAATATGAAATTTGATCTTATTTAAGTAAAAGATTTATTTGAATTACTTATAAAGCCTTTTATGAAGTGAGAAGATATTATTTCTTGGCTACAATAGATTCACTTTTTATTTGATCCCAAGGTTACACAAAAAATTAAATCTCAATAATGATGCTATTCTCAAAATATTATGTGTCATTATGGACATTCTTGGGATATTATGTTTTCCTTTTACAGAAAGCATAGGGAATTCTGAAACCCAAGGTTCTGTGTATCTCAGGTTTTAGAGAGCTGTAAGTATATAGAGGCTCTGAAAACCTTCATTGCAGTTTGGGATTTTAGAGAAGAGGGATCCCCAAACAATGGAAAAACTCCAATAGCAGAGAGAATTCACATTCTGAACCTTATGGTGGTGCTTTACTTATCACATTTTTCCCCACACCACAAAGGGATTTAATCATTTCCCCAAGTTGACTATAAGACTAGAGGCTTTTGAATCCTTCAAACAGATATCTGTCTGACTCTATAGTTTTCTTTCTACACACAGTACCAGATTGTATTGAACACCTCAAGACCTCGTTATAGAGTTTTTCTTTTATGGAAGATGAGATTGGAGAGTCTTCCTGGTGGTCCTTTAGATGATGCCATGAAATAAATTGTGTAAACTTCAAGCTGCTGCTAAACTCTTAATTTAGATGGTGAGCATGCAAAGGTTAAGAGGGTGCTGAGGGTCTTCTTGATTCATCAGGCCTGAGTGCTCCAAGTAAACTGTTCTCCATGACACATTTGACCCTTGGTTTAATTCAGTTTTAACACAGGATCCAAAATGCAGATGGTGTGTCTCTCATTAGAATTATTGTGCACTTACATGAATCCTGAGGTTATGCAGGTCTTCATTATAAGTCCAGCCCTTCTGAGCATCTCTGAGAATGGCTGAAGTTGTGCCAGAAATTTATTGCTGAGCAATATATTTTGCTTCATTACAGATAGTTTTGAGTCCTATGACCTTCACCTCCTCTATCCACTTCCCCAATTGGAAAAATTCTTGTTTCTTTAGTTCTTAGTGTGAGGCAAGCAATGTGACTAAATTAATATATTTGGAAAAATCTGATTAAGGGATTTTAACATAGAATTCATCTCCCTACATCCCTTTAAGCTTTCCTGCCTCCTTTACCACTTAAGTCTGGGCTATAATAATAAGAGGATAAGAGTTATTACTAAGGTTCTCTAAAATACTAAAATTTTACAAATATTGCCCAGTTACTATTTACATATGGCAATAATAAGTTTTGTGAAGAATATGAGATGAACTTTTACCCACATTGTGTTTCCTTATAACTCCTAGCATCGTATGCAGATGTATGTATCCATAGTCATCTTAGTTTATTGCTCATGTAGCAAAACTTGCTGTTTCCATTGATCAGGATTTGAAGGAATGTTGGCCATTATAGCCTGAGAATAGTTTATTCTTTCACTTTGAAGTATGTTCATAACACTGCTGTTTATAGGTGATTTTTCTCATTTCAAGGCCATGGTCTTTTACTATTATTAACAATTATTGGCAGACACAGGGCTTTCAGGAAATTTGCTGATTATTGAGAATTCTTCATGAAATTGTGAGGCCTCTGAGCAACATATATAATTTTAAAGGGAAAGATCTAGTTTATCAAAATGATGAAATGCCAAGAACTGGGTATTAAGGAAATTCTACTATTTACTGAGTGTCTATTCTGTTCTAAATGCTTACTTGCTTGCCAGGCTTTCTTCTTTTCCTTTTCTTTCTTTCCTTTCTTACTTCTTTATTCTTCTTTCCTTTATGTTTAATTCACATTTATTTTTCTTTCTTGTATTCTGCCCCTCCCTTTCGGTCTCTTCCCTCCTTCCTCCTTTTTCTTGTTTTCTCTCCCTTCTTTCTTTCTTCCTTTTTGGGTGATTTAGTAAGGACAGCAAAGCAAATCTCTCCTTCTTCAAA
Organism: Sciurus vulgaris; assembly: GCF_902686455.1. Taxonomy (NCBI): domain Eukaryota; kingdom Metazoa; phylum Chordata; class Mammalia; order Rodentia; family Sciuridae; genus Sciurus; species Sciurus vulgaris. The sequence goes on along the minus strand of NC_136471.1, from coordinate 129,850,831 downwards.
GCTCTGTTGAGTGGAGATGATGATGGATTTCCTACCAGGCGTAACCTCCCTGTTCAGTTTCTCCTTCCACTCCAGTAGTGGGAAGGTGCTACTTACATAATTAGCAGCTCGTATAAAATAGCCTTTGAAGGCAGGCAACTACGTTTTTCCCGTAGCCCTCTTGTTCTCTTATTTGTATCATTGATAATCAGTACCTTTTAGATTTGTATAAGATCTTATCACCTTAATAGTTTTGGAATGTTATCCAAGATAAATTTTCCTAAATTCCGATTTCAAAAAAATAATTTTGGTCTGGGGTGATTTGAATTGGTGTCTTATAACTCTCCTTTATGTACCCTATTGCTTCTTTGGAGATGGGACATATGAAAAAGTTGGTTTGTCTCCCTTGTGGGAAAGGAAAAAATAAAAATGTTATCTGGCTTGTTAAAATTGAAAAATGTTTGCCCTGTGTTTTTGTTGTTATTTTAATTCTTTGTCTTGGGAATACCAGAAAGAAATGTTTAGGTTTTCACTCATTTTTGCCTAATCTTTTCCTTTAGTCAGTCAGAGACTATCCGCAGTTAGTTGAAACATTTTAATTGAATTTATTGATAAGGAAAATTCCTTCAAGTCTCAGCACAGATAATGTCTCCTCCAGGAGGCTATTGCTACCTCACTGACACTCCTCTTGTTCCTTGCAGGGCTGCATACTCTAATCTCCTCAGTGTGTTCCACTTATCTCTTCATAGGACTGACTTCCCATTAGCCTATAAGTTGCTGGTTATGTCACCAGCAGACTCCACTGTTTTGCGCACTAAAGCACTTAAAAATACTATTAGATCTTTCTAGCTAATGTATTGACAGAGAAGCATACATGTTTCTATATTATAAATTTGGTTTTAAAAAATGTGGATAACTATATTGCAGTACAATTAGTTTCCTTTTTAATTCTATGTATTTTTATTTTACTTGTTTAATAACATTTTTCTGAAAAGAGGTCCATAGGCTTCACCAGTCTACCAAAGGGGTTCATGGCATGGAAAAGGTTAAGAGTCCCTGCTGGAAAAAAATACTGCAAAATTCAGATCCACTCCAAAAAAGATTGAGGGGTAATTCTGCACCGCTCACTTGGCTGCTCCCTTGGTAATTGAGTATGAATCCCTGATTGTCACCATTGAAAAGGTTTATAGACTTCTATCTGGTGCAGGAAAAAGCATAAATTGGGTGAGTGAGGTCTATTGGAGGAGCTGATGACTCATGGAATTAAGCATCCATCAGTGTTTCTGCTTGTAAACAATATTTGTTTCTATGTGACAAGATTGAGATATGCAGATAAGAAAACTACTGTTGAACTCAGACAATCATGTAACTCTGTTGCTACATCCTGTGATAATTACATTATTGCTAGTTTACAGATAGCTGCAAATAGCCACCATTCCTTCAGTTTTTCTCTAGAAAGGAAAAGAAGGTGCATTTACTTGATTGCTTCTTCTAAAATACTTCTGTGTGAATTTTAGTTTTCCAGAAGGTCCCACAATTTCTGTGACACCAGATATGTTTTTGATATGCATGTGATGAGGTATATTTATCCAAGAAGACTTTATTCCTTGGATTTCTTAATAAAAAAGGATGACTTGATTATCTGTCCCTAAATATTTCCTCGCTTCTTTAATCTCTGACCCCTTCCTTCCATCTCATGATCCTATTTTCCAGAGAAGGTCAAATACTTTGGATTAAATGTCTCTCAACCCACTGCCTTCAAACCTATCAATTTACTTATACCCACATGCAGCCCTTCTCCTTCATGAACTTTTCTTCCTCTGCCTGCTCTTAAATGTTAGTAATCTTGGGTACCCTCACTTCCTTCCATACTCCCTGAATGATCTCTCTGCCTCTTTGTTACCAAATGATCTCTCTGTCTCTTTGCCTCTCTATTACTATCTCTAGATTAGTGACAGCAGTGTTCAGCCCAGATCTTTTTATGACACTTCCTACCTAAATAGGGGTAGGGATACCTCTACTTGTATATTCCACCAACACCACAATTTAACACATCCTGAAGTGAACTTATATCTCCATCCCACCTGCTCCTTTATGTCTATTTCCTTGACCCATCCTTTGTATAGTTGCCCAAGCTAGAAGTTTTGAAACCATTCTTCAGTCTTTCCTTTTACTTAAGTCCTCATTGTCCCTCCTTCATCATATCCCAGTACCATATACCTCCCTAATCCTCAAAACTATATATACTTCTCTAACTAATAATACTGCCCCACAAGGGCCTGCATCCTCTCTCCTCTGAACAAACTACAGCAGTCTCCCAACTGGCTCTTCATTTAATAAATCATTTCATTATTTATTTCTTCAAGGCCTTAGAACATGAAACCCTTCCCCATAAACACACTCCTCACCTGCTTCATCTCTCCTGTCCCTCTGCATACTGGGCCAGCCATGAATGCTTCCATGCTGTCCTCTCTACCCCTCACATATACTGACCTTTCATTCTGGGCCATCATCCCTGTCCCCTCTGACCCAAATCTGCCCACATCAAGCATATGCTGCCCTGGCTAAATCACACTACCTGTTTATATGCCAGATTCAATTTCTCTCCTCTGGGAAAGCCTTTCCTAACCACCTACTTCCTTCTTAACCACCTTCATCCCCACATCTGACCTTCTGTAACACCCCATGTGTGCTCTGTGATGGCATTTGTCAATCCACACATGTAATTGCTTGTTTGGTATGACCTTTAAGAAAGCAGCAGACACTTCTCTTATTTGTCATGGAATCCTCACACCAATTTCTAACTGTCACTCACACAGTTCTTTTCATGCCTATTTGTCAAAAAAGAAAGTTCATGTATTTTAAAATTTATCTTTTACTTTTAATGTGAACAGAATTCACTAATTTTCCTTTGTCAAATAATCACAGTGGCTTGAGCACAGAAGAACAATAATTTTAGTGCCTACAAAAATATAGCTACTATAGATTGGATGTGGAACATTCCCTAAAGGCTCATGTGTTAATGACTTAGTTCCAAGTTTGGCACTATGAGGGGATAGGGGAGCCTTTAGGAGGTGGGGCCTGATGGAAAAGTCTTAGGTCACTAAGTGTTTTAGTCAACTATTTTGCTGCTGTGACTAAAAGGACCTAACCAGCACAACTGTAAAGGAGGAAGAGTTTATTTGAGGGCTCACAGTTTCAGAGGTCTTAATCCATTAGGCTGGCTCCATTTCTTGGGGTTTGAGGTGAGGCTGAACATCATGGTGGGAGTGTGGCTGAGAGAAGCAGCTCACATCATGGTGATCAGGAAGCATAGAGAGTGACTCCATTCTCCAGATACAAAATACATATCCCATAGCCATGCCCCCAATGAACCACTCCCTCCAGTCACACCCCACCTGCCTCCAGTTAGCACTCAGTTAATTCTATCAGGGATTAATTCAATGATTGGGTAATCACAATCCAATCATTTCTCCTCAGAACCTTTTTGCACTGTCTCACATGAGCTTTTGGTGGACACCTCACATCCAAACCATAACACTAGGGGTATGCCCTCAAAGGGGATTGCGAGACTCACTCCTTTCTTTCTTCCTTTCTTCTTCCTTTTTTCTTGTTTCTTCTTTTTTCTTCTTTCTTTGAGAGGTAATTTGAGTTATTTCTTCTTTCTTCTTTTTCGTTCTTTCTTCCTTAGTTTCTTTCTTCTTTCTCGTCTTTCTTTCTTTCTTTCTTTCTTTCTTTCTTTCTTTCTTTCTTTCTTTCTTTCTTTCTTTCTTTTCTTTCTTTCCTTCCTGTTCCTGGCCACCATAAGGTGAGCAGCATTATCACACCATGGTGCACTGCCTTGCAAAAGGCTCAAAAGCAACAGAGTCAATTGCTTAAGAACTGAAACCTCTGCAACCATGAGCCACAATAAACCTTTTTTCTTATCAAGTTGATTATCTCAGGTGCTTATTACAGTAAAGGAATGTTTACTAATATACAATAATATTTATACTTATTCTAAGTCCTAGGTATAATTTTACTGACTGCCTATAGGAAAGCCATAAAAAAAGAACACTTATGTCCTGGGTAGACAGGAGTTAGCAATAGGTTGACCAAGTTGAAAACTTCTATCTAAATATAAGGAAGGTAGGTTATATGCGATAGAGATTTGATTTTACAAAAACATTGTCCTAAGATGAGTGTACCACCAAAAGTGACCTTCACTTATAACCTTATTAGCCAGGCACAGTGGTGCACACCTATAATCCCAATGACTCAAGAGGCTGAGACAGGAGGATTGCAAGTTCAGCAATTTAGCAAGACCCTAAGCAACTTAGTATGACCCTGTATCAAAACGTAGAAAGGGCTGAGGATGTGGCTCAGTGGTTAAGAGACACTGTGTTCAACCCCTGATACAAATTAATTAATTAATTAAAAATAAAACTTATTATAAATATGGTCTTTTTGTTTAACCACAGTTACATTAGTGAACAAATGACACTGTACAGTGTATCTTAGGACAAATACTCTAATTGAGTATTAACTGGTACGTTTGGCAGTATGAAGGAAGCAGTTGCCATGTTAACCTTGGTCTTGTCAAAAAGTAACATATTTGCAATGGAGGTGAAATACTTTTTTCTGTCTTTTTCATTAAAAGGCATTTCCTAGTCTATCACATAAGGAAAGCAATGAAATGTAAACATCGACAATATAACAAAGGGATTCTGCTTCTTTCTTTGCACATCTTACTATCTATCCTCACTCCCTTTACATTCTTCTCTATTTCGATTTTCTTGCCACTCTTTTAGGAAACTCATCAGTCATTCATTTTCATGAATACTTACAGTTTCTTAAGGTCTTATTTATTTGAATTCTTGAGATGTAGGTGCGTATGGAAAATATTTCTTTTCTAGAATTATAATTTAAGGTCCTTAATCATGGAGCATATGAGTGGTCATGCTTCTGGCCTTGCTTCTTTTAAAAAGAAAAGAGTACATGACCACCAGCTCCCACATCTCTTGTGGTATTTTTCCATTGAAGGATTCACAATTCCTTATCTTGCCAAAGAGGACAATGGTCTAAAGTCATTTTGGTTCAACGAATGTTTATTTGCCATCTTTCAGAAATAGATATTATGCAGGATTCTAGGGATAGACTGACAGTTTCGACATGTGGAGCGTACAGCCTGAGTAGGGAGTCTTTTCCTCTTATTCCATTCACTTCCTTCAATCCCAATTGATTCATTTAAAAAATGGAGGAAAAAATACCTGATTTTCATGGATATTTTAAGAATTATAGAAGATAATGCAAGTCCAGTGCCCAGTGTACAGTAGAAACTCAAGTAAATATTAACTTTAAAAGCTATTTGACAAGATTATAAAGGGTAAGGGAAGAGTTCCAACACTAATTCCCAAATGAGTTTCAAAGAGGTCTTGCATTTTTGTAAAAAAGTATATAGATAACTGAGAAACAAATGTGAAAACACATTTTTACAAACATAGGAAATAGTTATGCCAATTTCACTCCAAAAGTAGCATTCCCGCTTTTTGGTTTGATCTATTATTGATGAAGGTGATTAACTGCCAAGAGATTTAAGCAACTACTCTGACTTTTTTTTGCTCATGCTTAAATTTTTTCAAAAGCGGAGTAGGTCCCAAAATGGGAAAGAAGCAAATTTTTTTGTTTTTTATGAGCACTGTTGTTTACTGAAGAGAAGGAAGGGCAATAGACCTATATATGTCATGTTTGTTCAAACTGAGCTGAACTTTTGAAGGAAAGGGTTATTCTTGACAGCTGGGTATTTTATATCCTGCCTGTGGAAACTCAGTGGGTTTCCAAAAGCAAAGTCTAGAGGCAATAAACTTGTGTTCCCAATGTCCTTGTGTGAAAGGATTATTTTCTGGCTTTGGGAGTGCAAAACACCTTTTAAAAATTCCTACTCCTGAAATCTGTTGGTATATGATTTTGATGTTAATAGGGTCATGGTGTCTGGTGAGCAATAATCTAACATTGTTCAAAATTTGACCCCAAATTGTAGTTCTTCCCCAGGGTCTTAAAAAAAATGAGATTAGGTTTTAAAGGGAAGAAAAACTTAAGTGAGTGTTTTTCCTTAATTATGTTTTTGGCTGCTACCACAGGGATTATGGACTTTAAGCTTCTAAGCTTCTACCTTTTTGATATATTTCCTGTTACAAATATTGTTACCAAAGTAGGGGGAAAAAGCAGGCTAAAAGGGAAAAGGAACCCCATCAATATAACTGAAATGAATTTCTCTGCAATCAGTGACTGCATTTATTTTTATCACATATTTTAAAGATTTATATAATTCCTTTTAATTACATAACATTTTTTTTTTCATTTATAGCACAGATTGCCTGCTATCTATTCATGCTCTTTAACCTTGTACATTGAACTCTGTGTCATTTAAAATAAAAGAAATCTCAACCAGTAATGTTGGCATCTGGGGACTGCAAGCCTGATGAATCTTCCTGTGCCTAATAGTGTCAAATGACAGACTGATGGACCACTTTAAAAAAAAGAAAAAAAGAGAAGTTTTCAAAATGAATTGCATTGTGCCCTTTCAGTTTAAAAGGCCATCTTTGGGTTTTAACTATTTGCTGATTATTGTTAACACTAGCATACTAGCATAGCATTTTATGTTTGTGTGGACAAACTAAAACATGTTACTATAAGGAAATAGTAAGTAGTGCATACTTTGTGTGCAGTAACTGGTCACAGAACATTTCTACTTTGAGATTGCATTATGGTCCTTCTTTGTACTTCAATGTATTTATGCTACCTCATGATAATTATTTATCTAGGAATACTCTTTCTTGGAAGAACATCTTCACTTAATCATCATTATTGTATTTCTGCTTTGTTTCCTGTTGTCACTTTCATGTATAATATGCCATTCCTGGAATATCAGAGCTTCATTTTATTTTTTTTAATTATTATTTTTTTTTATTTTTGCAGACTGCATTTTGATTCATTGTACACAAATGGGGTACATCATTTCATTTCTATGGTTGTACACGATGTAGATTCACACCATTTGTGTAATTATACATGTATATAGGGTAATGATGTCTGTCTCAGTCTACCGTTTTCAGAGCCTCATTTTAAAAGGCACCCCCCAGCCATATTTTCTAAGAAGTTTTCAACAGAAAACATTGAAAGAGTATTTCTCTGGATTGTCACGAGTCTATAAAATGTGGTCTTAAAAGATAAATTTGAAATGTCCAGAGCAGTGCTTCTCAAATTTAATAAGCATTTACCTGGAGATCTTATTAAAATGCAAATTCTGATTAAGTAGGTCTGAATGGGGCCTGAACTTCCTCATTTCTGCTGTTACTGGTCAACACAGATGCCACTGATCCAGAGATGCCACTGAGTAGTGATGATCAAGGCTTATCTGAAGTTCAGAGTTCAGGTCAGACTCAGTTTAGTGTTGCCTAAACAACTACTGATTGTGTATTCCCCTAATGCCTTAACATTTCCCAGAAAAAAATCTTGTCATTTGTCACACCAAGAAGAAGGCTCTGAACATTTTAAAATTATCTCAAAGTTTTCTGAGCATCTCTGATTATAAGTGCTATATAAATTACAACTAGAAATAATAATTTAAGCTTCCCCTGTACTGGGACAAAGGCAGTGCTGCTTATATAATGCTTTTGCTTCTTCAATGACAGCCTTACTGCAAATTCCTTAGTAATTCTGTTTTTGTTTTTTCCCAAAGGGTGCCTTCTATAGATTAAATATGCAAAGTTCCTCTTTTTCTAAGCATTCTTAGAAGAGTTCAAAGGTTCCCAGCACAAAGAAATGATAAATGTTTCAGGAGAGGGAAATGCTAATTACCAGAGTTGATCACTACACTTTGTGTACATGTAGCAAATTAGCACACTGTACTCTATAAATATGTGTAGCTATTCTAAATCAATAAATACATTTCTTGGTCAAAGAATATTCTTAAGCACCTATAGTGGCTTATAATAATCAATCATTTGTCTGCCACAATTCAGGAAGACAAAATAAATTTTAAAAAATCTCGAGCCTTTCTTTGCTAGACAGACATATATACTGAGCTTGTATTTGCACATAATCTTTTTTCCAAGCTTTTATTTTGTCAGTCAGACAACATTCTTCAAAGAAATGCTACCTTCTGCCTCAGTATTTTTGCTCTATTCTGTGAATTCTTCCATCTACCTGACAGAGTAATTTTCAAAGTTATAAGAAATTGCCAGCCGACCAGAGTTGTGTTTTTGTTCCTTCTCTTCACTGACAGTGAAAACAAAACAAACAAAAATTACATGTGGAAGCTGGGCATGGTGTGGTATGCCTGTAACCCCAGTAGCTCAGGAGGTTGAGGCAGGAGAATCTCAAGTTCAAAACTAGCCTCAGCAACTTAACAAAGCCCTAAGCAAATTAGTGAGACCTGGTCTCAAAATTAAAAAATGAAAATAAAAAGGTCTGGGGATGTGACTCATTAGTTAAGGGCCCCTCAGTTCAATCCCTGGCATCAAAATAATTAATTACATGTGGAAAGACACTGTCCCTAGTTTTCTTAGCATTCTTTGCCTGCTAAACCATGTTCCCTGTCACCATTGGATGAATCTATGGATGTTACGTTATAGATACAAAGTAAAATTGGAATTTAAAAATTTCCATATCGGATAAAAACTGGTATATTCTTTATATCTCTCATAGTGGCTTGCAATTGGGGGCATTTTGCCCCAGCAAGAGACTTAGCAAAGTCTGGAAACATTTTGATTTTCATAGCTGAGAGTGGGTTGGAGCTACTGGCATCCTGTGGGTCAAAGCCAGGGATCCTACAATGCATAGCACAGTTCCTGACAACAAGGATTTCTCTAGCCCCAAATTTCAAGTGTCATGAGGAAGTCCCAGATGTCCCAGTGCAATATGGTTTTGCCTGCAGAGTGTGGTGGTTTTCCTTTCTCCTTTCTACTCTTAAATTCCATGAGACTTTATTTTGCTTTGATTTGTGATGGTGTTAGCCCTGTAAGTTCCATTATAAAAAGGAGTGTATATATATATATATATATGTGTGTGTGTGTGTGTATAAATCTGTGCTCTTTGGCAATACAATTGAATTCTTTTATGTATTTTATGATATGTAATTTTTTTTTTTTTTTTTTTTTTTTTTTTTTTTTTTTTTTTTTTTTTTGCTGTACCGGGGATCGAACTCAGGGCCTTGTGCTTGTGAGACAAGCACTCTACCAGCTGAGCTATTTCCCTAGCCCTGATATGTAATTTTTTATGTTCTCAGTAGCAGGTGATTTTCTGTATATACTAAACCATTACAAATTTTAGCAAGTTATTTTTCAAATTAGGAATGTCAATTGAACATATTTATTTAAAAACACATGTTGAGCAGGGTGCAGTGGCACATTCCTGTAATCTCAGTGGCTCGGGAGGCTGAGGCAGGAGGGTCATGAGTTCAAAGCCAACCTCAGCAAAAGTGAGGTGCCAAGCAAGCCAGTTAGACCCTGTCTCTAAATAAAATACAAAATAGAACTGGAGATGTGTCTCAGTTGTCCAATGCCCCTGAGTTCAATCCCCAGTACCCCTGCAAAAAATGCATGTTGACCCTAAAAGTTGGTTGAGAAAGACTGAGGTTCCCAGGTCAGGGTTATTCATCCTTATTTTTGAAAGGAATATAAAGTTATGTTTTCTGTTGGTGTATTCTAATGTGGTGTCAGCAGGGACACATTATAGATACAAGATAATAATTCCCCCTGAATTGTGTTAATCATGGTTATCCATGGATAAGACAGCTAACCAGTGCCCTGGTTATCCCAGAATCTTCTACTCCTGGAGCTCCAAGAGGCCTGAGGAATGATTGGGAGCAACCCCTTCATCTTAGATATAAGTACTGACAATTGTCCAGGAATTAACAGTGTAATGGGAAATTGATATCCAAAGAGAAGGACAGACCCTGAAATCAGTGAACTAATTTGAACTAATACGGACAGACCTTGTTTTGTATAAGACCTCTTTATTCTTTCTCATTAGAGCTGCTAACTTGAAGTTGGATCTATGTGTACCACCCACCCACCCTTCTCAACCTTTAATAGGCCTTAAGAGAAAGCAGAGACCCCCAAACAAAACAAAAACAAATAAAAAAAATATTCCACAGAGCAATAAAACAAAAGGAGTGATAAAGTAGTTTGTCACCCCTTCCATAATCACAGATTGGTGCTTTGCTCATGATGATCATTCTATAAGTCTGACTATTCACATAACCTCCTCCAGAAACCATCTCTCAGGTTCTGCTTTTCTAGCATTCATTCAAATCTTGACTTGAAGTGAAAACACCCTCAATCCTTGAGGCATCTAATTATACAGTTTTTTGTTTGTTTGTTTATGATGCTGGGGATCAAACCCAGGGTCTCACACATGCTAAGCAATTGCTATACCTCTGAGCCATGCCCCCAGCCCATGTTTGTTTTTTGACTTGGTTAGAATCCTGATTCTGTTAATAGCTGTATAACATCAAGCAAGTTGCATAACTTCTCTCTGCCTAATCTCTCTGAAAATAGGTATAATAATAGCCCTTAGATAGGATGGTGAGATTAACTAAATCAATACATGTAAAGTACTTAGGACAGTGTCTGGCACATTGAAAGTACAATAGCAAACATATGCATGTGCATAGATACTCACTTATATTTAAACACCTTAGAACAATTTTGTTTGAGTGAAAAGGGTAATTAACTAATTGCTGAAATTCATCCTCCAGGACTTTACAATTGCATATTTAAGAATATTCTATCTCCTTAGGACATCATTTCATATTGAGAGTGAGTCCTTGGCCTCCCTCAATTTTATTCTCATCTCCCTAACTCTCTGGGAAAAAATAATCAAGCAGTTAGAAGTTTGCTAGCTGAAATCAAGATACAGTCCAGTGCATATGTCTTTCCTCTTTGACTAGACCATGTCTGTGCAAACAGCTCCAGTGAGAGATGCTGGATAAGGTGAGTGATGGTGAAAATACAAGACAGAGAAAAGTGAGGGGGAGACAAGAACCAGAACAATGCTAGAAAAAAATGAATAAAGACATGGCATGGTCTTTGGTGCTTCGAGGGGGAAGATCCAAGACACAAGGCAGTGAATGATGGCATTGATCCCTAGAATGATGTCAAGGGCTTGCTGTCCCCACATGCTGAAGCCACCATATATCTAGATGCTATCTCTAAAAATCAGTGAAGGTGACAGATGCCAAAAAGAGTGGTCTGTGTGAGTCCCTGTCTGGAAAAAAATACTATTTATTTATTTATTTACAAACAATTTAAAAAGACTGTGCAAAAAGGCTTATGGCATAGAAAAAAAGTTCATTCCTCCATTCCCCTAGCTTTCCCTGGTCCCCAGAAGCAATTACATTGAACCCTGTTAGATTAATTATTCTGTTATGTAGAAGTATATTTTTAATACATAAATATTTTGTTCATCAAATTTTAGACATCATCTATTAAATTTGTATTCTGATAGAGATTTTAACTCATTTCCCCATTTTAGTTACATTTCACCTATTAAAAATCCATTTGATATGTATTTATTATTTTGATACTGTAAATACTTTCCTCTACTGAGCCAGTTATCACAGCATGATTATAGTCCTTTCTTTTCATTTTTGTTTTTTTTGGTACCTGAGATTGAACTCAGGGGCACTCAACCACTGAGTTGCATCCCCAGCCTAATTTTGTATTTTATTTAAAGACAGAGTCTCACTGAGTTGCTTAGGGCCATGCCATGGCTGAGGCTGGCTTTGAACTCATGATCCTCCTGCCTCAGCTTCCCAAAGCACTAGGATTATAGACGTGTGCTACTGTGCCCAGCTATATGTCCTTTCTTGAACAACTATTTCTACAGTTGCTTTGTAGTTTTTTTTTTGTTATATATTTTTTGCTTTGACTGGAAAAGTCTTCATAAAACCTCAAGAGTCCCTCTGGACTCCTCAAACCTCTTCATCCCATCTTGGGTGTCTTTTCTGTAGGCCTATTCCAAAGTTTAAATTCAAGACAGTCATCATCCTATAAATTTCCTTTGTTTCTTTTAATTCTTCTGGGACATATTTTCCTGAATCTTAAGCCATCTTTTGCTTAAGAGGGTTTACTCCCTCTTTTTGATTGAGCACATCCTCTAATACTTCATGAAGAAAGAGTGCATAGTTGTAAAATTTCTCTTAGTATTTAATTAGGGTATCTTTGAAGTTGTTTTCTCTTCCCTTGTCTGTTTCTTCTGATCCTCAGATTACTATACTTTTTTTTCATATTTTTTGTTTTTTCTTATCATTCAATTGGAATTTTCCCCCAAATGACACATGGTCCTTGACTGCTCCCATTGAAAATGAAGGAGGGAAGGACTGCTTATAGTATTCATGTCCAAGATTAGTACTTGTGGACTCAGATTCCCCCTATAAGGTGATTTGGTAGACAATCAACTATTTCATTGGAAACCCCAAATGTAACTATTAGCAGCTCTTTTCTCTGAAGCATTTCCATATCTCTAGAGAATTATCTCCATCTGCTACCCATGTCAATGGAACAAGGGGGGGCGGTGTCAGCTGTTAATAAACCTGGCTGACAAGCATCTAGAACAAGGAAGGAAGGGCACTGGCCACTCACCAGCCAGTATATGGACTTTTACATGAGTCTTCTCTTCTTAGTGTCTGTGGCTTCTCTGTTTGACTGTCTTCAGCTTCTCTACCTCAGTTTCAGTTTCTTCTATGGAAAAAACCTCCTGGAATCTCCATTGGTTGAGGCAGGATGGTTGTTTGACTACCCTCAGTGGGGGTGTGGCCCAGCCAAATAAACTTCATTTTAATGATTGTCAAAGTTCCTCTTTACAGCCTTCAGCCTCATCTTTCCTTCGACTATAACTGGTGCCTCTGACTGCCATCATTTTCTGGGGTTCCACAGAAATTAAACACTTGCTTCCCCCATTAACATCCCACCTCCCCACCCAAAGCAACTAGTTTCAAACTTTATCCTCTCTGCTAAATTCATTTGGATTTCCTCCAATTCAGTTCTGTAATTTGAGATATGGTTGTTCCAGTGTTGATGAAGATTTTCCTGTTTCTTCTATTTTTACATAATTTTCAAAAATATGTCTTTTCTCCACCATCTTGAAAATATGGCTAATTCACTTTTTTTGTCCCATGACTATGTTGATAATTGTATACCTACCTCACAGAGATAAATTGCTGGTGTACATTGGCATGTGACAAGACTAAAGATTTTTCTTCTTACCATCTCATTTTCCATAATTCCATCATAATCAATTCCATATTATTTCCATATCAAATAAGTTGCCTTTCTCAAAATGTCATGTGTACTTTCACATCTCCACTAAAACCCTTACTGAATGTGGCTTTCAGGAAAAGATACACATATTGTAAATTTCATGTCCTGATTGGCGGTTAGTCCTGTTTTCTCTTTATAATAGTATTGTTTGTTTATACTTTAGTCTTCCAAACCAGATGGGAAAGACTTGCAAGAAACTTCATCTTATTTGTCAGCAGTATCTTGCTCATAGGTGCTCAATTAATATGTATTCAATGAATGGATGAATGATACTTTTTGGGGGTGATTGCTTTCTAAAAGACAAATAATATTTCTCTTAAAGACTAAGAGAAATATTATTTTTTTTCCTCATCTGGTGCCAAGGCAAGTTTCACTAGCAGCTGGAAATTGATGGTTCCAAATGACCAGCTAGAGGATAAGTTATTACTAAACCCTCTGTCTCATTAATGAATTGCCCTTTTGAGTTTCATATTTTTATTTTATGACCAGTACATTTATGTTCAGCCTTTCTGATTCATCTTTAAGTTTGTTAAGCATTGTTTTCTAACATCTTCCACACATGTGACTGTGTCTTTAGGAAAAAGTGACATTATTGAAGTCTTTTTAAAGATGAAAAACATTATTAGAAACACTTGGCTGCTGCTATTAGTTTGGAAAACTAATTTTAGTCTGGAAGACTAAAATTTCAGTAACATTCAGGGTTCAGAAGCTTATTAATATTCAGATTAATACAAAGAAATTCAATCTTCCCCTTGAGTTACAAATCAAATTGTGTCTTAAGCATTATATTTAAGAAGACATAGTTTTCTCTTTGGCTTATAGGAATGTATCTTCAATCTATTTACTTACTCGTTCATTAATGCATACATGAAAGCCCACTAATTGCCAAGTAATTTGAAGGACTTTAGAAATGCATGTATGTGTTGGATGTGTTCTCTGCTCTCAAGGAATCTAGGAGAGGAAAAACATAGAGAAGACATTATAGGCAAAAATTTGATATATCCCATATGAATATGCATGAATCATGATATTGGTGTCAAAGTGCATGTACATGACATCTGATGGCAGTTTGCAATAAATAGAGGAAACAGATGATCATCTTCTCAGCAACTTTTTGAATAACAAATGAATATGAGTCTGTTCAAGTAAGATTTAGACTCAGACCCATCAAGTATTTATTGACTACCTACTCGGTGCTACAGGATGTGTCTTGTGTTTGACACAGTTCTCATAAGAGTAGTAGGGTGCAATAAGTTTGCATTAATAGTTAATTAAAGCAAAACTGAGTATACCCAGTAGGTAAATACAAAGAGTTGAGAATTTTCCATCCACCTGCATTCTCCATGGGATTTCATGGCTCTCTCAAAGGTCTATTCAGTCATTGTAGATACCTTTTCCTTCTCACTCATTAATTCTTACCTTTTAGCATGTTTGAGAATTATTATGTAAGGTTGTTATACACAAAATCATCTGTAATAAGCATCATGGTTGAACATTTTGACAACACACTATTTTCACCTTATATACTAAATTTGTATCATCTTAAGAAGCAGTTTTCACTCTGGTTCATACAAGTTCCTTTTAATTAATTCATCAATTTTTTGTGGTGCCAAGTATTAAACCAGGGGCCTTGAGGATGCTGGATAAGCACTCTACCAACTGAGCTACATCCCTACTCACAAAATGCAAAAATGCAATACCTTTAAGAATGTGTCAGTTGTGTCTTAATTGGTCTACTATATTCTCTTCGTTGAGAATTCAAATTCTGCCCAGGAGAAACTGTTGACTTTGAGTTAAATGTTACAAAACAGGAAATGGACCACTTACAGAGAGAGCCAGTCTGGGCAGAAATAAAGTGCCCCTCCCTGGCCCTTATCACTGAAACCTCTAAATTTGTTTTTCACTAATCTTTGGCAGAATGAACATGGCAAGCCCATGTCTGCTTCAGAACTCTGCATTGGCTGTTCCCTCTTCTTAGAACACACTTCCACCAGAAATGATCATGGCCTATGCCTGCACTCTCCTCAGCTCTACCTCAAGCATCAACTTCTCAAAGACCATCCTTAATAACTTGGAGCCCCAATTGCAATATGGCTCCTGCTAAGCTCCTTGTCTTCTATAATTTTTTTTCTCCATAGTACTTAACATCCAGATTACCCTGACTTAGTTTAAACAAATTACCCTGAATGCAGCCACTAAAACAATAAATATTTTTCATTTCAGTTTCTGTGGGTCAAGAATTTGGGTGTCACTTAGCTCAGCTCTCTGGCTCAGCATCTCACAAAATACTAGGATTAAGATGTTGACCAGATCACAGTCATGTCAATGTTTAACTGTAGTTAGATCTTCTTCAAGATCCTCAAGTGACTGCTGGCAGTATTCAATTCCTCCATCATTTCTGGCCTGAGGGCATCAGTCCTTTCTTGTGTGGACCTTCAGTTTTTTGCTATATTGACCTCTCCATGGAGCAGCCCAAATCATGGCATGAAGCTTCATCTAGGTGAACAAGCAAGATACCAAGAGAGACTGACAGCAAGACAAAGTCACAGTCTTTAAAACTTAATCTCAGAAATGAAAATCCATCACTTCTGTTGAATTTTATCATTGTAAACAAATACTACATTTAGTTCACACCCAGAGGCTGTGGATTACACAAACAAATGAAATTTTATCACATTGTACATAGAAATCATTGGTGGCTATCTTCGAAGGCTGCCTAATAAATACCATTTACTCATTAGTTTACTTTCTTTCTCCTCCAAAAATCAATCTATAAGCAAAAAGAGAACTGGGATGGTGCCTGTTCTCATCACTGCTGAATCATCATGGTCCCTCCAATGTAGTAGACATCTAATAGATACTTGTTGAATGTATACATTTCCCCAAAATAATAAGCTTTTGAAATAGATGTTAATGTAACTTTCCTTGGTGTTCACACTAATTTTTTTTCTTCCTTAATAAGTGGATGCTTATGAGTAATGTGTGTGTTTAATAATATACTCTTTTATATTCCAAGCTTTTGTCATGTAGAACTATTCAGTTCTTCCATTATCCAATGGTCTCAGTTTTGAGCCTTCATATGTGTAGTTGGCTTCTGCAAAAAATTATTTTCCTAATACAGTTAAAGATTCATTCTTAAATCTTCTTTTGGTTATTTAAGATTTTAAATGATATGCTGAAACCTCTGTTTCTTATTATATAAACTAATAGTGTATCTCTTGATGCTTGACTTGGTAATATAAGGATATTAGCTCCACTAGCCTTTCCTTGATACCATTGTACCAAAGTCCTTCTCTCTCTTGATCCCACCTAGAACGATTTCTTTGCAGTTCTGAATCATAACAGTCATGGGACTCCTAATGATTCATGATTCATTGGTCTCCTAGTTAGGAACCATGTTTTCTCTATTGTGTGTGTGTGTGTGTGTGCGTGTGTGTGTGTGTGTGTGTGCATGTTTACTCCCTAGTTTTGCCAAGTAACTTCAAAAGAAAACATAAATGAGCCAAGCAGGGTGGTGCACAGTATAATCCCATCTACTCAGGAGGCAAATCAGAAGGATCACAAGTTTGAGGTTACTCTTGGCAACTTAGCAAGATCCTGTCTCAAAATAAGAAATAAAAAAGGACTGGGAGTGTAGTTCAGTGGTAGAATACTTGTCTAGCATACTCTGGGTTTCATTCACAGTACTGCATAAAAAAGTAGTATGCATTATTTCACACATCTGCTGGGAGTCTTTACATGTATTCTTTGTGACTAAGGGGGAATTACACTGGTATCTCTAGTGTTTTCAAGTTTGATAAGTGAAAACCAGGATCATACTTGTAGTGACTTGATTCCTAGTGAGACTGAATTGTTTTTGTATGTTTATCAACTATTTATATTTCTTTGTTTTGTGAGTGACTGCTCATAATTCTTTTTAGTCAGTGTGTTAGAATTTTTCATATTGATTTGTAAATATTCTTTGTATATGATGTGATCAACTCAGTATCTTCCAGTTTGTTATCCTAGTTTATTACATGTCTTTTAATGTTATGTATTATTATATGTTAGGATATAAAGACTATTTTAAATTTTATACAGAGAAATGTATAATGTCCTCCGTTAGCCAAATAGCCCCCAATTAAGAGCCAGTGTGCTAAAGCAAAAGGTTTTATGAACAGTGGACTCTGAGGGAAAAGATGCAGTGAAGTGGAAGTAAAAAGGAATACTGTTTATTATAAACAAATGGAAGCACAAATATTTTTTTCCATTTTTAGTGTATATTTCCCTCTTAAATAAGACCTTTTATTATTTTAGAAATATCCCCATTCTTATTTTGCTCCCCATATTAGAAACTTTATGAATTTTCTTAAAAACCTACTTATTCTATAAATTACATTTAAATATAGGATTTGGAGATTTTAAAATGAAATTTAAAAATAATCTTTTAAACCATTTAATCCCACCTTGAAGTGCTTGGTTGCGAATGAGCTCTAAGTGATTAAGTAGGGTTTTAAAAATCTGGTGTTTAGTCTTTTTCAATCTCTGGGTTTAGTTAACTCCTAGCTACTATTAACGATAGTTTTATATAAAGAAAACTAACTGCATTTTTCTGCTATAGAGTGTGAGAAGTAGCTATAGAATTTAGTGATGATAATATTTCTAAAAGAAAAATTTCAAGGTACACACTGAGTTATGAATATACTTTGGTACCCTAAATAGCCCTTTAAAGTTTTATGTCTTACCTTTTGAGCTATGGTAGTTGTATTAAAACCAGTGTTGAATAGCTAGCTAAGCTTTCAGGAACAGAGAAGTGTTTTGCTATCTTGGAGCTTGTTTTTGTAAACAAAGTCACAGGCAGAACAGAATAGTACAGAGCATAAAGCAATCTATTTCTGCTGACATGGAAAGGAAATGGGTAGGATTAAGCTATAAATACAGCCTGGAGATTGTCATCTCCTCTCCTTCATGGACACAACAGTGCCCCAGGTTACAAATGATTTCCAAGGATCTGAAAATGTAGAGATTGAATTGGCTTCTTGCTGCTAGGGAGATATTACTCTTCAGAGGTTGGACAAAATTCACAGCTCCATCTTCTGAGTTAACAGATCAAAGATGAGTGAACAGGTTGTACAATTTGGACAAGTTCAAAGTGGCCAGGAGTGGAATCAGAGCTGAAGATATTAAATAGCAAGATGAATCAGATGGTTCAAGAAGCATGATCAGAAGTCCAGTTCAATCAAGAATATTTTCTGAAAGCTTACTGTGTTCAAAGTATGAGGGACCATAAAGGTATGGCTTACTTCTTGTCCCCAAATCACATATAACCTATTTGGAAAGATGACAAATATCTGAGAAGTTTAGAGCAATAAAAGAGCGATGACTGAAGAATGACCACTTGGCAATACATATTTAGTTGCCAACTAAGTGATATCAGTATTAAATAGGAGTTTCAAGAAAGGAAATTGGTAGCCTTGAAAAATCAGAAAAATATTTGTGAGCAGGGTGAAATCTTAACTGGTTTTTAAGATAATTATATAACTTTATAGATAGAAGAAAGGATGGGTTCTTTAGAATCATACAGTAGAATCAGTAGAATCATACAAGTGTCTTAAAAAGCTTGGAGGTAAGAAAATATAGTATTTAGGAGCAGAGTATACATATGGGGAGAGAGAGTACAGGATAGTGGCTGAAGGACATGGCTAGTGAAGAAGCTCTGAAGTTGATGGTAGACCTCTGACCTTCAGCCCTTCTCTAATCTGACATCACTTTTCCATATGAGCATGCTTCTTTCATGCTTGTGCTTTAATTTGCATAGTTCAGGTCATGTTTTAAACTTTTTGGAAATTATATTTCAGAAACCCTTGTGGTGAATATTTAACTCCTGTTTTATCCACAAGAATAATTTTGTCAAATTGCAAATTTCATAAATTAAAATAAAGAGTCTTAGAGTTGGCTTACCTCAGTGATTGAGTTACTGTTTCCCTGTGATGGACTTGGCTTTGCTGTCCTCTCAGAGTAGGCTTTATCCTCACTCTGATATCAAGATGGAGGCACACTTCTGTCCACATGTCCATGTCAGGAACTATGAGAGTAAGAGAAGGCATTGCTTGAAACCATGCATGTAGTGTGATTCTTCTAGAAACTCTTAGGAAACTTTCCCTCCAGTTTCCTGGGCTTGAATTATATCATTTGCCTTTATCCTGAATCAACCTTTGCAAACTCAAGTGCACCATATCCTGGTTGGCTCAGACTTGGCTTCTGAAACCATCAGCAGGGAGGAATGATAGAATGAACTTGGACTTGATTGGTTTAGACTAATCAGGATCACTCCTGGTGCTGAGGTTACTCCCCTAAACACATGATAGCTACATGGTGGAGAAGGAAAAGAATGGATATTGGGGAATAACCACAAGTTTAGGGCATTCATGTTTTAGTTTGTTTACAAATGTGGAGTTTTTACTTCAATGTTTGCTTTTTAAAAACTGTTACTGCTATTCTTCCACTACTCACTGATGCTAATTTTAGTATATTTTAGCCAAGTGCCCATAGATATCCTTCTTAGATCCCATTTTGAATGGGATTTTAGTGAAAATAAACTTGATGAATTGACTCCTTCACAGAGTCATCCTACTCACTCTCAATCCTAGTGTGCTGCTATAATTATTTGGGATTTTTATTTCCATCTAGGATATTTTATACTTTTCTCCATATGTAATTCTTTGTATCTATTTTCTTAATAATGTACGCTTTTATTACATTCATGCCAAGATATTTTATAGTTTTTCTAATGTAAATGGAATTTTTTTTCTATTACATATTCTACCTGATTAGGATGTTGCATTTGGGGTCTCATTGATTGTTATATGTTGATCTTGTCATTAGCCACTGGCTGAATTTGCACACAAATCTGTGTATTATTACTTTGACTAGTATGTATCTGATAATAATGAAAATACCCCTTTCTTTATAATCCTAAAACAGCAAAACTTTAATCAAGTATAAAAGAAGCACCATGAAAGGAAAAGATGTAGAGGCAGAGATACAGATGGAGGGTGACCAATATCAGATTTCTCATCACAGCAGTAAATTCCAGAAGACAATGGAGTAATAACTTTGAAGTTCTGAGTAAAAGTGAGAAAGTTCTGAAGGGAAACACGACTAAAACGCCAAACTGTCATTCAAGAGTAATAAAATAAAGACATTTTCAGATACATTAGGATTCAGAAAATTTGTTGTTTTAGTATCTGAGACTCAAGTGAATCTTTCCTATGAGTTTCTTCTCTAAGAATTTACTAAGAAGCCTGTTGTGTTACACATTCAAAGTCGTTTGGTGACTAGTAATTTCAAGATAGAATAAAATTTTTTTGTGAGCCCTGGTTAGGATCAAGGATCAAAAATTACTGATGAAAACAGTATGTGGATACTTCTATCCATTTTTTACCTAAACCTAGAAAATAAAGGAGAAAAGTAGATAAATTCCAAAATTGCCTCTGGCCTTTAGGTATTTATTATTTTATAATTTTGCCAGCTGTAAAAGAAATTAAAAGCTATTTGGATTGTATCCAATGATATTATTTAACAACTGAGTGTATCAGCAATCCAATCTACAAAAGGTTTTCAGATGACCTTATGAGGGAAACTATTCCTGCTGTTTTTTGTAAGGTTATAAAGAGTCAGTTTAAGCAGACACAGCACACAAAAGCTTTGTGAAATTAGAAATCCAAGAACAGAATATTAATAAAGTGACCTTAATTTCTCTTTCATTCTTCATGCAATTTGGGGTTGGATAGAAAATGTTTTGCTTCCTTATTCATTAAATATTCCAGTCTAGTAATAACATTTTGGCACTACTAGATTCATAGGGTTATATGCCATGCTCTTACTGAAAAGATAGTATTGGGGGAAACTAAATGGATATATCAGTTTATAATTTCAAAAGTGGCTTATCTTTCCTTATCTCATCATTCCTAATAGCAACGTGGAGAAAGTATTGCTGTTCTTATTATGGCATAAAGGAAACCTCAGATTCAGGATGTATTTTAAGTTAGATTAGGCCAGATAGCCTGGACTTAATCCAGAGCATCACACAGATCCTTGTGAGTGGTAGATGTGCAATGCTTATTAGCTTAATAAAGGAGAGCCAAAAACCAAGGTTCCCATGCCACACCCAAGGTTTTTTTCTCCTTCTACAGTTGCCATTAGTCATATGGAATTATACAACTCTTGTGGAGGAGGCAAGAAATAGAAGTATTCAGAACAAAGGAATTTTTATAAACAGTAAGTGAAGAGGAACTGTGTAAGAGAGAAACTATTATCCTATTTTGTGAATAAGGAAGCCAAGGCTAAGTTCCAGGAGACAGTTCTCCATGTGTCTCTCAGTTTTCTACATGTCTTGTGAATAAAGGCATAGACAACCTTTCTTGGAACCATCTTTCAAGGTTATTTGTGTAGTGAATAAACTTGGTTAGTGTAGGTAAAGTGACTGCAATCAGAACAAAGGCAGGGTTCTTTGTTGTCCAGTATAATAAAGATCTCCCTCTAGGACAAAGTTCAGACAGGTTTACTGTCCATTATGAAAGATCCACATTCTCTATGCTGGGTATTCTTGTCTTATAACATATTGTTTTTTGGTGTCACCTGACCCTTTGTGTCCTCAAATGGGAATTGGGGCTCCAGAAGTGACACAAATGCTGGTACCCTAGCTATAGTTATTTCTGTAAGTAATTAATTTCTTTATCTCTGGCCTAGGAGTCTTATGTCTTTTATAAGTATCCATGAAATGATGGTAGAATAATATATTAACTTGTAGGTAGGGTCAAGTCTCAGATCTTTCACAATTCTTAACACTTAGATTCTATATCATCTACCTAGTAAGTACTAACATTTAAACTCACATGTGATAGACCTCATAGCCAGAGCTGGTGACTGCTGATCTGTGCTATTTCCAAAGGAAACAAGCCAGAGCCCATGGTGCAACCAGAACTGTTTTATTATTATATTCTGACCTGGTGAGGTTCAGAGCTCATTTCATTTTATTCTCTTTTATAACCCTTGAAATTATGGCCAGTTATATTCAAAGAGAAAGGAAATGGTCACTTATACTGGACAAGTGGCAGGAGAAAGTTACCAATCAGAAGGAGAGATGTTTCTACTGAGAACAATTCGTATTTCCCTATTCAGGCATCATTTGTTTAAATGCCATGTTTTAAGTTGTTTCAAGATGCCAAATGGTGATTGGACACTGCAAACTTAGTTGAAGTTACTTTGACAAAATATTTTTCTTCCCCACAGAGGGGTTGAAAAGTACAGAGTTCTCAGAAGAATAGGTAAAACAAAGCAAAAAGAATAAAACAAACAACAATATAAAAGGTTCTAAATAGGAGTCAGAAAACTACCAGCTCTTGTATGACCTTTGAAATGTCACTAGATTTCTCCAAGTTTTTTTTTAATATACACAATAGAAATGATTATTTCAAAAGGTTGTTGTGAGGGTCTAAGAGATAGGGTGGCCAGATTTAGAAAAAAAATGCAGGATATGCCCACTTACATTTGAACTTCAGATATGCAATGCATATTAAATAGTCTTTTGTTCATGTGCAATTCAAGTTTAGCTGGGCATTCTATAACTTATTTTCAATTGTACAGGTAGAGAATATATTATAAGGAACCCTGACATGAGGATTTGTGTTGAAAAGGTCTACTAAGTACTTACTCCTAGGATTGATTGTGACTAATAAGACAGTAGGGGAGGTAAGACAGGGGAGGGGAGGAGGAAGCCATGCAGTGGTACAACTGCAGGGAAGTCTCGCCTAGCAGAGCAGAAGAAAGATCTAACATGAACTTGCAGAGGTCTCTGGAATGGAAACTACATTGCAGATGTATCTCAATCAGAAGTGGAATCTGTGCTTTGTTATTCCTTGCCCTACTCAGTTTTTGGTAAAAGGGTACTTCTGGCTCTCTCCAGTAATTGGCAAAGAAGGTCGAAGCAGGTCTGAGGGTCCTAGGGCAGCTGTTCAAAGAATATCTGCACATGCAGGCTGTGGAAAAGGAAAGTATTCTGGTGGCGCAGTGAGAAGGTCTGGAAAGGCAGCAACAGAAACAATAGGGAAAGGATGTGAGGAAACTGGGAAGAGTCCCAGCATATTTACTATAATGCTTAAGAACTATACAGTACCATGTATGGTTGGTAATAACAGATTGAGGGGCACTGGAGCCAGGTTTCTCAGTGAAGAAACCAAAGAAATAGTGGACCCTATTTCCCCAGATGATTAATATCCTGATTCTTCCTATAGTTCTTTAACAGATTCTAACACTCATTGTGGAGGTGAAGATAATATCTTCTCTCTGTTTTATTTGCCTCTATTTGTGAATTGGATGAGATTTTCTTAAATCCAGAGAGTAGGTAACCCCTATAGAGCAGTGTCTTCTTGACTATGATTCTGAGAGTCCAGCCAATATAGTCATCAGTTCCTGAAGGGCATATCATGGAGAAACTACAGGGCATAATTTGAAAGTCCACAAAGTGCTACATGGCTTTGTTGAAAAATTCATGGTGAGAAGTTGAATGGCGTTAGATTGATGCTGAAATTGCACATTGAAAATACCCTGTAATTTAGAGGAAGTTTCCCCAGGAGACTGTATGAGCTGCTTGGCCTACAAAACTCTAAATATTAAAATTAAAAATAGTTAAATACACACTTGGAAAAGAATGTATCTCTTGAAATCATTTATTTCATTTGTTTTTTTTTTCCTTCATTCTCCTTCAAATAATACCTTCATGAAAAAAGAATTCTCTAGTATCACACTCACTCCCCCTCATTCATGCATGAGACTGCCAGGATGCAAAATGATAGGCGAATGGAGCAGGGCATTCTGCCACTGCCTTGTGCATTATTCAGAAGTAAAAAGGAGCAAACTGAGAAGCAGGGGGAGAGGAAAAGAGTCTCTGGCAAGATGCATGGGAGGATTTATTTTTGAGGACTGAGCATTTGGGGAAAAATAATTCTGTAGGGACAAAGTATGGAACAAGGTCTCTCAACTCAGTGAAAAACTACTTTTGTCAGTCACCAGTATTACTGGAGTCCTTGGGCAAAGTCCTATCCCTGGAGATTCCAACAGCCCAGGCTTAGCCACATGTTCTGATGTGGTAGTCAAAGAGATAAGCAGTGGTGAAGGGCAAGAAGGGAGCTTTAATCAGCATGGCCACATGAGAAAGAACAGATACAGGGGTACGGTGACCAAAGGTGTATGTTCAAGGGACTAAGAGAAACTGAGGTTTTATTGAAAAGGTGAATGAAGGTAAGGATTGGGAGCTTTCATGGCTAGAGGATTTGCATAGCTGGCAGAGTAAATCATCCTGGTTGGGTGAAGGTCTGGTTGATCATTATCTCAGTTCTGTGAAGCTCTGGGAAGTTTATCCTTGCTTGAAGGGATGATATATTATGAGATGATTGCTCCAGCTTATGGGGACATTCTCATGAGGTCATCTGTTCTGTGAGGCTCCCTGTTGCTTGGGGGTAGTTTTTTTTTTTTCCTTGTCATAAGTGGTCTGTTATTTCTGAAATCCAAGGTAACTGCAGAAGAAAGTGGTTCAGAAGGGGGATAAAAGTTAAAAAGGTAAATGGAGTAAGAAAGGAACAAAATAGAATTGATGAGGTCAGTGTCTGGGCCCTCCTTTATCAGATTTGAAGGCTGTCACAGTGAAGATAGAATGTCTTTAATCATTGAAACACTCATTTCAGGAAGTTCCACTTATGAAGATTATTATTTTATTGGAACCATGAAATTTTAGACTGACCAATAGGCATAGCTATTTTCTCATCCAAAGAGTTTGGGAACATATAGCTCCTTAGTGTGTTTGGCCACAAAAATTTGGAGGTTGGGATGTTTCCAAACAGTGTACAGAATTCCTTCCAGAGACCTACAGCTTTCTAGAGCAGAACGTCCCAATCATTGTATAATAAATGAATATAGGAAGGGTAACCATATGTCACAGTTTGCTGAGGCCACCTTGGATTATGTGTGTACTCCCAGAAAAATTATTAATAGCACCTCCTTTCACTAGAAACATTTTCTCACTTCAGGTGATAAATATGAACAATAAAATATATAGTTTCTATATGTGTCTAGACTTTTACCTCCCAGGTCTTCAGGGTGGCTAAAGTCACAGGGTCATTTGTCTTAGGCAGTGAGTAGTCCTGTCTGTTTTCCCCAGCCTACTATACATAGCCTATCACTTTCTGTACATGACATGTGATGTGCCCTGTCCTGTAAAGGAACCTCTGTTCCATGGGCACAGCTTGACTATGGACATTGCCATGAAGATACATGAGTCTTTAGGAGGAGAAATGAGGAGAATGAAAATTAACATTGTAATTGACAAGTAATGCAGCCAAATTTTCTCTGTGAATTCAACAAATCTAAATCTTTGTAACTCCTTTTTAAAGATCATCCAATTCAAACTGTCCAATAAAGATGTAGTGTACACAAAACCACAGTATGATACCACTTCACATTCCTTAGGATTCACAGCATTAGAAAGTCAGCAAATAAGTGTTGGTGTGAGTGTAGTAATATTGGAACCTTCAGAAGTGGAAATATAATATGTTGTAGCCATCACAGAGAACAATCTGACTGAGCATCAAAATATTATATATGGAATTTTTAGATGATCTAGCAATTTCACTCCTAATTATTGTACCCAAGAGAAATAATATATGAATATATGTCCACATAAAATCTTATATATGATTTTTCATACCAGCATTATTTATAATGGACAAAAGCAGAAACAATACAGATATTCAACATGTGAATTGATAAAGTATGTTATATCCATACAACAAAATATTATTCAGCAATAAAAAGGAGTGAAGTATGTGGTACAACATGGGTTAATTCAGAAAGTATTATGAGAAGTGAAGTAGGCCAATTGCAAAAGACACAAATTATATGATTTTATTTTTCAGAAATGTTCGGAATAGGCAGATCCAAAGAGACAGAAATTAGATTAGTGATTTCCAAGACTATGAAGGGAAGAGAGAATAGGGAGTGACTGCTAATGGGTTGAGGGTTATTTTTTGTTTGATGAAAATGTTCTAACAATAGAAAATGAATGCTTGTATAACTCTGTTAGTATAATAAAAACCACTGAGTTGTAAACTTTTAAATGGCAAATTGTATGATATGTAAATTATATACCAATAAATCTATAATTTAAAACATAATGAAAGCTACATATAGAATTATAAATTTTATAGGAGACAAGAAAGCTAAAAAGAGACAGGCTTATATAGTTTTAATAATGCAATTATGAACCTGCTGTATTCAAATTATCATTTTAACATATCAGCATTTTTTAAAATTAGCAAAATATTTTACATTCTTTTAATTATAGAAACTCTTAAAAATCCAGCATACATTTTATACTCAGGTTTCATTTCAATTTAGACTGACCACATTTCAGACCTAAGTACCACATGGGACTAGGGCCTACTGTAGTCCACAGTATGGGCTTAATTAATGGTTAAAAATTGTTGGTAGCCGGGCATGGTGGCACATGCCTGTAATCCCAGTGGCTCAGGAGGCTGAGGCAGGAGGGTCATAAGTCCAAAGCCAGTCTTAGCAACTTAGCATGACCCTATCTGTAAAAAATTTAAAAATTGGACTGAGGCTGTAGCTCAGTGGTTAAGCACTACTTGGTTCAATGCCAGATACAAAAAAAAAAAAAAAAAAAAAAAAACTGCTAGCTTCTGGGTTTTGAGCATATAATAAGGTGATATTTGAATGCTAAGATAGACTAAGCTTTGGATAAGTTTAGTAGAAACAGAAACCAAAGTGTAGTTTAATTAGAGTTTGATTCTTCTTAGGGCTAGCTTCTTTGTGTCTTCTAGCACTATTGATTATGCTGAAAAAATAAATGTAAAACACAGATATTTTGTGTTTTGTAGAAAAAGGTAACCACACACCTACTAACCACACCTATTCATCATACATGTTTGGCATTTCCAGAGAAACGTGATCTGGTTACATGGTGAGTTAGGCTTTGAGGGACTTCAGTCTACCTTTAGACATATGTCATTGTTTCATTTTCCAAGAATAGGCCTAATACTCATCTTAGCACTTCTATTTTATCTTACATCCCCCTGATTTTTCAAGTTCTGATTTCCTGTCTCCTGTATGGTTTTCTTTTCCTCCTATCTCCACAGCCTGGCATAGAATACAACATAACTCCTATGTTATTCTGCCCATGATTTCAGGGAGACACATGACCATTATGTTCTAGGTAAACATGGGGTTATTTCTAAAGCAGAGGGAAAAAAAATAACCTATGCAGAGATAAGCACATCTCTTTCTGAAGGCTGAGGTTTTCTAAGGAAGAGGAAAAATAAGAAGGTGCTGAAAGGAAGTTTCTTGCCCAAGTAAAAATACAATTATATCCCTCATTAATTTTGGTGAATCTGTGTATTTGTTGACAACTGGGAATAAACTCTGCACAAAGAGGACCATAAACCACCGCTATGAAGCTATTTCCCTATGAGGATTAAAACAGAACAACTTTTGCTACTTTGTTAGAAAATGAAGACATGTTTTTTTTTTTTTTTATTTTTTGTATTCCTGAGGCAGTGAAGTTCTTAGGATTTGAGGGTAGGGTTTTATCTTGCACTTCTCTTTCTCTTATATGTATTACAATCATTCAAGAAGCAATCATCCCAAACTGAGTTTGACTCAGAAAGATTATGACAACAGAATTCCTGTTTCCCATCTTTTAGAAGTTCTCTGATTATCCTGTCTTAGGGCTGGGTCAGCTGGCTCCAGGGCTTTCATGATATCTGAAGTGTGGTTGGCCAGTTCCTCTTGCAATAACCACTGTATTGGTTACCATAAAAGTCCATGTAGAGCAGTGTTTTTCAAACAGTGTTCCCTGTTTTGGCATCAACAGCTTTACCTGGCATCTTGATAGAATTAAAAAATTATACACTCTTCCCTACATCTACGGAGTCAGAAAATGTGGTTTTTTAACAAGTCCTCCAGGTGATTGTAATGGGCAATCAAGTTTGAGAATGCTGATGTAGAGATTTTCATATTATCTAGATATTGTTGCCTGCTCCACTTGTGGGGCTTTAAAAATAAATATGAATGGAAGCAATGGAATAACTACAATCAAAAACATTCTAATCATAGAAGGAAAGATATGCAAACAAAGAAGTTTTAGAATAATGAATCATTTGTTGAGTGCCAAAGATGTGTAAAACACTCTTCTAGTACCTTTTATGTACATCCTCTCCAGTCCTAAAAATCTGAAAAATTAGTGGTATAGCCTTTACATGCCTATTTTATAGCACATAGAATCATTACTCAGAGTCAGCAGCTAATAAAAGGTAGCATTGAAATGGGAGTTGAATCCAAGTTTGTTCACATAGAGCACCTACAGAGGTATAGTGATATGAATATTGAGCTGATGGTGAATGGGGTGATTAGTGTTGTTATCCATAATTTTTATTATAAAAAGTATTTAATGGCAGACATCACCACCACAGAGTCTTCTCTGAGGAGCTGGGCATAGCTGCCCCTGAGGCCGCTGCTGCAGGGGCCTGGGCCTGGAGGTCTTTTCTCTGGGCACTAGTGCTGCTCTCCACGCTGTTGGAGTCACCCAGAGTTCTGCTTCCTTTGAAACTGCCTCAGATGCCCTGCTGCCATCTACACTGCTGCCACTTCCACTGCTGCTACCGCAGACAACACTGCCACCAAATCTGCTGCCACTCCCCGGAGGACACCTGGAGATCTTCTGTCTGGGTGCCTCTGTAGCTGCAGTCACAGCTGCTGCTGCTACCACTGCTACTGTTGCCAATGCCACCAAAGTCTACAGCTGCTGCTGACCCCCTGCCTGCTGCCGGCGATGCCCAATTACCACTCCCACCACTGCCCAGCAGTCCACTGCCAGGGAGACCCCAGGTTTGGTTGCATGCAGCCACATCCATTTTGAGAAGCCAGCCAGAGCCTAGGGTTTGTTTTCGGGTGCCAGTGGGTTTCCTGCTACTATCTGAGGATACCAGCCAGGACCTGGAGGTTCGGTGTCAGGGTGTCTACAGATTTGGCTGCACCTGGGGTCTTCCTCCTGGGAGTATAGGTTGTCACCATCTAGTTACTATCTCTCAGGATTGCTCATCCCTGGTGGTCTCCCCAAATTCCAGTGGCATTGAGATCTTGTGATTGCAATGTGACTGAATCCAGGACATCTGATGCCCAGATTGGTGAGATAGTGACTGGGTCTGCAAGGGCCTGTCTGGGCCAGGCAGTCTGGTGGGAAGTCAGATATAGGGCTGAGAAGCTTTTGGATGCTGGCAGAGACAGTTGTTCAACTTTCTGCCAAGATTTATTTTATTTTTTTTTTCTTCTCTGGCATTTCTCTCCATCCTATTTGAAGCAGGGAGTATTTTCTGCATCACTTTGTTGAAGACAGTTATATATGCATGGGGTTTGGCAGTTCTGCTATAAATTCTTATATTTTTAATTTTTTTCTCTTTATATATATTCTTTCTCTGACTTGTCTCTCTTCTTGGATTCCCTTTCTACCTTTTCAACACCTAAAAGCCAATCTCTGTTGGTTCCTCTTCTACTCTGCCAGTAGATTTTTGATTTTGGATTCTCTCTTTCTCCTCATGAACACTATGTCCTTCACTGTTTCTATTCTTTGTCCACTAGTTGAGATTGTAAATCTGTTTAGCAAATTTTCTGTTTTTATTGTGGACAGTGATTGAACTCATCATTGCTATTTATAGTGTGAGGGCAGTGGATGCCTTGGTGGGAGCTATTAGAACTGAAGCTATACATTGCTCACACTGGGTGTTGTTGATATTGGTCTCCCTCTTAAAGGGGTGATACTGGAAATATTCAGTAACTATATAGGTCTACCGGGTAAAATCTGTATTGCCTCAGATTCATACAACTAGATGGGAAAACACACAAGTAACATGAGAAAACAAAGGAACAAAAGGCTCCAAACAAACCAAGATACCTCAATAAGAGAAGCCACTGACAACACAATAGAAGAAATATCCAAGGAGTTTAGAATGTACATAGTTAATCTGATCCGTAAAATAATGGATGGTTCAAAGAGTGAAATGAAAGAGAAAATACAGGAAGTGAAAAATCACTTGAATAAAGAGTTAGAGATTGTGAAAAGAAACCAAGAAGAAATCCTTGAAATGAAATAATCAATAAATCAAATTATAAATTCAATGTAAAGCATCACTAACAGACTAGACCATTTGGAAGAAAGAACCATAGGCAATGAAGACAAATTATATAATATTGAAAATAAAGTTGACCATGCAGAGAAAATGGTAGGAATCCATGAATAGAACTTCCAAGAATTATGAGATAACATGAAAAAACTGCATTTAAGAGTTATTGGAATAGAAGAAGGAGCAGTGATACAAACCAAAGAAATGCACAATCTTTTCAATGACATAATATCATAAAAATTTCCCAAATGTAAAGAATGAAATGAATGGAAAATCTAATACAGGAGGCTTACAGGACTGCAAACATACAAAACTACAGCAGACCCACACCAAGACACATTATAATGAGAATGACTAAAATACAAGGTAAGGATAAAATCTTAAAGGCCATGAGAGGAAATAAAGTAAATTATGTGTAGGGTAAAACCAATTTGGATTTCAACTGATTTCTCAACCCAGACTCTCAAAGCTAGGAGGTCATGAAACAATGTATTTCAAGCTCTGAATGAAAATGGATGCCAAACAAGAATTTTATATCCAACAAAACTAAGTTTCAGAATTGAAGATGAAATGAAAACCTTCCATGATAAACAAAAGTTTTAAAAAATTCACAAATAGAAAGCTTGCACTACAGAAAATTCTCAACAAAATATTCCATGAGAATGAAGTGAAAAAAAGTGAAAACCAGCAAAGGAGCAACTATCTAAAGGAATAATCCAAAGAGAAACAAAATCAAATTAAAAGCCAGAAATAAACCAAAATTACTGAGAATACAAGTCATAGCTCAGTAATAACCTTGAATATTAATGGTCTGAACTCATTAATCAAAAGACATAGACTTGAAGATTGGATTAAAAAAGAAGATTCAACAATATACTGTCTCCAGGAGACTCACCTCATAGGCAAAGGCATCCACAGACTGAAGTTGAAAGGATGGGAAAAAGCATTTCACTCATATGGACTGTGTAAACAATCAGGGGTTTCCATCCTGATAGCTGATAAAGTGGACTTCAAGCTGAAGCTAATCAGAAGGGACAAAGAAGATCATTTCATTCTACTGAAGGGAGCAAGACTTAACAATTGTAAATATTTTACTCCAAACATGGAGCATCTATGTACGTGAAACAAACCCTTCTCAATTTCAAGAATCAAATAGACCACAACACAATAAAGATGGGTGAATTTACACACCTCTCTCACTACTGGACAGATCTTCTAAACAAAAACTAAATGAAGAATCTATAGAACTAAATAATGCAATCCATAATTTAGACTTAATAGGCCTTTATAGAATATTTTATCCATCAACAAGCAAACAAGCACTTTTTTCTTGGAAGCACATGTATCCTTCTCTAAAATAGGCCATATCTTATGCCACAAAGCAACTCTTAGTAAATACAAAAAAATGGAGATAATACCCTGTGTTCTATCTGATCATAATGGGCTGAAATTAGAAATCAACAATAAAATAAAAACTAGAAGCTACTCTAACACATTGAGACTAAATAATACATTATTGAATGATGAATGGATAGTAGAGGAAATCAAGGGCGAAATGAAAAAATACTTAGCAGTAAATGTGAATACTGATCCAACATACCAAAATCTCTGGGACACTTATGAAGGCAGTACTAAGAGGAAAGTTCATTGCAATGAGCTCATTTATAAAAAGAATAAGAAGATGACAAATAAATAACCTAACATTGTATCTTAAAACCCTATAAAAAGATGAACAAATCAACACCAAAAACAGTAGAAGACAGGAAATATTTAAAATCAGAACTGAAATCAATGAAATTGAAACAAAAGAATCAATTGAAAAAAATAAGAAAACAAAGAGTTGGTTCTTTGAAAAAATTAATATAATTGATTACCCCTAGATACACTAACAAAGACAAAAATAGAGAGAACCCAAATTACTAAAGTACTTGATGAAAAAGGAAATATCACAATGGACACAACTGAAATACAGAAGATAATTAGAAACTATTATTAAAATTTATACTCCAATAAAATAGGAAATATTGAAGACATTGACAAATTTCTAGAGATGTATGACCTACCTAAACTGAATCAGGAGGTCATATACGATTTAAACAGAATTATTTCAAGTAATGAAATAGAAAATGCCATTGACAGCCTACCAGTTAAAAGGGATGAGACAGATTCTCAGCTGAGTTCTACAAGACCTACAAAGAAGAATTAACACCAGTACTCCTCAAATTATTCCATGAATTAGAAAAGGAAGGAACCCTTCCAAACTCATTGCATGAAGCTAGTATCACCCTAATGCCAAAATGAGACAAAGACACATCAAAGAAAGAAAACTTCAGACCAATATCCCTGATGAATACAGATGCAACAATTCTCAATAAAATTCTGACAACTCACATATAAACACGTATTAAAAAGATTGCGCATCACGGTCAAGTGGGGTTCATCCCAGGGATGCAGGTTTGCTTCAACATATGGAAATCAATAAACATAATTCATCATATCAATAGACTTAAAAACAGATGATTTTCTCAATAGGTGCAGAAAAAGCATTTGAAAAAATACAGCACCCCTTCATTTTTTAAAACAATAGAAATACTAGGGATAGTACGAATGTACCATAATATCATAAAAGCCATTTATGCTAATCACAAGGCTGACATAATTCTAAATGGAGAAAAATTGAAAGAATTCCATCTAAAAACTGGAGCAAGACAAGGATGCCCTCCTTCAACACTTTTACTCAACATTTTCCTGGAAACTCTAGCCACAACAATTAGAAAGAAGAAAGTAACTAGAGGTATATAAATATGTAAAGAACTCAAACTATCACTATTTGCAGATAATATGATTATATATTTGGAAGATTAAAAAAAACTCACCAAAAATCTTCTAGAATGAATAAATGAATTCATCTAAGTTAGCAGGATATAAAATCAATACTCATAAATCAAAAACTTTCTTATACATCAGTAATGAATCCACTGAAAGAGAAATAAAAAACACTACCTCATTCACAATTGCCTCAAAAAAAATACTTGGGAATCAATCTAACAAAATAGGTGAAAGACCTCTACAATGAAAACTACAGAACTATAAAAAAAGAAATTGAAGAGGACCTTAGAAGGTGGAAAGACCTCCCATGCTCCTGGGTAGGCAGAATTAATATTGTCAAAATGGCCATACTTCCAAAAGCATTATACAAATTTAATGCAATTCCTATAAAAATTCAATTACATTCTTCATAGAACTAGAAAAAGCAATCATGGAATTCATTTGGAAAAATAAGAGACCCAGAATAGCCAAAGCAATCCTTTGCAAAAAAAGGTGAAGCAGGAGACATCACAATACCAGACATCAAACTATACTACAGAACTGTAGTAATAAAAACAGCATGGTATTGGAACCTAAACAGACATGTAGACCAATGGTGCAGAATAGAAGACACAGAGACTGACCCACGTAAATACTCAGACAAAGGTGCTAAAAATATTCATTGGAGAAAAGATAGCTTATTCAACAAATGGTGCTGGGGAAATTGGAAAGCTACTTGTAACAAAATGAAATTAAACCCTTATCTCTCACACTGCATGAAACTCAACTCACTGTGGATCAAAGTCTTAGGCAGTAGAACAGAGACCCTGTGACTACTAGAAGAAAAACTGGGCCCAAATCTCCACCATGTTGGCCTAGGACCTCACTTCCTTAACAAGACCCCTAAGCACAAGAAGTTAAATCAAGAATCAGTAAATGGGGTGGATTCAAACTAAAAAGCTTTCTTCTCAGCAAAAAAAAAAAAAAAAAAAAAAAAAAAAAAAAAACAGTCAATAATGTGAAGAGAGAGCCTATAGATTGGGAGAAAACCTTTACCATGTTCACTTCAGATAAAGCATTAATCTCTAGGATATATAAAGAACTCAAAAGCTTAACACCAACAAAACAAATAACCCAGTCAATAAATGGGTTAAGGAACTGAATAGACACTTCACAGAAGATATACAATTGATCAATAAATATATAAAAAATGTTCAACATCTCTTGCAATTAGAGAAATTCAAAAGAAAACTAAGATTTCATCTCACTGCAATCAGAATGGCAATTATCATGAATAGAAGCAACAATAAATGTTGGCAAGGATGTGGGGGAAAATGTACACTCATACATTGTTGGTGGGAATGCAAAATGGTGCAACCATTGTGGAAAGCAGTGTGGAGATTCCTTAGAAAATTTGGAATGGAACCACCAGTTGACCCACTTTTCCCACTCCCCAGTTGTATACCAAAGGACTTCAAATCAACATACTACAGTGATGCACCACAACAGTGTTTATAGCAGCTCAATTCACCATAGCTAAAATATGGAACCAACCTAGATGCCCTTCAACAGATGAATGGATAAGGAAAATGTGGTGTGTCTGTGTGTGTGTGTGTGTGTGTGTGTGTGTGTGTGTGTATATATATATATATATGATGGATTATTGCTCATGCTTTAAAAAAGAATGAAATTATGGCATTTGCTGGTAAATGGATGGAGTTAGAGAATATCATGTTAAGTGAAATAAGCCAAATCCAAAAATCTAAAGGCCAAATGTTTTTTCTGATATATGAAAGTTAATTCACAATGGGGGTCGGGGCACTAAGGAAGAATAGAGTTACTTTATATATTAGATAGAGGGGAGTGAAGGGAGGGAAAGCAGTATGGGGGTGGAAGGATAGTAGAGTGAAACACATTCTTACCTCATGTACATATATGACTGCAAGACTAATGTGATCCTACAATATGTATAATCAGGAAAATGAGAAATTATACTCCATTTATTGATGATGTATCAAAATGTATAAATGCATTCTACTGTCATATACAATGAATTCAAATAAATTTAAAAATTTAAAAATTATTTAATGGTCAGCATAGCATTTCTTACTCTCTTTTAGATGATATTTTGTCTATAGCCACTGCAACTTTTCAACATTACATGTTGACTTTGCTTAAAGGATTTTCAAGTTGTATCCCAGAAAGTAAACACGGATCTCATGTGTTCTCGTGTTTAACAGCATCTCTTAATTGCAAAATGAAAACAAGAAATACTTTATCACAAGAATTATTCAATGGATTGGGCATCTTAATAGTAAAGTGATTTGAGTCTGTGAAACCAAGGATGAGATAGAAAGAAAAGGGTAAGGGAAACTGTACACACTCTTACTCTCAGGAACTGGATAGAGAAGGGAGATGGCTATCTAGACTAATGACCCTGAATAGCTCCTTACTACCTCAAAATGTGAGGTACATACACACATTTTGAGGTAATAAGGAGATATTTTAGTCTCTTTTGACTTTGACTTTTTTAGTCTTTTTTGAGCCACTGTTAGAAATACATTTTACAGTACATTTCAGGACATACATATATACATGTTTATAGAACAATCAATATTGATCAATACAATGTTTGTAGTTAGATATATGATGAACAATATTTTTTGCTATTTTAGTCTATTTAATTTTCTAATGATAGCTACCACCCACTAATCAGTAGCAATTTGCTATATTAAAATATTGAAATGTTGAAAACCTTTGTCTATTCCATATATTTTGGGAAAATCTGAGGTGCTTTAAGTACCCAGAATAGGAAATAAATATTGCTTAAATGGAAAGAAGATAATCAAAGAGGTTGAACCAGACTGGGAAGACTGAACCATTTTCCAATGTCTTTCACTGGACCCGTGTACCTCACATTTTGAGGTAGTAAGGTGCTATTCAGGGAGTTCCTTACCAGGGGGGTTCTGCCTTTTCTGGGGACATTTGGAAGTGCCTGTGAGCATGACATAGATGTCACAATGACACTGGGCACTATTGGTTTTTAGCAGTTGAAGGTAAGGAATACTAACTGTGCTGAGGAACTCAGAGCAATCTTGCATTTTGAACTTTGCCCTGCCCAGTGCCATATAATGCTCCAGTGGACAAATGCAATGGATAGCACTTTGCCACTAAGCCCATTGGGCCCCTGGACCCCTACAACCAAAGACTAGATCCAACAGAGTCTCTGGGCTAGGCTTCTGTGGTTTAGCATCACTAAATTAGCACCCCAGTCCTAAATCAATAATGTGGAAAAAAGCCAACAGGGGAATGACATGAATGACCCAAGCAGGATTTATCCACCTTGGCACTTTTAACATTTTGGGGCAAGTTTTTGTTATGGGGAACTTACCTGTGCGTGTAGAATGTTTAGCAGCATTTCTGACCTTAATGCTAGATGTTGGCAGCACTGCTTCTCACACTCTAGACATGACAACCAAAAATATTATCAGGTATTGCCAATAGGTCCCTAGGCAAAGATCCGAGTTGAAATAGATCCAGTCTAAAATAACGGAAGAACCCTGGACATCTTTTTAAATGAATTCCAAGTAAGAACAGGCAATTTACAAGCAGTGTGCCTAGAATAAGAATGTCCCCTCCTGTAAGTTTTCTAAGTCAGATGGAATCAATGCAGTTCATCATTTTTTTGATCTTTTAATATTTATATTGTTCTACGATCACAATGATTAGATGATCATTTTATAGCCTAACTTTATCATGGATCCAAGACCTTGTTCTGTTTACTTACATGTGAATCATGTACATAAATTACAGTCTGTACAGGTTTTTGGTAAAATTCCATGGAATAAATAAAATAATGCATGATGTGGGATCTACTGCATATTTGTAGTTAATTATCAAAATAACATACAAAAATCAGCATCATCCCTATGCTAAGTTTCCTTAATATTCACTCTATTTTTTTTTTCTATTTCATCTTATCAAAATAAGTGTAGTGTTGCTTTCAATTATTTGCACTTACAATGTGGAGCTGTTTTAATATAAATCCAACTTTCAACTTTTCTGGGAAACATGATTTGAGTTTAGATTTAATGGGTGGTATCTGTCCCTGTAGAAGGACTGTCCTTGTAAACAAAGGGGATATTTGTAGAATGGTAATTAGTTTCATGCAGCAAATATTGCTTGAATCTCCTTAGAATCCTCTAAGTGTGCACGTTTAGAGAATGATTGAGCATCTGTGTACTCAGTTCATCAAACTGGAAGCATTTTGTTGTTCTAAACAAAATAAGCCTCTCTTAAAATGTACTGTTTCTGATAAATGAAATGACCTATGCATTGGTTAGAACTTTGTCCTCTATTTTAATGGTAACTACATTCAGATCTGAGGAGAATAAAAATTTATTCTTGGGAATTAATGTTGTTTACAACATTAATCATGGAATTTGAATAGAAAACAAAAACCAAAAACAAATGACAAGCAAACAAAACCAGCTACCTTTTTCTTGGTTCAGAAACAAAATGAACCACTTTCCTTTCAATTAACAAATACTAAAAATGTGCAGTGCAGACTAGGAAAATTCAAGACTACTAAATACAGTTTTGTTCCTTGTGAATTGTATTATTTCTGTCATTGAGTTAAGAAACCTTTGGCTGGAAAGAAAATAACATTGGCATATGCCTAGGAAATATTAAATTATCCAGGAAAATTGATTTGCTTGTTTTTGTCTTTGTGCAAGAGAGAATAATAATTTCTGTTGTCTTCACTGGAGGTAGAGTGATCACAGTTCCTATGGAGTACATTTAAGATGTTTCTATTTGAGCACTTAAAATTTGTTTGATTTTCAATTAAGTGATATGTTGATGATTAAACATACCTTGATTAAATGAGTACAGGAAGACAGATCTTATCTCAAGCCAGTTTTTTTTTTTTTTTTCCCATTGAGTAGTGCTACTGGTCCAATGTACACTCCTCCAATCTCTCCCCGATTAGCATGTATGAAGTTGGCATCTCTTCTGATTGGCTTTTTAAGACCCTGCTTGGACATTCCACTTATGCTCAGAAATTCTTTTTTTGTGTGTGATACCCAGCCACCTTGTTTATAAAACTTGTAGTAATTCTGTGACTATTTCATACCTGCCTAATCTGTGTTCATATGTACAGAAATCCACAAGTACATCATGCTATTTGAAATTCAAAGTTAAGGGATTTTTCATAATACCTCTTTTATCCAAACTGATTGTGGTCATCCATCTGCTCTCTGATAAATTCTTTGGTGAGAAAATTATACGATAAACACTGGATTTCACAATCAGAAAAATTAATTCTAAAACTTCCCTCCTATCTTCTCACTGGGTAACTGTAGACAATTTGCTCAATTTTTTTGATCCTCACTATCTTCAAGTGTTATGAGTAACCACTTTAAAAACCGTATAGCTCACATTATTGTGAGTATTTGAGAGAGTAGTACATCTCAAACTGCTTAGGAAGTTAATGCGTGCCATCAAAATAGAAGATAATGTTGTTGTTTCTTAGTAATTGAAATGGGATGATAAGAATGGACTTGGAGCATAAATCAGAAATATTTTTCTTAAAATAATGAAATAATGCAACAAAATATAATACTGAAGCAAATTATGCCACTGTTAAAAACAATGCTTTTCATTTATTTAGGGGGCTTCTATACCTGTTATTTGATCTGATTCTCTACAACCCTGTGAAAAGATAAGATTTTATTTGATCTATTTTGAAAAATGAAATAAAGGGTACACAGATTAAATGGGTTCTGAGGTGTGAACCTTTTTGTTTATGTTTTAAGGGGTGGAAAATGAGAGTGATTTTAAATCAAGTAATTCTCTTTTAAGTTGGTGATATACACAGTTTTTTCCTCCAATGAGAATTTCTGATTCTGCATAGTACTTCATTTTGGGCCAGCCATTTTAATATTCATTCTATAGGTATCCTGTGTATGAGATAGATTGCTGCCTTCTCTGAGTATGATCAGCTCAGCCAATTAGTCTCTCATCTGATTCTTAAATTCTACTTCCTTGGTTCACTATGCATGATATTCTTATTTATAGGTAGTGCTATTTATTTGAACTGACTTTCTTTTTTCCATATGAAGAGATTTTCTAAATTCAGATGGTTTATTTGGGGGAATAGGAATATATAATTTAAAAGCCAAAGTAGTGACTTTTAAAAAATAAAGAAATAGTAACTAAAGAAAAAATATAAGAATGAAGCATCCTAACTCTCTCCTCTAGGATTAGGTTCTACTACATGTAGTTTTACTAGCAGTGGTAGCACTATTAGTGCTACCACTACTAAGTAGAGATGTTACAAGAAGTTTGTCTCTCCTATAAAATAAGATCAAATTTAGCTAGGTGAACACTGGACAGTTACCAATGGGACCTTTCTGATCTGTTGTAATAAATTCCTTACAATCTCAAGTTCACTTCATGTTTCAGGATGGCCTATGAATTCTAGCACTGACTCCTACAGTTCAGAGTAGTAAGAAAAGGATAAAGAAATGAGTAAAGGCAGAAGATCTCCCAGCTTTAAGCAAATTTCACAGAGGTCTCGCCCAACAACTTCAAGGAAACATAATTGTCAAGAACTTAATCACATGACCTCAGTGAGCTCCAGTGCTGGAAATGGAACCTTTTATATATACAGGCTGATATTTTGAATTATATAGGGTTCATTTTACTATGGAAGAAGAGAAGATAATGATTAAGTAGGAACTAGCAAAGTCTACCATATGTTTGCCAAAATAAACACATATCAATCTATGAAATTGAGGTAGAATGTTTGATAGGGGCCTTCTTTGAT
This sequence comes from Sciurus vulgaris, assembly GCF_902686455.1. Lineage (NCBI taxonomy): Eukaryota > Metazoa > Chordata > Mammalia > Rodentia > Sciuridae > Sciurus > Sciurus vulgaris. Next base: position 129,810,683 of record NC_136471.1, on the reverse strand, counting down.
TCTGATCAATTATTCTGATAATTTCCACTAAATCAATGAAAATAGCTATTGGGTATGACGTTCTGAGCAATTATCCAAGTAAAGGAGAGATGTAAAATCCAGAGAGTGCATTAAACCAGTGGTTTCCCATTTCATTCAGAAAAAAAGCCATTGTCCTTACAATGAGCAGCCAACAAGACCCCCAGGACCTGGACTCTTTCCTCCCAGACATCATTTCCTACTGCTGCTTCCAGTATCATGTGTAAAGCAGGCATCTCTTTTTGGTTACACACTGTCTGCTCCTCTGAACTGAAAATTCTTCCCCTGGTGTTGGTATAACTCATTCCTTTTCTTTTTAGTCTTCATTCAGATATTCTCTTACGAGACCCACCTGATCCAAGGAGACCAGAAATTCTGTGCTCTTTTGTTTGTAGTGCTTAGAACTGGAATACCAGCCTCCACCATCCCCCAAATAAAGAGATAAATCATGATGCTTTCGTCTTTGTCAGACAATACCTGGTTGTGTTTAAAAAATGGTTGAAGAACTTCCTTGAGTCTTTCATGGGTTCTCTAATTTTCTCTTCCTATAGATCTATTTTCTACCTATTTAATTGGAAAGAAAATGGAGAGGAATTTTCAGAGGGTATGGTCTTGAAGGAAAGGAACAAAGGCAACAAAGAAGATAGTCAATGATAACATAAATTTTGATTGTTATCTACTTCTATGAATATAAATTAAGCTCACAGGACATAAACAAGGAAATGTCTATTTAAATATGTCATATCATTATTCATCTCTAAAATGTTCAGATTGTTCACACAGTCAATTCTTATTTTTCAAATGTTTTTATTAGTGCATTATAGTTATACATAGTAATAGAAGTTATTTTGACATATTCAAAAATATATGAAATATAATTAGCATTTCAATTCCTAGTACTTCCTCTTTCCCTTCCCTCCATTCTCTTCTCCACTCTACTGGTCTTCCTTCTGTTTATTGATTGTTTTTTAATTGGTGCTTATATGTGTGTGTGTGTATATATATATAAAGGTAGAATTCACTGTGGTATATTCATATAAGTACACAGCATAATCTGGTCAATTTTATTCCTTAGTTCTTCCCTTTTTTCATCCCTCCTCCCTTCCTCTCAATCCCTTTCCTCTACTTCGCTGATCTCCCCTTTATTTTTATGACATTTTCCCTTTTATTCCTTATTTTTTCTAGCTACAATATATGAGATAAAACGCTTGACCTTTGACTTTCTGTGTTGGTTTATTTCACTTAACCTGATGTTCTCCAGTTCCTTCCGTTTACCAGAAATTGACATAATTTCATTCTTTTTTATGACTGAGTACAAACTCTATTGTGTATATACAGCACATTTTCTTTATACATTCATCTATTGATGGACACCTGGACTGATTACATAATTTGTTGTGAATTGTGCTTCTATATACATTGTGTCTGTATCACTATAGTATGCAAATTTTAGTTCTTTTGGATAAATACCAAGGTGTTGTATAACTGGATCATATGGTTGCTCTATTCCTAGTCTTTTGAGGCATCTCCATACTGCTTTCCAGGGTAGTTGCACAAATTTGCAATCCCACCAACAGTGTATGATGGGACCTTACCCCAACATTCTCTCCAGCATTTATTACAATTTGTATTCTTTATGATTGCCATCCTAACTGTAGTGAGGTGAAATCTCAAAATAGTTTTGATTTCCATTTCCCTGGTTGCTAGGGATGTTATTTATTTTCTCATGTATTTGTTGGCCATTTGTATTTCTTCTTTTCAGAAATATCTGTTTAGTTCTTTTTCTCATTTATTAAATAAGTTATTGTTATTTTTTGGTGCTCGGTTTTTTTAGTTCTTTATATATTCTGGATATTAATCTTCTTTCAGAGGAGCAGCTGGTAAAGATTTCCTCCCATTCTGTAGGATGTTTCTTCATGCTCTTTTTCCTTCATGTGCAAAAGCTTTTTAACATGATGCTTCACCTCTTATTGCTTCTTGGTTTTATTTCTTGACCTTTAGGAATCTTTTTAAAGAAGTTGGAGCCTTCACTAATATGTTCTAGTGTTCACCCTATGTTTTCTCCTAGCAGTTGCAAAGTTTCTGGTCTAATTCCTAGCTCTTTGATCTACTTTGAATTGACTTTTGCGTGGGGTGGGGTAAGAGGTAGGGATCTAGTTTAATTCTTTTACATATGAATAGATAGTTTTCCCAGCACTATTTGATTGAAAGGCTCTCTTATATCCAACATGATTTTTGCCATCTTTGTTGAGTATCAGATGACTGCTTCTGTCTTTTCTATTGGTCTTCTTTTCTGTTTTGGTGCCAGTATCATACTGTTTTTGTTACTACAGGTCTGTAGTATAATTTGACATCAGGTATTGTGATTCCTCCAACATCAATCTTCTTGCTAAAGATTTCTTTGGCTATTCTGGGTTTTTTATTTTTACAAATGAATTTTAGGACTGTTTGTTCTATTCCTGTGAAAATATTATGGGTATTTTGATGTAGATTGCCTTGAATGTGCATATTACTTTTGATAATATAGCCATTTTTTGGGCGGGGGTGTTCCAGGGATTGAACTCAGAGACACTTGATCACTGAGCTATATCCCCAGATCTATTTTTAAATTTTATTTAGAGACAGGGTTTCTAACTCAACTGAGTTGCTTTGAGCCTTGCTGTTGCTGAGACTGTCTGTGAACTCATGATCCTCCTGCCTCAGCCTCCTGAGCCACTGGGATTACAGGCATGTGCCACTGCACCTGGCAATATAGCCATTTTGACAATATTAATTCTGTCTATCCAAGAATATGAGAGATCTTTCCATCTTTTATGGTCTTCTCTAGTTTATTTCTTTAGTGTTCTATGGTTTTAATTTTAGAGGTCTTTTCCCTCCTTGATTATATTTATACCAAAGTATATATTTTTTAAATCGTTGTGAACAGAATATTGGAGAAGAATTTTCAGAGGTTGTGATCTTGAAGGAAAGGGACAAAGGTATGTACGCGTACTATAAATTTTGATTGATTATTTCTACGAATATAAGAATATGACAGGGAAAATGTCTATTTAAACATGTCATATATTTATTTTCATTTTTCTCTAAAGTTTTCAGACTGTTCACACAGTCAATGCTTACATAGCATTAAAAGTATTTTTTTTAACTTTTTTTTTATTGTAAACAAATGGGATACATGTTGTTTCTCTGTTTGTACATGGCGTAAAGGCATACCATTTGTGTAATCATAAATTTACATAGAGCAATGTTGTTTGATTCATTCTGTTATTTTTTCCCTTCCCCCCACCCCTCCCACCCCTCTTTACCCTCTATACAGTACTTCCTTCCTCCATACTTGCCCCCCTCCCTAACCCTAACTCTAACCCTAACACTAACCCTTCCCTCTCCCCCATTATGTGTCATCCTCCACTTATTAGCAATATCATTCGTCCTTTGGCTTTTTGAGTATTTTTTTTTTTGAAATTCTTAGATACTTGTAGCTTTCCACTACTGATAGCCTTATGGATATGTGTGTGTGTGTGTGTGTGTGTGTGTGTGTGTGTGTGTGTGTTTGTAAATTCTATTTGATCTCCTCTTCTCTGTTTCTATTTTGGTTCTAAGTGTTGGCATATTGAATGAAATTTCCATCTTTTTCTGGGATCTATGCTTACTAGTTAACTGATTAACTCAAACTTTTCTCATTTGCTTATCTATTCTTTCTCCAGTAACCTTCTACCACATTTCGTCAATCATTCCAGGAGGAATTATATGGACTCTGTGAGAACAGATATTACATAATTATCAATAAAATATTATTTCCTCTGCTGAGTCTTTGTGCCTTTCTCTACAGGGATAACTATATCAAGCAGAGTCAGTACACAAATTACAAAATCCAAACCAACAAGGACTTCTGTAACTCAAGGATGACTTTCACCAGGAAAGGATAGAGTTGGATATACAAGTACTTCATCACATATTGCTTTATAACCTATGGAATCATTTCTGTTTCATATCTACAACATATTCATGGCCATGAATACTATCTTTACATCTTTTTGTAACAAGTAGATGAGAAAAGCAAAAGAAAATGATTAAGAAACTTTGCCATGATCAACAGGAAATATCTCCTATAATCAGCAAAAGCAAATTTCCCAACATGACAGTGGTTTATATAGTCAGTGCCCTGAACTCAAATCTCCCTCTGTTCTCTATCAGCTGTATCATCTCTTTCCAATAGGACCTGCATTTTAAAGAAGCATAGCTCCACCCAATTTTTTAAAAATAGGAAATCTCAAAAATTAAATATCAATTAAAATCAATCCTATTTTTAATATTAGCATTCATTTTATACTGTGAAACTGTCATAACTTTTTATGTCCACTCATAAATGTTGAAACAGGCCCATGATTCAGCACCATTAAATTGCTTGTAAATTACCACTGATGAGGCTAAAATTGCTGGTTCTAAAAACGTACTGCTGTGAGAGCTTCCTGTAGTTCAGTGAATTACCACCTCTAAACTGCCTTACAAGTTGTGCTGACTGTCTGGTCAGACGTGATAAATGTTTGACAGCCGCTGTCGGGAATCTCTGAATGGCAAGGGCCAAGCTTCCAACACTGCATGGACACAATTATTTCTACTTTTGATTTTGACTACAGAAGGCAAAAAAAAAAAAAAAATACTGTATCTTTTTGTCATTGTAAACTTAGATGTAAGTAGTAAAGAAAGTTACTGCTGGTCAGTGATTTGTTGAATGTTGTATACATTTTAAGATTTTGTGTTTATCTCATGCTTTTTATCAAAATTCCCTACACTAAGTTTAGAATTAGGGGACAATTTGGCCTTGATTACTATCTGAAATGTAAGACCTTCTCCAAAATTAGATACACTTTTAAAGGAAAATAGATATAGTTCTGGGGCAGTAATAGAAGGACAAGGTTGTTTTCATTTGTTTACCTTTGAAATTAATAGTTAACCTAAGGTATTTAATGGGAAAAAGCCCTTTTAATATCTTCTTAAAAGCATCAAAATCTTTCAGGGTAATTCTAAATATATTTGGATTTTGTTGGTGGTAGAAAAGGTGGCAAAAGGCCTATGAGTTCACTTGTTAGCATGTCTTCCATTTTGATGTAAAGGACCACAGAACAGATTATAGAAGTATGTGTTTCCCATTTGGCAACCTTCAGCACCATATGCTATTGTTTCTTCATTCATTATCACATATTAAGTACCTTTACATGTCGCAGTAAAGTAAAAGAAGGTGTGACTTTTGAAATTAGAGATATGGACATCTGAAAAATTAGTGGAATTTTGATTTCTAATATGAAATAACTACTTTAATGATCTACCTGAGTTATGATTTTATTTATACCTCTGACTTTTTAATATTCCACAGGTCCTTGAGCTAACATATCAACATATGGAGTCAACAGATTGCTCTTCAGATTTTGTTCCTCTGTGTTATCATGAAGGTTTAGTTATTTCTGTATGTTTTACTTTGTAAATACAGATAAAATAAATCTAGCATAAGAATGCTTTTTGTGAATAGTTTTGCTATTTCTCCAGGGTAGTTAAAGAAAAATGCCAGAGGAAAACTATTTTCTGTTACATCTTGCTAGAATAATCAAAATACACATTAGTATCAGCTTAGCTAAAAGTCAATCTTTAGATACATAAGTTTGTATGCGAATATTAACATTTTATATGAGCCGTGCTTTCAGACATGAATCAATCAATGAGCTTCTCTTTTCCATGAAATATCAGTGATGCATTCTGCAAGTTTTATTTTTTAAGAATGAAGATTTGGAAAGATAAAATATTTTTTTAAAAAAGAATGATTTTATTTAGTCTGTCTTTCTTACCAACCAATCCAGAAACCCATTGAAGGGTCTACTATGAGTTGAAAGGGAGAGTTTAACCTCCAAACCTTCCACTAACCATTGGTGTTTGTCATCTGCATTCCAAAAATAATTTGGCATCTTCGAGTGGTAAAATTTCCTCTTCCTTTGATTTGATTTTTAGTCAAAAGAGGAGCTTTTAGCGACCTACTGTGACCACAGACCTCCTTCCTTTTCACCTGGGAAGAGCTTTACAGACCCTTGTTTGGGAAATGGCAAATATATTTCATTATTCATGCCAACCCCTATTGCTCAATGATAAGCCTGGAGTAATTCATTGATTGGCATTCTGGCCTGGACTGGAGCTCAGAAGGAAGGCTGTTGTAATCCATTAACAGTGTCTGCCACAGGCTCTTTAACGGAAGCCAGGCTTAAGAGAGAGCTGTGGCACTGCACCATAACTTGACATCCCTGAGTGAACTACTGTGGAGAGTTAAGTGACTTGTGCTCCATTGTTTTTCCCACTAGCCACTACTTTTAAAAAGTAGAAGTATCAATAATGAAAAACTAAAAATATTTGCAGCAACAAATGTTAAGGGAAATACATGGTCCCTGAAAAGGATACTGACTGAGGTCTGTGTTGGAATATCACCATTGAGGTACAAAGGTGGAATTTCTGGGTTCTTCCTCAACTGCACCATGATGAGTACCACACCTTAGTGCTGCATGGATGAGAGGATTAAGAATGAGATAGGTAGTTCTCCAGCAGTTATTTGGCTTTTGTGATAGGACTGGACTGGAAAGAGGGAAAGAAAGGAAACCAGGGTTTAAGAATCAAGCAGAAAAATGAGAAATTATACTCCATTTATGTATGATTTATCAAACATCATTACACTATGTGCATGTATGATTATGCAAATGGTGTAACTCTACATCACATACAACCATAGAAATGAAAAGGTGTACCCCATTTGTGTACAATGAATCAAAATGCAGTCTGTAAAAATTAAAAATCAATAAATTTTAGAAATGCATAAATACATTCTACTGCAATGTATAACTAATTAGAACAGATAAAGAATTAATAAAAAAGAATCAAGTAAATTTCAGTGGTTCCAATGAGAAAGGAAATTATTAAGCAGAAAAGTCAACAAATTTTTTTTAAAAGAGAAAAGAGGGGTGGGAGGGGTGGGGGGAAGGGAAAAATAATAGATTGAGACAAACATCATTACCCTGTGTATATGTATGATTACACAAATGGTATGACTCTACTTCATGTACAACCAGAGAAGTAAGTTTTACCCCATTTGTTTACAATGAATCAAAATAAAAAAATTTTTTTTAAAATGTTACTTTTAAAACATCTGACAAATTCCTATTTTCTAAGCTAAAAAGACATTACTTGCTCTATAATTTCTCATAAAAGTCATGTATGCATTGAAAACAATGAGATTTTGGCAAGAATTTCACAGTTCTGCAAGATTACATAATGCAATTAATAATAATCACATGACCATGAACTGTAAAGAATATTGAATGTCCAAGAATTGCTGGAGAGTGTTTTGGTAAAGGAAAATAGTCTTTTGATGATGAAGAGCAGTACCATCAATGTAGAAGCAATCCCATTTGGGGAGGTTAAATATCCCCTAGATATTTCAGTAATGGGTTCTAAAAGAAGAACCTAGATTTGAGCTTTGATGAAGTCTCTTGTTCATCACTCTGTGTTATGCATCCAGTTACATGGAAAAATCATTTTTGTTCCTGAGACAATAAAGTTAGTGGGATAAACAAAAGCATGAGATTTGGCGTTCGAAAGCCAGTTTCTGTAGCTCTACCTATTAGACCAAACTTAAAGAAGCAACTGCTTGTTCATCTTTTCAGAGAGATATCACAAACCTTCCTATCTCATAGTTGATGAAGACCCTAGGGGAATGTTCATGAAGTGAAACAACTTACAAATTCTATAACATTGCACACATCATATTTTTATTTGATTAACAGTACAAGGCAATTAGTAAAATTAGAATGTAGCCTGGAGTTAAATTAATAGAAACATATCAAAGATATTGTTCAGTTTTGACAAATGTACTATGGGAAGCTTGGTAAAAAGTATACAGGAACTATTTGCGTTATCCTGTAACTTTTCTGCAACCTAAAATTTTTCCAATTTTTAAAACTATGCCTATCCTCCTGAGCTTCTCTCACTAATAGAATGCACTATTAACTCCACCTGGCATGAGTGGCATGTTTCAGAATCACTGTTTTATGTGTTTAGAATAGCTTCATGCTCCAGCTATGGTAAATAGTACTGGAAATATAAGGTTTTGCAGAACCAATTAAGTAGTTTTAGTTTAATAAAATAGTGATGATTGATGATCTTGTGTACAGTATAAAATGAGAAACTAATTTTAAGAGGCCTAGTGTTCAGCATGTTAAATATCCATCATTTGTTTAAATTGCATCCAAGTTGCCTGTGGAGGATAGAATATTTCTTACACTCCACAGAGGACCTTGAGCTTCTTTTATAGATTTGTGGGTAGCTCCTGCTTGGAATAGAGCAGCAATTGTGGGAAGCAACTGTTGTATAGTATTTGCAATTACAGGATGCAGGAAACAATAAGCAGTAGCTTAAGACATCACTGGACCAAGTCAGGTTAGGCGGTGATGATGTGAGCTTATATCAAAATGTCTGGATTTGGTCCTAATTCTCTGAGAGTAACTTTCTCATTTGCAGAGAAAGCACTGGAGTATTTAAGAAAGCCTCATTTTTATCCTACCATAAAGTGGTCATGTGCCTTCAAGCATGTTAGTTAATTTACTGTACCTGGATTTTCTTTTTCAAATGAACATAAAGTAATAGAATAATAGACATATATTATGAAACAATAGGTAGAATAATTTAAAATAATCACTGTCAGTACCAAGCATTAGAGTAAGAACTAAAACAATACGTGATAGTGTGAATACTCAAATCTTTCTCCCTATCTTGTTTCTTTCTTTCTTTTTCCTTTTCTTTCCCTGTGTTCCCCCTGTCCTTCTCTTCCTCCCTCTTTATGACTTCATTTAGTGATGCTAGAACCAACTGCTACCAGTTTGGGAGAGCCAAGAAATCATTAGTAATATGAAATTGGCCATGATGTAAATATTTACACCATGGAAATCAACAAACACTACAAATCATGCCGGTTTTATTTGTTTTGTTTTGTTTTGTTTGTTTCAAGTCTTTTTATCAGCACACCACTGCTTACTCCTTGTTCCCCCTCTCACCTTCCTTCCTCTCTCTAAAAGGGAAATTAACACAGACAAAAATCATCACAGCTCTTGTACTCCCTGTGAAATGGGAGACTGAGATGGGAAAATCACAGATTTAAGGCCAACCTCAACAAATTAGCAAGGCTCTATCTCAAAATAAAAAAAATAAAAATAAAAAAGGCTGTGGATGTAGCTCAGTGCTAGGATGTCACTGAGTTCAATATGAAAGGAAGGAAGGAAGGAAGGAAGGAAGGAAGGAAGGAAGGAAGGAAGGAGGGAGGGAGGGAGGGAGGGAGGGAGGGAGGATATTAACCAATGATTCCTTCTTGAACTTGAATTCAAATAGGGAATTTATCTTAAGTAAAATCACTCTTTCTGTATAGATTAAAACAATTTATTATAAGTTTCTTAAATAACTTTGGAGGTTTTCTGCTATATTTGCATTCTGTAAACAAGTTTCAGTTGTAATAGTAAGAAATATATATCACTGGCCTCCAAAGTATATTTTATTTATGCTTTGGAGTTTGAACCAAAACTTCTCATTGTGTAGACTGTCCTTAAAATGAAATGGACTGGGATGGATTCAAGGTTACATCTCTCCACCCCATGTGCAGGATAAGAAATTGTTATTCACCACATTCCCTCCAGGTCAGCTCTGACAGTGCTGAATTTTGACCCCACTTGTGGCTTTCTAGACATTTGGCTTTGCTGAAGAAATCCCTGTACTACATAAATTTGAGAGTTTCTGAACCAAAACTCAGCCACCCTGAGAGAGGAATCCATCAAAATCCTACAAGTTGTCAGTCAGTAAATTCTTTAACTATTTGAAATCACAGCTTACTTGGTGTTACAGCTGCTTTTTGACAAAACAAGTGTGGTTTTTATGTTCCCTGAGTCAATAGAAGATGCTGACACAATCTTGATGAACATCAATTTTCTGGTGGGAATCTATAGGGACACTGGGAAGAAGGTGGGCAGTTGGCACACCATAGAGAAGAAAAACCCAGTTCATTAGACTACTGACCCTCTAATAGTGATTCTTGGTTCTCATGTTTCTCACTCAATTGGGCCATGAAGGAAAAGATAAAAAATAGAAGCATTTGGCAATGAGAGGAGGGCTCCATTATGAAATTGTATGGACATTTACTATCTGCTAGTCGATGCACTAAGTACTTTATTGAATTGTCTCTCATTTAATCCTCATGAATAGTATATGTGCTGTAGATAATAGTATTATCTCTATACTAGAGGTCAGTAATGTAGGCATGGGTAGCTTAAAAATTTTGACAACATTGTGGCTAAATGATGGAGCCAGAATTCAACTTCCTAGGAAGTATGTTTAACCACTGCACTGTAGTTCCTTTCTGCAAATGAAAAGGCAACACATAAGTGATAATGTGATGTGAACTGCATTAAAGAACTCTGCAAGATGCAGTAAGGATGATAGTTAGTTTTGAGTATGGTTATTCTGTACATTTTACAGCTAGCACTGCAATGTGCTTTGCCATCATCTCTTTTGATCCTCAGAGCAAACCTAAGAGACAGTGCAGATACTTCTTCAAAGAAACTCAATGTTCAGCAGTTCAGAAAACCCGAAACTGCTTCCTTTAGAAGGGCCTGCTTTCAAGGTTAGCCCTTGGCTTGTGCATGGGAACTTGACTCTCAAAATGTTCCCTCCATTATTAGATAATAAGGCTTGTTCACTGACTTCAATGTTCTATACAGATGGTGTGATACTTGGTGAATACCTGTTTTCCTTCTGGGAGTGTAGAATTTGAGAAATTGCCTAGGCAAAGGGTGTCTACATGACTAGCACCCAATAAAAACCTTCTGTGTGAGTCTCTAATGGTTATCCTTGGGCAAAAATAGTACACACATGTTCTGGAATTTTTGTTGCTAAGGAAAGAATGCACTCTAAGTGATTTTTCATGAGATGGAAGTAATGCAGGAAGCTTGTACATTGATTCCTCCACAATATTCTTCACACTATTACTCTCATAAATCTGAGTTATGAGAATGAGCATGTATTGAAACCAATGATTCCTCCTAGTTAATCACAAATTATGGAGGTGATCTTGCAAGACCCCCGTGTCACTGGATTCAGAAAATGTAAGCCGGTTAATCATTTGTTGTACAAAAAATCGCACCAAAACTTAATGGTTCAGAGACCCCTTACTGGTTCAAAATACCCCATGATGTAATTTTTCTCTTGATTCGGTGAATTGACTAGGCAGTTCTGCTGACCTTTCCTGTTGTCATTTGTGTAGCTGTATTTGACTGTAGCCAAACCTGGGTCCTCTACCTCTGATTTGAGATACTCATTAGGTTTTTTTTTGGTTTTGTTTGTTTTCTTCACATGAGATATGTGACATATATATGTAACTCACATATTCCTCATTTTTCATTTAAGGAGAGTGAGGTTTTGTAAAATATAAAAATTTTGAGAGGAGGAAAACAACTTTCAAATATTTGTGTATAAGGTAAGTTCCTTCTGGCACTATAGAGAGTTGCAAGTCAGTACACTGGACATTGTTTTCTTCGAAGATAATCAGTCTTTGCCATCTCTTGGTCCAAAGATTAAGAAAAAGAAGTAAAGTTTATTTCAGGAAAGTATGAGACCATAGTGTCATATTGTGTTCCCTAAATAGTTTTGATTTTTCATAATTTGGATGGAGCACTTGCTCTATGCAAACTGTTTTGTCTTGTTCAGTATACCTGGTAATGTTATCTCAGTTATTCCTCCCACCAACCCAGCAAATTAAGAACTATATCTGTAAGGCTGAGAGAATTTAAATAACCTGTTTGAGTTTGTTTAATTCAAATGGGAATGGGAATTTCAAACTCAGGCTATCTGATGCCAAAATCTGTGTTCATAAACACTATCCATACTACAAACTCACATCATATGCAATAGGTTTTTTACTAAATAGGTTTTTACTAAAACTCTTGAGTACACAAAATCCATGTCTGTTTAATCTTTGAAACCCTGTGACTGAATTATGTCACAGTACCAAACCACCCCAAATACTTCAGTGGCTTACAGTAACAAAGGTTTGCCTATCATTTTTACCAAAGTCATTGTGGAACATCCGTAATTTTCTACCATGCTGTTAACATGTTTGGAATCAGCTAAAAGAAAACAGAAGGAAAGTAGAACCACTTGTATAATTTTTTATTAGGAAATATTTTGTCACTTCCACTCATATTTTCCCAAGCCTGACTCCAATGAATGAGGAAATAAATCTGAACATAGGGAGTTATAATGAATACAGTGTTTCAAACTACCCCCATGTTTTGTTGATCGTAGAGAGTTTTCAAATTTTATGAATTAATGGAATATGAGGAAAAAACATAAGAATTAGAAGAAAATAAAAACCAATTTAACCACATCAGTCATCAAATTTAAACCAGGTGACTGTTTTCCTAAAGAAGAACAGAACGGATAACATATTTTTAAAAATCTTTTAATTGTTTAATGTGGAAACTTAAATACTGAAGCTTTTGGGAATTTATGGACTCTGCTCTAGTTGAGATTCTTATATTTGACCACAGGATTAGAAACTCATCATTACCTTCTTTATACTGTTACAGATATTTGAAGACCCCTAGAGAAAATAGTCAAATATTTGCCAACTTTTCATATTCCCACTATTCAGTAAACCTAAGTAGACAGAGACAATCTTTAAAATGGAGTTTAGGCTCTGGATCCCTGGATGTAGCTCAGTGGTAGAACTTGCCTAGCATGTGTAGTGCTCTGAGTTTGATTCTTAGCACATACACACACACACATATACTATCCAGAACCCTGCCATATCTGGGTTTCAATGAGTAACACATTTTATTCAAATACATATTTTTTTAAAAATCAAATCTATTAAGATCATATGTAGCAATTATCAAAGGAAGAGTAATATATTCTCTTCTATCATGTTGCTATTATTATAAGCTGAGAGATAGTGGATAGTACTGAACCCCAAAGCACCCTCCATCCAGGAAGAAAACACAAAAAAGGAATTCTAAAAATTTGATGAAGTGAGAAAAATTGGAGAAACCATTAAGAAACCTCCTCTGAGGCTACCACCTCAAGGTTCCCAAGTTATGAACAGGACTACCCACATTGTCCCTGTTCATTAATTCCTAAGCATATGTGTAGACCAACTGTTAGCATAGTGTTCTAGAGAGATAGAAGAGACTGCTTGAATTGCACACAGCTTGGAATCAGGTTGGGACCCACTTCAGCAATATTTATTTGCTCACCAGCACTCTATTCCCTAGCCAGAAGCTCCTCAAGAGCCAGATATGTTACTTTGCAACACATTTTTTTAAGTAAATGATGACTATGGAATATGGAACATAAAGGTTATGCAATTTATTCTAATACTAGAATGAACCTTTATCTTAATTATCATCTTCTGATAAGTGTCCATTTCTATCAGGGCAACAAAGCCAACAGAATGGATCTCATTTTATCATGCATTCTTCCTTCATTACTTCTGCCAGCAGACACTGAGTGCTTGTTGCATTGGATGCCTGCCACTGCCATGTGTCATTTTTATTGGGGACTAAATGTAGTTATAGTCAAATTCATAGATAGTGTATTTGAGAGGTGATTCCAGGAAACCTGAGCAAGGAAGAAGAAAATGTTAAAGAAAGAAACACAAAACAAAAAAGAATGTGTAGGTTACCAGTGTGAATCACTGGGCTTCAAATCCATTAGGAAATTTCTAAGAAATCATGTAGGAGAAACACTCACAAAAATGTGTCCTGTGGTCCAAATCTGGTCAGTTTTGATAACGTTTTATTGTATCACATGCAAACCCATTTTTTTAAGTGTTGGCTATGACTGCCATTGTGCTACAATGGCAGAGTTGAGTAGATGTGAGACAGATCATACGATCTAAAATATTTTTAAGTATCTCAAAATATATGTGGTCTATTAAGAAAAGGTTTGCTCACCTCTAGTATAGAATTACTCAGCTTTGTCCTTCTGAAGTATAAAAACTGGAATATTTTTTAATGACCCTTTCCCAAAGGTTTCCCATCAGTACCTGGACTCTATATAAACAATTTAGAAGAGAGCTCAAAGACAGAAAAGTGGGGAGACTTCTCAGCTAGACCTCATAAGGTGAAACTGCTGATGAACATAGAACTGTCTGCCATAGCTATGCAACTAGCATGGGTTGGCTAATGAGGAGACATTAAAGCAGCCTCTACAGGACTATTATTCCACAAGGACTAACCTCTTCTCACCTACCAATATTTGTTTCCTTTGGCCAATAAGAAGACTTTATTGTTATCCCTTTAGCATCAATCAGAAAGTTTTGGTTATCTTAGACATCTATTACTACGAGTTTTGGAAAGTTTCATATGCACTCACTAGGAGATTTTCTTTGAAGTTAATTTTCCAGAATAAACTTAACACACAATTTGACCATGTAGAAACAGTTATTCACTGCCAAAGCCTAAGGGACAGCATTGAGAGGTGCCCTATTCTAACTGAGATCGCCTAAATGATAGTATGTACAGGATAGTAGGGGCAAGCTATATGGGATTTATTCTTTCCCTGAAGAACAATTTGCCATTTGATGTTTCTTTAAATGCTTCTTAACAATATTTATGTATACAGCTGTAACTATTTCCAGAATCAAATTAGGAGATACCTTTTTTGCTTCATTTTGTTTAACCCGAGGTCTTGCTGCTCAGGCTGGTCTGAAATGTGTGAGCTCAAGTGATCCTCCCACCTCAGCCTCCTACATAGCTGAGATTACAGGCATGGGCCATCATGCCCAGCTTTAAGAGATACTTTGGAATTGGATTGTATGTAAGAGAGACAGGTGGATTAGGTGCTACAATGCTACATGGAGACTAGAGGTAGAAGTCATGCAGAGTAGACAAAGCAATGGAGCCAAAATCAAATTCAAAACAGAGTACGCTCTTTTAAAATTACCAAAAATGTAAGTTTAAGTCCAATGATCTCTTCACCATATAGTCCACTGTGGGTAAAAATCGCTTATTTCATTATGTGTACTATATATTTCCCAGTAGTTAGAGGGCATTTTAAGTCTATGAGAACAACATTTCTTTCAAGTGATTGCATCTGGAAAATAGAAGTTACAGTCTGAGGAATTCAGTGTTAGAAAAACACATTCACATTTCTGAACTTTTCTATTAAGGTCAAAATTCTGTCCATACTATCTGTGGCTGATAAGCATGCAGTGATTATTTCATTGTTAGTATCTGTTTGATTCTACTGCCTAGGAATGACAAATGTCATTGATTTGCAAAAAATTACAGAATCCTTACTAGAACGAGTTTCCACTCTTAGAGTTGATGGTTGAAAAGAAAGATCTGGTGTCCTGGGTGCAGTGGCACATGCCTGTAATCTCAGTGGCTCAGGAGGCTGACGCTAGAGGATCACAAGTTCAAAGCCAGCCTCAGCAATTTAGTGAGGCCCTAAGGAACTTGGCAAAGCCCTGTCTCTAAATAAAATATTAAGAAGGTCTAGGGATGTGGCTCACTGTTTAAGTGCCCCTGGGTTCAATCACTGGCATCAAAGAAAGGGAGAGGGGCCAGATCTGGTAAGATGGTCCCTGATTATATTTCATTCTGTGGGTTAATGTCCTGATGACAATTTGGCTTGTAGCTTTAGCAGGGCCAAATGTCTTGGTGACAAACAATGTAAGTGAGATGGGATTTTATTATAAAACAGTCTAGAACAGAAGTCTGCCTAGACCTTGAAATGAATGTTCAATGCCATTGCTCAGGAAACACTCAGTGTTTCACGGCCCTTTGGGCCTCAAAACAGATGTTTTGCTGGATTTGAAATTAGGTTTTATAAGATCAATTGAATCATATTTGGTGCTGTACTTTTAATATGTGAAAACCCAGGTTTTCAAAAGTATTTGCTTGGGACAGTTGTAAGCTTTAAAATTAAATGAAAGAATCAATTGAGCAATAAATGCAGTGCCTAGAATGCACAATTATTGTAGGTTATTGAGAACAGGAAAAAAATAAGAAAAGTAATATTTATTGTAAATAATAACATCTATCAATGAAAGTATTATTCTCAATACAATCTGCTACTTCCATTTGGAATTATAGGAAGAATGTAGAGTGTGGATAACTTTCATTAGAATGGAACCTGGGTTCCATACTTGGATACAGCCATCAACTTCCATGCCCCGCCCCTTCATTTCTTTTCACAAGAAAGACCACTGTGCAACTGAATTTTCTTCCTAAAATGTTTTGGGTATTTGTAAAACACTTTGAAGTTAGATTCTCCTGAGGAGTTTATTTTGACTTTTTATTCCCTAAAGAGATCATGACCACAGTTTGGAAGGGAGAAAAGCAAGAATAGTGAAAGCATATTTTCAGTCTGAGTATTTTGAATTTGTAAATATAAATTTCCTTAATACAAATGAAGCATTAAAAGTAAGAAAATAACCCTTTATCTCACAAAAAGCCTCTTTGGTTTACATTCTCAGAAATACTTATGAGAATAAACAGGAACATAGAATGTTATGGCAGAAAAAATCAGAGCTGATATATTTTCCAGTGTTTCTTCTGCTGCCCATATAAATACCTGCAATGAAAAACCAAAAGGATGATGATCATAATTTGCACCATGTGATTAAGAAACTCTTTTGGCTCCCAAATGGCTTCATGGTCTTCACTCAGTGGCCTGAGATTTTCCTATTTTTATTTTTTATTTCTGTCTCTCCCTAAAATTTTTCCACCTACTATCTGCTTTTACTCCTGTCTTCTGTGATCTTTGAAAACACATTGGTTTCTTCAGAACCTAATAAGGGTCAAAAGAGCATCATGTTTTGAGTCTTCAAATCACAGGCAAAGAAAGAAAGGAGAGCAAGAGCCTGTAGTTAGTGAGGGACACAGAACATCCAGTCTCTGCAACTGCCTGAAAACCATGCTTAATAGAATATGCTGTGGATTCAAAATCATTTTTCAGAGTAGTTCCTCCTTCCTAAAGGAAGAGCAAAGAAAGGGATGGCTGAAATTGAGCAAGAGGTAACTCAGTTGGTATGTTGGGAAAGATAAAATCAACTGAAGGAGCATTGAGATTTTTTTTTTTCATTGTTAATATATTTGAACCCATTTTTGCAGAATTCTACTTAGCTCCACATTCTTTGTGTTCCTGAACTTACAAATGTATTAGTCTCCTCAAACTTGCAGAATTGTGAGTGTGAGTGTGTGTGTTTTGCTACAGAAATTTTCATGTGTGCCTGCTATATGCATGCATGCTTGGTTGCTTCCTCTAATTTAACACTAATTCTGTAGCCCAAAGGCAGCTGGTGGAAATACCAGTAAACAGAAAACTGTTCTCATTCTGACTTCCTAAGCTTACCATCATTATGTTCTCTAAAAAAAGATGTTTGCCATCACAGACCTCAGTGTTCAAGTAACTACATGACATCTTAACCTCTGACCCATGCTCCATTGTACTAGGTCAATTTGTGCCCATGTAACAGAGCTTGTTAATCAAGTTTCCAAAACTGTTTTGCAGCTGAAGACTTTATTTCACCTCAAGCTGAAAGGTTCAAAGAATGAAACTCACAATATCTTGATAAAGCACAGGATTGGGTGGTGTCTCCTAAGGAAGTGTACATTTACTAATAATTATTCTTTTGCATTTCAGTAGGAGACCTCTCTGATTGATATTTTAACTGCGTATAGCTGTTGGACCAGTCTCAGTACTGGAAATTGTCAAAATAATGGTGGCTTCATTCTCAATATGATGAGTAGTAGCTGGTCCACAGCACAAATGTGCCCAGTCCAACCTATCAAAATGGATTAAGATAAGATTCTAGTTTATGAACCATCAGGAAAAATTATCCACTTTTAAGAAATTTTAAAAAATGCTTTATAAAACTCAGCCAAAGGATATAGCACTTCTGTCTTTTAATTAAGATGACACTTCACTTATTTTCATGCAACATTAAGTTAATTTGTTCCAGTTTAATGCAAACAAGGAGAAAAAAAAAACATGCATGCAGTTCTACGTAAGATCCTTTCTTGGGTTATGTTTCCTAGAGGGATTTGATTTTACAGAAAACGAAGGACTTAAATTGACACTAAATTAGAGCTACCCCTGTAAAAACAAGATCACAAGGGGAACAGAGGAGCTCCTGGTTTTCATCATGGTTGCAGGGTACTGATTTCTAATTTATTGGTACTTTTCCAATCTCTTCATGAAAAGGTCTGCTTTGCGTAGGGCATAGAATAATAAATGATAATCATCTGAAGATAGAATGTCCAAAATAAAATAGGTTGAGATATGAATCACTGAATTTGTGAGAATTAATGAATTTTGTGGATTAGTAAGAAATCCCATTTACTAGAGTTATCCCACACATCATATTTGCCTTTTGGGATGTGTATGAATTTCATCTAAGTGTACTGAATAATCAAAGGAGGATTTGCCTCACTTTATTTCTAGCAAATGTGTTTAATATTTTTGTCAGAAAAAAAAATATTTTTGTCAGGAATAAACAAAAGCTGGGACCCAGCTGTATACTTGTGATGGTATCAAAGACCTAGAACAAATTGTGCTTAAATAGAGAAGTATTTTTGAACAGACACAAAAGGGATATCATGCAAAAGCAGCAAAATCTACCAGCAAGGTTGTTTAAAATGGAAATTTAACAAAAGCACATGTAGGGAAGTGTTATATGCCAAGCTGTGGTTACCCTTGTTAGGACTATGCCAGAAGGAGGACAAAGCGCCTGACACTCAAAGCTCATTATGTGTCTGTATTCAGACCATAAGCATATCACGGTGATAGATAGGAAACTTCATTAAGGTGAAATTATTTAACTTTAATGAACACCTGTGCCAGGCTTGATGGTGCATTCCTGTAATTCCTGTAACTTAGGAAACTGAGGCAGGAGGATCACATATTCAAGGCCAGCCAGAGTCACCAACTTAGTCACCAACTTAGTCACTGCCTCAAAAGCAAAAGAAAAATACAAAGGACCATGAATGTAAAGTACCCCTAGGTTCAATCCCTAATCCTCCCCCCCCAAAAAAAAAAAAACCTCATGTGTTCTTCTGTGTACATGACTTGAAGTTTACAAGTGACAGAAATACCCCCAAATTGGGACCCAAGTGAAGAAAATATTCTACCCACATTATCACCCCTTTCCATGAGATCCCAAGCAAGAGTCACCAGGATACCTAAATCAGGCAAGTATCTGTTCTTTTATAACCTTGACAACACACAGAAATTTCGGGAAAGATGATCATAGAGCATGAACTGTCCTAAAAGCTCTTGTTAATCTTGCAAGGAAAGGAGGATCATAAATATGTTTTATTGTGCCAGTTTCACTCTATTCAAGACATATTGTATATGAGCATGATCAAATTTAAGTCCTTTAATATTTGCTCTGTTCCAAAGAAAACTGCAATGCAAATTAGGGAAAAAATCACAATGCTTTGATTCCTTCTAAAAAACTGGCAATTGTGAAAAATGATTTTTCAAACAACCATGGTTCTTTCCCACCTTAAAATGACCCTGAGTTATTTCATTTGCTTAGAAAGACCTGGACATTGAGTATAGTGTTCCAGGCCTAAAGTTCTGGTCACTGCTGGAAAATCAAAGACTAGAACTCAGTAATTTGGATGTTTTACACTAGCAGATTTATTTTTCTTTTCTTGCTTCTGTCTTCCCTTCCATCTATTAATTATCTTGACAAACTATATCTCTATACAAAGGGAAATACTCTTCTCAGGAAGTCATGATGTTTTAGATTGAGTTTGACTGTTTTTTAAAATTACCCTCTTGAAGGTAAGCACTAGCAAATACTCAAGATGAAGCAGTGATGAGAATTTCAAAGGCAACCTTAAAATGAGGCTAGTGAGGAGAAGAATAAAATCTTTGAAGTTATTTCAAATGAATTATCCATCATTGGCTTATAATAAGATACCCTAGGTAGAGAAATATGAAGTCATCTATTAAAGTAAAAAATGTTTCATCTATTATCAGGAGGCTAGTCACTCAGATAGTTGATATGAAATTATGGGGACTCTTCTGCTTTTAGAGGCAAAAACTATCAGCCATTTCATGTGGACCATTCAGTTATTGAAATGGAAGTACTAATTTACCTCCTGAAGTACCATGGTTAGGATCAGAAGGAATGACAAGTATGAAAATAGTTTGTAAGTGGAAATCTGTCCTGCAAAATACAAATATTATAAGATGCCATTATTGTGAAATCTAATTATTAGGGTTTAAATATGAGGTTACCCCAAAAAACTTATGTGTAAGACAATGCAAGAAGATTTAGAGGTGAAATGATTGGGTTATGAAAACCTTAATCTAATCATTGCATTAATCCCCAGGAGGCAGTAACTGAGTGGCAAATATAGGCATGTAGGGTGTGGCTGAAGGAGGTGGGTCCCTGTGGGCATGTCTTTGGCATTTATATTTTGTCCTGGTGAGGAGCACATCCTCTCTCTTCTTCCTAATTATCATGTCCTGAGCTACTTTCTTTCACCACACACTTCCACCATGATGTCCTGCCTTACCTTGGGCCCTGAGAAATGGAGTCAACCATGTATGAACTGAGACCTCTGGCACCATGTGCCCTCAAATAAACATTTTCTACACTAATTGTTCTTGTAGAGTCTTTTAGTCACAGCAATAAAAAAGCTGACTAAAACACCAACAAAGAGCCAGAGTGGAGACACCATTAAAATCAGTATATAGGTATGAACAAATCATCTCTTCAGAGTCTCTTAATGCTTGGTAAAAATCACTGTCTCTGAGAAGGCATGATTCTTTGGCTATACTTCTGTTTAAACACTATTGAAAATTATGGTAACATCTATGTATTATTAATTTGCCCCCTGCATATAATAATGATGAAAATGCCATTTTCCATAATAAATAAATGTAGTTATAGCCATTAATGGGCTCATGCTCAGGAGCATTTAAGACCCAATTCTTGCCTCTATACCACCCTATCCATTGAATTGCATTTGTGTAAGGAGAACTGATTCCTTAACATTGCTAATTGACTACAATAATTATGATGTTTTTCTTTCAGCAAAAAGAACAAACTGGCCTAAAATTTTGTGTCTAGGTTCATAGGCATTGAACATGAATTAATTATATTTTTTTCATAAGCATAAATATGCTTTTTAAAAATATAGTATGATTATAATCATTTGTTTTCATTTCAAATGTAATTAAAAGAAACCAATGGGATAGAAAACTGTTCCCAAAATTTCCTTGGGAAAATATTTTTCTGAGACCATGTATAAGAAGATCAAACTGACTGAATAAGATGTACCATTATGACACCCTTCCCTGAAGCTGTTAAATGTGTCTTCTACATCTGTCATGTTATAAAGGTTTTCTTCCTCATCAAAATTTTTGTCACTCTGTGGTACTACTGAAAACAAATTGAGAAATGAAGCTTCTGTGCCTTTCACTGGCTACTTCTATTATATGTCCATCTCTGTTTCTGTTCATCCATCTATCCATCCCTCCCTCCCTCCATCCAAGCAACAAATATTACTACATATTGAATGTTTTCTGGCATGTAGTTCCAGAGACAATAAGTTGAATGTTTCTCTCTGCTGTCAATATTTTGTTCATGACAACTTTTGCCCTGCAATTCCCTTTAACAAAGCTTCTATTCTTCCAAATTAAAACACTCAAATCAGCACATTGACCTTCACAAACATTGCTTTCAACTTATTTTGAGTTTCTGTGAATAGTTCAGGACCTGAACTGAGTCTGCCCTGCCTGACTACCAGAAGAGATGCTTAATGGGAGTGGCCATGTCAGTGTTTAAGCAGGAGCCATGCTCTGTAACAAACCACATTCCACCCTAAGGAACGATGCTAACAATTAAGAAACACAAGCTTGTTTATAAAGTGCTTGTAACTAATGGAGCAAGGACAGATACAATAAGAGGCATGAAACCTGCACCCACAGAAAACAACTGAAGTAAAACTAAAAAGAACTTCAGTAAAGCACATGGAATGTGCTAAATTGTGAGGTTAGGTGACTGGATAATGGGAACAAATTAGAAAAGACTTACCATAGGAGGAGTGATTCAAATGGGTTTGTAAAAGTGGGGGTAAAAGGCTGATTTGATTTGGCAGTTTCTAAAGCAGGGATGAGAATTTAAACAAAGCCAAAAGCATAAATAAGCAGCAGATTTGCCTTGCTAGTTGTGGGGCCAGGGCATAAAGAGATTTGAGGATGGTGAATCTGTAATGCTTGCTGTTGTACTTACATGGAGGGAAACTCTACCTAATGCTCATCCTTTACTTGTAATTGGCAATGAGCATGGTTGAGGACTGACTGGTTCATCAAACCAGGGGGTTTGCCCTGCAGTTGAGTGGAAGGATTCTGGTCCTAGTATTTGTCATTGGTTTCCTCATCTAAGTTACCCACAACTGGAGAAATGTACTTCAATTTTGCAACTGCAAACTGAAGATTATGTGCCAAAGTCTGTTAAGAGCCCAGACTTAACTGCACATCTTCCTGATATCCAGCTCCCCATTCAGTTCATTTTTCCACCTCCTCACCCTAGTGCTGGGCTTCTCAAAACAAACAGTTGCCCTGTCTTGTAAAGCTATGTCAGAGCCAGGTGTAGTGGTGTGCACCTGTAATCCCAGCTACTTTGGAGACCAAGGCAGAAGGATGGCAAGTTCAAAGTCAGCCTCAACAACTTTAGTGATACCCTGTCTCAAAATAAAACATAAAAAGAAATGGGGAGTTGGGTGCTGTGGTGCACACCTATAATCCCAATGACTGTGGAGGCTGAGGCAGGAGGATCAAGAGTTCAAAGTGAGCTTCAGCAACAGCAAGGTGCTAAGCAACTCAGTGAGACCCTGTTTCTAAATAAAGTACAAAAATGTTCTGGGGATGTGGCTCAGTGGTTGAGTGGCCCTGAGTTCAATCCCTGGTACCCCCCCCCCCAAATAACGGGGATATAACTCAGTGGTGGAACTCTTACCTAGCATGAGAGTCTCAGGGTTCAATCCCCAGTACTGGGCAGAAAGAAAACAGCTATACAAAATTTGAACTTCAGAACAGAGATAAGAAATTATGCAGTGAAAAATGAAAACCTCTCTATTATATTCCTCAATATTAAAAAAAAAAAAAGATTTGCCACTAGCAGTTGGTAAGCTGCCAAAATAAATTGCCCACAAACACTATGTTCATGATGATGAATCCTGGGAGTCAGTGATGTGAAGTTAATCTATCTGCCATCCCTTATGTTGAGAAGCTGGCTTTGTGATAAATTCAGGTTTACCTGTACTGAAAACTACTCAAGAGATTGTGGAATGTGCTGCGAAAGCTAACAGTATGAATCAAAATTCTTAAAGGAATCACCTTTTTCTTTCTCCACACATAATGGTTATAACTTGTAAGTGCTCCAAAGAAGACTCATTGCAAGTAAAATATTATGTTGTGGATTCAGCATGGAGCCTGAGAACTCTGGTTGTGAAACAAAGGAATGGTTTATCTTGGAATCTCCTCTCAGGATTTAATAAACTGCAGTTTTGACCATGAATTCTTTGAAAGTTGTTCATGCTGAGAGTGTGAGAAGAGGTGTTAGGCAGACTTCAGCTTTTCAGCTGGGTTGGTTCTAGCAGCCTCATTGAATACAATAGTGTATTATGAATATTGAAAGTTCCTTGAAATTTGGGACCATATGTTGAACAGTGGTATTATTAAGGAAAATAATTCATAATTAGCAACAAAAAAGTTGACGTTGTAGTTATTTTTGACAAATATTTATTGCATGCTCTTTTCAGAGAAGTAGAATTTTGTAACTGGTATATATACCTATTAAACACTATAAATAGATGATGAGCTATCCACAAAATCATATTGATACAGAATTTATATAGATTAAAAGGACCAAAATGATCTTAAGGGAATTTCAGTGTTCTGTTCTGTTTTGTTTTTCTACTTCCAATCAAAATTATAAATAACTCCGTGTACATGTGCATACCCCATAGAATCCTAAAATAGTTTCAGGATTCCTGCCCTAGGAAGTCTCCTGAAATATTGAAGTACATTATAGCCTATGGCAATGTAGGACAGGCAACATGGGAAAGTGTTCCAAGACCCTGAGCTACCACTGTGCCCTTCCTTGGCAGCACCTGGCTCAGAGAAAATGTGCAGGCAACTCTATCATGCCTCTTGGAGACATGTATTATAAATTTAAAGCAAAATGATATGCATGCTGGGTTCCTTGGTAGGCACTTGCTGCTTATAGGAAGAAGGAGATCTCTGTGGTAGGCTAAGATGTCATTTGCCTTGGAGGAGCATTTCAAAGTCAGGTACTCACAGTAATGGCAGGTCCTGAGAAACCCAACCTGGGTGGAAAGAGAGAGAGGGAAGAGGTGACAATGCTTTTTTTTTTTTCATCATGTCAAGAAAGTGGCAGTTTGAAAAAAATGTATAGGCCCATGATTTGAATTAGATAAGGCTAGGTTTAATTGCTGACTCTATCCATTTACTTTACTTACGTTACTTTGGGCAAGTTTCTAGCAGTTTCCACTTCTGTGGAAGGTGGATAGGAATAATGACTTTATAGAGTCATTTAGATTGTTGTGTATGATTATTATTAAGAAGTTCTTTCAAAAATTTTAAGCATAGACTGAGAAGTCTGAAGACCTAGCTTATGAAGCTAATTTGGATGTTGAACTATCTAGGTCACATATTGATATTTTTGAGGTTCAGTTAACCTTATCTATCACAATGGGGTAGGGAAAGAGAAAGGTATAACTCAAATCTCATTCAGTTACAATGTTTTCAAATGCCATCAGTGAGATCTATGTAAGACCATTACATAGAATTGGAATAAAGGGGAACATTTACAGAGGTCTCTAAGGAACACAAGAAAGCATATGAAACCAATGGAAAGTGAAAATAGAACATAAACCAATTGATTTTTTTTTCCTTTTCATGCCTCTTCATCTTGGGACATCAGCACTCCTAAAACTGTACTTATAGGAAGAAATTAGCCAAAGGAGATGAGAGTCATCTTTTTGTGTTGGGTAAAAATTAAGGATGAGGCCTAGAAGGAAGGGAAGGGAGAAGTAAAATCTAAGAGGCTGGACTTACTATGATGAATGACTGTCTGTTTTCAGTTTTTTAAGGTTCAGAATGCAACTATCTTAACCTTCTGGTATACTACTGTGAAATGGGTCCTTCCTTTGAAGAATTTAGGGAAAATTGATGAGGTAATGTCTGCAGAACAGTTTAATCTCCTTGGGTGAGCGCCTCTACAAGTGCACATTTTTATCATTATGACTATTTGTGCCTTTGTGAAATACTGCCAAAGAGAACAAGAGGAACCTGCCAGAAAGAGAAATTTTCCTAGGGAGAGAGATGAAAAAGAAGTGGAATGAGAGTGAGATTTAAAAAAAAATAATTGCAGACAGAAATTAGAACAATTATATAAACAGAGATTGGCTTCAAGGACACATGGCCAAAATCCCAAAATCAGGAAGGCTAGAGGTGGGTAAGAAGAAAAACACAACAAAAACCTTTGAGAGGATGTTGAATTCTCCAGGGGTGATCAGAGAAGTTCCAGAACAGAAGCTTCAGGCAGGCTACATTTAAAAAAGAAGAAAGAAGGAAAAGAAAAAAATGAAAGTAAGAAGGAAAAACAATATTTCCAATAGATCTTTGCATTTTTGACTCTTCATTCTTCCAGAAAGATTTTTCTGTCATAAGATTTTGGATATCACTGAGGGAAAATGGTAATTACAATTATTGCAGCCCTACGAAGAAGTTTATTATGCTTCCTGTATGCAGTGCCCATTCCTTTTCAACTCATTCACCTATGTTGAAGACTAAGCAGCACTCCTTGTCTTGTGCATCATAAATGATGGCTGGCATCCTCTCTGTGAATAGGAAAATGATCTTAATGACTTCAGGAGTCCACATTAGAAACATTTATCAGAGCATTAGAACTAACACAGACCATTAGTCTGCAAATGTTGGTTCCTGTGCTGTTTGAGATTATTTTTAAGTTCAAAACAGTCTATGAACAATCGTGCTCTGGTGTGGAATTTTCACTAAATAAACTTGAACAGTTGGTCAGTTTTGCACTTGCTTCTTGTAGGTATAAATTAAGTTTGTGTTTTTCTACATGAAGAATTTCAATATCCAGACAGATGATTTGGGATCTTAAGACTCTATTAATGAGCTGGGTGGTCAACTCAAAGAGTAATACTCACCACTTTGGAGGCAGCCCTTTTTGTGGACTCCCTATTACCTGAAGGATGAAGGAGAAAACAGAGAGGATCCTGGATACTGGCTTCCTTGGAAGCTTCCCAGTGATACGGCATGTGAAGAATTTACCTATCTGATGTAGAGCTTGCCAGCCCTTCTCTAGCCAGCTCTGCTACTTTCATGATTCAGAGAAGTCACTCCCTCCCTCCACCTATGCCCCCACCCCTACCCAAGTTTTAAGAAGAGCCAACTAAGTTAAATACTAATTCTCCCTAATCAGACCCAACTTGTGAAACTTGTTGCTATAATTTGGAATTGAAATGTACCCAGTGGCCCATGTGTTAAAGGTTTGGTCTCCAGCTTGGCACGATTGGGAGGTGGTGGAAGCTTCAAGTGATGGGGCCTTCTGAGAGATCTTCAAGTCATTGGGATTGTGCCCTCTAAAGGGATAGTGGGACACCAGCCCCCTCCTCTTCCCATTTTTCACTTCCATGCCATGAGGTGAGTTTGTTCCACCATACACTTCTGCCATGATGTATGGCCACAGGCACAAAGCAAAGGGACAAACTTATCATGGACTAAAACCTCCACAACTGTGAACCAAAATAACCCTTTTCTCTTTATAAGTTGATTATCTTGGTTATTTGTTATAGTGATGGAAATCTAACTACCATACTTGTGAATAAGTATTTTTAACTTTCCAGTTGTTGAATTAATTGATAATCACTTTTAAGGTATGTACAGAGTCCTGAGGAAAATAACAAGGAAAATATAAGATT
Organism: Sciurus vulgaris; assembly: GCF_902686455.1. Classification (NCBI taxonomy): domain Eukaryota; kingdom Metazoa; phylum Chordata; class Mammalia; order Rodentia; family Sciuridae; genus Sciurus; species Sciurus vulgaris. Next base: position 129,783,591 of record NC_136471.1, on the reverse strand, counting down.
ATTTTTTCACACTGAAAGGACTGAAATCTGGTAAAGAAGTGACTGTTTGTTTGTTTGTTTGTTCGTTTGTTTAGTTCGTTGCTTTGTTGGTTTTTTTGCAGTGCTGGAGGTCAAATTCAGGACCTTGTGAATACTAGGCAGGTAATTTACCCTGAGTTATATACACAGCTCAAGAAGTGACTCATTGCATGTGTTGGCTTTTCATCTCTGTGAAAAATACCTGAGAAAAAACAACTTAAAGGAAGAAAGATTTATTTTGGCTAATGGTTTCAGAGGTGTCAGTCCATAGTTGACTGACTTTATTGTTTCTGAGCTTGTAGTGAGATAGTACCTAATGACAGAAGGATGTGTTAGAGTTTTCCCCACTGTGTTATAGCAGTGGGGAAAGAGGGAGGGGGGGAGAGAGGTATGTGACAAGATATAGTCCCCAAGGACTAACCCCCAAGGACCCACTCCTTTCAATTAGGTTGCACCAACTAGTTTCCACCACTTCCAGTAGTCCATTCAGCTATGAATCCATTAATGGATTAGTCATGATCCAATCATATCCTGAAGGTCACACCTATGAGCACTGCTATATTGGGGACCAGGCCTTCAACACATGAGTCTTCGAGACACATTCCAGATTCAAACAATAACAGTCATTTAAATATTCATATTAGATATTTGCAGTCAATGAAACTATAAGGGCTCCTAGAGACTACCTAGTTTAATATTCATATATTAGCTATAGCCTAGGGAAGTAAGGTGACCTCAACTCTGGTCTTCTAATTCTCTATGTAATTCTTTTGTTATTTTAGTAAACATATGAGAATACCTACTATACTTCAGATATGGGGTAATACTGAACAAGATATCAAGTTTACTGCTCAGGCAGCCAGTAAAGCCTAGGATAGATACACAAATCACATGGCAAACTAACAAAATGAATGGCAGTTGTAAAAGTATCTGTGGGAGGAGTACCAAACCCTGTCCCCAGGTTACAGAGCAGCACAGTCCAATAAAATTATAATGCAAACCACATGTTATTTAAAATTTTCTGGTAGTCATATTAAAAAATTGAACCAGTATAATTTATTTTTAGTATATTTTGTTTAACCCATGCTATCCCAGATATTATCATTTCAACATATATTCAGTTTATAAAAATTAGATTTTTTCTTTTATTCCTACTAAGTTTTTGAAATTTTATGTGTATTTCACATTTATAGCACATCTCAATTCAGAATTGCCACATTCCAAGTATTCAATAACCACATTTGGTGAGTGACTACCATGTTGGACAATGCTGGTTGGTAGAAAATTTCCTGCAGGATGAAGAATTAAGCTAGAAGAATAAGAAGTTAATTTGGAGAATGATGGATATGGGAGCATTGGAGATATATAGGTTTCAGGGACTAACAAGCTCAAACACTCCAAAAACTAGGAAAGACAGCATCTTCCAGGAAATGTATGGAATTCTTTGTATCCTTTCTTGGAGTACAGAGCAGCCATTTTTAGGGATGGGAAAGCTAGAGGGAGGAGTAGGTTTGGGAGAATGAGCTTGAATTCAATTTCAGACATGTTGATTTTGAGGTGTTTGGGAACAACTAAGTGGATGTGTAAGCTTTAAGAACTATAGGAGTTCAGAGACCTGTAGGAAGTTTGGAAGACAGCACAAAAGCATCAGGAAAAAGGTGAAAGTTTAATCAGTATTTTAAAGGATGGGTAGACAATGTCAATTATCATACAGGAGCTGTAGGTTACACAGAGTAACAGACACATAAAGCTAATTATGAGAACCATCAAAACTTTGTGGACACCAAATTAGCTTGTATGTATTATTCACACCTCATTATCTCCTATAAACAAAATAGGGTTACTTGTAATGCTAGAATAGCCTTTTGGTGTGGGTGCAGACATTTTATTAGAATACTTATATTCTAATCATTCATGAAATCAAGCTCCATTTTGTATGGGTTAGGGAAATTTTATTAATTTAGGCTGTAAAGATCATTCACAAAATACTTAATTTTTACTGAATAGTTTTGACCTGTGCCTAAGTAGAATAAAGTAAACTTAAGCATCATACTTATTTTTCTTTTTTATCCAAATTGTTAAAACATTCTCTAAATTTATATAAAAACTTCAAATATAAAATCTGAACATGAACAAAATTAGAAATTTTAGGTTTTTATTGGGGAAACAAATGAAAGAAAGTGTCATATCCATAAGTATTGATGTCAAATGAATTAATTTTAAATGGAAAAGTACTAAAATCTCTGAATACATTTCTTCTGTGATCTTAGCAACTACTAGGCTTACAGGGCACAATTACAAAAGTATGGAATTTGTGGGGCTGGTAGAATGATAGTAAATGAATAAAATTGTGAGAATTAGAGCATACAATGGATAAATATAATTAGGAAAGGATCTGACATAATGTCCTTTCCAGAGGCAATGACAGAAGGTATATATTTTTATTCCACTCCTAAAAATTGATGAATATAAAGGAGGAATTTTTAAAATAAAGAGAAAAGTTATTTGATCACAAAATATAATCACTGCATCTTTTTCGTGCTGGGTCCATGGAGCTCAGGAAAGACTATAAAATATCAGATGAATGATCTGCTGGATAAAGCAGGAGAAATACACAGCCCATAAGCCAGCATGACAATGACTGGCCTCTGGGTTGTACCCACTGGAAAGGGCAGGGAGTATGCTCTTTATCTGTGCCATGGCTGAAAGGAAAGATTCACCAACGATCAGTAATGATAATATCAATTATTTTATGACTGCAATTCATCGTGGAGCCTCTTGTAAAATCCCTGTCAAACAAAATGTCTATAAGAACCACTTTTATTTTGCTGCCAAAAGAATAATTTGGTTTTTGCTAATTTAGTTACATGTTTAATCAGGTTTAATCAGATATTTGCTCATTGCTCTCAGAAATTTCACTGTCCTAAATATCATGGCTTCATTATTGCCCTAGAAAAACTTGAGAGTTCAGTTTGATTCAACTCTGTTCATTGGACTCCAAGTTCAGGTGAATGCCTATGCTAGTGGTACAAAGATGAGTAAAGGAGGCTTAGCATCTCATAAGTGAACTAGGATCACTTATGGCATAAAGTAAATGAGAACCCCTGCAGTGGTGGTACAACTGAGTGGCCCTGGTGAGACCATCAATCTTTCATCTACTGACCTCCCTATCTACCTATCTATAGTTGACTATAATATAAGATGCAATGGAAGTATTGTAAGTTGGCAACTCTTGTTCTAGAGTAATAAGTACAGGTCCGGAGTGTAAATATTTTAGACTTTGCAATCCGTTACACTGTGCAACTCTGCCATTTTTGTATGAAAGCAATAATAGACAATGCTTAAAAGAATGGACATGTCCATGTTGCAGTAAAACTTTACTTACAAAAATCAGGTGGCAGGACAAGCATGTGGGCTATAGTTTGCTGAACACTAGCATAGATATACAGGGAGGAGACATCATTACTGAATGTAAGAATCAAACCTTTGTGAGCGAGGTAGTACAAAAATTGGTTCTAACAGGATGCACAATGTTTTTCTAGGCATACCTATTTTCAAATGAAGTTTATTCTTGGTTGTTGTCAAATCATCTTGTATATATCAGTATCCTGTCATCAGCTTTTGTATCTGTTCCTTGAATATCAGGGCCAAGTGATCACTTTGAGTTTTTACAGAGTTTAGATTAATTCTAAGATAAAATATGTACTCAATACATCAAGAGTGAAGTAGGGACTTCAGGGAAATTTTCACTGAGCTTTTAATCTTCTTTTCTAAAGGCCCAAAGCCACTGCTAAAGATTAATAAGGACTAGTCTTATTTCGAAGTTGTAGATGTTAATAGAGCTTCTGAAATAGACATTTAACTCAGGATCCCGTTTGGAGAAGAGAAGGGAACCCTTTGGTTCTAGATGATAATGGAAGCTCTATGTTAATGTGGGAAGAAAGGGAATTAGCACTCCATTTGAAGGGTAGTCATGATGGTAACACATTATAAACCTGAGATGAAACTTGAAGTGCCTGTATTATTCATGAGACATACTTCATTTTGTTTTGTTTTCCCTGCTTAAATGAATGCTCATGAATTCTTTGACCTGGATCTCCCAAGATAAGTGTCAGGTAAGGCGTGGGTCTTAACGTCTATCCTGACAAATTCCTGTCAGGGCAATTTCACAGGCCTCACAGATACCTGTCAACTGCCACCCATCTCGGAACCCCAAGTTGAAATCTCCTGTAGTCATAGTTCACATGCTGTTTCTAGAACATGTGAAGGAGTAGGAAACTGGCAGCAGCTGCAGCAACTTTCATGTTGCCTGGCTGTTCTTGCTGTCTTCCCTTTGCTTCCAGAAACAAGGCTTGTGGTGTGGCTGTCTCTGATGGCATCATCAAGGTGTTCAGTGACATGAAGGTGCACAAGTCTTTGATGTCAGAGGAAGTAAAGAAATGCAAGAAGACGCTACTCTTCTGCCTGAGTGAGGACAAGAAGAACATCATCCTGGAGGAGGGCAAGGAGATCCTTGTACATGATGTGAACCAGATTGTGGATGACCCCTATGCCACTATTGTCAAGATGCTGCCAGACAAGGACTGCAGCTATGCCCTCTATGATGCAGCCTACAAGTAAAAGGAGAGCAAGAAGGAGGACCTGGTGTTTATCTTCTGGGCCTCTGAATTTATGCCCCTTAAAGGAAAAATGAATGATGCCATCAAGGAAAAGCTGACAATGATAAAGCATGAATTACAAGCAAACTGCTATTAGGAGGTCAAGGACCCTTGCACCCTAGCTGAAAAACTGGGGAATGGTGCTGTCATCTCTCTAGGAGGCAAGCCTTTATGAGCCTCCTGAAGCCCCCTGCCAGGAGCATCTGGCAGTCCCAGAACTGCCCTAGGGGTTTGCTCACTATCTGCTTTCTGCCAGACCAGAGGAGCTGGGGGATCCCAGCAGGGGGAGGGCATTTCCTTCACCCCACTCACCAAACAGCCCCCATACCCCTTGAACCTTTCTCCTCTCTCCATCCCTGATGGTTCTGGCCTTCCCAAAGTGCTTTTGATCTTCTGATTCTTCTTCAGTTGAAGCAGACCAATTCCTCCCCATTCTCCCAGTTTGGAGGGTCTGTCTTATTTTTTAAAGGATACTCCTACTCCCCATATATTCCTTCTTCATCCCATTCTGCCAACTTCTAACCACAAAGTGACTCTGTGCTGGTCTGTTTAGTTTTGTGTATAAATGGAATATCGTGAAGATGAACCCTCCCTGTTACAGCTGGTTCCCCTCCCTCTTCTCTTGGTCTTGACCAATCATGGAAGCAGGAACAATCAGGGACATTTGAATATTCAATTAAAAAACAAAAACAAACAAACAAAAAAGGCAACAATAAAAAAGTTTGTTAATGGGAAGAAAAAAAAAAAAAAGAACATGTGAAGACCTGTACTCAGGGTGTGGTCCTTGGACCAGCAGCATCAAAATTCTCTGGGAATTCATTAGTGATACAATATCTTGATCCCTACCTTAGGCCTGTTTAATCAGAACCTGCATTTTGTTTTGTTTTGCAGTGCTGGGATTAGTGCAGGCCCTTGCACATTCTAGGCAAGTGTTCTACCACTGAGCTCTATTCCCAGCCTTTATTTATTTATTTATTCATTTATTATCTGCATATTTATTTATTTACTTTAATATTTGAGACAGGATCTTTGTAAGTTGCCCAGGCTACCCTAAAACTTGCTACCCTCCTGCCTCAGCCTACTAAGTAACTGGAATTACAGGTGTGCACCACCACATGCAGTTAGAACCTACATTTTTAACAATACTTAGATGATTCCTACGTAGAATAAATGGAGAAACCCAGCTATAAGGGGCGTTTTTCATTATGAAAGGCTTTTTAGCATTTTTCTAAATGTATCAGCTAGTTGCTAAAATCTCTTTCCTGGAAACATTCACAGTTGCAGATATATTATTATTGTCAGTTGGAGGAGGAGATTTTTAGAACTTGTCTAATAAAAACTTAGCATGTCACACATGGTTACAATATAGTTCATTCCCTTTACTAAGTAAGTCTGAACACTTTGTAAATAAATGTGTTCCTTGCTGTGGAAATAATTACTCCATGATGTAGAAATATTGAGAGCTTATTGCCTTCCTAGTGTTTCCAGCTCATTTTGTCTGTATGATACATCTTGGAAAAATACATGATGGCTTTTTGTCCTGATTTACAAAATGATTATATTTGGACATAAAAGGTAACAGAGCTTACTTGGGGCTCTTACTTGAGCAAAGGCAAGGGAATTATGAATCTTTATTTGTTCAGTGATAATATGCCCATATTTGGAGCAGATGGAATGCAAAATATGAATAAACTCCAAATGGAATTAGGAAAGTTGGATGAAAACGAACAACACCATTTATCTTCTTTTAGTTTTTATTATGATTGCCATGATAAATATAATTGTTATCAAAATTGTTATGAAAATGTGAGACCAGAATGGGAAACTGTGAAAATTATATTTTTAAGGTGGGCTTTCATCTCGAGAGCCTGAGGTGGAGGCCAGCTCTTCCAGATTTTTCTAAAGACATATATCACAATTCAGTTTTCCCTGTATGGAGCAAGGAGGCACAATGCTTACATTTTCAGTGCACTCTCAGCATCACCTCTTCCCTCAATTTTTATTTAGGCTGTTCATTTTTTGAGGGCAAGAGTTCACCATCTTTGTTTATCTGTCACAGTCCTACCCATTAAATGTTGCTCAATGGTGGCTGGGTGCAGTGGCACATGCCTGTAATTCCAGAGGCTCTGGAGGCTAAAGCAGGAGGATCACAAGTTTAAAGCCAACCTCAACAACTTAGTGAGGCCCTAAGTAACTCAGCAAAACTCTGTCTCAAAAATAAAATATAAAAAAGGTTTGGGGATGTGGCTCAGTGGTTAAGCACCCCTGGGCTCAATCCCTGGTATATAAAAATGTTGCTCAACAAAAGGATTTTCAAATGAACAATATAAACATAAATAAAATGGGGTGATTTTGGATGGCAAGCATCTCCCAATTGGCTTCAATCACTACTGGAAAATTCCCATATTATTCTTAGAATATATTTTCTATGATCTTCATAGTTGTTTACAGATGAGAGAGAGCAGGAGGGAGGGAGAGAGAAAGAAAGGAAGCTCTCAATGACAGATATCTATTTTCCAGTGTATTTATTTGTATCCCTTATGAGGTTTTTTTGTACTTTCTATTCTTATACATTTTTTATGATCTTGGAAATGTGCAGATATTGAGGAATCTAGTGAAATAATACATTTCCCTTGATACCTAGACTAGGAATATTAAAAAATCATTTTAATTTATGCACTAAGTATCAAGTATACATTTGTTCCTTTAGAGTTTCAGAGATGCCATGGGACTGCATGACAAATTCAGGGTTGTAATAAGAAGAGGCAACAGTCATGTAAATGTAGAAATGAAGGTGTGAATCTCTATTAAACAGCCATAAATGAAAAAACATGAGAAATCTTCCTAAAATTAGATTAAAAAATAAAGCACACTATGTTTATACATTTTGTTTACATTATAGATAACCCATTACAATATCACATATGTACTCTAACTCTAGGAAAGGGAAACAGATGATACATTTAGCACCAGTGTGTATAGACATAACTAAGTGTGCTGTAACTCTCTACCACCCCTTGTTAAGGATATCAGCAGGTTTACTATAAACACCTGTGCTTTAGGAATTATAATTCAGCAGTAAAAAAGGGGGCTTTCCAGCAGACGCTGAGCTAGCAAACCAAACTCAAGCAAGTGTGGGCTAAAAAAGTAGGCACATTTAAGATAGGAAAATTAACAGTCTTTGGTAATTAAATAAAACACAAATAAGGCTAAAACAATGATAAACATTATTTGGCATCATACTCCTTGATAGTAAAACTACATTGTAACATGATATTTGAAAACCCTTATTTTTATTTTCTGATCCTGTTCATTTCTTCCAGTCTCAAAGACTCATGATTTGAATTTTGGAAAGCAACCACTACAATGTTTTTTCCATTATGGTTTGGGACTGACTGTATGTTGTATGTTTAAAACACCATTCATCCAAATAGTGGTCCTACATATAAGAGAAGATCAATGGTACAAAGATTTAAAACTCCCCATAAATATTCAGGTATGTGATGAGCTGCACTATAATGTTCTATCTTTGGATCAAATGATAAGTTAAATAGGAATCTTATTCATTTTCCCTGAGTGGTAAGTGTTACTACTACCTCAGTGAAAAAACTGTATTGTAGAATTTGTGTATCTGGGTCTCTTCCATTCCTGTTAAAGAGTATAGCCTCTGAAAAAGAGACCCATTTAAATGATGAAGGTAGACATTTTGGAACTTGAACGAACTTCAAAAATCATATAGTCTGATGCCTTTATTCCATGAGTAAGATAAATGAGGAACAGAAATATGACTTTCCCAAGGTGACACTATGAATCAGGGGTCAGAAAATTTTGACTTGAAATCCAAATATGCATGTTTTTGTAAATAAAGTTGTATTGGAAAGAGCCATGCTTGTTAGTTTACATGTTGTCTGTGACCACTTTGGATTCAATGGTAGAGTTGAGTATTTGCAACAAGACATTGTGGCCTATAAATCTGAAAATATTTATTCTCTGACTCCATATAGAATAAGTCTGCTCATTTTTGCTATAAATGGTACACTTAGAACTCAGCCTCTAACTTCCAAGCCAGTTTTCTTTCATCTATTTCCATTTTTACTTTTTGTTCACAAAAGTATATATGATTCTATTAGTTCCTTCCCTCCTCTCTCTACTTCCTTCTTTTTAACAATTCTTCTCTTTTCACTCCTGCTTGTACCTAATTGAAGATAATTTCTAAGAATATTTTGATTCTCTTGCTCAGAAAAAAAGCTTAATGGAACAGGAGAGAACTATTAAATAAATACACTTTTAACTTAGGATTATATAAGTCATGAAGCAAGGTCAAGGAGATTAAGTGAACTGTAGTCCACATAAGCACATAGTTTATGTGGTAATTACAAAAATTTAAAAATTATCAAAATATATGTGCATGTCCCCAAGAATATTGAAATGTAATTTTCACAATAGATAGCTACATGAGAAAATGTTTTAATTTTTCATATACATATTCACTGAAAAGCCAATTTGTTTTGAGTAAACTTGGTGAGTAGCAATATTAGGTTATGAGTCATCTATAAAGAACTGAAATGTGAAGATGAATGCTCTCTCTAAACGATGAGTGGTTGCTAAAGTGTTTTAACAACACATTTGACAATTAGATTAGGCCATTTGACAGATTCAACCAATGCTGTGTTTCATTAATCCCATAATTACTGTCAAGTTCTATAACATGATGCATTTGGTTGCTCCTGAGAGCATATTCAAGCTTCATATTACAGCTAAAAGCAAAAGACTATGTTCCCAATGAAGGGGAATATAATTTGTACGGGTTAAGAAGTGGTCTGTGTGGAATAATTCGAGAAATGCAAGGGCAGATTATCCTGTCTCCTAATGCCTACTCTGTGAAATTCCCATCTGAGGAGTTTGAATAAAGATTAGGGCTCAGGAAACAACCCAGAACCAGGACAATGTCCAGGTTGGGTAAATCGTGATCCTTGCCATCCTCAACATGAAGGAAAGCACCTTATCTGCTTGTCAAGTCTCTAGTAACTGGTACGAAAGTCCTCAATAAATTATTTTCAGTGAACAAGTGAGTATAGTGTTGTGAGGGCACTAAGTATTTAGAAGAGAGGAAAAAAAGCTCTCAGACTACATTATATCCCATTAAAAAGGAGATATAGAGATAAGGTTGCTACGTCACAAACAGAGCCATGAAAATAGGGGTCATTGCTCAATGAATGCTTGCTAATTGACAAGAAAGACCTCTCTATGTAGAGTGGTACTTGACACTTACAGTGTCTGGTGTTTCTACTCTGAATCTTTACTTAATCCAAATAGGTCAGTCTTCCCTCTGGTAATTAGTAAACCCAAACTGTGATTTTGAGAGATTCATTTGCCACCTCAGATCTTTTCTGAAAGAAGGAAGGATAAAAAGGATAGGTTAGTGTCTGGCATTCTCTAACAAATGTGAACATCACATTCTGGATGTGCCTTGGGCTCCTGGCACATCAAAACATCTGTGAGAAGCTTTCTAACCAAAACAGAATGTTCTTTGAAGTCAAAACCCATGTTCTTGTGCCTTCTTTGTGCTATTGCTGTTCTTTCTTGTCTGTCACACTTCTTTCCTCTACCCATCAGGATATGGAGGCCCTCTGGTTACTGACTGACACATTTCCTCATCATAAATTCTAGGACCCTTTTTGTCCTGCTTTCTCATTGTTAAATTATTATCAGTTCATGTTCCCCTCTTGATCTCTACCCTTTGATCATTCCAAGGAGGAGTCTTTGGGGCTCTTTTCTGCAATATCCCTACTACCAACAATTACTATGATATTTGCATATAAATTTCTAACAACACGTGTCAGCTCAGTTAACAAACAGTAGCTGTTAGACAATTACCATCCATAGACACTGTGTGAACTCTAGGAGTCATGTTTGAATAGAGTCCATAATATAGTTTACAAATATTGGTCATTATTGCTGAGATTTGCAGGAAAGAACTTTATCATCTATTCTAAAGTTTTTTAGGCTTATGCCAGCTTTGCATCTTGAAAACACTGTTGATAAAGAGACAGGACAAGTAAATGTAAAACATGAAGGCTAATTGATACTGAATCAAATGAAGATTTTTAAAAAGACACTGTTAGGATAATTGGGAAGATTGAATATGAACTATACGTTAGATAATATTATTTTGTTGATACTAAATACACTTGATGTGATATTGTTGTGTGATTTCAAATGAGAATTTCCTTTTAGGAGATTGATGCTGCAGAATTTGAGGGCAACTTGCCATGATGTCTATGATTTAATATCAAATGTTTCAAGTAAAGATTTATAAGAATAAACAAAGAGGGAGTGAGGGGAGAAAGGATTAGATAAATGTTGCAACATATTAACAATTGATAAACCTAGGTGTTTGGAAGAAAGAAAAAGAGCTCTCAGACCATAGGCAAGGAGATGTATAGGATGTCAGTGTCTCTCAACCTCTACACTATTGACATTTAGTGCAGGGCAATTCTTTGTGTTGAGGCTGATCTGTGCATGGTAGGATGTTCAGTAGCATCCTTAGTGTCTACTCATTGCATGTCTTCACTCCCCACTAGTAGTGACAACCAAGAATGTCTGTAGATGTCAAAAGATCACTGAGGGGCAGAATTGCCTTTGTGGTAAACCATTGGTCTGGGTGAACAGTACAGTGTGGTTTGTTGGACTCATATTACAACTTTTGTGTATGATTGAAATGTCTCCAAATAAGAAGGGGAAATAGGCCAGGCATAGTAGTGTGCTCCTATAATCCCAGCAACTCAGGAAGCTGAGGCAGGAGGATTGCAAGGTCAAGGCCTGTCTCAGCAACTTAAGGAGACCCTGTCTCAAAAGAAATTTTTTTAATGGCTGGGATGTACCTTAATATTAAAGAATGGGTGGATTCAGTCTCCAGTCCACTACTTCAATGGGAAAAATTAAATACAGGGAAACAAAGAATCATGGTGAGGACGAGTTTATCCTCAGGGAAGAGTCACATCCTGCTAAGTGAACCTTAAGCTGGAGAAATGAAAACAACTTTACATCAAGGAAACTGATCAAGGCTTAAAAGTCTAACATCATTAAAGTTTAGACTTAAAACACATTTATTTTGATTTGTGACCTCTGAATTGCTATTTCCTCTTTATAAAACACTCTCAGGATGCTGAGGCAGCAAGTTTCTGTTGAGCACAGTGTTGGCTTTGAAAACCTGGACCTGCCTGGTCATTGTCTTATGGCTTCTTTTGGAGGATGCCCCCAAACTGACAGCTAGTCATTCATTCACTTGTTGAAATGGTATTGTTATTAAATAGTTTTCAAGTACCAAATCTTGCACTCAATGCTAATATGAATAGCAGTAGTGGTTTTGTATCCACTTATTCTCCTGTGATTCCACTAAAAATCCACATGGGGTCATAGCCCTTTTCCAGTTTCTATTGCTTAAAAATTATTATGTAGAGGGAAATGAGAGGGAGAGAGGTATGAAAAATGGTGGACTGAGACAGACATCATCACCCTATGAACATGTGTGATTACACAAATGGTATGAATCTACATCATGCACAGCCATAGAAATGAAATGATGTACCCCGTTTGTGTACATTGAATCAAAATGCAGTCTGTAAAAAATAAATAAATAAATAATTTTTTTAAAATATGATTATAAAAATAATGCATGTTCATTATGGGAAATAATATATGCAAAAGCAGACAATTTTTAAAAACACCACAATCTTACAACCCTGTGATTGCCACTGTGGACCCATCCTTCCAGACAATTTTGCTATGCCTATGTACACATGTTTTTCATTTGTTTGCAAAGTTTATCATATTGACATTGTTTTAATAACAAATTTTGTTCATTTATGCATCCTGTGACTGTTTTCATCTACAATTTTGATCTAATAACCAATTGATAGTCTATTTTTTTTTATTGTAAACAAATGGGATACATGTTGTTTCTGTTTGTACATGGAGTAACAGCATACCATTTGCATATTCATACATTTACATAGAGTAATGATGTTTGATTCATTCCATTATTTTTTTCCTTCCCCCACCCCTCCCACTTCTCTTTTCCCTCTATACGATAGTCTATTGTTGAATGAGTTGTCAACAACCCTCCTTGCTGAGTTGTTGTGAGTAAAAAGAAATAACTCATGAAAATACCTAGAAGAGGGCCTGCCTTACAGCAGTTATTAATAAATGGCATTGTCTCCATGCACATGCTTTTACCCACCTGAAAGCAGAAGGCTACAATTTTAATACCTGAGATTCTGTGCCAGTACCTTCATGTACCTTGAATTCATTTATTATTTCAATTTACATTTGAGCATCAATTATGTACCTGATATTACTCTGAGTAATAGCGTGGAAAAATGAAAAAGACATGGTCACTGCCTTCCCAGGGTGTGTGCCCAGCTCATCTTAGACACTTGGAAATGTTTGCTTATTTGGGAGGCACAAGCATGAACTCATGAGCAGGTGCAACAGTGGTCGAGTAAATGGAGATCAAGACCTGATGTCAACTATTCCCACATTTAGTTCTTTGAACAATGAAACCTGGCTGTTCTGTTCTCCTCAACAATAAAGGGCCAATTGTAATTGTCTTTTCAGATGTACAGAGTTGAAGAATTCAATGAGCTAAGAGGTACAAATATATTTTGAAAAAAAATGTAATTTAAGGCAGGGCTATATCTGACTTTAATGGCAACCCCTGTGTTTGATATGTGGGTAATCTAGATACAGGGACTCTGATCTTCAAGACATCTGGCATCTGTCATGGGATCATACACAAAATGAGGCTTGCATTTATATGTAAAAACTTTTGGATGGAGAACCAGTTAACCCAGATTTACTTCTGGTATTTCTCCCTAATTCCTAACTAGGAAACATAACTAATTCAATAGGTTGTGAGAGGGTTATGCTGAAACTCACAGATGTATCATCACAAAATTAGTTTCATTTTGTAGGTTGATAGATCATATAATGCAGATGAAAATAATCCAAAAATGTTCAAATTTAATTGTTAAAATTTACATTCAAGGACAGAGGTTGTAACTCAATGGTAGAACACTTGCTTACTATGAGTGAATCCCTGGGTCCAATCCCCAGCACCTCAAAATACACACACACACACACACACACACACACACACACATGTGTATGTGTGTCTACTATGCATACATATGCACACACACACACTTAAATATCATTTATCATAGTTCAATTCTTGACTCATCATATATTTCTTCTTGGCTAAAATTGTTTTGTAATGAATATATTTCTGTCTGTTTAATAAGGCTTGACAGTGGTATTTAAAGCAATTTTTAACCATCTACTTCTCCCTTTTCTGTATTTTATTGTCCTGTCATCTTTAATATGGTTGGTGGGATTATTCTTCTCTATCTGTATAGCTCTTATGTTATTATATTTACCCTATTGACATAGCTTTCTTCGTATGCACCTGTACGAAAACCTGTTAATAAGCGTGGTGGGATGAACAGTTGTTACCTCTCAAATAAAGTCAAAACACTTTGACTACCATGCTGAAGTCTGAGTTAAAGGAGAAAGTTGTGTTCTGAGGTAGAAGAGAATGCAAACTACTTCAGGAAATTTCTGTAAGTGGTTGTTATGAATGACTGGAACCAAAAGACCTGGTTAATCAATTCCTTACTGATTTACAGAGAATAGGAAATTCTCTAAGACCTGCCACCCAGTGGGCATCATGTCAAGGACCCCACTCTAACTACAATGAGGCATACCAAGCTAGACACAAAAAGAACATGATTATTAGAAAAACTTGGAGCTTTTAAAATTCACCCAGAAACATTGACTGTGATTTATTTCCCTCACTCCCTCTTCACTTCCTTTACCTTAATCCACATTGCAGTCATCCCAGAAGATATCTTAAATACCATCAGCTTGTAAATGCAAAATACTTTTCAAAGATACCTTGAGGTATCTGTGCAGTTTCAGGGCCTGTGACCCAACCACAATTTATAGCAAAATAAATGAGAAAATGATTTTCATTTCATAATACTATACAATCAAGGGTCATTCTGAAAATAACCTCTTTGAGTCCAACAAAATAAGGTCATGTTTTAATTTGTTGGATTTGTATAGTGTCATTCAATGTCAAGGATGAATAATTAAGTAGATGTAGCTTTGGTTTTTCTTATATCTGAAATGAACATAATATTTCACTTCTCAACACCAACGCTCAAAGAATACATCTGGATTCTGGCTACTGTTCCCATAATCTTACCAAGTATCTAAGAAAATCTGTATGTTGGTGTAACACTTAAATGCTACACAGTGTGAGAAATATGGAGTTTGGAGTAGGAAGTTTCAGGGTTCAGTCTGGACACTTTTCTAGCAGGAACCTTGCCTAGGCTGTATGGCTCTTGCCTTCTCCCCACATTCCTGTGCCTAATACAGTCTATGGAAAGCACAGTGTCTGCTGAAAGATCCAGTATTCCTTCCAAGTAGATTGCTGTCCCTGTTTTGCAAGTTATTCATTATCTCTGAGTTTTAGTTTCTTCATCTTTAATACAGAAACAATAATATTTAGAAAACGCCTGTTGCATTCTGAGGTAGCAACAGAAAGTGTGGATATGGAAATGATGGTTAAGCTGATAGGTCAAATGCAAATGTTATTCTCATTACTATTACAACTACTACTTACCATTTGATAAGACTGTTATAAATAAGCCAAGCAATCTACTTCAGGGTTTTGCATATCTCATTTGTCTGCATAGCATCACTGTAAACTGGATGTTTTATTTTTATTTTATACATAAAACTAAAATGCAGAAAGACCAAGCAAGCTATTAAGTGGCAGAACTGGGATTTTAACTCATTCTTTCTAATATAAAGGCATATTGTGCTTACCATAATTAGGATGTAAGTGGAAACATTGAGAATGCTTTTGTTTTCTTGTTTTCAAGTAATGTTTATTGAGCACCTACTCTGCCAGACTCTGGGCTAAACTTTGTGTAGTCATCACCTTACTTTCTTAATAGCCCCTATGTAACGTAAGATGTTTAGCACCATCCCTGGCCTATACACACTAGATCCAAGAAGCACACTTTTCCCTTCCCCCAATTGAGACCACAAAAATGTCTCCACACATTGCTAAGTGTCCTTTGAGAGCAAATTCACCCCTGAATGCAAATGTTGAGTTAGAATAACTTCATTTTATAGGTGATGAAAATAAAGTACAGAGAGTTTAGAGTAATTTGTCCAGGGTCACAAATCTAGGAAGTGGCAGAATTTGAATCTGAATCAGGAATGTGGAACTTGACCTCAGATTCTTCTCCCCTATAGCATCCCTTTTTCGGATACTGAGTTATTTCTAAGGAAACTCAGATCACTGCAGAGGCCTGCAGGCGATTCCAAGAGCCTGTCTTCTCCTATGACAGGTTTGCCATTAAGATTTGTTCCAGGGCTTAGGGGCAGGCATATAGGAGGAGCACTTCCACCAATGATCTCAACACAAATACTTCTGCAACTTTGCCTGTATTGTTCGTAGCTGCTCTCATTTCATATAAAATATGAAGATCTATCTTGTCCAGGATGGTTTTAGCCTGTTGCAAACAATAGATGAGTGAAGCACAAAGTTGCAAACCAGTTCAGTCAGTTGTTGGGAGTTTCTGGAGTGATTTAAATAGCTCTGACAATGTAGGTCGCTATTTTTAAGGCTGAGCTAAGTGTTTGAAAGTGGTTCACACAGCCATGATCTCAGATAGAAGTTGCAGAACATCACAATTGCAAGAACTCTCAAAGCTTTGCCTGAGAAAAGTTGAAACTGAACCCCTGTACCCTGTATCACAGACTTGGGATTCCTGGGTTTTAGTTAAAAAAAAAAAAAAAAAAAAAAAAAAAAACTTTATGATATTTCCTTCTGCCTTGAGAAGGGCAGAACTTGTCAACTTCTTTACCTTATGGGAAGGTGTGACTGCTTGATTCAACCCTTTCTAGCCCTGTGCCTGCCAGACTAGGAAAGAATAGATGCCTGAGCCTCTCACCTTCTTTCTATTCTGAGAATGAATTACAGTCAATTATACTTGCATAGTCCCCTCAATGTCTTATTTTTTTTTTCATTTTTAAGTAGATATTTATTTAGCAAAGACATTCAAGTGTATATGTGCTGGGTGTCATACCAAATTCTTTACAAAACTCAGTATTTTCCCAAAGATATGGGTCCTATTATCACCATTTGACAGATGACTATCTGGTTTTGAGGAGGTTAGAGAGGTTACATAAGGTTCTTGAGATCATGTAAAATAAATGGCAGAGCCTGGATTGAAGGAAGTCTGGTTATAACCTAGTGGTTCTCAAAATCTAGTGGGTATCAGTTTTGCCCAAATATCATATGTGACATGCTTTATAATGTTGCTTATAGAAAACTCAAATTTAACTAAGTGTCCTGTATTTATTTTTCTAAATTTAGCCCTAGGCTGGAAGAACACCTTGCAAATGGTCTCAGTGCATCAATCTGCATACCATCCTCAGCAACACAGCTGAGAAGAATAGCTAGGGTCATATTTATGAGAGTGCTTGGGCTCCATAGAGGCAGTCAAGAGGAATCTTGAGGCTGACAGGTTCTTAGACCAGAAAACTAAAACCTCATTCATTGAGGTTCTACTAATGCTCAGCCCAAGAATGGACTCCCTCTGAAATGGACAGAAAAAAGAAAGGCAAGCATCTCACACTGGCACATAGGCTTGGTATTATTGCCAAAAATGAAGAACTTTCAGAATAGTATAATCATAACAGTGCCCAGTTCATCCTAAGGATCTGAGTGTAATTTCCATATCAGAAGGTGTGCTAAAGAAAAGCAACCAGGATCTCTGCTTTGACATGTGTTGGTCTTGCTGCTGCTCTACACGGGGCCACCTCTTAACCCATTAAGTCCCAAGTTTTTAATTCTGTATAGGATAATGGGACATAATGGGTTAATATCGTGGGTGGTAAATGTATTAACTTTTAGCAGTGATGGGATTGGGGGGCATTTGGGAGTACTGAAGAGTTTGGTGCACCATCAGAGGTGAGAGCAGGGAAAGGAGGTCCCTAAAGAATCTCCCCAGTAAGCAGAAAGGAAACCACTGCATTTCCAAGGCTGGATATTGTTGATGACTAGACTACCAGCCATAAACTGCATAGAAGTAGGAGTCAGATTCCTTCACAATTATGGCCTATATCCTGGATTTTTCTCAATACTATTATAGAAAGACACTTTTAAAGGGTGTTCATTTTGTTCTACTTGCATATTTAATTTACTAAATTTTACTAAGCACTTTCAGACCTATACATTTCATGTTAACACATTAACAGGCAGATATGTGTTCATTTCTGGTCTTCATATTCAGTCATTTGTTTTATCAGCTGATGCCCCTTGACCTAGATTAAACTCAATTAGTATTTACATGGTTTTCCAGCATTTGCATTTCATTTGGTAATGTTTAAGAGAAGGGTTTACTTGAAAACATCTTGCTGAACTGTTATTTGCCCCTTCCTGAACAAAGTGTACAGAACAGAATGTCATTTATAATAAAATGGGTTACCTCTAGTTCTTTATTATAATGCTGTATTTTACATATAAATTATATTAGGAGGCTTGTGTCTTTATTGATTAAGATTTCAGGGAGGTAAAAATGGTTGAAGAAAAAAATACAGTTTATTGTTTTTAATAAGTTAGCCCCCTATGAGGAAGATTACCTTTCTAATACAATACATAATTTAAGAATTCAGAAAAGAATATTGTATTCTCTGCACAGGCATCCTCCTTTCACTCCTAAGAATAGTCTTTGTGCCACTTCTAACTGTACTCTTGCTTTTGGAAAAAGTTTTTAATAACAGAACAGACTATATTCATGCCTCTATGAACTTGTTTCCTTGGCACCATCTTATAAAGCATTCTGAATATGATCTCTGCTGTAGTGGAGAAAGTGGTGTGGGTTTTTCTGTTTGTTCTTTGTAGTACCTTAGGGTGACAAATTCATGTGTTCTCTCAATGCAGAAAAGCAGCACATTAAAAAAAAAAGATGTAATTGCCACTGCTGACTTTTATGCAAGTAAAAGAACCAAAAGCAGTAGCCATGTTTTTCTTTTTATAGTCAACTGGCAAAAAATAATCCTATGGTGGCATTCTAAATTTACCAGACCTGCCTGTATCAAATTGGTGAACACTTTATGAAGGGGGTAGCAAAACTCAAGAGAAGTTAAAGAAAAGCAATGGAGTTGGTTAAAATTATGCAAAACACTTCCTCTGCAGAAAACATAAAGGTAAATGACTTATTTCTCTTAAGAAATTTGGAGTTATGATCAGATTTTGAGAGGGACAGGAAGGTTGAGGGAATGAGTTGCCCAGTTTTCTATGATTCAATGTCTCCCTCTTCACAGCAGGGTTGAGAACCCTGGTTTAGGTATTTGCCACAAAAGGGCTGTAGGTTGCATGACTACAAACAGATAATGTTATGCAAGTTGCACCTTGTGCAAGAGAACCCCACCAAGGAGGCAGGTGACAGCTGCAATTTATCCCCAGGCCAGTGGCACTTGCTCTACTTTCATCTAATCAGAGGGGCATTTCTTTCTCATTGTAAAGTGCTATTGGGTAGCTATTGAGACACTGTGAGTCCAGGAATATGTCATCACTCCCTTCCCCCTGACTGCAATAGTGGTATCATTCTGGGATTTGGAATCATGAGAGGATCTTAGAGTCTTTAGAGTAAGTAACTTCTCCAGGACCTAAAGGACAACATGATGAGGGATGATGATCAATCCCGAAATGACATTGCTTACTTCCTTCCCAAAGCACAGTTAAGCTCTGAAGAAGTCTTGGACATTTATTGGAAGACAGGAAGTTCTGCAGGTCCTGGGTTGAGGAAGTTAGTCTATGATTCAGAAACTGGTTTAGGATTGTAGTTAGGGACTGTGACTCTGCAGTACTACCCAGCATAGCTGCTTGTCAGAAGGAATTACTTCTCCTTTCTCTTACTCCTGAAAAAAAGAGATCTAAAAGAAATTCTTGCAATCAACAGATACATGAAAAAATGTTCAACATCTCTAGTAATAGGAGAAATGCAAATCAAAACTACCCTAAGATTCCATCTCACCCCAATTAGAATGGCGATTATCAAGAACACAAGCAACAATAGGTGTTGGCGAGGATGTGGGGAAAAAGGTACACTCATACATTGCTGGAGGGGTTGCAAATTAGTGCAGCCACTCTGGAAAGCAGTATGGAGATTCCTCAGAAAGCTTGGAATGGAGCCACCATTTGACCCAGCTATCCCACTCCTTGGCCTATACCCAAAGGACTTAAAATCAGCATACTACAGAGATACAGCCACATCAATGTTCATAGCTGCTCAATTCACCATAGCCAGATTGTGGAACCAACCTAGATGTCCTTCAGTTGATGAATGGATAAAGAAATTGTGGTGTGTGTGTGTGTGTGTGTGTGTGTGTGTATATATATATATATATATATATACACAGACATACATACACACACACAAAGGAATATTACTCAGCCATAAAAAATGATAAAATTATGGCATTTGCAGGCAAATGGATAAAATTGGAGAATATCATGCTAAGTGAGATAAGCCAATCTCAAAAAACCAAAGGATGAATGATCTCGCCGATAAGTGGATGATGATACATAATGGGGAGTGGGAAGGAGGTAAAAGTGGAGGAAGGAGGGAAAAGAGGGGTGGGAGGAGTGAAGGGGAAAGAAAAAATAACAGAATGAATCAAACACCATTACCCTAGGTAAATGTATGATTACACAAATGGTATGCCTCTACTTCATGTACAAACAGAGAAACAACATGTATCCCATTTGTTTACAATAAAAAATAAAAATAAAAGAAATTCTCCTTAACAATTCTTTTATTTTACCAACAAGCCAAATTAAAGTTGTGAACTTTAAAGTTGTGGAATTTTGTGAAGGATGATATGTGGATTTTTGTGATAGTTTAAGATAGTGAGTTTGTCTAAGGTTTATGACTGACTCATTTTTGACTGGAGTGTTGTTAACAAAGAGTCTAAATTTGGTATTTTGGTCATAAGAATCCAGGAAACTGAGGCTTATGAATTGTTTGGTTTTGTTTTTGTTTTGTTGCTTAAGAGCACAGAAACAGTACTTTATTTTTATATGTATTTATATAATATTGTCAAATCTATTTATGTAACCTAATCGTCCTCACGTTTGGTTTCAGGGATGGTTAATGTGATGGAAGCTGCAGAACTTTTGATCAAAATTGGCTTGTATGTCTTCCAAAAGTTACTTAAACTTATTGACTCATTTATTGTTTCCTTATCTGTAAAATGTATACATGTTCTATGCTTCATAGAGCCCCTGTGGAAACTGAAATAACACATAGAAAATGCCTAGCATGGTACATAACATAAGACATTTCTTTATAATTATGCAATTAATCAGTTGACGATATAGCCCTCAATTTAGAGGAGCAAATTGGGTACTCTTCTGCAGTTTGTCTCAGAAGATACGTTCAGGAATCAGGTGTGATAATTCTTTTTTTTTTCTTTTGTAGCCACAGGACGAAGTCTTCAGGCTGGCCACCTCCCTCAGGAACCTGGGGCTTGAACCAGGTGCCACCCTATGGATGGGAGATGATGACAAACCGAGATGGGCGAGACTACTTCATCAAGTAGGTTTAAAAGTTGGCATGACCAATGAAATCCTTGGCTAATAGACTTCTCTTGTTTTGATTTGCACAGGAGAATGAGTGTACTTCAAGAATGGACTCAGGCATTTAATCTTCTCTAGACTTTGTATCTTGTATCATTGAGTTGCTTTGCTCTTGGGCAGGCTCCATTTTAGAGTGACAATTTATTCTATAGTGTCGCAATCCTGGCTCAGGGAAACAGTGTCCATTATTAAATATTAGGTCAGTGTATTCATTGTCTGAAACTAAGAACTAACTTTTGACATTTGAAAGTGTCATTTGGAATATTTTCCAGAAATGGGTCAAAACAAGAATACTACTGTAGCATCTATAACTAGAAAAAACAGCAAAAGGACTACATGTATTACATGTAATTTTTTTTTACTCAGTTTTCTTTTTTAATTTATTTTTATTGTAAACAAATGGGATACATATTGTTTCTTATTACATGTATTTTTGTAAATTTCTCACACTAACATTGGCTTAGATTTGGGATTTTTGTACCATTTAAAAAGTGTGTTAAATGAATATATATAATGTGATTTACTATTTTATCTGGTTTAGAGTCAAAATTTAGTGGTATTAAGTCCACCAACAATATTGTTCAATTGTTTTACATTCCATTTCCCAGAACTCATCACCCCAAATAGAAATTTGGTATCCACTAAACAATACCTACCCATTTCCCCTGCCTCCTATATCTGGTGTCCTCTCTTCTACTTTCTGTCTCAATTTTTCCTATTCTTATTTCCTCTTATAAGTGGAATCATATAATATCTGTCCTTTTGTGTTTATTTTATTTCATTTTGCATGATGTTTTCACATCTTATCCATGTTGTAGCATTTGTCAGAATCACACCCCTTTTTAAGGCTGAATCATATTCCATTGTAGAGATAGATCATATTTTTGTTTATTCATTTATCCATTGAAAGATATTTAGGTCGTTTCTACTTGTTGGCTGTTGGGAATAGTAATATTATGAGAATTGATGTGCAAGCAGCTATTTGGTGGGCTGAGGGTGTAGCTCAGTGGTACAGTACCTACTTAGCATGTGCAAGACTGGGTTCCATCCTCAACAACACCCCACACATAAAACTTTCTGTTAGGTCCCTGCTTTCAATTTTTTTCAGCATATATCTGGGAGTAGAATTTATGGATGAAATGAAATCAAAAGTCAATGTTAAATTCTATGTTTAGATTTTGAAGGAAATATCAAACTATTTTTTGCAGTCTTAAGTGGTCTTTTTTTTTCCCCCAGTCTTCTGAGAAGAGCATTTCTATTGCATTTCTCAAAATGGCAAGGATTCAACCTGCTGGTTTCTCCAACCTAAGTGAAATATTCTTAATTACAAGAAATTAGTGAAACAGATTTTAAATCAGGAAGCAAGGGAGCTCAAGCCCAATTGTAATTGAGCAGAGATTGGAGGTCAAGGGGGAAAATATCTGTCATGAGCACAGGCAGCATTCTTTGTTGCAGTCAAGCTGAATGTGCACTGATCAGCAAACATAGGATCACCTTGAAGCAGGGGGTCATTTTTGTAAAACGTCTGTCCGGATGGTTTTGGGGGAATTTGATTTTTTATACTCCCTAACCCACCAACAAGTGAGGATTGTTGGAAAATAGTCCGATGAAAAACACACGTGAGTGTGGTGAACAATTTCACAGTCTCCACCATCAAAATTTCTCCCTTTTCCCAGAATTCCTGCAAAGCACAGTTACTGAGGGACTTGCCTACAGGGTCCATCCCAAGAAGACCCAAGTTGCCCTTGAACATGACTCATTCTGAGAGGCATGTAAGACATGGTCTTCTGGCTCTTCAAGTCTTTTCTAGAATGGAAATGGCAGTGGAAGCAGAATTGACTAGAAAATTCAAAGACTGATAGAAAGGCCAATAGTTTTGCTTACATTCTACATTTTGGATTGTTAATGTCTTACAGTATGCCAAAGCCCCTTCTGCTGCTATTAAGACAATATTTTGATACTATATTTTACCATCTATTTTATAACATGGCTATGAATTTATGCAATTGACTCAGTTAAGTTGACCTATAAGCTTTCACACAAAACAATAAAACATTTTCTGCCAAGGAAATGCAATTTTTAAGACATAGATTATAAATTCATGTCTCAGACTTCTTTGATTAACATGAGTTTATCTTTCCTCCTGTTTGCATTTGGGTTCCTGTACATCCCAGGCCATTAGATCAATAGGTAAAAACACAAACTGAGACCAACTGTATAAAGGTTATGGGAAACCTAGCTAGCTCTACTTTCATGATTATCACTAGCATTAGTGACATTTTTAACAACATACCAGGTATCAATTTAACATTTATACTGGTCCAAGGCCAGCTGTTAAAATATAAAAATAAATCAGCAATGTGATAAACATGCACTGATTACTAAGTGGCAAATTTTAAAACCAAAGTCACCAATGCCATTTTTTCCAAATCTGTGCACTTTCTTTTCACTTGAAAAGTAAGTTTTTGTAGTCATCTCAGAAAGTTTTAAGGTGTCAAGAACAGTACTTCCTTAGAAAGTGTTTATACTTTTTTTTATCACTAATGAGATTTATAAATGATGAGAATCATTCATTTTTTCCTTACCTACTGAGTAATGTCCATTACAAAGAGATACCCTAATTATCAGTTTCTGGGTTGTCCAGGGTTGTAATATAGGGTATTCCTCTACTCATTAGTTTTAGAAGTTAAAAGGACAATTTGAAAACTAAACTATGGTTAGTAATTAGCACCTGTGGATTTAATTTTTCGCTCTTTTACATGTGATTTTTGAAAGAAATTAGAGTTTTTAAACTTGTCTTGGTGATACCTACGTAAGACAATTGTTTTGATGGAGATACAACTATTTCTGAGTGGCTGACAAAACTATAGGAAGAGTCAGGCTTTTTGTGTTAAAAGTTACAGCCTGGGGCTGGGGATATAGCTCAGTTAGTGGAGTGCTTGCCTAGCATGCACAAGGCTCTGGGTTCAATCCCCAGCACCACAAAAAAAAAAAAAAAAGTAATTGTCCAATAGCTAAATGATGAGATAATCCTATCGTCATGAGTCCTTCTGAACATGACCCAGGATAGTTTACATGTGTTCAAATTTCATCTGCCCCTTCCCATCCACAATTATTTAGAGTAGGACTAGGTAACCTGTTTTCTTTGAGGAGTTACTGATCCATAGGGTTTTTAAAACTCAAGGATATAAACATATATGTTGATGTACATTTGTAAAATATTGTAGAATTTGCAAACTAGTGGTTCTCAACTTTGGCTGCACATTGGAATATCCCTAGGAGCAATAGAAGAGCCTGATCCCTGGTGTGAGGTGGAGCCTTGAAATAGTCCCAGAAGTTCTCCAGGTGATTCCAATGGACAGCTATGATTGCTGCTCTGAAGCACTTCTCTGCATGCAAGCTCATTTATTTGGCTTCAGTGGAAGAATGGTTATCCCCATTTTCCAGATGATAATACTGAGACTCTGGCTAATTCACAAGTGACACATGTATGCTCAATCACAATCTCTTGCTTGTCCAAATTCACTATATTCTCCATTAATAAAGGACAACTTGTTGGTATGCTTAGAGATATATAAAATAGAGAATTTTAATGCTTTTATTAGTGCATTATAGTTATACGTAATATTGGGGTTCACTTTGACATAATCATAAATTCATGGAATTAATTTGCTCCATTTCACTCCCTAGTGCTTCCTCTCTCCCCCTGTTCCCTTTCTTCTACTTGAAGTAGAGGTTTTTATTTTGGGGGGTACTGGGAATTGAACTCAGGGGCACTCAACCACTGAGCCACATCCCCAGCCCTATTTTGTATTTCATTTAGAGACAGGATCTCACTGAGTTGCTTAGCACCTTGCCTTTGCTGAGGCTGGCTTTGAACTTGTGATCCTCCTGCCTCAGTCACCTAAACTCCAGGGATTACAGGCATGTGTCACCATGCCCAGCTAGTTTCTTTCTTTCTTTCTTTCTTTCTTTTTTTTTTGGAACAGAGAGCATTGTTTAAGTCACATGATAGATTCAAAATATACAAGTTTTTCAGTTCTTATTATTAATAGTTAAGTAATAGAGTAGAGTAGGGGAAAGCAGGGATACAGGTTGGAAGAAAGAAACTACAAAAAAGAGTCTCAGGAAAGGGTATCCTGATGAGAACTGGTTAAGAGAGGGAGAGAAGGATGGAAAGAGGAATGAAGGGAAACAAAGTGAGAAACTCTGGGATGATTAGAATAACAGCATAGGTGAACAGTAGCAGAAAAAATGTGAATAGATACAACTATAGATATAAATAAGGATATAGATATAGATGTAGACATACACATAGATATAAAATATAGATACTGACATAGATATTGATACAGGTATAGATGGGTATAGATATACATATATAGGTGTAGGTATAAATGGATATAGAACATAGATATAAATGATATAGATAAGTTAACTCAGAAGAGTCCTGGTTTATAGGCACTGTTCTGATATTATTTATTGATCGTACTTCCTTTTCCAGGCAAAGCATTCCAGTGTGGATAAAATAAGATAACCCAGTTTATAGTATCACACTGCCAAAGTTACAAAAATTCTTACATGGCATAAGAGTTCATTAATATTGACAATTGTCCTATAAGGTAGTTAAGACACATAGAAGACTCTCCCTCTTGCAGAAAAGATTGATATTCACAGGAATTGAGATCTCTACATCTTCTGGCTATTCAGTCTAATGTTTTCACCCACATCTTTAGGCTCAAAGGACTTGGTTCTTTTCATTCTATCATGGAATTGAATCCCCCTATATTCTATAGCTTTGACTCCCACCACTAGTTTCCCAGCTCAGTTAATGTGTGCTCAGCTTAGTTCAGCTCAGCTCCACCTGTACCCATCATAGTGTCTCCACTCAGAATTCTTAGATCTGGACATTATCAGCCTAGTTGTCTGGTCATATGCTTCCTTTAGATGCTCTCCTTAGCCACACCCAACATTTATTGAGCACTACTAAATACTGAAGATAACAAGATAGGTAAGACAGGTTCCTATTTGTGAGTCTTATGTATACTGGAGGCCCCCAAGGAATAAATAATCCAATATGTTTAGAGAGGGGGGCAGGAATGAAGGCCATTACCATGGATTTAACACTTCAGAGGGGTCAAACATCATTCTTAACTGAGCAATATCTATTTTAACTTCTTTAGAAATATAAAATATACCAGGAACTGTTGTGTGTGCCTGTAATCCCAGTGACTCAGGAAGATGAGGCAGGAGTATCACAAGTTTGAGGCCAGTGTCAGCAACTTAGCAAGATCCTGCCTTACAATAAAAAATAAGAGAGTAGCTCAGTGGTAGAGCACCCCTGGGCTCAATCTCCAGTACTGAAAAAAAAAAAGAGGACAGAAATACAAAATTTTAATAGAGACTAGGAAGTATCATGTGTTTCTTTTCCCCAATTTTTATTTTAATGGAGTTAGAACATGCTTATTTGTGTGGGTAGGAGTGGAAAATTTGTTATTCATAAATCTGTAACTGAGTTTTCTGTATGTAGAAGGAAAAAATTAAAGCCTAAGCAAAGGAAGTATTAAAATACTAGCCAGACAAGGATGTGAGGGAAAAGATGCACTCACACATTGCTGATGGAACTGCTAATTGGTGCAACCATTATGGAAAGCAGTATGGAAGTTCCTCAGAAAACTTGGAATGGAACCACCATTTGACCCAGCTATCCCACTCCTTGGCTTATACACTAAGGATTTAAAATCAGCATACTACAGTGATGCAACCATGTCAATGTTCATAGCAGCTCAATTCACAATGGCTAAGCTATGGAACCAACATAGTTGTCCTTCAACAGATTAATGGATAAAGAAAATGTGTTACATATATACAGTAGAATATTATTGAGCCATAAAGAAGAATGAAATTATGGAATTGCTGGTAAATTGATGGAACTAGAGAATATCAAGCTAAGTGAAATAAGCCGATCCCCCCCCAAAAAAATCCCTAATGTTCTTTCTGATATGAGGATGCTGATTCAAAATAGGCCAGGGGTAGGCAGAAGTAGAAGTTCACCAAATTGGAGAGGGGGAAATAGGGGTAAGGGAGGAGGTATGGGAATGGGAAAGACAGTAGAATGAATTGGACATAGCTTTCCTATGTTCCTATATGAATACACGACCAGTGTGACTCCACATCATGTACAACCACAAGACTGGGATCCTAATTAGAATAAGGTATACTCCACATATGTATAGTATGTCAAAATACACTCTACTGTTATGTATAACTAAAAAGAACAAATAAATTTAAAAAAATGCTAATCAGAAAGATGAAAGATTCTGATGAGTCAAGTTGGAGCCTGTGGATAAAATCTTGTGATAGGAGAGGAGACTTGTGGGTCATTTCCAAACCATATGATTTTTTAAGTTCAAATTTTAGAGACATTTATTCTCCTGCCCTGCTGGCTTTCTGGCCATCATTACCCTGTATATGTAAAAATTACCCTGCATGTGTATTGGACAAGACATGCCATTCTATTATTCTACCAGCAATTCCCATGGTGGACAATTAAACTGAGCTACTATCTCCTTAATGCAGAAGAGTTCAATTTCAAAACTTAAATAGTAGAGATCATAATGAGATGTAGACACTTCCAATTTGTTCTCTAGTATGGACTTGGCCCAACTGGGAAGTAGTTTAGCCATTCCCATCTGCTGGTCTTTTCGCTGGTCAATGTGAAATATAATTTTTTGGCTCATTTATCTCAGAAGAGAATAATCTGAATAATACCAGTAATTTGTGCACTCCATCACCCCCCACACCACACACACACACACACACACACACACACACTTCTTATCAAGCATAGCAGAAGACAGTCAAGGAGACAGGATTCTGACACCATGGAAATTAGAAAAACCTTACCTCATCCTTCCACAGAAGTCCCAGAGTATTCCCTCTACAAATGTCACCTGGTCCAATTCAAATGTCCCAAAAGAGAAGAAGTAATTCATTATGTTCAAACATTTTTCAGCTGTTTTAGGGATATTCTTAGAGTTATTTTTCCTGATTTTTATTCCAAGATTTTATAAGACTCTTATGATTATTTTGTGGATGAGTCCCTTTTTCTACTACTCTTTGATGAAATACCTGAGACTATTTTTTTTTGTAAAAATAGAAAAAAAAACCATCAAGAAGAGTTAAGTTGTAAAGTAGATGTGGATACTGTGCTTCCATTTTTAATTGGAAACAGATGTCAATTTCCTACTTTATCAAGCCTACATTTTGAATACATACCCAACAAAGGACAAATGAATTTGAGATATTATACAAGTTGTTACCCTTTGTTTCTGATAATAAAATGCTGGAGGTGTCTATGAAAATTAAAAGTTGTATCCATGAAGGAAATAGGACAGATATATTTGTAGGTTGTTCTGGTTTTTTTTCTTTTGAAGTTTTAAAAATCCAAAGAGTTAAGTAAGATCTAGCTTTGTTAGAGAAGGGGCAGTTTGCTTCATTTTTTGTGATTCTGATAAAGCACTCTAAATAAAATATATTACTTCCAAGTTCACACGATGAATTCTGCATGAAAAATGAAGAATCACCTCATTGCAAGAGCAAATGTCATTCCGTTCAACAAGTTCTTAGAATTTCAAGTATCCAGTGAAGTGGAGGGAGGTATATTTTAATTATGGAATGGGGAGAATGAAGTAAACACAGTAATACCATTACATGAAATGAAAGGTAATTATGTCAGTCGATACAAATGCTCCCCAAGCTGAATATCAGGGTCTGTTTATTCCCTTCATTGGAACAGATTTGTTTTGTTTTGAATGTGACAAAGCACCTATCTGCTGAGTTGATAATTGATGCTTCCTGCTGAAGGTTAAGTTCGCAGAGTTGATGGAAAGGCTTTTAACAAGAAGGCTCTGAAATGACACTGTTACTATAGGTCTAACTTGGCATAGATCTCAAGGAGCTGTGCTAAGCAGACTTCTCCCATATTAGAGGATATTTAATCTTCCCTGTGCATTTCTTTTTGAAACTTTGCTACTTTACTTAATGTGGCCTTCACTCAAGGACAAATGCCTAAAATGCCAGCTTATTTGTTGAGCAGGTCAAAGAATTTGATGGGGTTTTAATTATCTGAAGTTCCTTGGTCCACTTAACAAAACAGAGTTGGGACATGCACGTTTGGACCAAGCTGTGGGCAGCAGGTTAACTCATGCCCTGGGTCACCTTTTTCTTCTCCTGTGATGTATGCAGCCATAGGGATGTACCTCAGGTGGGTCACGAAGTCCATTTGGAATCATAGGGGTGGCCAACCTGTGCAAGAACGAAGCACCTGGCAGACCAGGTTTCCATCACAGCCTGTAATTGAAATACTAGCTTGGGGCTGCCTGCCACCCTTGATTCTTTTGCATCACCTTTGAACCTCCTCTTTCTGGATTGAGCCAACCCTTGCAGAGAGCAATTTCCATGTCATTGCCTAAAGCTAGCAGAAATTCTAGCCTGTGCCAAATGCCAAGTGGGAAGTGTGGGCGTTCCTGGCAGACAAATTGGCTGAACTTATAAGGGTACAGAATCACTTTTGTGACAGGTGTCTTTCCATTATTGTCTGTTCTGCCTAACAGGAGAAGGTGAGCAACTGAGAGAAGAGGGTTGGTGACAGAAGTACATTTCTGTGGTCCATTAAAGAGTAGGAAAGAGCAGTTCCTCTCAAGCCCTATCCTAGCACCTCTCAAAACTTGAATAAAGCCTTGTTATCAATGGCCAATTTTTGGCCAAAAAAGTCTCTTCAATTCCAAGGATGATGAGAGGTGGTAGTACTTTGCATGCCAGGGAACACTCAGCTCATTCTAAATTGAGAGTACCCATGTCAACCAGTTTCATGGAGCATGCCATTCTTCTCCTCCAAGAGCACAGGATTGGCAATAGTAGTTGAGATTGAAACTGTCAAAGAGGCTGTTGGATATTAAAGAATAGTACATACAGAAATGGCTACATAATTTTCAGGACTATTACAAAATGAGAATGCAGACCCCCTTGTTCAAAATCAAGATACAAGTACTAGTAAAGGTACAATATAAAACTTTTCCTTTATTTCTGTGGTCTCTCTGTCAACATGTAATACAGTTTTTGTTTGTTTGTTTGTTTGTTTTTGTGGTACTGGGGATTGAACACAGGGCCTTGTGCATGCAAGGCAGACACTCTACCAACTGAGCTACATTCCCAGCCCTGTAATACAGTTTTTTTAATTTGCTAGTTAATATCATTCCAAGTAAAAGTTGAAAGTGTTAATTATTAGCATGAATTTTATTGATGATAATCCTTACATTGTGCAACGCAGGCTATAGATACAAATATAAGAGCACTGTAACTGGTCTGTGGACTCACCAAAAGTACATAATTCCTAGCTCAGAGCTCTTGCATGTGTATGCTTTCATTCTTCCCAGAATAGTAGAAATGGTGCATAAAACTCACTCATCTATTTTGATTTTACTTGATATGAGCACATTCTATGAATGTTCCCTCCCTTTGGTTTGCTAATGAGTAAGGAAGAAATGAAAGGAAAATTAACTCTGGGCTGCCTTGTCTTTGCCTCTCCTTCATTGTCATCAGTATCAGTGAGTGGTTAGCCAATACAAAGAAGTGCATGAGTAAGAAAGGATATGACAGGATTCCTTGGTCATTCATGCATCTTAGAAGGCCACATGTGTTCAAAACAAATTGGCCTTTAGCTCTCATCTCTGGACTTTTAAAAAGTGTCTTTTTTCACATGGCTTTCTCAAAAAAGGACTAGGAAATAAACAATTGCTTTCAGCTTTTGAATTCCTCAGAAAGTAACTTCATGGCCTGTCAAGGATGGGTCTTCTCACCAAAGATGTACACTTTTCTCCATGTGCAACCACACCTCTCAATTCTCTAGGTTAAGTCAGCAAAACTTTTTTGTAACTGACACATAGTAAATATTTTAGGCTTTTGAAGCAATATGGTCTCTGGTGTGACTCAACACAATGCAACTCTGCTTCTGTAGTATTAAAGCAGTCACAGGAAATACATAAACAAATGAATATGTATGTCTTCCAATAAGACTTTATGTACAACAACAGACTGTGGGCTGGATTTGCCCCATGGACTATAGGTTTTTTGCTGGCCCCTGCTCTAGAGCAGCATGCATTTGAGCCCATTCTCATATTTTAAATTATGTGATAGATTTCCAAAACTCTCCCATGACATGGAGAGCTTCCATGTGTTTTATCTCTGAAAGGAATTAGGGCAGAATTTGATGAAATGACTGATCTAAAAATGAACTTCAGAGCTATGTGTCGTCCTACTTGTTTCCAGAAAACTCTATGATGTATCTATCCTCTGTTGGTATGTAGTTCTTGAATAGCTCTGACACCTATGACCTACCTTGAAAGGTATTCTAGGAACGGCATTGTCAAAGTCCACCCCCTTTTTGATGGGTTCTCAGGTGGAGGAGATCTGCTGATCACAGGGTTTGCAGCTGTTCCCTACCTCCAACTTGCACCTTCCTCAGAGGATGATGGAGGGACAGGAAATGAGAGCAACAGGGCAGCCTAGCCACAATGGAATGCTGAAATCAAGTGCAAATAATTATTAGGGAGGTGAAAATTACATAGCAACTTCCTTTTACTAATGTTCTACAGAGAAACAGCCCCATTATACTTTCAAAAAGTTAATTGTCCATCATGTTTTGAAGAAATTCTGCTTATTATCCTCAGTTCATAAATTTATAAAGCTGCTACATAAAAGTCCCCAACTCTTTTATGTTGATGTTCTGTTCTTTTAGTGTCAATGTCACTATTCCCCTTCTTTAGCTCCAAGCTCATGAGAAGTTCTTTCTGAAGTTTCTTCAGCTGGTTAATTTAGCTCAACATTTAAATTTCGGTTACCTACACCATCAGGCTGATATTTTTACCTGAAATACCCACCAAAAGAAGTAAAGAATTCAGGAGTATAAATATGTTTATACCATTTACTTTGGGTTCAAAATTAATAGATTTTCATGACTATTCACCGGCAGGAGATAGAGGAGATCAATGATGATTGAATTGCACTGCCTAGGATATTGCCTTAGCAATAGCATGTGATCAATAAGTGTTTGGTGGATAGATATTAACATGGAGATATACATGTCATACATATGCATATGCCCATTTTGGCAAAAAATATATTCAGTAGATTTTTAGGGGAAATGCTGATACAGAAATCAGAGAGTGAAAATTTTCTCCTTCACTAACAGAATTTAGGTATTTATGTAAGATTACATTTAATAATAAGAACCCAAAGATTCATCACAGCCTTATCATTGATTCGTATTAGTATAACTGTTTATCAGATTTCCAGATTTCAAGATGTAATGAAGGTATCTTTGTAGGATCATAGGAGTACACTGTATTCCTGCTACACATAGAGTAATAAGGCCTATAAATTAGAGTACAAACACTTGTGCTAAATTCCCAGCTCTTCTCCAGTAAAGGTAAATAACATGGACAGTTATAGTAGTCTATATTCATGTATATTTTGTGTACTAATGTACTTTTGATTCTTGTGTACAAATGAAATAATAAAAATGTAAGATAACTATAAGTCTATGTTAATAAATATATAATATAGAAAGATGGAATCTGTGATGGGCACAGTGGTACACTCTTGTAGTCCCAGCAACTCAAGTGTCTGAGGAAAGAAGATCACACATTCAAGACCAGCCTCAGAAATTTAGCAACACCCTGTCTTAAAATAAAATTGTAAAAAGGCTATGGATGTTGTTCAGTGGACAGTGCTTGCCTCACATGTGTTCCTGGGTTCCATCCCTAGTATTATAGAAAAAGAAAATAAAAGATATGATTCATGATATTCATAATATAAAGTAGTGAAAGTGGAGATGTAGAAGAGTGGTTTTTGTAAAATTAGAAGTTATTCATTTTTAAACAGAGTGTGAAAAGTTAAAGATGATTTATGTCATTTCAGTGGTAACTACAAAGACTGGACCATAGCATACCCAAAATAATCCTTATGGGCAAGAGGGGATGGGAATTGCTGATCAACTTAAGCCAACTCAGGCCTACCCTTAAAGTGGCAACTAAGTCAATCCTACCTAGATCACTTAGGAGAGAAGTGATTTCCCAGTGGAACCAGGAATCACAAACTGTCTCTGTGAAAGACCAGATAGTAAATATTATGGGCTTTGTTTGCCATATGGTCTCTGTTGCAACTATTCAGCTCTGCCATTGTGTAGTGAACGTAGGCAGAGATCTTATGTAAATAGATGAGCATGGCTATATTCCTATAAAATTTTACAGACACTTAAATTTGAATTTCATAAAATTTTAGATATCATGCAATATTTTTGTTTTTTAACCATTTGAAAATATAAAAACCTAACTGGGGATATAACTCAAAAGGCCTTGGGTTTAATCCCCAGCATGGCCCAAAACAGAAAACTATTGTTAGTTCACAGGTGGCAGGTAGGATTTGGCCCAAGGGTAGGAGTTTGCAGATCCTCGTGGTAGATAACCTCTCTAAATGCATTTTTATCTTACTAATTATTTTTCTTCTTAATTTTTCCTGGATCACTTTTATTACTGATTTCCTCATTACCTATAATAAAGATAATTCTCAACCAGAATCTTTGCTCAAAATCAGCAACCATACTTGCAACAAGGCATTTAGAAGTTTATGATATCTCTTTTATTTTCCCCTTGTGCACTGGAATGTTGTATCTTGGTTGCAATAGAACACTTACACAATACAGGATAGTATACCATTAAATATTTAAGATAATGACTCTTCCCCCTACCCCTACCATTATTGGAAATTAAATATATGCCTTCAACTCTACAGGCATGATTTATAGAGTTAGGTTAAACCTCTGTCATGTTGCTAAGCAATCGTTCTTGTATTTTTGTTCACCTTTAGCAGTACCTTTATTCTAACTTAAATATTTAGTAGACTAGAACTGTCTTCTGAATGATATATTTCTTAAAGGTTTTATTTTCCAGTCATTGGACAGAGTACCATTATGTAAATGATTAAAGCAAGTATTCAAAATGTGGGTTTAAATATCTTCAGGTTCAAAGAGTGACCCTGGGAGAAAGAGAGAGACTGGAGATGAAGAAGAACAATAAGGAGCAGAGGAAGGATAAAGTCAAGAAAACATACAAATTCCTATAAGGAGCATGTTTGGATGGATCTCTGGAGGAAGAGGAAAAGAATACTGGCTTGGAAAAAAGTGAACTTCATTGAAATAGCTCAAGGCTATAAGGGCAATGATCTGTTTTAAAATGAAAATGGGAAATTGCAGAAATATTCATTCAAATGTGTTTTGACAGGCTTTGAATTTTAGTCCAAATAACTTTAACACATACTTCCATCTCACTTTCCACAGTTTCAGTTACTCATAGTCGACTACCCTTCAAAAATATGAAATAGAAAATTCCACAAATAAGCAATTCATAAATTTTAAATAACTTTTATTGTGGTATATTATTATAATTATCCTACATTATTATTAGTTATTGTCAATTTCTTACTGTGACAGTTTTTTAAATTAGGCTTTATTATACATAAGTATGTATAGGAAAAAGTGATATTTTTAGGGTTCAGAACTACCTGTGGTTTCAAGCATTCACTGGATGTCTTGGATTGTATCTCCCAAACACAAAGGGACCACTGTATAATGACTTTGTTTATTGTTAATAACCCTTCTTCTCAAAAAAATCTCTGGGTCATTTTGTCCCAGATAGTGGCATCTCTGTTAAATTTAAGAGATGAACTCTGAAACTTCTTTTTGTAAAAGGAGTAGATTTCAATCCCCATTTAGCTCCTTGGCCAGCACACCCTCGATGTCTGTTTGCAGCAGCCTCAGTGTGAGGTGCCTTGTGATAAAAGCCACATATAATTAGGTAGCAGTGCATGTGAGTTGAAATTCTCCCAGGTGAATCTTCCAGAGTCAAAGGACCATTTAGTGAATAGAGTTTCGAAGGACCAGATAAAATTCACTAGTGCTGCTACAGATGTATGTAGTAAGTAGATGACTTGTCTAACTCTTCACAAAACCAAACTGTCATCATTCTGGTAATTTAAAATTTATAAATTCTAGAATTTTATTATAGCAATTACTTTAATGGCATGATTTCCCAATATCCAGTTCTCAGTTCCCTTTCTCTGCTCTCTTAAGCCATGATTATGAGGCATATTCAAGGTTAAGAAGAGAGGGTTAGTTCTGGCCCCTTTACTGAGTGGTGTCACTGTGCTTTTCCCATTTACCTATTTTCTGTGGGAATTTTATTGTCGTTGATTTCCTTTCTTTTGTTTTCTAAATTGTGAGGGTCCCTTAGAGTAAACTCAGTCTCCTGACATAGCTTAGGGCTTTAAATGTTCTTTCTAATAGCAGCCACTTTCCAAACTATCCTACATCCTGTTTCACTCTTAATATATAGCTTATAATCTGTTAATGACCAGAAAACTAGTTGCCAATGGTTGTGAGAATTGTATATAAAACAAAAGTTAGCAGGCTCTAAGCCAGGGTCTTATGGGTTCTCCTGAAACAATGGAGGCTGAGGTTTAGTGCATGGGCTGTGATGCCCCCTGGATGCTCACTCCTTTGGTTTCAATTCTCCCATATTGTTGCCCATGCTTAATTGTTGTGTTCTAGCTGGTTGCATTGATAGGAAAATAATTTCAAATAATGTTAAAGCAGGGTTTCTTATTATCTGTGAAGCAAAAGCTAAGCAATAGGAAATCTTGGTGGTTAAGGGTGTGAGCTCCAGAGCTAGGCAACCTGGAGTTGAATCTTCTGTCCCAAATTCCAGTTGCCTGTGGATGACCAAGCTACCTAACCTTCCTACCTTGCTTTACTCATATGGAAAATGAACATAACAGTAGCACCTACTCTATTGAATTTTAAGAGGGTTAAATACTAATAAAGGGCTAAGAATAGAAAGTATTCAGATGTTAGTTTTATCATTATTGTTGTCATTATCATTATTCTCTTAGGAAGAGAATGGAAAGGAGAACAATTAAGGGAGTAGACTCTACAAGTGGACTTTATGTCAAATATCATCAGTGCAACTGAACAAGATGATGTGTACTCTCCTTCCCTAATACCTATCACTTTGAAATATACAAAGTTCTAATGCTGTGCACAGTGGCATATGCCTATAATCACAGTTACTCAGGAGGCTGAGGGAGGAAGATCACAATTTTGAAGCCAGCCAGGACAACTTATGGAGACCCTGTCTCAAAACAAAATATAAAAATGGCTGGAGATGTAGCTCAGTGATAGGGTACTTGCCTAGCATGCATGAGACCCTGGGTCCCATCCCCAGCAATACCAAAGAAGAAGGAGGGGGCAGGGGAGGAGGAAGAAAATAGAATAAAGAAAAAAAGAAATATACAAAATTCTAGGTATGGCATCCACGAGTCAAAGTTTAGAATTACCGTATTTGAACTTGATATTCTCTGTCTTTTCTCTCAGCTCCCAATCTCTACATCATCACTTCCTTGGCCCCCTCATTCTTATCCAGTAAACCCTACATTATGGAATGGATCTGATGGAGTTGGTTATGCTAGAGTCTGACTGAGGAGTCAGTGCACTACCTCTCCAGGACTGTATTTTCTTAAAGGTACAATGCCTTTAAACAAACAACTAAATCTAATAGTAAAATGTTCTTGTATCAAAGATTCTTCCCTTCCCATCTTTTCTGCCCACCTACCAACCTGAATTCCTATAAACATATGTGCACTCTTCCTCCTGCTTGTATACGTGGGTCTCATCATGGTGGAAGATGAGGTATTTGAGCCATCAGTTCCTCAATTTCTGGATCAAGCGGTGCCACTTCCTTTCAGACTTGACATTCTTTGCCATGTGATCTATTTGCTGTGTGTTCAGTTTCTTTGTGGTCTGAACAATTTGCATAAGTTTTGAAAACCCCTTGGTCCTTTACAACATGTTCTACACTTGTACCACATTTTAGTATGTTGCTCCTTTTGTGACTGAATAATATTCCACGATATGCATTGACCACATTTTGCTTATCTGCTCATCAGACAATGGACATTTGGATTGTTTCCAATACTTAAGCATTCATGTACTCAAGTCTTTGTGTTTTAATATTTGCCTTTATTTCTCTTGTGTAGATATTTAGGAGTGGAATTGCTGAATTTGGGGGCA
The DNA here is from genome assembly GCF_902686455.1 of Sciurus vulgaris. Taxonomy (NCBI): domain Eukaryota; kingdom Metazoa; phylum Chordata; class Mammalia; order Rodentia; family Sciuridae; genus Sciurus; species Sciurus vulgaris. The sequence continues at coordinate 129,746,006 of NC_136471.1, read as the reverse complement.
ACCCTACATTTAACTTTGTTAAGAAAATCTCCTATTTTCCTTTTTATATTCCCACCAACAATGTCTGAGTGTTCAAATTTCCTCACATCCTTGCCAGTTCTTATCATTATCATTATCTGATAAGAACTTTCAGTTATAGTCATTCTAAAATGAGAGTGAATTGGTTTCTCAGTATGTTTTTTTTTGCTTTGTTTTGTTTATGTAGTCATGGAGATTGAACCCAGGGTCTTGTGCCATGTTAGGCAAGCATTCTACAACTGAGCTACATCCCCAGCCCCTCAATGTGGTCCTGATTTCCATTTCCCAGATGGCTATTGATATTGAGGATCTTTCCATATGCCTTTTAACTCTTTGTATATCTTAATTGGGGAAATAGGTAATTAATCATTTGCCCATTTTTAAATTGGGTTATTTGTTATTTTTTAAATTATTTATTTTTTTCAGACTGCATTTTGATTCATTGTACACAAATGGGGTACATCATTTCATTTCTATGGTTGTACACAATGTAGATTCACACCATTCATGTAATCATACATGTACATAGGGTAATGATGTCTGTCTTATTCCACAATTTTTCATACCCACTTTCCTCTCATTTCCGTCTACATAATCTAAAGTTCCTCCATTCTTCTCTTACCCCCATCCCCCCCACCCGCATTCTATATCATCCTCCACTTATTGTTTTTTTGGGATTGGCTTATTTCACTTAGCATGATATTCTCCAATTCCATCCATTTTTTGAAAATGTCATAATATTACTCTTCTTTATGGCTGAATAATATTCCATTCTGTATATATACCACAGTTCTTTATCCATTCGTCTGTTTAAGGGCATCTAGGTTGGTTCCACAGTCTAGCTATTGTGAACTGAGCTGCTATGAATATTGATGTGGCTGTGTCATTGTAGTATGCTGATTTCAAGTCTTTTGGGTATAAACCAGGGAGTGGAATAACAGGGTCAAAAGGTGGGTCCATTCCAAGTTTTCTTAGGATTCTCCATACTGCTTTCCATAGTGGCTGCACCAATTTGCAACTCCACTAGCAATGTAAAAGTGTGCCTTTTTCCCCACATCCATGCCAACTTTTATTATTGTTTGTATTTTTGATAATAGCCATTCTAATTGGAGTAAGATGAAATCTTAGAGTTGTTTTAATTTGCATTTCTCTATTACTAGAGATGTTTAACACTTTTTCATATATTTATTAATCACCTGTATGTCTTCTTCTGTAAAGTGTCCAGTTCCTTGGCCCATTTTATTGATTGGGTTCTTTGTATTTTTGGTGTAAAATTTTCTAAGTTCTTTATAAATTTTGGAGATAAGTGCTCTATCTGAAGTGTGTGTGGAAAAGATTTTCTCCCACTCTGTAGGAACACTTTTCATATTATTGATTGTATCCTTTGCTAAGAAAAAGCTTTTTAGTTTGAGTCCATCCCATTTATTGATTCTTGCTTTGATTTCTTGTACGTTGGGAGTCTTGTTAAGGAAGTCTGGTCCTAAGCCAACATGATGAAGATTTGGACCTACTTTGTCTTCTATTTGGTGCAGGGTCTCTGGTCTAATTCCTATATCCTTGATCCATTTTGAGTTGAGTTTTGTGCAGGGTGAGAGACAGAGGTTTAATTTCATTTTACTGCATATGGATTTCCAATTTTCCCAGCACCATTTGTTGAACAGGCTATCTTTTCTCCTTTTATGTTTTTGGCTCTTTTATGTTTTTGGCTCCTTTGTGTAGTATGAGGTAACTGTATTTATGTGGGTTTGTCTCTATGACTTCTATTCTGTACCATTGGTCTGCTTGTCTCTTTTGGTGCCAATACCATGCCGCTTTTGTTACTATTGCTCTGTAGTATAGTTTAATGTGTGGTATTGTGATACCTCCTGTTTCCTTTTTCTACTCAGGATTGTTTTGGCTATTCGAGGTCTCTTGTTCTTCCAGATGAATTTCATGATTGCTTTCTCAATTTCTATGAGGAATGTCATGGGAATTTTAATTGGAATTGCATTGAATTTGTATAGTGCCTTTAGGATGCTCATTTTGGCAATATTAATTCTTCCTATCCAAGAACATGGGAGATTTTTCCATCTTCGATGGTTTTCTTCAATTTCTTTCTTTAGTGTTCTGTAGTTTTCATTATAGAGATCTTTCACCCTTTTGTTAGATTGATTCCCAAGTATTTCATTTTTTGAGGCTATTGTGAATGGAGTAGTTTTCCTAATTTCTCTTTCAGAGGATTCATCACTTATGAATAGAAATGCATTAGATTCATGCATATTGATTTTATATCCTGATACTTTGCTGAATTCTAGTTTTAGAAATTTTCTAGTGGAGTTTTTTGGATTCTCTAAATAGAGAATGATGTCATCAGCAAATACTGACAACTTGAGTTCTTCTTTTTCTATTTGAATCCCTTTAATTTCTTTGGTCTGTCTAATTGCTCTGGCTAGTGTTTCAAGGACTTTGTTGAATAGAAGTGGTGAAAGAGGGCATCCCTCTCTTGTTCAGTTTTTAGAGGGAATGCTTTCAGTTTTTCTCCATTAAGAATGATGTTGGGGGCTGGGGATATAGCTCAGTTGGTAGGGTGCCTTCCTCGCATGCTCAAGGCCCTGGGTTCAATCCCCAGCACCCCCCCCAAAAAAAAAAAAAAGAATGATGTTGGCCATGGGCTTAGCATAGATAGCCTTTACAATGTTGAAGTATGTTCCTACTATTCCTAATTTTTCTAGTGTTTCAAACATGAAGGGGTGCTGTATTTTATCAAATGCTTTCTCAGCATTTATTGAAATAATCATATGATTCTTAACTTTAAATCTATTTATGTGATGAATTACATTTATTGACTTCCAGATGTTGCACCAACCTTGCATCCCTGGGATAAACCCCACTTGATCATGGTGCACTATCTTTTTAATATATTTTTGTATGCGATTTACCAGTATTTTGTTAAGGATTTTGCATCTATGTTCATGAGGGATATTGGTCTAAAGTTTTCTTGCCTTGATGAGTCTGTCTGGTTTTGGTATCAGAGTGATACTAGCCTCATAGAATGAATTTGGAAGGGTTCCCTCCTTTTCTATTTCCTGGAATACTTTGAGGAGAATTGGTATTAGTTCTTCTTTAAAGTTCTTGTAGAATTCAGCTGATAATTCATCTGGTCCTAGGCTTTTCTCGTTTGGTAGACTTTTGATGGCTTCTTCTATTCCAGTGCTTGAAATTGATCTGTTTATATTGTGTACATCTTCCTGATTCAGTTTGGGAGGATCATATGTCTCTAAAAATTTGTCAATATCTTCGATATTTTCTATTTTGTTGGAGTATAGATTTTCAAAGTAGCTTCTAATCGTGTTATGTATTTCAATGGTGTCTGTCGTGGTCTTTCCTTTTTCATCACAAATTCTAGTAATTTGAGTTTTTTCTCTCCTTTTCTTCATTAGTGTGGCTAGGGGTTTATCAATTTTGTTTACTTTTTCAAAGAACCAACTTTTTGTTTTGTCAATTTTTTCAATTGTTTCTCTTGTTTCAATTTCATTGATTTCAGCTCTGATTTTAATTATTTCTTATCTTCTACTATTTTTGGTGTTGATCTGTTCTTCTTTTTTTAGGGCTTTGAGAGATAATGTTAGGCATTTAGTTCTTGATTTTTTATTATTTTATCATTATACTAGCTCAATGCATGAACTTTCCTCTTAGTACTGCTTTCAGAGTGTCCCGGAGAATTTAATATGTTTTGTCATTGTTCTCATTTACCTCTAAGAATTTATTTATTTCTTCCCTGATATCTTCCATTATCATTGCATCATTCAATAGCATATTATTTAGTCTCCAGTTGTAGGAGTACTTTTTGTTTGTTATTTTATCATTGATTTCTAATTGCATTCCATTATGTTCCGGTAGGATACAAGGTAGTTTGTATTTACTAATGACTTCTTTGTATTTATTCATGGCTTCTTTGTGGCATAACATATGGTCCATTTTGGAGAAGGATCCATGAGCTGCTGAGAAGAAAGTATATTTGCTTGATGATAGATGAAATATTCTGTAAATGTTCATTAAGTCTATATCATTGAGTATATTATTTAGTTCTATAGTTTCTTTGTTCATTTTTTGTTTGGAGAATCTATCCAGTGGTGAGAAGTGGTGTGTTAAAGTCCCCCACTATTATTGTGTTTTGATCTATTTGATTCTTAAAATTGAGGAGGGTTTGTTTGATGTATATAGATGCTCCATTGTTTGGGGCATAAATATTTAAAATTCTTATGTCTTGCTGTTTTATGCTTTCCTAAAGCACATGAAATGTCCTTCTTTAGTCTTTCTGACTAACTAGGTTTGTAGTCCACTTTATCTGATATGAGGATGGAGACCCCTGCTTTTTTACTGAGTCCATGTGCACAGTACATTTTTCCCCATCCTTTCACCTTTAGTCTCTGTGGATGTCTTTTTCTATGAGAAGAGACTCTTAAAAGCAGCATATTGTTGGGTCTTTCTTTTTAATACAATTTGCCAGTCTATGTCTTTTGATTATTGAGTTTAGGCTATTAACATTCATGGTTATTATCATGATATGATCTGTATTCCTGGTCATTTTGGCTTATTTTTGGTTCTTGACTTGGTTTCTCCTTTGATTGACTTTTCCTTTAGTGTAGTTCCCCCTTTGCTGACTTGTATTGCTGCTTCTCACTTCCTCACAAAATATTTTGCTGAAAATGTTCTGTAGTGCAGGCTTTCTATTTGTAAATTTTTTAAACTGTTTTTTATCATGGAAATATTTTATTTCATCTTCAAATCTGAAGGTTAGTTTTGCTGGGTATAGGATTCTTGGTTGGCATCCATGTTCTTTCACAGCTTGAAATATATTGTTCTAGGCCCTTCTTGCTTTTAGGGTCTGGGTTGAGATATCTGCTGATATCCATATTGATTTCCCCTTATAACTAATTTGACACTTTTCTCTCACAGACTTTAAAATCCTATCTTTATCTTGTATGTGAGGTATTTTCATTACAATGTGGCTTTCTGTGGATCTGTTGTAATTTTGTGCACCTTGTGTTCTGTAAGCCTCTTGTACTTGATTTTCCATTTCATTTTTCAGGTTTGGGAAATTTCCTGATATTATTTCATTGAAAGGTTGTTCATTCCTTTGGTTTGTATCTCTGTACCTTCCTCAATCCCAATAATTCTTAAATTTGGTCTTTTCTCGATATCCCATAATTCTTGGAGGTTCTGTTCATGATTTCTTAACATCTTCTCAGTTTGTTCGACTTTATTTTCAAGATTAAATATTTTGTCTTCATTGTCTCAGATTCTGTCTTCCATGAGCTCTATTCTGTTGGTGATACTTTCTGTTGATTTTTTTATTTGGTTTATTGTTTCTTTCATTTCAAGTATATCTGTTTGGTTTTTTATTAGAATCTCTCTTTATTGAAGTGTTCTTTTGCTTCCTGCATTTGCTCTTTAAACTGTTTACTCGAATGATCATGCATTACCTGCATTTGCTCTCTTATCTTTTGCTTCATGGATCATTTTAATTATGCATATTCTCAACTATTTTTCTGTCATTTCTACTACCATGCTGTCATTGGAGTCTATCAAAATAGTATCTTGGTTTGTTAGGGTCACTTTCTTCCCCTATTTTTGTATATTTTTTCTGTGTATTCCCTTCCAGCAGTAAACACCTGAGGTACTGAAGTTTCTGCCTCCAGACTTATTATGACCCTGCAGTTTTCCAGTACCTCTCCTTTGGAGGGGAGATCAATACCAGTAGCACCCAATACAGAGAAATTGCAGTCGTGAACCAGAGAGCCCCTATAAAGACTTTAACATTATTGTAATAAACAGGATGAGTTTGATCACTATTTACAGTGTTTTTAGTGGTGAACAAGAAGATGGGGAGGGTGCAGGATGTAAGTGAGTAAATAGAGATACCTGTCAAATGACCTCCAGTCTCCTGTAGGTGTCTCAGGAAGGGAGCTGCCCTTCCAGTGATGATGGCCACACTCTCAGTAATAATTCAAAATGCCTGCACCAGCCTATAAAGAAGCTGGGGAGACCCAGCAAGGGTGCACCGAGTCAGCACGGGTGGGCATGGTATCTCGTGTCCATCTGCAGTGGTGGGGGTTGGGCATGGTTTCAGGAGTCCATCTCTATTTATTATTTTTAATAAATTTTAGCATTCCTTATATATTCTGGATAAAACATTTCCTTTTATTTCCTGAAATATTTTTTTGATAATTTCTCAGTCTGAGAGTACTGCAGGGGAGATAATTTAAAGTTAAAGGGCCTTGAAAATGTCTCCTTGAGGGAGCAGCACTGATTAGCAATCCCACAAGCACAGAGTCCTCTGCAGGCTCCTTGGTGGGTTAGTTCCTTTGGTGTGACCAATTCATCAAAGTATAGTCTGTATGTGTCACTCTCCTAACAGCAAAAGCTGGGTGCAGTCTGACATTAGCTGACATGTGCCCTGAATTTTAATTTTAAGCACCTTGTATACTAATGCTTGCTCCTGAAGTCTGGAGCAGCTGGAGTGAGTGACAGGAGCCTACAGTGACATCCTTCCCGGAGGTATTCTTCTTAATCCCTGCATAGGTTTGCCTCTTCAGGCACAAAGAACTCCATAGGGCAAGTGCCCTTTTTAGCAGCTTATGGGGTGCAGAAACTACTGACTCAAGAGAAGTCCATTGCTAACGGACTTGAGAGTAATCCTCATGTCAGTTCCATTCATCACACAATCCCTGTGAATCATTTTCCCTGTGCTCTTCAATTCCAGTCTGTATAACACATTCTCTAAATCTTCCTCCTGCTTGAGTAGCAGCCATCTGGTGGTCTGGAGAGCATTGAAAGTGACTTTGACAGCATCTTGGAAGTCCTAAGGAAGTACCTTGTATCTCCAAGAGAGATAATGGATGGGTGACAACAGAAAGGTTTTAAATTTTCAGAAGAATTTATATGAGAAAACATGTAGGGAACATTCCTCAAGCTTATCTGACAGCAGTCACTGACCATGGTCTAAGTAAGCCAAAGAGTGTGGACAGAGAAACTGAGGTAATGGTAAAGACTCGCCATGGAATGAAGGTCTTTGCAACTGTTGAGGCTGAGTTTAAACTGAGGGGAGGCCTCGTTCTGACATGCATCACAGAAAACTATGATGTCAGCTCGCCCGTGCTGCCTTGCCTCATGCTGTGTGCTGGAGCTTGCCATCCCCCCAGTCCTTTGTCTCAGACCTGTTGCTGGGCAGAATTGTTTAGGCATGCTTGGTTTGTTTACAATACCTGGACCCTTGGCGACATATAGTTCACCTATAGGCTGACTCTGTTATACTTTAACAAGCGTGTTAACCTGATTGGATAATGTGTCTATATATGTCCTGTGCAATCCTAAATAAAATTAGATCTGTGCCTTCAGTGTTCGATCTCTGATGCCTGGGTAAGCACGCTGGGTAAGGGTAGGCATCGTTGTCCTCACCCTCAGCAAACCCGTCTCTGAACATCTGCAAAAACAGTCTGATTTCCTACTAAGCCAAAAAAATTTGCTATGTTTTAGAATATTATTGTCTTGTACATCAGCATATATATTATCAAGAGGACTTACTCACAAGTGGCACTTGTTAAATTTTCCATATTTCACAACACATTCAGTTGTAACTGCTGCTCCTGAGATTCCCAGGAGTCTCAGTTCTAGAATTAGAAATCAAAAAAGTAAGAAAGAGTGATGTTTCTTATCTATTGTCTGTCTTCATCTGCTACATCCAGTCAGTTTCATGAGTTACCATATAACCAAGATCAAATTTTGGAATGCTGTGAACAAAATAAGTCAAGCAATCACTTAAGAAAACAATGACCTTTTGACTTTGAGATTGTAAACTCATAATCAGTATGTCTCCTGAGGGACAGATACGGGTTAAATGACTATGGCGGGTCCACATTTCTCACAGTATTTAATTAAAGCTGTTACTGATTTTTCAGATGCTGGAGATTGCCAGGCTAATGGCATCTTTCTGACTGAGTCCTGACCTGCAGAACTCACTAAAGGAGTTTGTACTCATATCATCTAGATTTTAGTCTCATTTCTTCCCATATCAATTTACATTTCTGTTTATTTTATTGGCACTGCTTTTATTACTATAAATGGTCTTTTTTAATCATTTGGATTTAAAGCTCAAGATATTAATTTGCCCTTACCCAACATCAGAGATCTGAGTTGCAGTTGACCTTTTGTCTTCTTCCTTCTTATGAAACATAAGCTAATCACCTTGCCCTTGGAATCTGCATGGCTTTGGTCTGTTGTTTGGTTCACTGGTATATTTTGCTTTGCATTCCTGAGAATTTCTCTACTCAGGATAAATATCTTTCCTGTTTTCAGCATCTACATGACAAATAATGTAGGCAAAAATTATAATCTGTTCTTGGTCAATACATCTAAAAATATTTATGCAAATGTAAGTTCCTGACTATCTGGAACTCATCCACCACAATGCATGTCCTATTTTTAAGTGTTTTTGCTAGTAGTGAAACTTTTTTTTAATCTTTTTTATTTTTACAGACTGTATTTTGATACATTGTATACAAATGGGGTACATTATTTCATTTCTGTGGTTGTACACAATATAGATTCACATCATTCATGTAATCATACATATACATAGAGTAATACTGTCTGTTTCATTGTACTATCTTTCTGTCCTCCACCCACTTCCACCCCGTTTTCCTCTACACCATCCAAAGTTCCTTCATTCTTCTCTTCTCCCTGCCACCTTCCTTGTTATATATTGTCATGCACATATCAGAGAAGACATTCAGCCTTTGGTTTTTTGGGCTTGGCCTATTTCACTTAGCATGATATTTTCCAACTTCATCCGTTTACCAGCAAATGCCATAATTTTATTCTTCGTTATGGCTGAGTAATATTCCACTGTGTATTTATACCACAGTTTCTTTATCCATTCTTCAATTGAAGGGCATCTAGGTTGGTTCCACAATCTAGATATTGTGAATTGAGCTGCTATGAACATTAATGTGACTGCATCACTGTAGTATGCTGATTTTAAGTCCTTTGGGTATAAACCGAGGAGTGGGATAGCTGGGTCAAATGGTGGGTCCATTCGAAATTTTCTGAGGAATCTCCATACTGCTTTCCAGAGTGACTGCACCAATTTGCAACCCCACCAGCAATATATGAGTGTGCCTTTTTCCCCACATCCACGCCAACACTTTTACTGCTTCTGTTCTTAATAATAGTCATACTAATTGGAGTTAGATGAAATCTAGGGTGGTTTTAATTTGCATTTCTCTAATTACTAGGGACGATAAGTACTTTTTTGTATATTTGTTGATAACCTATATATCTTCTTCTGTGAAGTGTCTTCCCATTTCCTTAGCCCATTTATTGATTGGGTTATTTGTATTTTGGGTGTAAAGTTTTTTAAGTTCTTTATTAACTTTGGAGATGAGTACACAGTCTGAAGTGTGTGTGGAAAAGATTTCCTCCCACTCTGTAGGCTCTCTTTTCACATTTTTTATTGTTTCCTGTGCTGAGAAAAAACTTTTTGGTTTGAATCTATCCCATTTATTGATTCTTGCTTTTATTTCTTGTGCTATGAGGGTCTTGTTAAGGAAGTCTGGTCCTAAGCCAACGTGATGTTGATTCAAGCCTACTTTTTCTTCTATTTGTTGAAAGGTCTCAGGTATAATTCCTAGATCCTTGATCCATTTTGAGTTGAGTGTTGTACAGGGTGAGAGAAAGGTATTATTTTCATTTTACTGCATGTGAATTTCTAGTTTTGCCAGCACCATTTATTGAAGAGGCTATCTTTTCTCCATTGTAAGTTTTTGGCACCTTTGTCTAGTATAAGATAACTGTACTTATGTGGGTATATCTCCATGTCTTCTATCCTGTACCATTGGTCTGCTTGTCTATTTTGGTGCCAATACCATGCCATTTTTGTTACTATTGCTCTATAGTAGAGTTTAAGGTCTAGTATTGTGATACCTCCTGCATCACTCTTCCTGCCCAGGATTGCTTTGGCTATTCTGGGTCTTTTGTTCTTCCAGACAGCCCAGGACCAGATGGATTCTCAGCTGAGTTCTACAAGACCTTCAGAGAAGAACTCATTCCAATACTTCTCAAAGTATTCCAGGAAATAGAAAAGGAGAGAACCCTATGAAACTCATTCTATGAAGCTAATGTCACCCTCATACCCAAACCAGACAAAGACACATCAAGGAAAGAAAATTTTAGACCAATATCTTTGATGAATATCGATGCAAATATCCTTAACAAAATCTTGGCAAAGAGCAACCAAAAACATATTAAGAAGATAGTGCACCATGATCAAGTGGGGTTCATCCTAGGAATGCAAGACTGGTTCAACATCCATAAATCAATAAATGTAATCCATCATGTTAATAGACTTAAGGACAAGAATCATATGGTTATTTCAATTGACGCAGAAAAAGCATTCGACAAAATACAACACCCCTTCATGCTCAATACACTAGAAAAAATAGGGATAGTAGGAACATACCTCAAGAAGGCTATCTATGCTAAGCCTACAGCCAACATCATTCTTAATGGAGAAAAACTGAAAGTATTTCCTTTAAAAACTGGAACAAGACAGGGATGCCCTCTTTCACCATTTCTATTCAACATCATCCTTGAAATACTAGCCAGAGCAATTAGACAGACTAAAGAAATTAAAGGGATATGCGTAGGAAAAGAGGAACTCAACCTGTCACTATTTGCTGATGACATGATTCTCTATTTAGAGGATCCAAAGAACTCTACCAGAAAACTTCTAGACCTTATAAATGAATTCAGCAAGATAGCAGTATATGAAATCAACACACATAAATCTAAAGCATTTTTATACATAAGTGACAAAACAGCTGAAAGGGAAATGAGGAAAACAACTCCATTCACAATAGCCTCAAAAAAATAAAATACTTGGGTATCAATCTAACCAAAGAGGTAAAAGATCTCTACAATGAAAACTACAGAACATTAAAGAAAGAAATTGAAGAAGACCTTAGAAGATGGAAAGATCTTCCATGTTCTTGGATAGGAAGAATCAATATTATCAAAATGGCCATACTTCCAAAGGCGCTATACAGATTTAATGAAATTGCTATACAGATTTAATTAAAATCCCTATGATATTTCTCATAGAAAGAGTAAAACTTCTTTACAGAGCTGAGATGCTGTTATGGTTTGGATATGAGGTGTTGCCCCAAAGCTCCTCTGTTGATGCTAGAATATTCAGAGTTGAAATTATTATCCAGAGCTTTAACCTAATCAGGTCTATCCTCATTGGAATGAACTGGGTGGTAACTGTAGGCAGGTGAGACTTGGGTGGAGGAATTAGATCATTGGAAACGTGGCCTGGACTATATCTGTCCATGATATCTTCCTCTCTCTCTCTCTTCTCCCTCTCTCTCTCTCTCTCTCTCTCTCTCTCTCTCTCTCTTTCTCTCTCTCTCTCTCTCTATCTCTTTCTCTCTCCCTCCTTCCTGGCTGCCATGAATGGAGCAGTGTTCTTCTACCATACACTTCCTCCATGATGTCCTGCCTCACCTTGTGCCCAGAGCAATTGAATCACCTGACCATTGACTAAACCTCTGGAACCATGAGCCAAAGTAAACATTTCCTCTTCTAAGTTGTTCTGGGCAGATATTTTGTTTACAGTGATACAAAAGTGACTAACACAGGTGCCATGGCTTTTCCTAAGATGTTATGGAAAGATTGTCAAATTTTTATTCCAAGGAAGTTTTAAAGCATAAGAAGTCCTTTTGGCTAAGCAGGAGAAATTGAAATGTTCTCTCATTCTATAACTTCTGACATTTAAAAACCCTTCTATAATTGCCAATCAACCAATCAATGAGCACAAATTTTTTGAGTAATTTACTATATGCCAAATGATGTGGAAGGTAGCATAAGAAATAAGAAAAACACGGAAAAATCTTATAGTACAGACAGATTCAAAACTCAATAAGAACATGAAAAAGATGGATGCTTTTGTTCATAAACGAAAATAAGAATGCAATTTCATAATTAATAAGAAACAATATGTCTTACCCCATTTGGGCTGCATTAACAAAAAGTAAACCAGGTGGCTTATATACAAAAGAAATTTATTTCTTAATGTGCTGTAGGCTAGAAACTCTACGATCAAGACACAAGCAAATTTGGAACCTGATGAGAGCTCAATTCCTGGTTCATAGCACCTTCTAGCTATGTTCAGACATGATGAAGGGAGTTAACTAACTCTCTGGGTATCTTTTATAAGGGCACTAATCCCATTAGGTGGAACTTTCATGACATAATCACCTTCCAAAGGGCGTACTTCCTAATAACCATCACCTTGGGGTTAGGATTTCAGCATATGAATGGGGAGGCACAAATATTCAGAACATACCCATTCTTTTGTTGGAACTTCTGTGACACTCTTCTGTTTTCACAACTTGTTCCCAGAAAAGATGATAGTGGAAATGGTTCTTAAGAATTGAAATATGTAGAAATGGTTTTCCAGGCATAAAACACAGACCAAAAAATGAAAGGGATAGAGATGTGATGCAGTATGATACATGCTGGGAACACTAAAAGTATAATACTAGAATTTTGAGGTTGTGGTATGGAATGGGAAATTGTTATGTTAAGAAATGAGTCTAAAAAAGTGCATTGGAGTCATTAGTAAAAGGAACATGAATGATATGTCATCAAGTATGGGCTTCATCATATAAGATGTAGGTAGAGACCACTGAAAATCTCTTAAGTAGAATAATGGTGAAATCCTTGCCTTAGAAATGGAGTGTGGAGCCAGGCATAGTGGTGTACTCCTCTAATCCCAGTGACTCAGAATTTAAGGCAGGAGTATCATAAGTCCTAGGCCAGCCTCAACAAATTAGCGAGACTCTCAGCAACTTAGCAAGACCCTGTCTCAAAATAAATAAATAAAAGGACTAGGGATGAAGCTCAGCAGTAGTAGTAAAGTGTCCCTGGGTTTAATCCCCAGTACCAAAGGGGTTAGGGAAAGGAACTATAGAGGCAAGGTGGAAGATTTAATGGCGATAGTAGACAGGATGCTAAGAAAATGTATCAAGGAGAATTGATTATGATATAAAATAAGATACAGGCGAAAAAAGGCCATGTAGATACAGTCTTAAATCAGCATATGTTTTAGGACTGAAATTGGCAAGCTTATCAAATGCAAGAAAGTGTTGTGAGAAATGAGGGAAGGATATGGAAGAGCCAAAGATTTCTCTGGAATTTCTACCTCAGTAGAATAGAAGTCTTTTAAAAGAGGGATATGTCTTGTTTTCAGAATCTCAATGTTTTAATGATTCCTGGGACTTGGTTGGTATTCACTGAATTGACAGGTGGGTAGAGAGATGGATGAATAAATAGATGGGTAGATGAATGGTATGTAGATGGATGGGTGAATATGTGTGTAGCTAGATAGGTGGATAAAAGTATGAATAACATTATAAATCATCCAAGAGAATGCAGAAAAGAAACTGGTTTTGGGGACAGAAAAGAGAATAAACAGAAGGAAGTAATAAGACCCTCAGGGGACTCTAGTGATGATAGGAAGAACTAGGAGAACAATCAGAAAATTACCCCAGGTTCTTCTTTATGGTAATCGATAGCTTTGTTATTTCTCAGTGGCAATTTTTTATTTCATCCAATTCAACAAATTTCAGGGGCTGGAGTTGTGGCTCAGTGGCAGAGCGCTTGCCTGGCATGTGTGAGGCCCTGGGTTTGATACTCAGCACTGCATACAAATAAATAAAATAAAAGATCCATTGACAACTAAAAAAATTAGAAAAAACAAATTTCAAGAAAGAATATTTTCTTCAGAAAACAAAAATATAATTCTTTATGTATATCATATTAAAATTTTTGACTCTTATTAGATTTTCCAGCATTTTACCTAGAAATATGAAAAGCAGCTACCAATCTGTCCAATGGAATCATTAACATCCCTTCAATTTTAGTAAAGGACATGAGAATGCTGATTTTTCTCCCAGATACTCAAATCAAAAAGTTCTGTCCTTGCGTATCCTACACTAACCTTACCTTAACTTTCTTCCAATGTCACAACCATAGCTCTTGACATCAGATTTTCTGAGGCAGTACTTCTCAAACTTCAACATGCAACGTCCAATAGACTGGGGATGTAGCTCAGTGTTAGAGTGCTTGCCTAGCATCTGTGAAGGCCCTAGATTAGAGCTCTAGCACTGACAGAAAAATATTACACTATCTATAGACCTATTCAAAATGTGGATTCCAAGTTTGAGATTTGGAGTGGGGCTTCAGATTTTGTGTTTCTTTTCTTTCTTTCTTTCTTTCTTTCTTTCTTTCTTTCTTTCTTTCTTTCTTTCTTTCTTTCTTTCTTTCTTTCTTTTTTGTTGGTTTTTGTTGTTTTGTGGTATTGTGAATCCCAGTTTTACTATAACACTGAGCTACATTCCTAGCCCTTTTGATTTTGATTTTGAGACAGAGTCTTGCTAAGTTGCTCAGGCTGGACTTGAACTTGTTTCACTTGCCTCAGCTTCCTGAGTCATTGGGATTACAGATCTGCATAAGATTCTGTATTTATTTTTGTTTTCCTTTCTTTTTGCAGTGCTAGGGATGGAACCCAGGGTCTTAGACATGTTAGGCATATGCTCTGCCACTAAGCCATATCCCCAGTTCACGATTCTGTATTTCTAACAAGGCTTCAGGCAATACTTATGCTGATTCATGAATCACACTTTGAGTGTCAAGGATCTTAAAGTATCACTCAATACTGGTGACTTGACTGATGTTACTGTTATTATTGACAGGCTGTCAGCTGCCTTCTAATCCAAGTTTTCAGTTACCTCCTGCCCTTTCTCATAGCTTCCCTGGTTGTTTTTCCATTACCTGTTTCTTCTCTGATACTTCCAACTCTTCCAACTTAATAACAATATGTGAGAGCAGCTCTAACATGCTGTCTTACCCCTCATTCAGATCCTTAATGAAGCGGTCAAATATGACCTTTGCACCACTCCTTCCTGCCTTCCCTCATCATTTCTTAACCTAATGCTTTGTTAACAGTCCTTAGGTTTAGTTCATAGTCTCTTGTTTCTTAAGGTGTTCAAAAATTCACAATCAGTTAAGATTCAGAGGTCAAGGATCAAGTCTATGGTTTTAGTAGAACATTGGGATCCAAGAAGTTACAGTATTTGGGAGGTCTGCAATGTGTCAGCACAAACAGATGAGAAAAGTGATCATCATGGGCCACTGGGGAATGGCTTTATACTTCTGGGAAACAATTACATGACCTTGAAAAAATTACTTTTCCTATCCCAGCCAAGGCTTCATCACTTTTAAAATAGTACATTAAATTTAGATGATCTCTGTGGTCTGTTAAAATTAAGTAAAGGCCAACTTAGCCTCACATCTTTATTATGTATTTAAACTAAAGGTTCCTAATATTAGGCTCATGGATATACAAGAACTCTGTGGATAGAATTCAGAGTCCATGAACTTCTATTAGAGGGGTTTCATTTTTATCTTCTCTAACCTCTGGCTTGTAGTGATTTTTTTTTTCAATCAGGAATATAAACAATATACTAGAGTAATATTTGCAGTACCTGTGATTTCCTTACCAGTAGAAATCACAAATAGATATTATGTCACTGTCATGGTTTAGATACGAGGTACCCCCCCCAAAAGCTCATGAGTGGAACAATGTAAGAAAGCTTAGTGGTGAAATGAGTTATGAAAGCCTTAACATAATCAGTGAATTAATTCCCTGATAGGAATTAACTGGATTATAACTGTAGACAGGTAGTTTGTAAATGGATGAGGTGCATTCCTGGGGGCATGCCTTTGGGGTTTATATTTTGTCTCCAGTTAGTGGGACTCTCTCTCTCTCTGCTTCCTGGTGCCATGTTGCCAGCTGCTTTCCTCTACCACTTGCTTCCAACATGAAACCTCTGAAATGAAACTCTGAGCTCAAAACAAACTTTTCCTCCTCTAAAATTGTTCTTGTCAGGTCCTTTGGTCACAGGGGCAAAAAAGCTGATAAAAACAGTCATATTCCACTTTTTGAAGGTATCAAATATCATTGATGCTTACCACTACTTTAAAGTTTTGATGCTTATGAGACTGTCCACTATATCTTATCACTGAACATGCTAATGGAAGAGTACATTTATTAATATAGCCCAGCAGCTCTTAATTAGAGGGATTTTACCCCACATAGCACATTTGGCAATGTATGGAGACATTTTTGGTTGCTACAGTTGGGGAAGAGGTCCTACTGGCATCTAGTAAATAGTGGGAAGGGATTCTGAAAACATCTTACAGTGCACAGGACACCCCACCCCTCAAAAAATGAATTGACCAGTCCAAAATGTCAGTAGTGTTGACACTGAGAAAACTATAACCTTCAAATATTTTTTTGAAAATTGTATGTTAATATAATTGCTTTCCTCTGTAAACTTGTACATTTTATTTTATGCATTTATAAAGTTTATTCTCAAAAATTGCCTTGTTAGACTCAAAATTGTCTACAGCACAAAACATGTTAAAAACCTGCTGAGTGAGAAAAATATAGTAAAGGCCATCTGAATTCAGATCTTCTGGTTGGTAGAGCAGGAAACTGAAGCTGAAATATTTGACCTCTGAAAGCAGCATGACTCAAGAGAAAGAGCAGGGTTTTGGGAATCAAACAAGGTTCATGTACTAAGACCCAAATGTCAGCTTCACATTTACTGTCAGTAGAACTTTGGCCAAATTATTTAACTTCTCTTGGAATTAGTATTCTCAACTGAAAGATGGTGAAATTTTCCTTCATTTAGAGCAGGAATCAACACACTACAGATCACAGGCCAAATCTAGCTGTCAGCTAGTTTATATTAGTGAAGTTTTGTTAACACATAACCATGCCATTTGTTTACATACTGTCTCTGTCTGCCTCTGTATTATAATGGCAGAGTTTGTTACAACATAGACCACAAAACCTAAAATATTTACTCTCTGGCCTTTTTCAGAAAGTTTGCTGACCCTGACATAGAGTATAGCCATGAAGCTAAAGGAAACAAGGTGTGTAAATATTTAGCTCATTGCCTGGTGCAGAGTAAGCTAAACATAGTCCATTTTCCCCTTTGACACAGAATGATTATTGTAGGAAGACTAAACATTGTTTCAGGTCTCTATAATTTCTCTGAACTAGAGAGGAACCCAATAGTCAAAAACGATGAGGAATGATGTAACTGATTCACACTTAAATTCTGGAAAAAATTAAAATTAACCTGCAGTGCATTTAAATATGATTATATTTTGCACTTATCTGAGAAATACTTCCAATGAATTCCAAACAAGTAAATAAATGTTTCCAGAAGGTAAACATGGCAGAAAGCTAACATAATGCCTGGAACTGAACTTGATGCTCAATGTTGAGCTTCCAGAAAGCCACATTAAATTGGAAAACATGAACCAATGTAACACCTGTTATCAGAAAGAAAGTCCAGAAGATTCAGGGGATAAAGGGTTTTTATTCTGATACAAATTTTAAGAATAATAACTCACAAAGGTGTGTATAGACAGAATTTTGGCATTAAAAGCAATAATTGGGACTAATAAAAAATGACTGTCAAGATTATCTGAGGGGCGAGGTTTGTGACTCAGTGGTGGTAGTGTGCATGCATAGCATGTGTGAAGCACTGGGTTGGATTCTTAGTACCAAATAGATAAATAAATGAATAAAATAATGGTCCATCAATATCTAAAAAATATTTAAAACAAAAAGAGAATCTGAGATTTTCAGGCCCTCCACCATCTCTTAAACCTCCTCAATATGAAAAAAGTGAGGAGAAAAGGAACCATAGTGGGCAATTATTAAACCCATAGCTTTCCAGAGGTGCAGCCATACAACCCAGCTTTCTAGAGTTGAATTATGCATAACACCTAATCCTTTCTTCTTCTTCAAAAAGAAGGCAAACCATACCCAAGTTACTGAATTTTGCATAGTTTTCTGTAAATATATATGCTCATTCTGTATACTTTTAAGATCTTTGAACTTGGTAAAATATTGCTTTAATATTCTCAAGACCCACCATGTTCTTCAATATTTATATCTGATCCAATTGAATTCTCTACCTGGCTATCTACCTTGTCACACCAACTTTCCAGGCCTTTTTATTAGCACACCGAATCACAGAATTTTGTTTATTCTAGAGATATTCTCCATGGCACCATCAAATTCAATCACTGCCTCTAGAGCATCTGCAGAATGAGTACTTTTCTCTTTTATGTCTCCCTATCATCAGGACCAAAGTATAAGATATATCAAAGTCTCTCAGGATGGTATGTGCCCTAGGGCAGTCTCTGTGAACCAAGTACAAAAAGGAAAATCTCCACAGATTTCCAAGTTTAATTCACATGGGCATAAGTCCCTTGGAAACCATGTAGTACATGTTTCCAAGCAAGGGGGATGAGCTCTGTGTGCCACTTTAATGAGCCCACAAACTGCGGTTTAAGCGACAGACTCACATATTTCGGTTTATTTTGGAAAAAGCACAATAATGATATTTAATAGTGAACTGCAAGGAAATAGGAGGAGGAAATGGTATGGAGAAATATTTTTTCCAATTTGGGGTTCCATGCCTTAAGGGAAATTTGAAAATCTAAGTGTGAGTCCAAATCAGTGGCATATCTAGAACATAGAAATGAAAACTCTCTAATTATCAGTGAACCACTTAGCATGTCTTTATTGAGCTGGTCTACTTAAAGCCACTGCTAGTCACAGCTGGAAAAAAAGAAACTGGTAAACAGTGCAATTTAAAACCATTGTTTTGAGCTGCACTTTCAATATGTCAATGAAAAAGTTGTCCAAATTTTGGCATCATTTTCTAATGAATGCTAGTTTTATGATAGCCATCATCTAATAAAAGATATTGTCTTTCAAATTGTGAGACCTTTTATTTCTTGCCAACTGCCTTTATTTCTGTTCCCTTAGACAGCTCTACGGTAGTCTGTCTTATGACCAGAGCATTTTCCAATTATTGGTTTATAAACAAAATATTGAAATATGGAATGTACTTTCCCAAATAAATAATGTGAAAAGTGGTGGCAAAATCCCAAGCCTGCCTCAAAAAGGTATTTGCTCAACATATAATTAAGTTGTATTTGGAAATATATTTTTCCATGCAGCAATATATATGATCCACTAATCTCAATCTTGTTACCCTAGTAGCACAAGTGGCAGAGTCCAACCAACAAACCCAATGGAGTTGGGTCCAGTGAGGCCTCTATGTGCCACTCATCACATCTTCCTCCATTAAAATACTGGTACCCAACATGTACAGCCATGGTGGGGGTTACATATAAATGTGAAAGGACCAATAATAATAGAAAATGTTTATTAAGTACTTATTAGGTGCCATTTACTAATCAAGTCACTCACTCAACAGTTCTACAGAGTAGTGCTTCCTCCTTCCACAGTAGAGGAACTGAGGCACAAAAATGCCAAGTAACTTGTTCAAGGTCACAATGCTAGCAAATAGCATTACCAATTCAACTCAAATGATCTAGCTGCAGAGTCATGATCTTTGTGGTTATAAAGCAGGGGTCAGCAATCCATAGTCTACCACCTGGTGTTGTACAACTGAAAGGTAAAGCTATTTTAATCATTTTAAAAGGTTGTGGGAAAGAATAATAATATTTTGTGACAGGTGAAATATGATGAAATTTAAATTTCAGTGTCCACGAATAAAGTCACATTGAAACATCACCATACCTATTGATGTACATATTATTTATCTGTAGCTGCTTTCAGGCTGGAAATATTCAGATAAAATATTTATAACATAATGATAAGGTATAAAAAGTACATAGGAAGTACTATTCACTAATATATACAAAATATTTAAACATAAAAGTACTGGCAAAAGTATCTTAAACAACTAACAATGAACTGTAGGAAAAGAGTGATTTATTTTTTAATTATCAACTAATTTTTAATCACCACCAAGAAAGACAAAGCAGCTTTACTTGTTGGGTTTACACCTTTCAATTGTTAACAATTGTGATGTTGAATATTGTTTAGCAAATGCTTGCCAGTGCTCAAAAACATACAATATCTATAAATGTTATAATACTGTATTGAAAGTTTTTACTAAACTTTATGAAAAATGTTATTAATTCTGAAAATCTAAGTTTAGAATATAGTTCTTCCTACAGGAATCATTTTATATAACTGTCATAGAATGTTTTTATATTAGGACATAATCTCACACTATTAATATTACATATAATTTTATTTCATTTTTGAGTTTTAAATTAATCTATAAAAACACACAAAACATGACAAAAATGAAAACAGCAGCTTTTAAAATTTTTTGTGAGAAAGAAATATGGTGACAAAAGTGTAAATAAGAATTAAGAAAGTATTTGAATACCTGCGCTTCATATAGGAGTCATAAAATCTCTGATGCTTTATTTCTGAGCTTTGCTTAAGAAATAATAGATGATTTATTGATGACCTATAATTTTCCAAGAAACTGTTACAAAGGTTTCATAGATGGATCTTTCATAGATTATATTATCAAAACTATTACATGACATTGATACTGATTAATTGTCTTTAAAAAGAATAAAACAGCTGGAATTTCATATCCTGGCTATCATTTGCTGAGTCTGTTCATAGGAATCTTTTAAGATTGTTTTTACACTGCCTGAAATTCAAGTATAGTAGAGTAATTTATTTTCCTTTAGGTTCAATTTCTTCCTGTTTGTTACTTTCTGGTTATAAACATATTTTAAGTTTCTTAGATGTTATTCTTGGTGCCTTTTCCTTTCATGGAATTGGTTGTTCTTCAATACAGATAACTTTTTTTTTCCAAGACTTTCCTTTATATTTTATATTTACTGCTTTTTCTGGTGGAATTAACTTTCTTTCATGGTTTAACAAGGATTTAAGAAACATTGTCATAGAGAAATTCCCAAACAAGTGAAGATTTAATCTTTCCTATAAAGGTTTGGCATATTCAAATTCTGGAAACCTTCAATTACTTGACTATTTTGAGGCAGTTGAGTCTTTCAGGCTAATCTTTCACTGTTTTTTGTTTTTAACTTTTGTTTATTTATTTTCATTAACTTTTTTTGACAATGATATTTTTTAAAAAATATTTTCATACATGTATATAGAGTAGTAATGTCTGTCTCATCCTTCCCCTCACAATCCAGCCCACCCCTTCCCTCACTCCCATCTGTACAATCCAAAGTTCTACCATCCTTCCCCTCACAATCCAGCCCACCCCTTCCCTCACTCCCATCTGTACAATCCAAAGTTCTTTCATAAAGAACTTTGATTAAAAGTTCTTTGATTAAAAGAAGTGATTAAAAAAACTCAATTGCCCATATTCTCTGCAATGATCATGTATGGCTTTTGCAATAACCAACTTAATAAACATTAATTTAACTAACTTAATAAAAACTAAACAAGTTGGCACAGGATAGGTAAATCTGTCAAAGAATAGAAGGAATTCTAAGTGGCAAAAATAAGTAGACATTTAATGAAAGCCTCTAGGATCCAAGGTTCTAACTCTATTATGTCCATTTTAATTACCTGTACTTGTAAATCATCCTGGAGAACTAAAAATTATAAATGATACATAAAAGAAAATTAGAAGACACACTCATAAATATAGAATTAATTTATTTTTAAATCTTTATTTTTCATATATATCCTTTTGATTTTTAAATTGGAGGAAATGTACTCCTTAAGATTTATTTGTTGATCCAGCCCGGTGCCTTTCCCCCTCATGGACAGGCCACACCCCCCTGCGAACAGAATGCGCTGTGGCTCCCCATCTAACAATGCATTGGGACACCTCTGCCACCATGTCAGATTATCCCTGCCACTTGCCGCCATCTTTACTTGTGGCAACTTCCATCTTGGGACACCTGTCAGAAACTAGAAGCTCATTATCAAGGTACCTACAGGTTAGCCACTGCTATGGCCACCAACCTAGGAACATGGCGACTTACATCCAGGAATAACAGCCAGAACCTGAACTATCATCACCAAGGGTCCTGCCGGCTTGGTTGCATCTGAGGTCTCCCTGCTAGGTGTGCTAATAGCCACCATCTTGCTGCAGAGGCAGGAGAGAGCTTGCAAGGGGTTGGTAGGTGGGAAAAGGGTGTGAGGGCATCTTGTTCCTGGTTTACCCAATCAACTAGCCTGGAACCCATTGCGCTCCCAGAGACAACTTGGGAGTATTTGTTGGTACCCAACATCAGCCTGTTCCATGACCATGGAGTACCTGATCACACTGGTTTGGCAGCCAGCAGGGCCCTCCAGCTCCTCAACCCCCATCACCCAATGATCCACTAGCCACCAACCCAGCCCAGTGCCTACAGCTACATGACTGGCCCACAGTTTTCAATGCCTGGTCCTAATTTACCCAATACAGAACAGCTTTCTGAGATAGGCTCACAGGTCCCAGTGCTCAGCCCTCAGGACCTCCAGGGAGAGAGGTTCCTAATTGGAAAGTTAAAAGGGCAGGGGCAGGAGAGATACAATTTAGAGACTAAATTAGAGACCAGAAATCCTGGGGTCCACAAGTGAGGGAAAGGGCTAAGACCAGGCTCCTGTGTCACACAAGTGGACCCCAAAGAAGAGTCCTGTGGTACAGTCTTCCAGTTAGACTGGCAATTGCTATACCCTGACTCCAGGAGTCCCGCCTCCAAGTCTAATCTTCCCACCTCAGTAACTGTCATCATCCTGAGGGTGGAGTTACCAGACAACTCCAGACAACTCTGTCCATCAGAAGAGAGGGAGACAGAGAAGATATTGAACTCCAACAGAAACAATTGTTCATTTCTCCTTCAAGGTTCTTTTTTTCTTTCCCCCTAATTTTTTCTTTTTTCTTTTTTCATGTCCTATTCTCATATCACATCCCCATCATCATTGAAATCTACTGAAGATTGGGAGTTTTGAATACTATAGTATAGTTTTGTTGTAGATTTCTTTTACTCTATTTTCCTCTTATTTATATGTTTCCTCAGAGTCTCTTTCTCCATTTTCTCCTAACAACCAACTTCTTTTGATTCCTCTTTCACTCTCCCAATGATCTAGTACTTCTATATTCTCACTTCTTACCTCATTAACATCACATCTAACACCCTCCCCCATCCTCTTTTTGCCCACCATTAGAAAGTGTACACCTTATTGCAAACCCATTGTTTTAACTGTAGATAATAATTAAACACATCATCTCTATTTAATATAATACTATTAACATCTTTATAGGGGCTATTTGGGTTAAGGCTGCATATCATTTGCATTGGGTGTTATTAATATGTTCTTCCCCTTAAATGTGAGGTATTGAAAACCTGCAGGGACACTATAAATCTATGAGGCAGAAACTATAATACCTTGGATCCACACTGCTAGAGGGGAAGATACATGAACAACATGAAAAAACAAGGGAAGAAAGTAGCCCAAACAAACCAAGATGCTATATTAATAGAATCCATTGACAGCATGGTAGAATAAAAGTCAGAGAAGGAGTTCAGAATGCACATAATTAAAATGATCTGTGAAGTAAAGATAATATAAGATAGCAGGTGCAGGGAACAAAAGATTACTTTAATAAAGAGTTAAAAGAACAAATGCAGGAATCAAAAGATTATTTCAATAAAGAGATAGAGATTCTGAAAAAGAAAACAGAAATCCTTGAAATTAAGGAAAAACTAAACAAAACTTAAAACTCAACAGAAAGCATCACCAACAGACTAGATCACTTGGAAGACAGAACCTCAGACAATGAAGACAAAATATATAATCTTGAAAATAACATTGACCACACAGAGAAGATGGTAATAAATCATAAACAGAACCTCTAAGAACTATGGGATAACATGAAAAGACCAAATTTAAGAATTACTGGGATTGAGGAAGGCACAGAGATACAAACCAAATAAATGAACAATCTCTTCAATGAAATAATACCATAAAATTTTCCGAACCTAAAGAATAAAATGGAAAATCAAATAAAAGAGGATTACAGGACACCAAATGTACAAAATTACAACAGATCCACACCAAGGCACTTTAAAATGAAAAAGCCCAGCATACATATTAAAGACATAATTTTAAAGGCTGCAAGAGAAAAGTATCAGATTACATGTAGGGGGAAACCAATAGGAATATAAGCAGATTTCTCAACCCAGACCCTAAAAGCTAGGAGGTCCTGGAACAATGTATACAATATATTCTGAAAGAAAATGGATGATACCCAAGAATCTTATATCCAACAAAACTAACCTTCAGATTTGATGACAAAATAAAAACCGTCCCTGATAACTAAAGCTAAAAGAATTTACAAATAGAAAGCCTGCACTTGAGAATGTTCTCAGGAAAATATTCCATGAGGAGGAAATGAAAAACAACAATGAAACTCAGCAAAGGGAGGAACTACCTAAAGGAAAATCCAATCAAAGGAGAAACCAAATCAATTTAAAAACCAAAAATAAGCCAAAATGACCAGGAATATAAATCATATCTCAATAATAACCCTGAATGTTAATGGCCTAAACTCATTAATCAAAAGACACAGACTGGCAGATTGGATTTTTTTTAAAATACCAAGCAATATGCTACCTCAAGATACTCATAAGAAAAGGCATCCACAGACTGAAGGTAAAAGGATGGGAAAAAATATGTCATGCACACAAACTCCATGAAAAACAGGAGTTTCCATCCTCATATCAGATAAAGTGAACTTTAATCCAAAATTAGTCAAAAGGAATAACGAGGGACATT
This sequence comes from Sciurus vulgaris, assembly GCF_902686455.1. Lineage (NCBI taxonomy): Eukaryota > Metazoa > Chordata > Mammalia > Rodentia > Sciuridae > Sciurus > Sciurus vulgaris. Next base: position 129,721,219 of record NC_136471.1, on the reverse strand, counting down.
TCATACTGCTTAAGGGAATCACACACCAACAAGACATAACAATCATAAATATATATGCCCCAAACAATGGAGCATATACATATATCAAGCAAATTCTTCTCAATTTCAAAAGTCAAGTAGACCACAACACAATAATACTTGGTAAATTTAACACACCTCTCTCAGCACTGGATAGATCTTCCAAACAAAAACTAAAAAAGAAACTATAGAATTAAAAACTACAATCAATGATTTAGACTTAATGGATGTATATAGAGTATTTCATCCAACATCAAGCAAATACACTTTCTTCTCAGCAGCACATGAATCCTTCTCTAAAATAGACCGTATATTATGCCACAAAGCAATTTTTAGCAAATTCAAAAATATAGAGATACTATCTTGAATTCTATCATATCATAATGGAATAAAATTAGAAATCAATGATAATATTAAAAATAGAGGGCTGGGGATGTAGCTCAGTTGATAGAGTACTTTCCTTCCAAGCACAAGGCCCTGGGTTCAATTTCCAGCACCACAAAAAAAAAAAAAAAATAGAAACTACTCCAACACCTGAAGACTAAATAATATGCTATTTAATAATACATGGGTAGCAGAAGACATCTAGTAGGAGATAAAAAAAATTCTTAGATGTAAACAAGAACAGCAAAACAAGAACAGCAATACAACATACCAATTCTCTGGGACACTATGAAAGCAGTACTAAGAGGAAAGTTCATTGCACTGAGTTCACTCAAAAAAAGAATAAAAAATCAACAAATAAATGACCGAACATTACATCTCAAAGCTCTAGAAAAAGAAGAAGAGATCAACACCAAAAGTAGGAGAAGATAGGGAATAATTAAAATCAGAGCTGAAATCAATATAATTGAAACAAATCAACAACAAAAGCAGAAGACAGGAAATAATAAGATCAGACAATCAATGAAATTGAAACAGAAGAAACAATTGAAAAAATTGACAAAACAAAAAGTTGTTTCTTTGAAAAAATAAAATTGATAAACCCTAAGCCACACTAAGGAAGAGAAGGATAGAGAAAACTCAAATTACTAAAATTTGTGAAAAAAGGAAATATCATCATGGATACTATTGAAATATAAAATATAATTAGAAGCTATTTTGAAAATCTATACTCCATCAAAATAGAAAATCTGGAAGACATGAACAAATTTCTAGAGACATATGATCCACCCAAACAGAATCAGGAGGACATACACAATTTAAAAAGATCAATTTCAAGCAATGAAATAGCAGATGACATCAAAAACCTACCAATCAAGAAAAGCCCAGAACAGGACAGATTCTCAGCTGAGTTCTACAAGACCTTCAAAGAAGAACTTATACTGTTACTCCTCAAAGAATTCCATGAAATAGAAAAGGAGGGAACTCTTCCAAACTCAATCTAGGAAGCTAGTATCACCCTGATAGCAAAACCAGACAAACACACATCGAGGAAAGAAAACTTCATAACAATATCCCTGATGAACATAGATGCAAAACTTCTTAACAAAATTCTGGCAAATTGCATACAAAAACATATTAAAAAGATAGTGTACATGATCAAGTGGAGTTTATCCCAGGGATGCAAGGTTGGTTCAACATCCAGAAACCAATAAATGTAATTCATCACATCAATAAAGTTAAGAATCATATGATCATTTCAATAGATGCAGAAAAAGCATTTGATAAAATACAGCATCCCTTCATGCTCAAAACACTAGAAAAAATAGGAATAGTAGGAACATACTTCAACATTGTAAAGGCCATTTATGCTAAGCCCATGTCTAATATCATTCTAAATGGTGAAAAACTGAAAGCATTCCCCCTAAAAACTGGAACAAGCTAGGGATGCCCTCTTTCACCACTTCTATTCAACATTGTCCTTGAAACTCTAACCAGAGCAATTAGACAAACCAAAGAAATTAAAGGGATATGAATTGGAAAAGAAGAACTCAAACTATCCCTGTTCGCTGATGACATGATTATATATTTAGAGGAACCTGGAAATTCCACCAGAAAACTTTTAGAACTCATAAGTGAATTGAGCAAAGTAGCAGGATGTAAAATCAACACTCATACATCTAATGCATTTCTATTCATAAGTGATGAATCCTCTGGAAGAGAAATTAGGAAAACTACCCCATTCACAATAGCCTCAAAAAAAAAAAATACTTGGGAATCAATATAACAAAAGAGGTGAAAGACCTCTACAATGAAAACTACAGAAAACTAATGAAAGAAATTAAAGTAAACCTTAGAAGATGGAAAGATCTCCCATGTTCTTGGATAGGAAGAATTAATATTGTCAAAATGGCCATCCTACCAAAAGCACTATACAGATTCAATGCAGTTCCAATTAAAATCCCAATGACGTACCTCATAGAAATAGAGAAAGCAATCATGAAATTCATTTGGAAGAATAAGAGACCCAGAATTGCCAAAGCAATCAGCAGGAAGAGTAAAGCAGGAGGTATCACATTACCAGATCTTAAACTATAGTAGAGAGCAATAGTAACAGAAAACGGCATGATACAGGCACCAAAATAGGCAGGTAGACCAATGTTACAGAATAGAAGACACAGAGACAACCCACATAAATAAAGTTATCTCATACTAGACAAAGGTACCAAAAACATACAATGGAGAAAAAATAGCCTGTTCAATAAATGTTGCTGGGAAAACTGGAAATCCATATGCAGTAAAATGAAATGAAACCTCTATCTCTCACCCTGCATAAAACTCAACTTAAAATGGATCAAGGATATAGGAATTAGACCAGAGACTCTGCACCTAACAGAAGAAAAATTAGGCCCAAATCTTCATCATGCCGGCTTAGGGCAAGACGTCCTTAAGAAGACTCCCATAGCGCAAAAAATAAAATCAAGGATGAATAAATTGGATGGACTCAAACTAAAAAGATTCTTCTCAGCAAAGGAAATAATCAATTATGTGAAAAGAGAGCCTAGAAAGTGGGAGAAAATTGTTACCACATGCACTTCAGATGGAACACTAATCTCCAGAATTTATAAAGAACTCAAAATCTTAACACCAAAAATACAAATGACCCAATCAATATGGACTAAGGAACTGGGCAGATACTTCATAGAAGAAGATATATAATCAGTCAACAAATATATGAAAAAAAATGTTCAACATCTCTAGTAATTAGAGGAATACAAATCAAAACCACCATAAGATTTCATCTCACTCCAATTAGAATGACTATTATCAAGAATATAAGCAATAACAGGTGTTGGCAAGGATATGGGGGGAAAGGCACACTCATACATTCCTTGTGGGATTGCAAATTGATGCAACCACTCTGAAAATCAGTATGACAATTCCTTAGAAAACTTGGAATGGAACCACCATTTGACCCAGCTATCCCACTCCTTGGCATATCCCCTAGAACGTAAAATCAGCATACTACAGAGATACAGCCACATCAATGTTTATAGCAGCTCAATTCACAATAGCTAGATTGTGGCACCAACCTAGATGCCCTTCAACAGATGAATAGATAAAGAAACTGTGTTATATATACACAATGGAATACTACTCAGCCATAAAGAAGGATAATGTTATGGCATTTGCAGGTAAATGGATGGAGTTGGAGAATATCATGATAAGCAAGATAAGTCAATCCCAAAAAAACAATGGTCAAATATTTTTTTTCTGATAAGTAGATGATGATAGATAATGGTGGGGAGCAGGGGATAAGAGAAGAATAGAGGAACTTTTGATTGTGTAGAGGGAATTGAAGGGAGAGGGCAGGACATAGGAAAGGTGGTAGAATGACACCAACATCACTACCCTATGTACATGTATGATTACACGAATGGTGACTCTACATCGTGTACAAAAAGAAATGAAAAGTTGTACACCATTTGTGTACATTGAGTAAAATGCATTCTGCTTTTGTGTATAACTAAATAAAGCAAACAAATAGTAGCATAAAATAAAAGCCTAAAACAAGATTTATTTGTCATATCTTTATTTTAATTCTTTTTTAAATCACTGAGCCACATCTGCAGCCCTTTTTTTAATTTTGATACAGGGTCTCACTAAGTTGCTTAGGGCCTCACTAAGTTTCTGAAGCTGACTTTGAACTTGGTATCATCCTGCCTCAGCCTCCTGAGCTGCTGGATTACAGGCATATGCCACCACACCTGGTTATTAGATTCTTGATGTGAATATCCTTACATCAATAAACTTCTTATGGGTTATACTGTCCTACTATATTTTTCATATTGGAATACAAAATGTCTGAAAGGTATTGCTTCCTCAAATCTTAGTTAGACATGAAGGATTCTTATGGATATTTGGGCATTGTAGGAAAGGTGGAAGTGATTTTAAATGAAAATAATTTTGTAAGGTATTTTATAATTCTTTAAAAAGTTCTTATAAGGGCCTTCTTTAGCCAGTGTAAAAATCCAGTACTCTATATTGTGCTTTTATAGCTATGCACTTCATTCACTGCAACATGGTGACTTAATGCTTCATGATCTCTGAGGTTCAGAAAAGTTTACTTCTCCTAAGTTACAAAGGTGCTAAATGCTAAAACCTGACATCCTATCTAGATCTACTGAAATGGTGCTTCTCAGCTGTGTAGCAATATGGTAACTTGACACCATCCAGTTCAGAATTCTACTCTCTACTGTTCTTTGGCTCTCATTAAAAGCTGTCACTAAGGCACAGCAACACTTTTCAATATTTTCTCCACCTTTCTGTGAACTGATTGAACAAAAATTGAGCTACTTGGAACTGGTAGGGTACTGAGTATCTTGTGGAGAGCATGGCAGTTTCCAATTGAAGGTGAATAGACAAGGTTACATGTTGGCTTGTTGGACCAGGCAATGGGTATAGTGTTTATTTTATTTTATCTTATTTTATTTTATTTTACTTGTGGTACTGGTGATGGAAACTACAGGTACTCTACCACTGAGCTACATCCCCAATCCTTTTTTTGAATTTTCCTTTTTCAGACAGGATTTCACTAAGTTGCCCAGGCTGACCTGGAATTTGCATTCTTCCTGTCTCAGTCTCCTGAGATATAGGTTTTAATAAAGTTAGGCAGGCATGGGTTTGGGAAGTGGTTAGCTATTGATAAACTTGTGTTGGGAGGTAACATTTGGGATGATAAAGGAAGCAAATAGGGCCCAGATGTCTAATGCGGCTTGATATTTCATCATGAGCTTCTTAGCAAGATGGCTCAGTGCCTCAGACAGTTCCAGTAGAGTAGCTATTTGTGAAGACAGGTTTTCTCAGATGCCTAGATTAAGGTTGCGGATGGAACTCAGTGGTAGAGGGTGTGCATGTGGCCTTGGGTTTGATCCCCAGCATGAGGGGGAAAACAAAAAAGAAGAAGCCCTATTTGTATTTTAATTTAGTTTTGCAAAACTACTTCTTTGAAAAACTTCCTATTCTCCCCTCTGTCTTCAAGGATCTCATTTACAGAATTATGAGAATGGAGCTACAACTAACAAACTGTCTTATGACAATGTTCACATACTTAAGATTACACAGATTATTATATAGAATAGCCATCACTTCTAGCAAAAAGTGTGTCTATAAAAGGAAGTATTCCATCAGATTGGTTTGTGGCATCAAGGTAAAGATCTAGTTACCATCTCCCAGACTTCTTTTCTGGGCCAGTACAGAAGTACTAACATCCCAGACTCTCCTTTGTAAGTTCTTAAGAGTAAAAAATGACATTTGTTTTATGAATTATATTCCTAAAATATACACATTCAGATATTCTTTTTCTTTTACTGATGATGACTGTCATAATTTCTCATAAAATTACATTATTCAAATTTTAGGTCACCTTCCTTTATTATCTATAGCTGAAATCAATGTACTTTTCCTTGATTAGTTCTCAAAACAAGTTTATATTTCGTATAAGAGTTCTTTAATACAAATGCCCAGAGTGTGTCTTCATAGATGGTCATATTTTTTTCTGTAAATTTTCCAATTGCTGCATCTGTTTCAGAAAATGAAAGTTCTGAATCAGAAATACCAAAAGACTTAATGTGCTTTATGCTGCTGTTGTTGGCAGTATCCAGGTGCCAAGAGCATTTCCCAAACTGTGTTTTACCAAACACTAGTCCAATACAAAACTCTGTGAAAGGAAATTGAAGAAAAACTATGACTTACTTTCTACCTTTCATTGGAGAATCACAGTGCTCATTATCATTATTTGTCTAAATAAAGAGAGTTTAATTATACTCTCAGTTCAGCATTTTCCAAATCCTTTGGGCAGCACAACCATTTTTAATTTAGCAGTACCTATTGCTATCTCTCCAATCTATCATTTTAACATAAAATACCTCGAGATAGTGAATTGATGGGCATAATATAGAGGATACGTGTTAATGCATAAAGTTAGTGAGATTTATATCTCTTAAAAAGAACCTAAGGTTTTTTTGTTATTCTAACTTAAATATTTGTATGCGTGATAGGATACATTTTAGTTAGATTCAAAATTGTATTTATTTCTTTCTTAAATAGACACTTAGGGACTTACAGAAATATTTTCCTAACAGGGAAAGTAACTAGGTATAGTTATACATTGAAAAGGTATGGATTGCTTGTGTATAGATGGGGGCTTCAGACACATGAGTTTAAAACCACAATTAAATTAATCAATATTGATAGACAAAAAATTCTATTAGTATGCTAGATTTTTATGTTGGGTATGGAAATTAACCAAGCCAAAGTGAAAAAAATCAAGAGACTGATTCTTGATGACTTTAAAAATGTTAGCATTTTCTTGAAAAATAAAACTCTCATGGATTAAAAATAATCTGATATTTTTCATAGGAATAAGTGGAATAAGTTACTTTGGATTTACTGAGTTGTACTACTATTGAATATTTCATAATAGCATGCCAACTACAAGAAATACATTACTATGTTTACGGCTTCAATTCTGAAAGCACTTTTCTAACCTGCTTATTAAAAAAGTATTTATGTTTTGAGCCAAATGATGTAGCAAAAAAAAATTGTACACTTGTTTTTTCCTTTGGTTCTTGGATGCAGAAGATTGATTTGATAATATTCCTAAATTAGTAAAACTTTACTATCTTTGATTCTTGTAAGACTTCCTCCTGATATACATGCTCACATAAGGATCTATATACATCTATTCATATTTATTTCTTTTATAACATATAAGCATGGATGAATAAAGTATATATATTCACATATATGCATGCAAATATATTTTATGTCCTCTTTATATTGTATATATATATATATGAATGTATACTATATATATAATAAGTTTGTGTTTATATGAATATACGTATGTGTATTAAAGGTTTTTTCTCTCCTCGGGAAATGTGTTTCCTGAGTATTTTTATTCCTATGTGTTCTCGGGAAACATGTATTATTTTGTGAGCATGTTTTCATAATTTATCATGTAAATAATATTTACATGTATTTCTTATTTTTTCATTCATTTCTATAGTTTTAGAAATAACTTTTTACTTTGAAAAATTGGAAGAATAATAAACCAGTTATGCAATGAGAGAAAAGTACGTTGAGCCCCTGTATGCCCATTAGGTAGCTTCAACAATTAACTTCTCTTCAGCCTTATTTCATTTGTGCCCTGAACTTATCTCCCGCCTAGATTTCTTGAAGCAAAGCTCAAAATATCATATCAGATATATAGATCTATATCTATATACACAAACAATTTAATAACAATACCAAGAAAGTTAGTAATTTCTTTTTCGTTGTTTTTTAAATTTATTTTATTTTTATTTTTACAAAATGCATTTTGACTCATAGTACACAAATGGGGGGTACCACCAAATATCCAGTCTGGGTTATGTTTTCTCCAATGGTTTCAGGAATTATTTTGTAGTTTGGGTAAATTAGTGTTCAAATGACAGCCATAAGTAGCAGTTGATTGATATGTCTCTCAAATCTCTAGAATTTTGCTTTCTTTTAATATATATTTTTAAAATATTCTACTTACTGTATAGGTTTGCCTGTTTTATGGATATTGTTTATCATATATCCATGGTAGTGTTTAACATATTACTATATTCCTGTATTTTCTGGAAATTGGTAGTTAGATCTAGATATTTGATTGAGTTCCAGTTAATTTTGTTTTTTAAGGGAAGAATATTTCATTGGTGATATGGAGTACTTATATTTGGATATTTGGAGGCACATGATATTTCTATGTGCATAATGTTAATAGCCACTGATGATCCTTGCTTAAATATTAATTCACCAGGTGATAGGAAATGGCGATATCCTAATTCTGTCATTTCAACTGCATAAATTAACTGGATCATTTCCATAAGGACAAATGTCCTCTCATCAACTATTTGTTATACTGATTGCATTCTGAATGAAAGGCTTTCACTTTATGCTCCAGTTTTCAAAATAATGATGACTTGGTTCCCTAATATCCCCCAAAGGTGACCAATGACGACATTCTTATTCTCTCTCTCTTTCTCTCTCTCTCTCTTTCTCTCTCTCTCTCTCTCTCTCTCCTCTCTCTCTCTCTCTCTCTCTCTCTCTCTCCTCTCTCCTCCTCTCTCTCTCTCTCTCTCTCTCTCTCTCATTGTTTGGTGCTAAGGGTCAAACACAGAGCCTCTGGCATGTCAGGCAAGTACTGTACCACTAAGCCACATCCCCAGGCCCCAATGACTGACATTTTCTTGTGTCACTGTGAATTTTCTTTCTGGTGTAACAAGATGTGTCAGGGCCATTTCTGCATTACCTATCTCAGACCCTGGGTCAGCCATTTCTACGAGATGCCCTGCCTGATTGAGTATGTAAATTCAAAATCTGGGAGTTAGGGTTTTAATAGGAATTCTCATTACTACTGGGATGGGCATAGTTATTTGAGTTCCTTTCAGTAAGCAGTTAGGAAATATGTATTTTTTAAAGATAAAATACACCACAACTTCATATGTTCAATTCAAATTCAGAACTGCAGGATTTTTATATATCTTCATTGATCTTACATCTTTATCTACTTTTTCCATATCTAACAGCACCAGTAAAAGTATTCTTTGGCTTTATTCCATAATTCATACACAGTCTCAAAATAATAATACTAACACCACCTTCAAAATATACTGGAAACAATTAAATAAATATACTTTACAGTTATTTTGTCCTTAGAATATATTCCACTACTAATTTTAATTAAATTGCTGTGATTTAAATTTATTTGAAATGTTTTCCTTCTTTATACTAATGTCACTTAGCTCAATTGATGGTTAGATTCTTTTCCTTCACTTTCTTTTGATTTATGGAATGTCTTTTTATTTTATTTAATCTTGGTCTGTAACTATTTAAAATATTTGCTTGTTTCTGAAGTGAAAAATACAAAATGAGATTTATTCAGAGAAGACTAACTTTTCTCCCTGTCCTCTTCACCTTGTTTAGTCTCTTCCCCATAAAAACATTTAATTTTTATTCCTGTATCATCTCATTAATTTTATTTATATATATATGTATATATATCCCTTTTGTAAATAAATAGTAGCATACAAAATATGCTTTGCTTTTCATTTCATAAGAAATTCTGGAGATCACTCCCCAAGGATATATAAAAGTAATTCTCACTCTGTTTTACAGCTGCAGAGAATGCTAATGGACATTTGGGTTGTTTCTAGTCTTATGCTACTATATATAGCACCATGTAGCCCTGATTTTGTGAGAACTGTATATATTCCAATACATAATCTAGTCTATTACTTTTAACTGCAGCAACATATTCCATGTATCATTTTGCTTCTCCAGCTCCTCTCCATGAGAACTTTCAACTCCTTCACACTTAACCCATGTCCTTACTCCTATCCCACTCAAAGTCAGAGGTGGCACTGTATGCCCAGGCCCCAGTCCTGCTGTATGGCATGAAACACCAGCTCTATGTAAGCTGTAGTTTTACTTGGGCTTATTACCTTATCCTGCCTGGTTCTATGGTTTGAATGTCCAGCCAAAACTCATGTGGAAATTTAATCTCCCATTGTTAGATATTAAGAATTAGGACCAGGTGGAACTATTATGAGGTGATTGGGTCATGAATGCTTAGCCCTGATGAATGTAATAATCCAATTGTGGATTAATGGATTAGTGGATCGAAGAGTTACCAAGGAAGTGCCTCTGTTGTAAAAGCAGCTCTTTCTGGCTTGCTTGCACTATCTCATCATGTGATACCCTCACCAGTTACCAAGCAAATGTCAATGCCCTATTCATGGACTCTAAGAACTATGAGCTCAATAAGATTTTTTTTCCCTTTATGCAGTACTAAGCATGGATTCAAGGCCTTTCACATATTAGGCAAGCACTCTACAACTGAGCCACATCCCAAGCCCTAAATAAATCTCTTCTTTTTATAAAATGCCTAGCCTGTGGTATTTAGTTATTGCAGCAGAAAGTGGATAAAGACACCCACTCATGAAGGGGTATCACAAAGGAAAAAAATGTGCTTCTCATAAATATATATATTTGCTATGGGTAGGTCATAAATTGTGTACAGATATCTTAAGACCAACTGATGGATTCAAAAACATCTATATTGTTCAGAATTTGCACTAGATAAGTAACCTTTGACCACCAAAAGTCAGTAGGTGAGAGAGAGCAAAAAAAGAAGGTACTTATAGCCAGAGAAGACCATATCTTCACTAGGTAATCCATCATGTCAAATAAACCCCATTTTTCTACAAAATTCTTCAAAACTTTTCATTTTGTCATGGAAGAAGAGTTGTAGCGTTGTCTCCAAGGAAGGGTCTGAGGAGTTCCAAGAAAGAAGGGAGAACTTGACTCAGGACCAGTGGGATCCTTGGCTTACATGATGGAAAAGTATTTCAACCTGTGCCAGTAAGAGGAATAGAGAGAGGTTTATTTAAGAAGTAGACACACATTCAAGGGAGAATGTGGGGGGAAGGGAGGAAGAGAGAGAGAGATAAAACTTATAGAGTAAAGCAAGGAATATGGATTCAAGGGAGAATGTGGGCCATCTCAAGTATGAGAGAGATGGTTTGGGGTTTCCTGGCTCTTCCTTTAAAGGTAACTTGGTGAATGGGAGGTATGGGAAGGTATGTAGGAATGACCTCAGTCTGGTGATCTCAAGATAGGTTCTGGTGGTCTGATCATTCTTAGGATCCTCAGGCTAACATGGTCTTCATTATCTGATCAATAGATAGTGCTACAAAGTCCCCTAAATTACAAGTTCCTCAAGATAGCATATCTCTCTTTGCTTAATCTAATTATCATGGGGTTAATTAATAGGGCATAGGTAGATTTACAGATTTCCCAGGTATTTGGGGAGTAATGGGTCTCAAAGAGAGACAGGCCTAGGGAATTATAGGCCTGGAAAAAAATGTGGTATTTCTGAATTAAAATCTTATTTTCTTATCTCCTTTTTACCTATTATTGGTTTTATCCTACCTCAAGAATTTCCAGGAAAAAAACCAAGATTCTGATATCCCACTAAAATATCTGGAATATATTCTAAATGACTTGAAATTGAGCATTGGTTATATGCCATTCTAACTACAATTAGAAATAATAAAATTTATATCATAAAAATTACTATGTAAATTTTCATTATAATCTGGGCATCATCACACATATCTATAATCCCAGCTATTCAGGAAGCTAAGACAGGAATATTTTAAGTGCATGCCCAGCCTGGGCAAGTTAGCAAGACCCTGTCTCAAAATAAAAAAATATAAAAAGTGTTGGGGATATATCTCAGTGATCCCTTGGTTCAATCTCCAAATCTGAAAAACAAAAAGCTTTCATGAAATACAAAATTTTCCCACTTTTATGTCAAATTAAGTATTCTATTTTAATAGATATGGGAGAAAGAATTCAGAGACAGACTGAGCGCAGGCACTTGCCTGTGATCTCAGTGGCTCAGGAGGCTGAGGCAGGAGTATCAAAGTTTGATGTATGTTCATGCCTGTGCACAAGATGTGGTGTCAAGAGTCTTACTGTTTGGAATCTCTCAGATTCCATCCCTTCATGGGTTGCAATGAGCCTGTACTTATTTCATTTGATCCTCACAAGATTGATTGCTCATGTAAAGCCAGTCTCAGCAAAAGCAAGGCACAAGTAACTCAGTGAGACCCTGTCTCTAAATAAAATACAAAATTGGTCTGGGGATGTATAAGAACCCAGAAACTACCCTGTACACGGCAACTCACATAAGAGAGTTTATTAAGCAAACAGGCAGAGTGTCTCCCTGCAGGGTAAGAGAGAAAATGAGAGGAAAAGAGAAAGAGAGCGAGCACGTGCAAGAGAGAGAGTGTAAACCAGAAGAGAGCATGAAAAGTGAGGAGGAGAGAGAGAGAGAATGGTGGGGTAGCTATTATTAAGCAGTCGAATTCCGTGGGCTAACAAGGGACCAATAACGGAGAAGGATACCTGCAAGCTGACTGATGAACCAATAGGTAGTTAGGATGTTCAGAGACTGACAAGCTAGGTTGTAAGTTGGGAAGTTGGGAAATGACTGCAGCGTAAAGGGCAGGGGAACAACTTTATATTATATTATAGGATATAGCTCAGTGGTCGAGTGCCCCTGAGTTCAATTCCTGGTACAAAAAATAAAAAATAAAAATTCAGAGATGACCTCCAAGATCCTTGCCCCTGGTGTTTAATCCCCTCTGGTTGAATGTGGGTAGGACCTTGAATGTGATGGATATCACTTCTATGATTATTGTTAGCTAAGATGACAGAGATAAGGAATTTGCAGATATAAGTAAAGCCCAATTCAATTAACATTAATTTAGTCAAAGGGAGATTAGCTTGGAAGAGCCTGACCTAGTCACATGTACTCCTTTAAAGAGATTCCAAGTAGCAGAAACCCTCCAGCTGACTTCAGAGAAATAGCCATGTTGTATATGCCTGTGGAGAGGGGTGACATCTAAGAGCTGAGGTTCTCATTCTGATAGCCACAAGAAACTGAATCTTACCAGAAAACATTAAGCTTAAACGAGGACCCCAAACTCCAGATAAGAACCACAGTGTAGCCAAAAACTTAATTTCAGTTTCAGGAGTATATTAGCAAAGGATCCTGTTAAGCCATATCCAAACTATGGACCCATAGAAACGTGCAACAATACATGTGTTGTTTTAAGGCACTATGGGATTGTTACAGCAATAGTAGAAAAGTATTACAGTTAAGATTTATTAACTCGCAAATGACTGTAGATGTTAGACCCAAATGAAACCTTCTTGGTTTCCGAAAATGTTCACTTATCACAATTAGAATATGTTGATAATGTAACGCTTGAAAATCTCTACCAAATCTTAGATTAAAGTGGTCATTTCTGGATAATTCTCCAATCCTGTCCCCACCAGTCCTCCATCTCTCTGAGTATCTGATTCATTCCAAGTGTTAAAGGAATACTTACCTTCCCTATTCAGGTGAGAACCTGAGCTTCTGGCTACTGCCTTCATCCTATGGTTCTTCTTATGCAAGAGGGATTTTACCTCTTCAGAAGAGGGCTGGACTTGGAAGGAGAAGGCAACAAATAATCATTGGAAGCTTTCTATAGATATGGTGATTTAACATTTCATTTTAGCAGCATCTTCTGAATTAGGCATTGTTTGTCCCCGTTTTAGGAATGAGACAACAGATTTGGAGAAATGAAGTCAACCAGCTTTATGTAGTGAATATATGGTAAAAACAGGATTTGAAATAAATCTGAGAGATTCCAAACAGTAAGACTCTTGACACTACATCTTGTGCATAAGCATGAACAACACATCAAACTTTGCACATTCTTCCCCAAAGTCACCAAGTAAATCATTCGTGCTTGATAATAATAGCTACCATTTGTCCATCACTTCATGGGTTGCAATGAACCTGTACTTGTTTCATTTGATCCTCACAAGGTTGATTGCTCATGTAAAACTGTCATATGCTTTTCCCTTAAAAAAAAAGTTAAGGGTACATTCTCTGGAAGTAAAAAAAGAACAGGGTTATGTCTAACAAGTCGCTGATAAAAGAAAGAAAAGGAAAAGAAAATGGCCTGCAGACATTTAAATGACCGAAGTTGTCTTTTTGTCAACAAAACAATAGTAATGTCTATGATCTTTCTCTGCAAATATAAGGTTACAGTGAAAACAGACATTTTGTGCTTTTTAATTCAAGACATATTGCCAGGAAGCGATCTGACTTTAAAATATAAACTATATTTGCTAAATAATGCCTGTTATATCATGATAGATGTCAACCCTTTTCAAAAGCCATTTTGCTTTCAGAAGATGGCAGGGGGAAAAGCACAGAATGTTTTTCTTTTTCCATATACATCAGAAGGCCTAGCAAAAGCAATGTTTCAGGAAGTCTCAGTGGTAGTTAACTAAATGGGCACATTCAGAACAGGAAAGCATTATACAAAAGAACATGCAAGAGTAAACAGGTTAAGTTCAGGTCATGGCACTGTTTTTTAGGTGATTTTCTTGAATTTCATACTGATGTTCACATTTAAATTAGGAGTTAAATTTGCATTGGGGGGGTCAGCTAAGTGTCAGACTTTTCAAATTCAAAAATGCCAAAATTTGCCTATCCATTAACAGAGATAATTCTTGAGCCCCAAAAGTTACTTGTGCTGCTTACCTTATACCATCTGAAATTTAGGTCAAAAAATTTTCCATTGGTGATCAATTTAGAAATAAATATACGTTCTAGCAAATCAGAAGTATATTTGAGTAAATAAAAGCCCAAGATAAATATTGGAGCAGTGGAAATAATAGCTTGTGGAAAGGAGTAGATAAAATTGAAAGAGTTAGCAAGAATATGGAAGGCTCGAAAAAGTGGTAAAAGATTTTTCTTATTAGCGCATGAATGTTACCTATGTTGAATAACTTATTTGAGAAAGAATTCACCTTCTTTAAATTAACATTTAGTTACAGACAATTGTGTGGCATGAAGGACTTGTGACTTTTGCTTGGTTGAGCGATTATTTTAAATTGTCAATTTAAGGAAGAGAAAGTTGATGTCTTCAAATTAGATTTTATTCGGTGAAGAATAAAAATGTCTATACCATTTTTAATATGCCCTCCCTATTTTCAGTTTTCAGTCCTGGAAACCCAAGATTTTGTTCAGAGAGGAAATAAAAGAGTTTTCTTTTGCAAATGCTTTGCAATTACAGAGTGCATTCAAATAGACGACTTATCGAGTTTGGAAAGTGAAAGAATTCATCTGGTAGTAATCTGTGACACTTTTTCCAAAATCTACTGAAAAAATATTGATTTAACTCTCAGTATAAAATGTCAGACAGTATACACACGCTTGGAAAGAATTCCTTTTTAAATATAAAGGCTTGTGATTTCATAGTTCTTATTTTACCATTGTTTAAAACCTATATTCAGGACTGGGGATGTAATTCAGTTGCAGAGTACTTGCCTAGCATGCTTAATGCCCCGAGTTCTATCCCCAGCATCATACAAACAACAACAATGACAAGAATGAAGACACTTTATTCAAATATACATTTCTCTTTTTAAAGTTCATGTATCTTAAAGTTTCCAGAACTGTATACAATAGCATTAATACCTCAGGGAAAAGCAAAAACTGAACAGCCAGGATTGATGGAGGAGAAAGAGAGCCAGCTAGAGAGAATTTAAGAAGAACCAAAAAGTTACTTGAGTGACATTAAAAGAAGGATATTGTGGGGCTGGGGTTGTAGCTCAGTGGTAGAGCACTTACCTAGCACATGTGGGGCACTAGGATTGACCCTCAGCATTACATGAATATAAAAAAATTAAATAAAGTTATTGTGTCTATCTACACCTAAGAAAAGAGGTATAGCTGGCTACAATTTACAGTAATTTGACTTCATATTGATAATTTAAGAAAAGTTCAAATACTGTGTGATTTCTTTCAGGATAAAAATAACGAGACTGGGGATGAGCTCAATGGTAGAACACCTTCCCAGTGTGCACAAGGTCCTGGGTTCTATCACCATCCCATAAGAAAACTCTCTCTCACACACACACACATGCATACACACACAAGCATAGAGGTAACTTTTGGAAAATACTACTAGCCTAACAGGAAAATTGATTCCCATTGTTATAAATATGGCATGACATGCATCTGGACAATAATTAGTGTGTATATATTTTTGCCACTTACCAGAATCTGAGAGTAGGAGTTGTTAACACTAATTTCTCCATCTTGTGGAAATTGTGGAACTTATCTGTTTTTGCTTTTCACTGACTTTGAGGAAGTCAGTACATCAGAATGTCTAAACGTATGTCCGGATATTTCTACTTCTTGATGAACTGAGAACTAATAAAGTTCAATATATCGTTTACAATCAAGAAAATTTTAGCTGGGTAGTTGGGGAGTAGTGATGCACACCTGTTCAGGAGACTGAGGAAGGAAGATGGCAAGTTTGAG
This sequence comes from Sciurus vulgaris, assembly GCF_902686455.1. Taxonomy (NCBI): domain Eukaryota; kingdom Metazoa; phylum Chordata; class Mammalia; order Rodentia; family Sciuridae; genus Sciurus; species Sciurus vulgaris. The sequence goes on along the minus strand of NC_136471.1, from coordinate 129,704,832 downwards.
GTCAGCCTCAGCAACTTATCAAGATCCCATCTCAAAATAAAAAAATTAAAAAATGTCTGGGGATGTAGCTCTGTGGTAGAGTGCCCAGCATGTGTGAGTACCACAAAAACATTTTTCCATTGAATCCCATGTTCACCTTGAATGTATATTCCCTAGAAAGTTCTTTAGTGACAAGTTATAATAAGTTACTAACTTCAAAAATCTAATATTTCCCTCAAAAATAAATTTTCTGCCTCTATCAAGTGATACTATATATTTTGAACAGACTTATCTATAACTTTCCTGCAAGGCACTAAATGATCAATTAATTCATGTGATTTTTAAACAGAATCACAGTCATAAATCAGCACCTATTCTGTAAAAGGCACTATGCTAGGTCCTATAAAAGATTTTTAAAATAATCTTTATTCTCAAAAAGCACAAAATCAGATTGTCATGAACTAAAATATAAAGTAGTGTATGATGCATATGAAATGCAAAAGATTGACAAAGTTTTGTATGTAAAGAAAAGTTCATTATAATAGTTAATATTTATCTGTAACAATCACTGTTATTTCCATCCTCTCAGCAACTCTGTGACATGGTTTCTGTTATTCTAGACTCTTCTGGTTGCCAGTGACAGAAACTCTGACTTAAACTGGCTTAAGCATAAATTGAACTTCGTTGGCTTATATAAAGAGAGCTGTACCCAGCAGCTCCAACAAAGTCATTAGGACTCAGTAACTACTGTGTGTGTGTGTGTGTGTGTGTGTGTGTGTGTGTGTCCCCTGGGGGATAGAACCCAGGCTTCATGTGTGTTAGGCAAGCACTCCACCACTGGGCTAAAGTGCCAGTCCAGACTCAGCGACTTCTGCTCTTCCTCAAAGCTCTGGTTTCCTTAGTCTTCATTGCAAGGCAAACTCTTAGGCATCAATAGTCTCAGGCTGGAACCTTACAAGCATTGGAACTGGTAGCAAGAATGTTTCTCTTTCTCAACAGCCCTATGGAAATTGTAGATCTGTCATTCACGTCAATTGCTTCAGGTGTCCTTTGTGAGCCATTGTCTGTGACTGGAAGCATCAGCCTCTTTTGTGGGTATGCAGTTCAGTCATGTAAGACCTTGCACTTAGAAGTCTCTATCACTTATTTAAATCCTCTGCTGTCATCATGTTGAAATTTCTAATATCTTTTAAACAAAGGATCCAGCATTTTCATTGTGCCCTGCATCCAACAAATTATGTGGTCAAGGTTGATGGGATATGATGATTGGCCAGATGTAAGCCAGATGTTCACAACAGGGTCCAGCTTGTTGGGGTCCCCCCGAGTATGCATGTACAGTGAGGGTTAGGGGTATTTGAGTTTTTCATAAAAAGAAAACTGAGAAGCAATGTATGGAGACCTGGCAAAATCAATAGATATTCACTGCATAGACATTGTTGGTAGCATCATGACTCAACATGAGATATCTAATAATGGTGGGATCAAGACAAACCTACTATCTACTTCAAAGCTCAAACTCTTAAGCCTTCTGCCATAACTACTAGTATATTTGCCTGAAGTATGTCATTGAAGAAGAGAGCTCCAAACCAAATCAAAGATGATGATATTATGAAACAGTTGCTGAGCCGGGCATGGTGGCACACACCTGTAATCCCAGTGGCTCAGGAGGCTGAGGCAGGAGAATTGTGACTTCAAAGTCAACCTCAGCAACTTAGGGAGGTCATAAGTGATGGAGCAAAACCCTATCTCAAAATAAAATATAAAAAGGGCTGTCCCTAAGACTCCATTAGGGACAGCAGTGAAATAAAGGACAAGAGGGAGCTGAGGGTAGAGCACTTCCCTTGCATTCTGAGGACCCTGAGTTCAATCCCCAGGGCTAAATAAATAAATAAATAAAAATAAAATAAAATAAAGAAATAAAGACTCAGTGGTTAAGCACCCCTGGTACCAAAGGAAAAAAAAAGAAAGAGAAAGTTGCTGAAATAGAAATATCTTAAGATTGTTTGAGGAACATTGAGTAGGAGAATCTAATCTCAACTTCATAGGGTTGTGGGGGTAGTGGAAGATCTGGTTGTGTCGGTGAATATGAGGCCACAAGGTTGGAGGATGTCACTGATAAACTGCCAGCTTGGGCAGGATTGGAGCTTGAATGGATAGAAACTGAAGGCACAGGAATTTGGCTTTACCCTGTAGACTCCATTCTCAGTGGAGCCTGATATCACCAACAAGTGGGCAAAATTGCTTCTTGTAGGATAAAAAACAAACAATGAACAAAAAAAAAAATCTTCTATGTGTAAAGCATGAATTAAAATCTAACACATCAACAGATAGATCACATAATTTTGGGTATTAAGATTCCATGGATGGGGTAAGGTCTATTAGGAAACAATGTCTTAAAAGACTCCCTTAGGGGGCTGGGGAAATAGCTCAGCTGGTAGAGTGCTTGCCTCCCAAGCACAAGGCCCCCGAGTTCGATCCCCAGTACCACAAAAAAAAAAAAAAAAAAAAAAAAAAAAAAAAAGACTCCCTTAGGGACAGCACTGAAATAAAGGATAAGAGGGAGCCTGGAGTATAGCTCAGTGGTACAGCATTTGCCTTCATGCTGAAGACCCTGAGTTCAATCCCCAGGGATGGATAAATAAATAGAAACAAAGGTTGAGAGATACTTCTTTAGAGCAAGTATTATCAATTTGGGTCCCAGACGCCTTTGGAGAATCTGATGACAGTTAGGTCCCCAGATTATGCATATAGAATTTGGCATATTATTTTGTAGGTTAATGCATTACACACTAAAGCTACAGATAACAGCTGGGTTCCAGGTTACGAATGGTGAACTTGGAAACCTTTGAGCAAAAGAATGACTCATGACTCTCAGTGTATGCTAATAACCACAGACTAGAAAAAGATCAGTAAAGATACAGTGAAGATTAGAACTAAAGAGAATCCTGAACTACTTAATAAATGCCACAATTTATTTGAAGAGAATAAAGACAAGAAAGCAAGCCACAGATATTTGTCGATATCTCCTTCACTGAAAGCTGTTACCAACTCTATGACAGTTAAATGCTAAATGACCAACAACCCAAAGGGTATGAGTAAACATTTTTAATTCTAACAGTAATGTGGAAACTGGAAGGATTTTATTTCTGTGATAAATATTAATAATCCAAAGCTATAGATGTACATCCTGCATTTATCTATCAAATATGACCCATGATCAATTATGTTTCTTGAATAAACAAAATAATAATTGTTCAAGGGATTCCACTTTCATTTTCCAGGAATAAGTGTTTGGATATGTATGGTTTAATCTTTAAAATATACATCTTTCTTAGATTAAGTTGTATATGTTGGTGAGGAGGTTATTATGATTTAGATACTAGATGTCCTCCAAAAGTGCATGTGGAAGACAATGCAAGAAAGTTCAGAGTGAAAATGATTGAGTTATGGGTTTTAACCTAATCAGTGCATTAATTCCCTCATAGGGAACTGTAGGTGAATAGGATATGGCTATAGTAGATGGGTCACTGGGAGCATGGTTTGGGGGTATATATTTTGTCCATGATGAGGGAAGTCTCTCTCTTTCTACCTTCCGATGCCATGTTCCCAGCTGCTTTTCCCCACCATGCACTTCCACCATGATATCCTGCCATACCTCAAGTTCTGAGAAATGGAGTCAGCCATGTATGGACTGAGACCTCTAAAATCACAAGCCCCCAAATAAACTTTTCCTGCTCGAATTTCTCTTGTCAGTTCTTTTGTTCACAATAGAAAAAAACTAAAACAGAGGTGGAGTTTAGTTATTCTCCAGAGAGGTCTGAAAATAAATCATAATTTATCTGTAATTTAAAAGTACTATTTTCTTAACCAGGTGTGGTGATGCATGCTTGTAATCCCAGTGACTGGGGAGGTGAAGTCAGGAGGATTGCAAGTTTGGGGCCAATGTCAGCAACTTTAGTGAGACCCTGTCTCAAATTTAGAAATAAAAAGGGATTGGGATGTACCTCAGTGGTATAGTGCCCATGTTCAATTCCCAGTTCCAAAACAACAACAAAAAACAAACAAAAAAACACTGTTTTCTTGAGGTTCTTTCTTATGAGGATTTCCTCTTACTCTTTTACAAAGAAGTGTAGAACTACTCCATATGATATAGTCAACCCTGGACATTCTCTATGGTGATATTCAGTCAATTTATCCATACTGCTGCTTCCTGGTGCTGGCCATAACAAACACCATCTGTGACAATTATGAAAATATTGACAGCTTACCCACCTCAGATACTTCTTTCTCATAATCCCTACAGAACTCAGTGTGAAGTAATTTTTTGCACCTTGAGAGGAAAAAATGTGTAAAAGAAGTACAAAATGTTATGAATAATTCTCTCATTCTTCTCAAATGGTGTTAGTTGAAAGAGGAAACAGAATGAAACACAGGAAATTGACTTGAAAACTCATAAGCACACCCTTGCATGCTGAGACAGTGCAACACTGTTGAAATCACAGATTTGGTCAAAATCTGTCATGAGGCTTATCTGGGAAAAAGTAAATAAATCTTAGTTTGTTTTCTGTTAACATACAGTAAGGTAAAAACTTTTTTGTGTGTGAGACATTGGAACTCAGTATATTTGGTGTTTCTAATTGGAGTGATATTCATATTTTAACAACAGGTACAGTATGGGCATAAACAAATCAGGGGAGATACTTGGCAAAAGCAATAGGTAACATCAAACCAATGGTTGCTTGTAGGAGTGGAGCAATAACTCTGGTGTCCTTGGAGCACTGGCTGTCATCTCAAATGTTGAGTAAGATTATGAAATGTCTTAGATGTTACCCTACTTTCACAGTAACAAATCAGCTTATCACAATTATTTACATATTTGTGAACACATACAAACACACCCCCCCGACCCCTGAATCAGAGACAGATTGTTCACAGAGAAGTTTTTCCCAAAGCCCCAGTTCCTTTTGGGAGCAACTTAGTCAGATCCAGATGTACCTACTTTCATAGAGAGGCTTTGAACTACAGAGGAGAACCCTGGAGTTATGTGTTTTATTTAGCTATTTTGCTGCAGTGACCAAAAGACCTGACAAGGATAATTAGAGGATGAAATTTTGGGACTTATGTTTTCAGAGGTCACAGACCATAGATGGATGGCTCCATTCCTTGGGGCAGAGAACATCATGGTGGAAGTGTGTGGTGAAAGAAAACAGCTGGGAACATGGCACCAAGAAGGAGGAAGAGAGGGAGGGAGGGAAAGAGGCAGGAAGAGGGAGAGGGAGAGAAAGAGGGAGGTAACTCTCTTCACAGACAAAATATAAATCCCAAGAGCATACTCCCAATGACCCACCTCATCCAGATGCACCCTACCTGCCTATAGATACCACCCCATTAATTCCTATTAGGGGATGAATTCACAGATTGGGTTAAGGCCCTCATAACCCAATTGTTTACCCCTTCTTGCATTGTATCACACATGAGCTTTTGGGGGACACTTAATATCTATACTATAACATTATGAAACCTCAAGCTTATTTAGGAATGACTAGTACATCTATCCATTCTCAGCACTGGAGGAAAAGATAGTGACCATTGCTCTGAAATTTAAAGAAGTCCTGTCTGAGGACTGGAGGGAAAAGTCTCTACCTCACCACCATGGAATATAAATATGGGGTCCAGAGAGATCTAAGATTGCATCTGCCAAGGTCTCACTTTATAGGGTTGCTATCCTTTCATATTTTATTTATTTATTTACTTTTGGTACTGGGGATTGAACCCAGTACCTTCTGTATGTTAGACAAGCACTCAGCCACTGAGCTGTATTCCACATTCATATTTTCTTTTGAGGCAGCTGCTTACCAAGTTTCTGAGATTGGACGTGAACTTGCAATCCTCCTGCTTCAGTTCTCAGAGTAGCTGGAAATACAGTCATTAACCAACATGCCTAGCTATTCATCTTTTAATCCAGGTGCCAGAATTTTCTGCTTTGAAAGCTCTGACTATGCAGAAAAGTGAAAATCAAGGAGCAGTATTTCTTGACACATCTTTAGCTGTTCACTGGAAACCAATGGAACTTGTCTTTTTCCTCAGTGCTGATTGGTCTGGAATGCTTCCTGAATACTTCTAACTTCATTGCATCTTTATGGTTGGGTTGAGACACACTATTATAAACTACATTTTTAAGTATTGTTAGGCATGGTTAGGAACTGAGTTAATAATAACAGCATATCTTCAAGATGATGGTTAGACATCTAACACTTCCTTTCTGTCTTAAATCAGGATTCTAAAACAAGTAATAGACTGGGTAGTTTAAATATAAACATTAGGAGTTAGGGATATGACTTGGTGTTAGGGAACTTGCCTGGCACATACAAAGTCCTGGATTAGATCCTCAATACCACTAACAAAGAAAAGAGAAAAACAATAAACATTTATTTCTCCCACTTCTGGGTGCTAGAAAGTCCAAGATCAATGCACCAGCTGATCTGGTGTCTAGTGAGGGCCCATGTCTTCATTTGTAGATGGCCACCTTCTCATTTTGTCCTCACATGGAACACAGAGAAGCAACAAACTCTCCCATGCTTCTTCTCTACCAGAATTAATCCTGTTTATCAGTGCTCCACCCTCACACTTAATTACCTCCTAAGGACCCCACCTCTAAACACCATCACAGTGGGAATTAGGCTTCAACTTATAAACACATGTGTTTGTTGGAACACAAACATTCAGTCCATAGCACAATGGATTGACTCTCCAGATTGGGAGCTTTAAACTTTTGCATCACCAGAGATTAATTGGATGATAGTCTAAAAATTCTAAATGGCTCAAAATTCTATGTTGTGGTAAAATAATTGTAAGTGATGGAACATGGGCCTGGTAGAGATTACCTCATCTGGCATAAAAAAATTCTTCAGTCATTTGTTATCCTGTGTTAATCATGTGTTCCATGAAGATTATTTCTGAAGATTGAAGCTACATAACTGCAGTATTTTCCCCCAAAATGACTCTGGTCTCACAAACTTTAGTTTCATAATTTAATATTTAATTCTAATAACTGATACTTACTAAGTATAACAATTGAGTTTTATACTTAATAAATCAGTATAAGTGGAATCAATAAATGGGATCAACTTTCAGGTTAAGGCATCTGATTCCTGTTAAAACCCCTATTAAATTAAAGGGATTGTACTATTCTTCCATGAAATGAAACAGAGCAACTTAGAGAAACAGCTGATTGTGTGACTAGAACAGGGAAAATACAAGATCAAACTGCAGTATCTGTAGTACTAGAAAGTAAGCAACTGTTGATAAAAAAGAGGGGTTAATGTGTCAGACGGATACAAGAGCCAACCTCAGAGAATTTCCAATGGCCAAACCTGGAAACTTGAGTAACAAAATAGTAGCATTGAATTGGATAAAAACTCAATGTAAAAATTAAATATATATGAATCTATACTGATATAAATAAATGATTAAATAAATGCATGGAGACTAATCTTCCTTACAGAATTTCTAATAATTTATGTAGATACTTCCCTCCAATTCTTGAGTGTAAGTTGCCCTTTGTGATTTGGATTACAAAGAATATGTACAATAGAGAAGACTGGCAAGGGCCACCTTAGCCAGATGACTAATATTAAAATCATCAGCGATGTCATGTTGATGGCATGTATTGATGAAAATATAATGAGAAAGAAACATTATTTCTGTGATATTACTTACAAATCATGATCACTTCTTGAATCCTCAATATCAATATGCTGGTTTTTTTTTTTTTTTTTTTTTTGATACTGTGGATTGAACTCAGGGAGCTTTACCACTGGGCTACATCCCCAGCCCTTTTTATTTTTAGTTTTGAGACAGGGTCTCAGTAAGTTGTTTAAGATCTTGCTAAATTGCTGAGGCAGGAAGGACACAAGTTCATAGCCACTTCCAGCAACTTAGCGAGTCCCTAAGCAATTTAGCAAGATCCTATCTCAAAATTAAAAATTGGAAGAACACAGGATGTTGCTCTGTGGTAAAGCACCCCTGGGTTCAACTGCAGTACCAAAAAAGGAAAAAAAGACAGAAAGAAAGACAGGAAGGAAGGAAGGAAGGAAGGAAGGAAGGAAGGAAGGAAGGAAGGAAGGAAGGAAGGAAGGAAGGAAGGAAGGAAGGAAGGAAGGAAGGAAGGAAGGAAGGAGGAAGGAAGGAAGGAAAGAAAGAGAGAAAGAAAGAGAGAAAGGGAGGGAGGGAATGAAGGAAGGAAGGAAGGGCCTCTCAGTAATCTCTTGCATTTCAGTCTTACAACTTTCAGTTCCATAGTTCAATTAGTTTTTCACTAAGCATTATCTAAGAGACTTGTTATGCTTTATAAACTTGAAACTGACAATAACTATTTCAATTAACAATAATTGTTTCAGAATTTAAGTAAATTAATATGCAAATACTGTAACAAATTTAAAAGGCCAACTGAGAAAATATTTCCAATATATATGCCTAGAATAGGCTAAATTTCTTCTCATATTCATTTAATAAATGTTGAAGATCTTTCAATAACAGCACACATAAAACTCTCCCCTCCTTTTTTTTTTTTGAATTGCTGGAATGGAACCCAGGGTCTCATGCATTCTAGGCAAGCACTCTATGAAAGAGTGACACTCAAGCCCTCTCTCATTCTCTTTAAATGCTGCACAAAATTCCATTGAGTGTGATTTAAGTAATCTTTAAATGATAGATAAATGTAAATTTTATATACATTAAAATGTTCATGTAAAGACCCACTAGAAACAGGTAGCACATCTTCAGGGAAATGAGCTGGGGTTTAGGAAACTGAGGTAAGAACCTTATTTTCTGTTTCATAGTCTTCCTTTGCAATTTGAAAAAATTTTCAAAAGCATGTTTCACATTGATAATTTTAGAAAGCTGCTCTATGACTATAAATTAGCAATGAAAAGTATGAAATTATTGGATTCTTAATCTGTGACACATTATGGTTTGCCTATAAGAAAGAGGCACATTTCAGAATTTCATGGTCTACAAAATCACATCTATTTACAAATATATAAAAAGTTACTAAAGAGTGAAATGAAAGAATATATCAAAGGAAAAGTTAGATAAACCAAATTTCAGTAAAGATAATTCATTATACTAAAGCATATTTGTAATTAATATTATAGTATTTTAAGCTGAAAATCAGGAAACCCAGAATTCAAACTTTTAATC